>NC_138778.1:36984290-37584290 GCF_965119305.1 Pelophylax lessonae | reverse complement strand
GTTTTGCAGGCCGCAATTTGAGGAGACCAGTGGTCTACCTCGAGGGTTTTTTTCCGTTGGAAAATTTTTTCTTTTAGTCTCATTCTTTGTTTATAATGAGCCTTTAAAACTTCTAGTTTGGCACCGGTTGGGCCTTCTAGATTGGATTTGATTTTGTCAATCCCACCCCTCATTTGTGGCACTGCTTCTGAATGTCCCAGCTCTTGAGAATCAAGAAGACTACGTCTGTCAATGAGCGATAGAGAAAAATGGATTTTTGTAAGAACTTACCGTAAAATCCTTTTCTCTTAAGCTCATTGACAGACGTAGTACCCGCCCCTCTATCATTGAGTTGGGTTGGGTTAAATTCTCTGTACTGCTTTAAACAGAACTGATTCCCTGTAGCAGAGAGAGGGAGGATATACCCTCAGGGACTGCCCCTAGGGTGGAGCCAGAACGTTTTGTCATTCTGCCTAGTCCTACTCCTGCGGAGACAACATAACCCAGCTCTTGAGAATCAAGAAGACTACGTCTGTCAATGAGCTTAAGAGAAAAGGATTTTACGGTAAGTTCTTACAAAAATCCATTTTTTACAAACTTTACACTGTTTTCCAAAAAAACATAGAAATTATAATATATTTATACAAATTTACTACCAAATTAAAGCCCAATGTGTCTCTAGACCAGGGCTTCCTTAACCACTTAAAGACCGGAAGGTTTTACCCCCTTAATGACCAGGCTGATTGTTTGCGATACGGCACTGCGTTACTTTTATGCCTCTTTTCCACTGAGCGGTTCTGTTCGGTACGGTACGAATTTTTTGCAGTTTCCGTTGTCAAAAGTTGTGAATGGTACCCTAATTCCGAACTGTACCTTACCACTTTTTTGGGACCCTTTCGTTGGGGTACCAAGCACAATTGTACCAAACCCACAGGGTGGAGCTACACTCTGCAGAATGTTGATTGGTCTGCCATCGCCTATCACCATGCCTCGCAAGTGACGTCGATCACTACTTTCCGGCTACACCACGCCTAGCATGTAAGGGTACTGTTGGCGATGGAAACGCAAGCCTCAACAAGGTGTACCGTTCCGAACCGTACTGAACTGTACTGAACCGTACCACTCAGTGGAAATGAGGCATAAGGCTCCATTCACACCTGAGGGTATAGTTTTTAGGCGGTTTTTGTAGGCGTTTTTTTCTGGGGTTTTTTCAGGTGTTTTTTTTCAAGAGCTTTTTTGCAGGTGTTTGGAGGAAGGTATTGACATCTAACAAAAAAGCTTGTAATCCGTCAAAAAAAAAAAAAGCTCATATACTTTTTGGAGCTTCAGGTGTCAAAATGCTCATATGTGAACAGGGGCCATTAAAATGAATGGGATTTTACTCGTTGGGCGTTTTGAGACTTCAGAGACGAGCGTTTTACGAGCTGAAAAACGCTCAGGTGTGAATAGGGCCTTACTGATAATAGCGCGGTCATGCAACACTGTACCCAAAGGAAATTGATGTCATTTTTTCCCCCATAAATAGAGCTTTCTTTTGGTGGTATTTGATCGCCTCTGCGGTTTTTATTTTTTGCACTATAAACAAAAAATAGCAACAATTCTGAAAAAAACAAAACAATATTTTTTACTTTTTGCTATAAAACATTCCCAATAAAAAAATGTCAACATCAATTTAGGCCAATATGTATTCTGCCACATATTTTTGGTAAAAAAAAATCCCAATAAGTGTAAATTGATCGGTTTGCGCAAAAGTTATCACGTCTACAAACAAGGAGACAGAGTTATGGCATTTTATTTATTTATTTTTTTTTTTTACTGGAAATGACGGCAATCAGTGATTATTAGCGGGACTGCGACATTGTGGCAGACAGATCAGACACCTACCTGACACGTTTGATACTTTTGGGGGTACCAGTGACACTTATACAGTAATCAGTGCTAAAAATATGCACTGTTACTGTACTAGTGACACTAGCAGGGAAGGAGTTAACACCAGGGGCGATCAAAGAGTTAAGTATGTCCCTAGGGGGTGTTTTCTAATTGTGTGGGGGATGGACTCACTGGATGAACACAGAGACCTGTGTTCCTAAATAGAAGGAACACAGGATCCCTCTATTCATCTCTGACAGAACAGCGGCCTGCCTTGCTTACATTGGCAGACCGCCGTTCTGTCTCCATGGGGAGTGATTGTGGGTGGCCAGAGGACATTGCATCTGCTGGACCCGCTGATTGGCTCCCCCTCCGGCCAATAGGTGCGTGTGCGCACCTCCAGCGGCGTGCGTGCGCCCCCACTATCTGTTACACGAAGCGACGTACAGGTACGTCATTTCGCGTAATAGAGCCGCCCTGCCGCAGTAAAAAGTGGCTGATTGGCAGGTGGTTAACCAGGTTTACATGGAAAACTAGGGGTTCCTTTGAGCAATAAGCAATTTCTGCCTCCAAGATAAGTTCCCACTGACACCACTGATCTTTTTTAGCTATTTGTAAGGGATTCATTCTTCCCAATGACCACAAGTGTAAGGAGCTTTCTTCCCACTGATCATCACTAATGTATCATGAGTTGTAGTAGTTTTTAGCAGGGGTTTCCTGTGACCATAAAAATTATTTTTGGGTAAGGGTAACAATTGGGTGGAGGGGGCTATATAATCCGGTCCCAAATCCGGATGCATTAGGAGCGGTCACACATGAAGGATATGCGAGGTTAAGGCTAACTGGTGGTTTGGGTCCTGCTTGACCTTATGCGCTGCTGATTTATACCGTAGGGATATCTGGACTTTTTTAAAACATGGCTGAATAACCACAAATACTACCACTGGATCTAGGGTACTGCCTACTATTCCTAGGAAATTAGGAGTCATACTGATAAGATCTAGTACCCTTATTAAAGACATTATATACCTGTATCCTCACAAACAGCAATATTGAGTACTTAAGCCTCATACATTAATTTAAGCATGTGAATGTGACCGCTCCGCTTGGATATGCCCCCGACGTCCACCCGGGGAGATGATATGCCTTGTGCATGATCTAATTTTATGGGAAACAATGTGCTGAAGGTCTCTCTAGCCCTGAAGAAGCCTCTGGTGAAACGTGTCGGCTCTTTTTGAGGACCTAGTGCTTTATATAATGAGACATATGTATTGCTTAGTTGATAAACTGTATCTAAATCCCTTGTGGGAGCACAAATTTTATATGTAAAATTGTATGCATACTTTTTTCCTTTTTATTTTTATGTATTAATAAAGTTATGTCTTTTACACAATTATTGCATTTGTGACCACTCCTCCTTCTTTGGCCCTGAAAATCCAGTTTTCTTTTTTGAATTTTGATTACGTTTGGGATGTTGGCCCATTTTCTCACAGTATTTTGTCAATATTTTAAGGGTTCTTCTGTGTTAAAAAGGTTGAGAAAGTTCTGTCTTAGGCAGAACACATACTGTACTTAAGAGAATATGGAATGATTCAGAGAAGTGTGAGCAAACTGAAAAAAGTGTGAGCAAAAAAAAAAAAAAGGTTGAGAAAGGCTGCTATAAACAATATATACCAGAAATGGGAGTAAAGCCCCGTACACACGTACCGAATGTTGGCCGAACGATCGGCCGTCTTTTGTCCGGTGCTGTCCTGTCGGCTGAAAAGTGCTAAAGACTGCACACGAATTTTGTCGGCCAACAACAGCCGACTGCAGAAGTGATGTCATGTGATGGTTAACTTTCCGTGTGTTTTTTCTTCTCTGAGCATGCCCAGTCTTGCTCATTTGCTGTTAGTCGGCCGAATTCTGTACTGACTGGCAAACAATCGGCCGTTCTGGTGACGGCCAACAAAAATTTTAAAGGCTGCACACCCGATTCTGTTCGGCCGAAAAGTCGCAGTCGGTTGTCGGAAGCATCATACTAACAAGCCGACAATCGGCCGACCGTTCGGCAGCCGAATATTTACGGACCACAATCGCTACGTGTGTACGGGCCTTTAGTCAGACATGTGCAAGTCACAAGCAAGTCTCAAGTCTTAACCTTCAAGTCTCAAGCAAGTCCCAAGTTACTGTGATGAAAAGCAAGCAAGTCAAGTCGAGTCCCTGCTAGAAGTCGAGCAAGTCATTTATTTTGGTCAAGTCACAAATCAAGTCAAAATACTGATCTACCCCAATTTTCACCTTTAAATCAGTTAAAAGTCAGTGGTCAGGAAAGGTTTTGTTTTATTTTCAACATTAACAAAACAGCTTAGTGCTTTTTTCTTGTCATATTAAAGAAACACTTTGAATGCCCAAACAGCTCAAAATCCTTTGTCCGGTCATGTTTCAACACCACAGTCACTAAAAACATGTTAAGTATTTCCATTGTTAAACAGCCAGTGCCCTAAAAATCAGAACACACTGAGGTGTTTTAAGTGACTGTGGTGTCAGAAACATAACAGGCACATTCATTTTGCTTTAACACATCTTGAGAAAATGCAAATATTTAATAACTTAAAAAAGTAAAGTCATTTCGAGTCATATGTCTCAAGTCAAAGTCAAGTCTTAAGTCATGAATACCAAAGTCAAAGTCAAGTCGAGTCTTTTATTAATTTTAGTCAAGCAAGTCTCAAGTCCTCAAACTGGTGACTTAAGTCTGACTTAAGTCAAGTCATGTGACTCGAGTCCCCCACCTCTGATATATACCACCTTTGGGTAGGCTATAAACGCTAAAAGCTATAATGTGTGGAACCGGGACATAATGAAAAGGGAAAACACTGTGGGAGAAAAAGGCCAGAGGAGTCAAGTGGGGTTCCAAACTCACATCAAATGCAGGAAAACAACGCCCGTCAACGTAAGTCCTAAAGCTGGCAATACACTCTTAAATTTCTGAAGATCATTCCTCTGAGCAATTCTATAATACCATTAGTGAATATCCAATTTTCATATGAAAGTCCTACAAGTTTTCCTTTAATTGCCATAACAAAATTCCAAATTAAACATGATTTCGGGATGATGATGGTAGAGAATACGATTCTGAGCAGTAATCACATTCAAGATTAGACTTTTGTTTGATGATGTAAGAAACAGAAAAACATTTTTGTCCCTTTTCTTTGATTTTCCTTGTCACTGCAGTCAAAAATGATAGTCAGTTTGACCCCACTAAGCATTAGACAATCAAACTAATGTTTCGAAATGGGCTGCTTTCAAACCAAATTCTATCATTGTGTAGCCAGCTTAATGCTCACAGGAACCAGTCATTTGTTTGCATTGTCTTCTGTACACTGGAAGAAGGAAGCCTTCATGCACATGTGTGTCGGGAGGGGGCGTCCAAAACCCATGAAAGCCATTCCATGGCTGAAGGCTGTGTAAGGCTTTGCAGTTTGCTAGAATGAACAATACCTGGATTTAGAACTTTCTTTTTTCTGTATGCGTTGGAATATTTAGCACATGGGCACTGTGCACCTAAACTATAACTATAAAAGTATATCCCAGGCTAAGTTTACACATGCACATACTTGCCAACTGTCCCTTTTTTCCTGGGACAGTCCCTGCAAATCGGAGCCTGTCCCAGGTAATTTATATTGTCCCTGGAAGCGCCTGTTAATCGGGCTGCCCATAAATGTTATGCAGAAGTAGTGCAGCTGAATGGGAGACTTATTCCAACTCTGCTACTGTGGCCTTAAAGCGGAGTTCCACCCTAAAATTATACTTACCTCCATCTTCTTGCTCCGGGTCACCTGAAAAACAAATGAATAATCGCAATTTTTTTTTTTTTTTATTTATCTGGTTTAAAAGATAGTATACTTACCTTACTTCCTCTTCCTCCCCACGGCGGCCACGTCGATTCGTCACTTCCTGGCTTTGCAATGATTTCTGGGAACTGAACGTCATCGCTCCCAGGAATCAATGCGCCTGCACCGGCCCCAACGTCAGTTCCGGTGCAGGCGCCGTCATACCTTGCTAAACAGCTTCTGGGCATGCCCAGAAGCTGTGCAGGGATGACGCTGAGGCACCGGAAGTGACGGCCGGGCCAGTGCAGTGCATCATGGGACCGAAGAAGACGGAAGAGGATACAGAAGAGGATCGCGCTGGACAATACATTTTCAAGGTAAGTATTGGAATTGTAGGCCACACTCCCGCATAATCTCACTTAACTTAACTAGAATAATAACACTGACCCCAGTTTTGGCAAAGAAAAGGCCGCGGCACTCGTTATTGGTTTAATAAATAAATTAAATCATAACAATTACTTTGAATAGTTAAATCATTCAATTCAATTGAATCATCAATTACTTGCTTGTAAAAACACTCAAACTGAAATAACTTATAATTGCTCAGTTATAAAACAACTCGAGCAACAATAAACATAAAATACCATACGAAATACAAATGTCCCCCCTAGTATACTAGGGTGACCCAACCACACAAAGGTGCACGCGACAAAGGGAGGGGGGGCGGGGAACTTTCTTCTTTGTGCTCTTCGGTGCAAAAGGAAGCACCCCAGCCCAAACCAAGCTTATAAAGCCTCTGCCCCAGCTTGCTAGAACCTTCCCTGCACACCGATTGGCGGATACCTGCTGTATGCTCAGGTAAAATTAACCTCCTACTAGCCTAAACCTGTAAACCTATACCCCTATGCTTACCTGACAGAACTGCTAATGGTGGCCACAATCCCACACAAGTGGCCACATAATGTGCCCCCTTTTATATGGAATTGTAGGCCACACTCCCGCATAATCTCACTTAACTTAACTAGAATAATAACACTGACCCCAGTTTTGGCAAAGAAAAGGCCGCGGCACTCTTTATTGGTTTAATAAATAAATTAAATCATAACAATTACTTTGAATAGTTAAATCATTCAATTCAATTGAATCATCAATTACTTGCTTGTAAAAACACTCAAACTGAAATAACTTATAATTGCTCAGTTATAAAACAACTCGAGCAACAATAAACATAAAATACCATACGAAATACAATGTCCCCACCAGCCGGGCTTGAGCAACAAGGACGGCCCTACCCCACCACCGCGGCCCTTTCAATGCTACACTGCAGCCCTAGATTTAAAATATCAATCCCCACATCTGAAAGGTGAATGCCATCCTGGCGATAGAGCCCCTGGATGCCACCCTCCAGATCCACATGCCTATAGGACAAGCCGCCAATAGACGGCATAAACTTTTCCATTGCCCTATTTACCCTTTTCCTCATCTTCTCCATGACTTTCCTCTGCGATGAGGAAAGCCAAGGAAGCCGAGGAACTATTTCAGAAAATACCACCACTGTCCCTGGAGACGAGAGGGAAAATAAATGCAAATCTCTCTTAATCTTAAATAGTAAGTCCAAAGTTTTAATATTACCAAGGTCATTACCCCCAGCGTGAATAACCACGATGGACGGAGGAGGCCAAACTTGGAACAATCTAGACAAATGAAAGTACAGCTGGTGCCACTGCAAGCCTCTAATTCCTTTCCAAAATAATTTAAACTCCAGAGGTAGTGCTAAATTTGTACTGTAAATACGATGTGAAGCTCTTTTCCTCGCCCAAAAAATGAATGAGTGGCCCAAGATCCAGACTGTTCGCTGAAAACCTGAAGGATTCAAATAAACAAGTTAGTCCTTACATACACTTTAAAACATTTTGATTTCCACCTTCCCATACTTTGTATTACCCTGTCCGAAAATCCCCTTCTAGCTGCCTCTGATGCTGCCCCTATCCTGAATGAATGTGAGGAAAACCTAAAATTTTTTAAGCCCAGCCGCTCTAAGCATTTCCGTAAAACAAAATCGAATTGATATTTTGTGAGTGGAGTGGAATCCATGTGGACCAAAAAAAACGCCCACCACCAACCAAATTGATTGACCATGCCCAACGGGCAAACACCCTGATTATGCTGAGCCTTAATAGTAATTGCCACACCTCTCCCCAGAGTGTCCGACTTTGAGCGACGTAACCAAATCTGGACATCTTCCCTGCCTACCACTACCTGATCATATAAAAGGCCTCCCTCAGTCTTATTTGACAAAGGTAGCAGCTCAGAGATGCGGAGCGCCTCAAAAAAGGTCAATACAAAAGCCATTCTGAACAACAGTGCTTCATAGTCAGAATTACACACTAATGAGGTCATACCGCAGATATCCCCCAATAACTCAATAGAAATAGGTCTCCTGTCATCTGTTACCGCCACCTTCCTCCTATAACCTTTCAATGCTTGCTGTACCGAAAAATAGGTCGTACAAGCCGGAAAACCTTTCAGGCGGCAGAAAAAAGAGATGCCCGCCAATGTCTTACGTAAATAACTATAAGACAGTTTCCGCTGCATCAAAGAACCCATAAACTCCAGAACCAGACATTCCTCCGGTCGACCCTCCATCTTGCCCTTTGCCTCCATGAAAGCCAATCAACTCTTCCAGGCAGCAGAATAACTCGCCCATGTTCTGGGGGCCACTGATCCCTCGATCGACCTCTCGACTAAATCCCAACAACCGTCCAAACTCGGCTCGGAATCTCGGTACCTTTTTCGTCCGCCTCCGGCAACAGCTGGCGAAACGGTCCATCTGAAACCGAGATAGCGCATCGGCCAGATTATTCAAGACACCCGGTGTGTGTTTCGCCTTAAGCTATACATTGAGCTGTAAACACAAAAGGACAATCCTCCTGAGCACTCTAATCACACAAATGGACTTGGATGAGAGGCAGTTCACCGCGAACAAGACCCCTTTGTTGACAGTTTCCACCAGAATCCTTCTATTCGCGAAACATGCACCCCACAGTTCCAACGCCACTAAGATGGGGAACAGCTCCAACAAAACCACGTTTTTTGTCAGCTTTCCACTTTTCCATGACTCCAGCCATCCTGCACAACACCAATGCGTCTACCATATGGCCCCAAAGCCTCTAGAGCCCGCCACATCTCTAAACAAACGAAAGTCAAGGGCAAAAATGAAATCCTCCTGAAAAAATGAACGACCATTATACACCTTGAGAAATTCCGCCCAAACAGCCAAATCCTCCAGGTCACTAGTCAATCTGATGTGGGAAAAGGGGGCCTTCAAGCCCGAAGTAGACAAGTAAAGGCGCCTTGAAAACACCCTACCCATGGGCATAATTCTGCATGCAAACGCTAACAAACCCAAGAAAGACTGCATCTCCTTCAATAGGACCTTCCTCCTCGACATAAACAACCGCACCAGAGATTTCAGCTTTGGCACCTTATCCACAGGTAAACAGAACTCCATACGATCCGTATCAATGTGAATGTCCATAAAAATTATTTTTGTAGTATTCAAGCAAGTTTTTTCCTCCGCCAGAGGAACCCCAAAATCTTTCGCCACTCCCCTAAAGATTTGCAACAAACTAAGACAATCCACAGAATCTGGTGGGCCCACGAACAAAAATCGTCCAGGTAATGCAAAACTC
Organism: Pelophylax lessonae; assembly: GCF_965119305.1. Lineage (NCBI taxonomy): Eukaryota > Metazoa > Chordata > Amphibia > Anura > Ranidae > Pelophylax > Pelophylax lessonae. The sequence continues at coordinate 37,574,938 of NC_138778.1, read as the reverse complement.
CCACACTACCCGACTTAGCCGCTACCACCCAGTGCAAAAAGAAGAGAACGCCTCAAAGTAGGCACATGACACAGAACATCTCATAGGGAGGCTTTTGTCAAAGAAGTACATACCTTCCAGCTTAAAGCCCAAAGAATTAAATGCCACAGGTGATATAGGCAAAAGACGAAACGCGTACTTTATGTCCGCCTTCGCTAACAATGCCCCTTGGCCAAACAGCCTTATCATAGCAATGGCTTCTTCAAACGTGGCATATGACACTGAAGACAAATCTCCATCAATGTCGTCAATCAGTGAGCTTCCTTTCGGGTAAGAGAGGTGGTGTATGACACGGAATTCATTCAGCTCTTTTTTGGGGACCACTCCAAGCGGAGAAACACGAAAACTATCAAAAGGCGGATGCTCAAAAGGACCTGCCACCCTACCCAGCTCGATTTCCTTAAAAATCTTGTCCCTAACTACCTGTGGGAAGTTTTCCACCGACTTCAGATTGACAACCTCTGTACATCCTTTCCCTACAAATGGGGGCAAAGGGAAACCCTTCTCAAAACCTTCAATGAGAAAACTGGCCCTCTCCCTGTTTGGGTATCTGTCCAACCATGGAAGCATTCTTTCCAGCCTCACAAGCGTGCAGGCTTTTTGGAAAAAATATCCTTTGGAACTTGCCCCGACCCTACCGTAGCATTTTTTCTAAAGCACTTACTCACTGGATGTGGGCCAGAGCAAAATGAACATTCATGCTTAGAACGGCAAGCCGCATTCCAACGACATTGACTTTCGTTGAATGCGAAACAACAACCTTTGCGATAAGCTGCATTCTGAGTGTTCACCACCGGCTGCCTAGCAGGATTCTGCCTCTGCGGGGACATCAAGTTCAGCCAAAGGCCGACATCCTTCATACCCCATCTTAAAGAGGGGTGGACTGACAGCTTCTGACGAAAAGATTTGTCGTAATAGTACCAGCCCAGCCCCCCAAAGCTCTTGTAAGCTTCCAAGATAAAATCGAGGTGCCGAAATAGGCCCCCACACCCCTCAGGGTGCTTCTCAGCCATCAACCCCGCAAATATACAAAACGCCTGCAACCAGTTATGGAATGACCTAGGGGCCCCCCTGCGCCGCTCCTCATCCTGTTTGTCGTCTCTTTTATCAGTCCTAACCGACAGCTCCTTATGAGCAGGTAACAGTGTTAACAAGTCGACAAACTCGCTTAAGCCCAACACTCAAGTGGTAGCCCAGAGGTGACATCTCACATGGCATCGCGCCCTTCATACACACCTCAGGCACACCGCTACATCCCAGCAATGGTGCATGCGCGGACAAAACATTATTTTCCTTAGATAAACTTTGACTAATATTACTATGAGCGAAATTATCACCATAAGGAATGGAGACAGTAGATACTGCAGGTGAGAAATTAAGTTTACAGCTTGGCTGCTGCTGAACAGACACAACAGGCTTAACAGGCACAGGAGAAACAGCAGGGGAGACACGAGAAAAAGATTGCACCAAAGAAGATAAAGAGTTAATTAATATAGACAGATTCTGTACATTGCACAACTCACCAGCTGCTGGGGGGAGAACAGGCTGCTGCTCAGCTTCCTCCAGCAGCACACTGTCAGATGCTCCTGTTGTCTCATGCTGCGCTGTAGCCACTCCCACAGCAGGTGATCTTGAAACTACAGGGATAATTCTCTGTGGAGATGGCAGACGCCTTCTCTTCCTCTCTGGGTCCGCCTGTTAGTTTTCAGCCCGCCCTCCGCCGCCCCTTCTTGGAGACAGGGAGGCTCGTCTTCTTTTAGATGCTTGGCGCATGTGCGCCTGGGACGTCTTCACCGCCATGACAACGCATGGCAGCTCTCCTGCAGGTACACACGCCGGCTTCTCAGGTGTCTTCTCTCTCTCTGCAGGCGCTTCTGCCTGTGAAGGAGCAGGGTGAACTTCAACCGCAACTTGCTCTGTAATTCCAGACATAGAGAGACAATGCCGCAGCCAGGCTTCTCCCCCCGCACTCTCTGCCTTCTCAATCAGCTGCTTCAATCAAGGCCTCCATGACAGCAGGTAAGAAAAAACCTCCTGGACTACTTCTGCTGAACTTTCTTCTTTGTGCTCTTCGGTGCAAAAGGAAGCACCCCAGCCCAAACCAAGCTTATAAAGCCTCTGCCCCAGCTTGCTAGAACCTTCCCTGCACACCGATTGGCGGATACCTGCTGTATGCTCAGGTAAAATTAACCTCCTACTAGCCTAAACCTGTAAACCTATACCCCTATGCTTACCTGACAGAACTGCTAATGGTGGCCACAATCCCACACAAGTGGCCACATAATGTGCCCCCTTTTATATTCTTCTAAAAGGTAAGTGCAACCCGGGACAGATCAGTGGCTAGCCATTGTGGAATGCACTAGCCCTGACTGTCCCGGGGGTATTTTTATTAAAAAAAAAATTCCCAGGGTGGAACTCCATTTTAAGTTTGAAAATCCCTTTTTAATTTCCTGTAATTCTATCTTTATTGAGTAGACCCTATAATCTGATAAGTAGGCGAGATTAATTACGCAGAGTGGGGGGAGCTTCAGGAAAGTGGGTGTGGTAATTGATAGCTGTGCTGCAAAGTGTCCCTGGAAATGTTTTTTAAATGTTGGCAACTATGCATGCAGAGGCTCTGCTTGTCCCTCTGAAAAGTGATCCAGCAGAGGTGGTTGGGGGTGGTAAAAACGTGTGTCAACTGCCTGTTTTACGCCCCCCCCCCCCCCCGACCGCAAGTATAAACAAGCCCTAAGGAACAAACATTTTTCATTTTAGATTGGAGACAGATAGCAAAAATACCCAATGTTGGAAAAATCTGCTTATGGGGTAGATTATAAAGCAGTAAATATCATGTTCTCCAAACATTCACTGCAAGTGTCAGTCACTCTATTTTCAAATACATGCTCCATGCTGTATTTTAAATGTCACATTCACTGCTTTATAAATATACCCCACAATGGTCAGTGGAAAACATGTCCCTACTGGAAGATTTTGCTCTTTTCCGGTCTCAAAGCTTGATTTTCCTATTCACTGACAGCGGTGACCAGGACAAAGTGAGAGGTGATTCTTCCCAGCCGAGACATAGACAGAAATGACAAGGATTCTAACCCTTCACCATTCCATCTAAAATCAAACATCATTAACATGTAAGAAAAAAGCATACAGGTAAGTTCCAGCCATGCTAGCAATATATATATATATATATATATATATATATATATATATATATATATATATATATATATATATATATATACTGTATATATATATATATATATATATATATACTGTATATACATCTCAGCACAGTGAGCGGAGATGGACCTGTCATCCGCCTGCTCAGCAAGGATCAGCGGATCGATCCCCTGCTTACCAATGTCTGCCAAGCGGACCACTCGTGTGACAGGACCCTTCCTTTGCTCCAAGATGCTCCATTCAGCACAAGTTGTCCCTTGTTAGCACCATATAATTCAGCCCTCTAGCCCACATTTCTCAACTTTTTTGGGCCCAGAGGAACCCTTACAAAAATTTTCAGGATCCCTTACTAAAACCACTTTATCGGGGGCCAATGGGAAAAATGCAATGGTGGTCACTATAAAAAATACAACCACTACTGTGGTGGTCAGCATGCCACCCTTGGGCCTCGTTTGCCCGTGCGGCTGTCCTCTCAAGAGCAATCTGTGGCAATATGTTCCAATTTAAAACTGGTAGGTCAGGGGGTGGCAAAACCGTGGCGCAATCACTTATTTTTATATTTACGAGTTTTTATTAGATACACAAGTACAAAAATTAAAAGCTCAACCATTTACTTTTACCTACCCTCATCCTTCCTCTAGCTGCCAGTGTAAACAAGGCCTTACAGACAGCTGGTGCCACGCTATTGGCTTTGGCAAGTAATGTTGTACCGGTGTTCCGTGAAAAAACCATACCCGTGAAAAAAACCATACCCTCGTCACTTCCGGTGCAGCTACGGAGGGTATGGATTTCTCACGGTACTTTCATTTGCGGCGGTTCGATTAAAACTGCTCCTCTGCAACATAATTCATCTCCGCTCCTTCCCCTGTCACTTCCCTCATCTCCGGTAATAATTATAAAAGCGGATCACGGAGCCGCGATCGCCGTCATTTACCTCTCATACATCCGCCGCCGCTTTTATATTTATTACCGGAGATGAGGGAAGTGACAGTGATAGGAGAGGAGATCTTTGATGTTGCAGCCGAAGTGTTTTAATATACCCGCCGCAAACATTAAATTACACACAGTCCCGTGATTATTTCATGCCCTCCGAGCATGCGCACTTGTCACATTCTTTGATTGTCAATTAGGTATCCGGGGCTCTGAGCATGCGCACTGCTGCGCTGCTCAGTTGTTTCCCACAGGAAGTGACGACGGTATGGTTTCTTCACGGGGTATGGTTTTTTAACGTTACACCGGCTGGAACTACGAAAGAACTACAGTTCAAGGTACCCCTAACAACCTGTGGAAGAACACTACTGTGTGACCCATGTGAGAGCACTAGGTCAAATACCATGTACCAGTGCTGTTACATTGAGTGGGCCCAATTCTGCCCTATACCCAAAAGTACCAAGTATTTTTTTTTTGTTCCCAGCAGCTGAAGGGTGTGTGTGTTGGGCATTCCAATTAAAAAAAAATGTTAGGGTCCTTTCACACAGGCGGTCCGTATGTCTGTTTTTCATCCATCCGTCTGCGGATGAAAGATGGACATAATGTATGTCTATGGGCTAGCAGACGTTAGCGGATGACCATCCGCTGACATCCGTTTTGCATCCGTTCCGTTGAGTTGTGTTTTTTGAAACGCAAGAAAACCCTATTTTTCTTCCGTTTTAAAAACGGAACGCAAAAACGGATGTTAGCGGATGTCATCCGCTAACGTCCGCTAGCCCATAGACATACATAATGTCTGGTTTTTATCCGCAAACGTATGGATGAAAACGGACATAGGGAATGGACACTACAAAAGTGACATCCGTGTCCGTTTAAAAAAAAGTGACTGAACGGAAAAAAAAACGGAGCTCACCGTGTGAAAGGACCCTTAAGCAGCAGTAAACAAATTGTAAAAAAAAACCCTCACTAACCTGTACAGCTGCAGCCACTGTGGAGTAATTTGTTCTCTGTTTTGCAACAGAAGCTTCTTTAATTTTTGTTCCGTAGCTTAGCTCCCCCCTTCAAGCAGTTTGTTGGCAGCCTGCCGGCAATTTAACCAAATGTGTATACACAGAGCAGTATACGGGAAGAGGGAAGAGCAAAGTGCTGAGACCCACCTTGAAAAACGTTGCCGCATTCTGAACTTTAAAGCGGTATTAAACCCGAAAGCAAACATTTATTATATTGCAGCTAATTCTTAGATGTGGTAGCTGAATTACCCTTCTTTTTTTAGGCTGAATTTCCTATGGTTTCACCTGGTTATCCAGCCAGTAAGGCCTCTTTCACACGGGCGCACCGCCCGATGGAGTCTGTTCTGCTCAGCGGGGGATCGATCCGCTGATCCTGGTGTTCTAAAATTTAGTCGGACCTGTGAACATTTCGGACCCTCGTCACTTCCGGGGATGCTCCGTCACCACCAGCTGCTGCGAGCCCCGGTGCGCATGCGCACAAGGCATTTTAAAGGTCCGATGAAATTCTAAGACTTACGAACAGCTGACTGAGAGGAGGAGGGAGAGGTGGGAACAGACCGCTGCGGGATAATGTTACAACACTGCCGCGTCATCGAGCAAGGAACATGTTGCAGAGCTGACTTAGAGGAGGCGGGAAGGAAGTGAATACTAATACTAAATAGTAATGTTAAAAAATGTTTAGTATTTCTTATTATTTTATTTTTTTATCATTACTATTTAGTATGAGTATTCACTTCCTTCCCGCCTTGCTCGATGACGCGGCGGTGTTGTAACATTATCCCGCAGTGGTCTGTGCGTCCCACCTCAGCCTCTCCTCCTCTCAGTCAGCTGTTCGTAAGTCTTAGAATTTCATCGGACCTTTAAAATGCCTTGTGCGCATGCGCACCGGGGCTCGCATCAGCTGGGTTATGACGTAGCCTCACCGGAAGTGACGAGAGTCCGGAATATTCATGGGTCCGACAAAATTTTAGAACACCGGCTGAGCAGGTGGATGACAACTGTGTCTCCGCTGTGTGTGCAGAGATGGAGCTGTCAGATCCCTGCTGTACTCTATGGGAGATCGGATGAGAACGGACCGCCTGTCCATTCTCATCCGATGCCATCCGATCCCATCCTCCAGACGAATGGAAAATAGGGTCTTCATCCGTCCAGTTTTCACGGTTTATTTGTTTGTTTCTAGACACGTATGTGTGTTTGTGCTTTGGGGTACACACCCTAATGCAGTAGGCTGCGCACACCTATGTCCTGCATAATCATAAACCCTGATGTGCATTAGACCTTCTGGTTTTGCTTTATACAATTAAACACAATAATCGAACCATAGTGCATATGCCCACAGCATACAATAATGTAGCATTTAGATTCATTAAAATGATGGATCTGAACGCAGCGAATTGTACGTTTGTGTGCATGACACCCTAAAGCTAGCTGATGTTTTAAGAATTTAGAGTGACATAGATAGAATGTGGAAGTTTATTCAAACATATATTTCTTTCCTATATTTTATCCACTTAAGCCCCGGAAGATTTTACCCCCTTCCTGACCAGGGTTTTTTTTTGTGATTTTTTACTGCGTGACTTTAATGGACAATTGCGCGGTCGTGCGACGCTGTACCTAAACGAATTTCACGTTCTTTTTTTCCCACAAACAGGGCTTTCTTTTGGTGATATTTGATCACCTGTGCGATTTTTCGATCATGCGCTATAAACAAAAAAAGTGCGGAAATTTTGCAAAAATAACAATATTTTTCACTTTTTTTTATATGAAATTCCCCCCAAAAAATGTAAAAATCTAAATTTTTTAACATTTTCGGCCAATTTATTTTATGCTACATATGTTTGGTAAAAAAAAATCGCAAAAAGCATATTTTGATTGGTTTGCGCAAAAGTTATCGCGCTTACTAACAAAGGGAAAGATTTATGTCATTTTTGGTGTTTTTTTTTAACGAGTAATGGCGGCGATCTGCGATTTTTTTTGCGGGACTGCGACATTGCGGCGGACAGATCGGACCCTTGACTGACATTTTTGACACTTTAGGGGTTACCAGTGACATTACTACAGTAATCAGTGCTATACATATGCACTGTTACTGTAAAAATGACACTGGCAGGGAAGGGGTTAACTGTATTGGAGAGGGAGGGGTTAAGTGTGTCCTAGGGGCGTGTTTCTAACTGTGATGGGACAGGTCTACTATTGTAAAAACAGAGATCAACGGTTCTACATAGTAGAACCGTCTGATCTCCATTTTTACACCAGGGAGAATGACAGGCGGCTTGTTTACATAAGCCGCCCGCCTTTCTCCCGCTCTGCCGACGATCGTAGTGTGACCGGCAGACATCGGGTCCGCCGGTCACACGCGTGGACTCCTCTGTGAACGAGCCGGGGCGGGCGCACTCGCCCGCTATTGGCTCAAAAGCCGGTCACAGGCTAGCGACGTATATATACGTCACTCTGCCTGGCCGGGGCTGACCGCCGCAGTAAATATACTGTGCAAAGTCGGCAAGCGGTTATGGACCTCTGCTGGATATATTGTTTCTGTACAAATAAAGAAAATTTGTTCCTACTGGCATCATTCCTGAAATATAAAAAGCCTCAAATAGTCTGCATGACATCATGACAACCAGATAAATTGTCCCTTTTCACTGTGACACTGTAGAGGGAGCCCGCTACGCATCTCCCATGAAGTGTTTAATGACATCCCTGGGAACAGACAGACTGCAAATAACATGACAGCTGGTTGGGTTTTCATGCTGGAAAGTCCTGTTTATATTCTACATGATGCTGGAGGATCCAAGTGTCAGACATGTAACATTTGCTGACACTTTGCATTTGTCTTGAATCACCATAACCTGCATGGATATAGACTGTCCCTTTAATCAACAGATAATTCAATTACTGCAGTCCTTGTTATCAAAGTGCCCAAGTGAAATGTAAGCTCAACAGCAGCAGATAAAGGGAATTTATCAGGATAGGAGCGGAGCTGCCATTGGTGACCCTCTTCCCTTCTTTATCACTTGGTATGTCATTGACCTGGAGCAAGCATGTGATTATCTGATGTCCAGGCTGATGATATGACAAGGTTTATTTTCTGATGAGTGGTTTGTCAAATAGTGAAGCAAGGATGAAGATGACGGACACAAACAAGTCAGCAATGGCAGCTCCCATTGTTCTGCCCTGAAAAACTTCCTTTGAAATTACAGCTGATAGACAGTTGCCAAAATGATTTGTGTTTCTGTCCATCCAGTCCAGTGATTTACACAGCTCTGCCACACAGCTAACTGTACACCACTTAATTTTCTCTCCTTCAGCCTGTTGATTCCCCTATCTACTAAAAACAGCATGGACAGAGGAATCTTCAGTGCTGGCTATTGTGTTTAGCAGCCAGGGCACTCACAGCTACCTGAATAATGCTGCCCTAGCCTCTGGCATTGATTAAACAAAAAAATACATCAGGCTGGTTGTACTAAGGTCGATCAATAAATCCACTTCAGTACAAGCAGCCTGCCCATAGATTCATCGAAATTCAGGTCAGTTCCTGCTTAACCAGCTGAACTTCTATCCATCTATGACCAGTTTAAATATACTGTAGACCTAAAGATACTTTTAATATAAGTACACTTACCTGTCCAGGGATCCAGTGCTGTCCTCACCCAAGCCGATTCTTCAATTGGCTTTGGATCCAGGAGCCAGCATCGTAACCACTACTGGACCGGAAGATTTTCCCCCTTCATGACCAGGCCATATTTTGCGATTCGCCACTGCGTTAATTTAACTGACAACTGCGCGATCGTGCGACGCTGTACCCAAATAAAATTGACGTCCTTTTTTTCCCACAAACAGAGCTTTCTTTTCTTGGTATTTGATCACCTTTGCGGTTTTTTGATTATGCGCTATAAACAAAAAAAAGAGCGACAATTTTTCTTAAAAAAAGCAGTATTTTTCACTTTCTGCTATACAGTAATCCCCCGCTACATCGCGGTTCAGTTTTTGCGGTCCCTGTAATTCGCGGTTTTATTTGTAATGTTATTTTACTATATAAATCTTTAAAAATGAAAGATTTTTGTGTTTTTCATAGCTCTTGCTCTGTCTCTTAGTATCTTTTATGTGTTTAAATGAGTTTCTATTGTTTTAAAAGTGTGTTTAAAGACCTTAAAATGCTTCTACACGTACAGTGACAGTAAAATAAACATGCCTACAATGCATTTTAATAGGGTTTTTCTATTTCGCGGAATTTCACTTTTCGCGGCTGGGTCCGGAACGTAACCCCCGCAATGGAGGGGGGTTTACTGTATAACATTCCCAATAAAAAAATGTAAATATTAATTTTTTTCATCATTGTGGGCCAGTTTGTATTTTGCCATATATTTTTGATTCCTTAACATCAGTTTTCATCCGCTTCCGTCAATGTCCGTTTTTTTTTGAACGAATGAATGCCCTACTTTTCATCCGTCAAAAAAAGGGATCGGACGAACGGGATGACAACAGATGAAAAACGGATAACAACTGACGAAAAACGAATGACATCTGACGAAAAACGGATGAAAAACGGATGAAAAACGGATGGAAAACGGATGGAAAACTGATACATTTTGACGTGACTGAACTGATGAACTGAACGGACCGTATGTGTGAAAGGGGCCTAAAGTTGGCCATACACTAATTGTACAAATATTGTAAAATTTCCTTGATTGTAACCAATATTATGTAATAGGAGCTCCAACCTAAACTATATTTGTAAAAATGATCTTATAGTTTATAGTACCTATTATATAGTAAAATTTGATGTAAAATGTTGAACAAGGAGAGTGCCATTGTATCACCTTTTTACGCTCATAGGAATGATCTACTTGTGAAATGTAATGTGACACTGGAGACATCAATGGACACTTCAATTGTCATTGCTTGTCAAGTACCAACCCCCATAGGAAACACCGTGACTACTTTGTGTAATTTGGAGCTGTCATAAATTCTAGGGGCCATTTGTCACCTCTGCAATTCAGATTTAGTTGCGTTTTACATGCGCTACTATTCTTTCCTTTTTCTTTTTTTTTTTTTAATTTTTGCTGGACACCCTAAACAAAGATGTAGTGGGTAGGATTATTTTCAACACACCAGTACCACATTTTTTAACATTTTAGTGCTGCCGCCCGCTGATCAAGCTGTCAAGGATCCACATTGCATTTTGTTTAATTTTTATTTCAAAGATTATAATATATAATATATATATATACAGTAATATAATAATAATAATTATTATTATAATAATAGAAATAATAATAATAATAATAAATATTATATATATAAATTTAAAAGATTATAATATAAAACAGAGCCTTTTGGGCATACCCAGCCTCGGCGTACAAAAGCAAACGAAATACCTAATCCAATAACAAATATAAAATATGCTCAACTACCCGGTCAACCAAATTTAATGATTGGTTGCCTTTGTGCTACCAATTACTTTTGAATGAATTAAAAAGGAGCTCCACCCTGCCTCTAAAATAACACACATTGTAGTTTAACATTATTTGGAGGTTAAATTCTTCAATGTATTACAAACATAATTAAAAACTTTTTTTTGTATGTTTTGGAATAAGGGAGGTGTGACTAGATTTGTTAATCTAATGTAAAACTGGCCATAGATGGGCCAGCCAAGATTCAATCCCCCTATGGACAGGCTGGTTGTACTGAAGTCGATCCATTGATCGACTTCAGTACAACCAGTCTGTTGGCAGGGGCGGCCCGTCCATTGGGGGCGCAGGGGCGCCGCCCCCCTATCCATGCATCCGTGCCCACCCAGTTGTATGATAATAGCAAATGAATATTCGCTATTATCACACTGACTCTCCTCCCAGCTAATCAGGAAGAGGGTTGTGAGACCCCTTTCCTGATTGGCTAAAAAGAGATGTGATTTTACTGGCCATTTGCCAGGAAGAGGGAGGGGACATATGGCCGAGGAGACTCACAGCGGCACTCGGGGAAGGAGCAGGTAAGGTTGCTGGCTGTTCAGCTGGGCAGCCAGCCATCCGTCCCTGGATGGGGGAGGAAGGAGGGAAGGGGGTGGTGGAGCAGATTGCCGGCCAGCCGACACCCCCCCCCCCCCAAATTTTTATTCACCAGCCGCCACAGTCTGTTGGACTTTTAACATGAAATCCCTGCTGGCAGCTACTCCCTGCCGGTAGAACACAATAGTGCTGCAGGAAGGATTCCTCCATCAACACTGACTGTGCATGGTGGAAAGAAAGAAAATTGCATAATATAATTTAATTCCTCATAAAATAAAACAGGTTGGTCTGACAAGAACGGTCTTCTTCCATTCTGTTTGTCACTTATGATACCTTTATCACAGACAAATTTGTGTATAGAGTTCTTTATCATTCCCTCAAATAACTTACATACTATTGATGTTAGGCTGACAGGTCTGCAGTTCGCTGGTATACATCTCAATCCTTTCTTGTAAATTGGTACCACATTTGAACACAATAGTGCTACAGGAGCATCAACACTGACTGTGTTAAAAGGGAAATTGAGTGATTTTCTTTCCTTCCAGCAATTTCTATCATCTATGAGCTGCTTAAACGACAGCAGGGTTAAGCTGGCTTAACAAGGACTAAATTTCAGCCATTTCCTACTAAATCGGCCAAAATTAAGTCAGTGACTGATTTTTTGGCACCACGTGGCTCGACAAACTTGGATCTAATGTTCGAAGTAGCCAACCAGAAAATATTTGCCCGAACCGCGACCTTAATGAATATAAAGCAGGCCACACACTATACAATCTGATTGCACAATTATTGTACAATCTCCTTTCTTTTTACCAAAATTATAAAATAAGAGGTCCAACCTAAACAATTCATGCACTATATTTGTATACATGATCTTTTATAGAGTGAAATGTGATGTAAAATGTTGAAAAAGGAGAACATCATTGTGTAAATTTTTAAGCTCATAGGAATGATCGGCTTCACTTGTGTAATGTAATGTGACACCGGAGACTTCAATTGTCATTGCTTGTCAAGTACCAACCCCCACAGGAAACACTGTGACCACCTTGTGGATTTTGGAGCTGTCATACATTCTAACGTTGGGTACACACTATAAGGCCGGGCCATGCACAGGGCAAATTTCTTTCCTGAAGCCATCCAAGGTCGTCCCCGCTGGGAGAAGAAAGTGATTATTGCTAGAGGCTATAGTAGCAGCTATCGATAATAGCAAGAGATTTCAGCAGGCTAGTTGTACCCAAGTTGATGGATCGATCAACTTGATACATTCAGCCTGCCCATCCTTCTGAGATTCGAACCATGTATGGCTGGCAGGGGAGGGCTGGCAGCCTTAGGCCTGGGGGGCAAGTCCAGTAAAGTGGCCCATTGAATCATTGAATCAGCTCACTATTCATGCCCACCTGGTTTTATAAAGACAAGCAAGATAAACATGATGCAATATGGTAACTCGTACTCTGCACATTCATACCGCTCCGCTGCAGCTCTGCAGATATAATATTGTGTAGCGGTGACCAGCAGCTGTATACAGTGTCTGGCCCCTACAATAATCCAGCCCTGAGTGCGGCCTTTTTGCCGGCATCAGAATGGCCCGGGGGGCAATTGCCACCCTGCCCCCCTTCCCAGTCCTCCCCTGATGGCTGGCCTAAGAAAATCGGTCCGGTTTTCCTGGATATTTCACAGCAAGTCGAACCGAGGATGCCACTAATACTCAACGGACAAAGGCTTTTTTTTTTCTTTGATGTAGAAACGTTGTAACAGATTATTTTTGTTTATTGTTTCTGATAATGAGCAGTCTTTTGTATCAGTTTTTTCATGTACAGAAACAGTACACATTGAACGAAAATCGTTAGTTCTGTTCACATAGTAGAAAAATGTAAGAGTTTTTCCCTTTGGAAATTTTCACTTGGAATGTCTGAATGGGACGTCGAAAGTTGTGTAAAACGATCGCTCTTTGTACAGAATATTTCTTCCGATATTCTTATAGTGTATACCCAGCTTGCTAGCCCAACACTTCATATTCCTGGTATGTGCCTGCTGTACCATGTATGAGAAAGCATTATGTTCTTTGTATGGCTTCCTTTGTGTGAAATCTCTGACGTTCCTGTCAGTCCCTCTGCTTTCCTATTAAAAACTGACCACACTAAGCAGGAGAACACAACGTGGTCAATTCTCAAGGTATGCTGGGAACTCAGTCTGCTCTCCGCCAATGATCAGACTTGTCCCGACACCCCCCCCCCCCCCCCCCGCTGCCCAGCCATTCACTGAGAAGCTCAGTGTGCTCATGCTCCTATGCAGCTGAGCACAGAGGAAATGTGATAACTTATAAAAAAAGTTATTTATAATGTTTTTTAAATCCATACAAAAATGTTTTACCAGTTATTTAAATTTTAAACTGAATGGGTTATTTTACAAGGTGATCGTTTACAATCACTTTAACCACTTGGCGACCGCTTACTATATATATATATATATATATATATATATATATATATATATATATATACGGCGGCAGGGTGGCTCGTACAGGAAAAAGAACCTATAGATACTATGCTCACTTGGTGGCAACTAGGGGGCGCGCGCCGCCGGCGGTGTGCTCCCGCCCCCGATCGTCAGTGGGGAGGTCAATGCGTGTGTCAGGTGGCTCCGATTGCAGCTGAGAGAGAAGGACGGTCGGCTGTTGTAAACACATCTGACCGTTCTTCTCCCTGGAATGGTCATAGAGCCCACGCGATCCTTCTATGTAGGATCACATGTCTCTATGGTCATTTCAGAAGCCACGCCCCCCCCCCCACAGTTAGAATCACTCCCCTAGGCTAACATTTAACCCCTTGATCACCCTCAGGGTTAACCCCTTCCCTGTCAGTGTCATTATTACAGTAACAGTGCATATTTTTAGCATTGATTAATGTAGTAATGTCACTGGTACCCCCAAAAGTGTCAAAAATGTCAGTTAGGGGTCCAATCTGCCGCAATGTCGCAGTTCGGCAAAAAATCACAGATTGCAGCTATTACTAGTTAAAAAAAAAAGAACAATAAAAATGATATAAATCTTTCCCGAACTAACTGTGGGGGGGGGGGGGGGGCGTGGTTTCTGAAATGACCCAAAGTTAGTAGACGCCATAACTTTTGTGCAAACCAAACAAAATACGCTTATTGCGATTTTTTTTTACCAGAAATACGTAGCAGAAAACAAGTTGGCCTAAAATGTTAAAAAATTTTGATTTTTACATTTTATTTTTTGAGAATGTCATATAGCAGAATGTGAAAAATATTGTTTTTTTTTTTTTTTAAATTGTCGCTCTTTTTTTGTTTAAAGCACAAAAAATAAAAATCGCACAGGTGATCAAATACCACCAAAAGAAAGCTATATTTGTGGGGGAAAAAAGGACGTCAATTTTATTTGGGTACAGCGCCGCACGACCCAAACCTTGAATTCAACCAATCAGCTGCAGTGTTTGGGTATTCTGACAGTTGTGGTTGTCGGCATTCAGACTACAACAACTGGAAAGGGAAATCCATCTATCTGTGGTGCTTAGCATGGATGGAGAACCCATATTTGTATGGCCATCTTCATTCAATTGATATGGCCCTAAAGCTAGCCATAGACTGCTTGAATTTCTTCTGAATCCCTGCATGCACCACACGTCTCAACAAAAGTTGGTTTAAAGATGAACTGAGCCAGGCGAAAAATGATCTGCTAAACAGTGACTGCATCCTATTCAGGCAGCCGTGCATGCTAAATGAAATGGCCAACAGTGGAGATTTCTACATCTACACTACACAATGTACATTGGGGAATTATCGATTTGGGCTGAATCAAAGAAATTAAGCCGCTTATTGCTAGCGTAATGCAGGCCATAGATTATGCAATTTTCTTTCCTAACACCAGTGATTCCCCCATGAACACAGTCAGTGTTTGTGGGGAATCCCTCCTGCAGCGCTAATCTATTCTGCTGGTTTGGAGCCTTTCTTGCCAGCAGAACACAAAGATTGGTGTTGCCGGCTACAGCCAGTGGGCCTCATTCACACCTCAGCGTTTTGTAGCTTGAAGCCTGAAGCTCCAGAACGCTGGAGGAGAAAAAAAAAAATCAATTATTCTCTATGTAGTTGGTTCGCATCTCCACAACAAGTGACCTGAAGCCAAATACCTGAAGCTCAAAAAAATTCCGGAGCTTTTTTTGTAGCTCAAATCGGGCAGATTGGTGCATTTTTGAGGCATTTTTTTTGTTCCATAGAAATGCATGGATAGGCTTAATTTGTTTTAGTTTTAGTGCATTTTGTTCCGTGTACTTGAGTGTTTTTCTGCTCAAATTCAATAATTAAATTAAAATAAATACATAAATAAATAAAATAAATAAAAAAGCCCTAACCCCAACTCTTAACCCTAATATTAAATCTTAACCCCAACACTAATATTAACCCCAATCCTAAACCCTAACCCTAATATTAACCCCCCTAACCAAACAAGATAAGCAAATAAATGTGTTATGTAGTTATTAAAGAAAGACTGCAGTCATTGAGCATGGACTCCCATATTGTTGAGTGGATTAGGCAGTGGCTGAGTGACAGACAACAGAGGGTTGTAGTCAATGGAGAACATTCAGAACAAGGTCATGTTACCAGTGGGGTACCTCAGGGATCTGTACTGGGACCAATTTTGTTTAATATCTTCATAAGTGATATTACAAAAGGCCTCGATGGTAAGGTTTGTCTTTTTGCTGATGACACAAAGATATGTAACAGGGTTGATGTTCCTGGAGGGAAACGCCAAATGGAAAAGGATTTAGGAAAACTAGAAGAATGGTCAGAACTCTGGCAACTGAAATTTAATGTGGATAAGTGCAAGATAATGCACCTGGGGCGTAAAAACCCAAGGGCAGAATATAGAATATTTGACACAGTCCTGACCTCAGTATCTGAGGAAAGGGATTTAGGAGTAATTATTTCAGAAGACTTAAAGGTGGGAAGACAATGTAATAGAGCAGCACGAAATGCCAGCAGAATGCTTGGATGTATAGGGAGAGGTATAAGCAGTAGAAAGAGAGAAGTGCTTATGCCGCTGTACAAAACACTGGTGAGACCTCACTTGGAGTATTGTGCGCAGTACTGGAGGCCATATCTCCAGAAGGATATAGATACTCTAGAGAGAGTTCAGAGAAGAGCTACTAAACTAGTACATGGATTGCAGGAAAAAACTTACCAGGAAAGGATAAAGGACCTTAACATGTATAGCTTGGAAGAAAGAAGAGACAGAGGGGATATGATAGAAACTTTTAAATACATAAAGGGAATCAACTCGGTAAAGGAGGAGAGCATATTTAAAAGAAGAAAAACTACCACAAGAGGACACAGTTTTAAATTAGAGGGGCAAAGGTTTAAAAGTAATATGAGGAAGTATTACTTTACTGAGAGAGTAGTGGATGCATGGAATAACCTTCCTGCAGAAGTGGTAGCTGCAAATACAGTGAAGGAGTTTAAGCATGCATGGGATAGGCATAAGGCTATCCTTCATATAAGATAGGGCCAGGGACTATTCATAGGATTCAGATATATTGGGCAGACTAGATGGGCCAAATGGTTCTTATCTGCCGACACATTCTATGTTTCTATGTTTCTATCTTTCTATTGGCTAATTGAAAAATGTTAAAGCTCAAAAACACTTAAAAAAAAAAAAAAAAAAAAAAGCATGTACAGTGGGTACGGAAAGTATTCAGACCCCCTTATATTTTTCACTCTTTGTTATATTGCAGCCATTTGCTAAAATCATTTAGGTTCATTCTTCTTCCTCATGAATGTACACATAGCACCCCATACTGACGGAAAAACACAGAATTGTTGACATTGTTGCAGATTTATTAAAAAAGAAAAACTGAAATATCACATGGTCCTAAGTATTCAGACCCTTTGCTCAGTATTTAGTAGAAGCCCCCTTTTGATCTAATACAGTCAGGAGTCTTTTTGGGAAAGATGCAACAAGTCTTTCACACCTGGATTTGGGGATCCTCTGTCATTCCTCCTTGCAGATCCTCTCCAGTTCTGTCAGGTTGGATGGTAAACGTTGGTGGACAGCCATTTTTAGGTCTCTCCAGAGATGCTCAATTGGGTTTAAGTCAGGGCTCTGGCTGGGCCATTCAAGAACAGTCACGGAGTTGTTGTGAAGCCACTCCTTCGTTATTTTAGCTGTGTGCTTAGGGTCATTGTCTTGTTGGAAGGTAAACCTTCGGCCCAGTCTGAGGTCCAGAGCACTCTGGAGAAGGTTTTTGTCCAGGATATCCCTGTACTTGGCCGCATTCATCTTTCCCTCGATTGCAACCAGTCGTCCTGTCCCTGCAGCTGAAAAACACCCCCACAGCATGATGCTGCCACCACCATGCTTCACTGTTGGGACTGTATTGGACAGGTGATGAGCAGTGCCTGGTTTTCTCCACACATACCGCTTAGAATTAAGGCCAAAAAGTTCTATTTTGGTCTCATCAGACCAGAGAATCTTATTTCTCACCATCTTGGAGTCCTTCAGGTGTTTTTTAGCAAACTCCATGCGAGCTTTCATGTGTCTTACACTGAGGAGAGGCTTCCGTCGGGCCACTCTGCCATAAAGCCCCGACTGGTGGAGGGCTGCAGTGATGGTTGACTTTCTACAACTTTCTCCCATCTCCTGACTGCATCTCTGGAGCTCAGCCACAGTGATCTTTGGTTTCTTCTTTACCTCTCTCACCAAGGCTCTTCTCCCCCGATAGCTCAGTTTGGCCGGACGGCCAGCTCTAGGAAGGGTTCTGGTCGTCCCAAACATCTTCCATTTGAGGATTATGGAGGCCACTGTGCTCTTAGGAACCTTAAGTGCAGCAGAAATCTTTTTGTAACCTTAGCCAGATCTGTGCCTTGCCACAATTCTGTCTCTGAGCTCTTCAGGCAGTTCCTTTGACCTCATGATTCTCATTTGCTCTGACATGCATTGTGATCTGGAAGGTCTTATATAGACAGGTGTGTGGCTTTCCTAATCAAGTCCAATCAGTATAATCAAACACAGCTGGACTCAAATGAAGGTGTAGAACCATCTCAAGGATGATCAGAAGAAATGGAAAGCACCTGAGTTAAATATATGAGTGTCACAGCAAAGGGTCTGAATACTTAGGACCATGTGATATTTCAGTTTTTCTTTTTTAATAAATCTGCAACAATGTCAACAATTCTGTGTTTTTCCGTCAATATGGGGAGCTGTGTGTACATTCACGAGGAAGAAGAATGAACTTAAATGATTTTAGCAAATGGTTGCAATATAACAAAGAGTGAAAAATTTAAGGGGGTCTGAATACTTTCCGTACCCACTGTATATAAAATGCTCAAAAGCACGCAAGCAAACTCTCAAAAAAAGTCCACAAAACTATCAAAAACGAGATGCTCTGGTGTGAATGCAGCTAAATCGTTCGGGAAACACCTGACAGGCTGGTTGAACACAAGTCAATCGATAGACAATAAGGGTACCCATACATAACTGCCGAATCTCGATCCATATATGGCCGGCTTAAAACTCATTCATGTTTGGCAGTCCGGGCATAGATGATGGATCTTACATTAACACAAGCTTTTTTTTCTTCTTTTCTTTTAAATTGGTAAGAGTTGGCACCTCCAATGTGGGTAGATTGAAGTATGACAACGACCAAAAATAAATAGGGCTCGTGCATCAGAGAACTGGGTGTCATTTTTGTAGTCTATACATCTGAGCCCTTAGAGTAAACCATTAAAATTTCTGAAATGTTAACATATTAATGCCATTTCAAAAGTTTCAAGTTCAAGTTTCAAGTTCTAAATGCTTTTAAGTCTGCAGCTTTCATTCTTGTTCAGGCTATTCCAGTTATCAGGTGACAACCATCTCCCAATTGCACTCCTGCAGTGACACCATGTCAGTAAGTGAGTAAACCACTAAAACAAAGTTTCTCAACCAGGGTGCTGTGAGCACGAAGTGACCAAATTTGCCTTGCATGATAAGACTCTGAGATGGGTGGGAGGACTCTGATGTGATGGGGTAACCTGTCATGGGGGTACTCTGTGATGGGGTGCTCTCATGTATAGGGGGGCTCTGATGTGATGGAGGGCCCCGGATTTGAAAGGTGATTCTGATATGATAGGGGAACCTCTGATGTGAAGGTAATTTCATCATTGTAGTTGTGTGCATTGTCCCAGGCTCAGGTGTCCTATTGATAAGCTAAACATTTAAATTTTTTACATTTTAGACTGGGGTGCCTTGAGATTCTGAATACTTTTAAAGTGTGCTGCAACTGAAAAAATTTTGTGAAACACTGCATTAAAATCGAATGAATGCTAAAATATTAATGTATTTTTAAAAGTTTTTTTTTTTTATGTTTTTTTAAACCTGAAGCTTTCATTATAGAATCCTTGTTCAGGATCTTCCTATTCCTGGGTGACAACCATCTCCCTATTGTCTTCCTGCATTGAAACTCTGTCACTGCAAATGAAGATTGTCAGAAGTGAATAGGGCCTGTCATCCATCAGAGAACTGGGTGTCATGTCTATATGCCTAAGCTAGGGATCTCCAAACTGTGGCCCTTTGCTTGCTTTTATCTGGCCCTTGGGGCACTATTTAATTCACTGATACCTGACACCAACAATGGGGCACAATTCCTCCAAATGACACCAACAATGGGGCACAATTCCTCCAAATGACACCAATGATGGGGCAAAATTTACCCCAATGATACCAATGATGGGGCACAATTTATCCCAATGACACCTATGATGGGGCACAATTTATCCCAATGACACCTATGATGGGGCACAATTTATCCCAATGACACCAACAATGGGGCACAATTCCTCCAAATGACACCAATGATGGGGCAAAATTTACCCCAATGACACCAATGATGGGGCACAATTTATCCCAATGACACCTATGATGGGGCACAATTTATCCCAATGACACCTATGATGGGGCACAATTTATCCCAATGACACCAACAATGGGGCACAATTCCTCCAAATGACACCAATGATGGGGCAAAATTTACCCCAATGACACCAATGATGGGGCACAATTTATCCCAATGACACCTATGATGGGGCACAATTTATCCCAATGACACCTATGATGGGGCACAATTTATCCCAGTGACACCAACAATGGTGTGCAAATACTCCTACTGAAACAAACAATGGGGCGTTATTTTTCCCATTGATGTCGGGATATTTTCTACTCCCATTAGCCACAATCCAGACCCCCTAAAGTCTAAAGCACAGTAAATTGGCCCTTTGTTTAGAAAGTTTGTAGACCCCTAGGCCAAGCTCTTAAAATAAACCACTAAAACAAAGGTTCTCAACCAGGGTGAGATGTAGGGCTGGGTGATGAGGTCTCTGTTGTGATTGGGGGGAGGGGGGGAATCTGTCATTGGGTACTCTGATGTGATGGAGAGACTCTGATGTGATCAGAGAATCTGTCATGGGGGTACTCTGATGTGATTGGTGGCTCTCATGTATAATAGGGACTCTGATGTTGTGGAGGGACTCAGGGATGATGGTAGACCTCTGATGTACGAGAGGATTTAGATGTGATCAGGGCCTCTAACGTGAAAGGTGGGCTCTGATATGATGGGGGTACCTCTGCCTTTAGATTCTGAATAGTTTTAAAGGGTGCTGCAACTGAAAAAAAGGTTGAGAAACACTGCACTAAAATCTCATGAATGCTAAAATATTAATGTATTTTTAAAATGTTTTTAAACCTGAAGCTTTCATTATAGAATCCTTGTTCAGGATCTTCCTATTACTGGGTGACAACCGTCTCCCTATTGTCTTCCTGCATTGACACCCTGTCACTGCAGATGAAGATTGTCAGAAGTGAATAGGGCCTGTCATTCATCAGAGAACTGGGTGTCATGTCTATATGCCTAAGCCAGAGATCTCCAAACTGTGGCCCCTTACTTTCTTTTATCTGGCCCTTGGGGAACTATTTCATTCACTGATACCAACAATGGGGCACAATTTCCCCCAATGACACCAACAATGGGGCACAATTCCTCCCAATGATACCAACAATGGGGCACAATTCCTCCCAATGACACCAATGATGGGGCACAATTTATGGCTCTCATGTATAATAGGGACTCTGGGATGATGGTAGACCTCTGATGTACGAGGGGACTTTGATGTGATCAGGGCCTCTAACGTGAAAGGTAGGCTCTGATATGATGGGGGTACCTCTGTCTTGAGATTCTGAATAGTTTTAAAGAGTGCTATGACTGAAAAAAGGTTGTGAAATACTGCACTAAAATCTCATGAATGCTAAAATATTAATGTATTTTTAAAAGTTTTTTAAAATGTTTTTAAACCTGAAGCTTTCATTATAGAATCCTTGTTAAGGATCTTCCTATTACTGGGTGACAACTATCTCCCTATTGTCTTCCTGCATTGACACCCTGTCACTGCAAATGAAGATTGTCAGAAGTGAATAGGGCCTGTCATCCATCAGAGAACTGGGTGTCATGTCTATATGCCTAAGCCAGAGATCTCCAAACTGTTGCCCCTTGCTTTCTTTTATCTGGCCCTTGGGGCACTATTTCATTCACTGATACCAACAATGGGGCACAATTCCTCCCAATGACACCAACAATGGGGCACAATTCCTCCCAATGATACCAACAATGGGGCACAATTCCTCCCAATGACACCTATGATGGGGCACAATATATGGCTCTCATGTATAATGGGGACTCTGGGATTATGATAGACCTCTGATGTACGAGGGGACCTATAACGTGAAAGGTGGGCTCTGATATGATGGGGGTACCTCTGCCTTGGGATTCTGAATAGTTTTAAAGAGTGCTATGACTGAAAAAAGGTTGTGAAACACTGCACTAAAATCTCAAGAATGCTGAAATATTAATGTATTTTTAAATGTTTTTAAACCTGAAGTTTTCATTATAGAATGCTTGTGCAGGATCTTCCTATTACTGGGTGACAACCATCTCCCTATTGTCTTCCTGCATTGACACCCTGTCACTGCAGATGAAGATTGTCAGAAGTGAATAGGGCCTGTCATCCATAAGATAACTGGGTGTCGTGTCTATATGCCTAAGCTAGGGATCACCAAACTGTTGCCCCTTGCTTTCTTTTATCTGGCCCTTGGGGAACTGTTTCATTCACTGATGCCAACAATGGGGCACAATTCCTCCCAATGACACAAACAATGGGGCACAATTCCCCCAATGACACAAACAATGGGGCACAATTTATCCCAATGACACCAACAATGGGGCACAATTCCCCCCCAATGACACCAACAATGGGGCACAATTCCTCCCAATGACACCAACAATGTGGCACAATTCCTCCCAATGACACCAACAATGGGGCACAATTCCTCCCAATGACACCTATGATGGGGCACAAATTATGTTTTTAAACCTGAAGCTTTCATTATAGAATCCTTGTTAAGGATCTTCCTATTACTGGGTGACAACCATCTCCCTATTGTCTTCCTGCATTGACACCCTGTCACTGCAGATGAAGATTGTCAGAAGTGAATAGGGCCTGTCATCCATCAGAGAACTGGGTGTCATGTCTATATGCCTAAGTCAGAGATCTCCAAACTGTTGCCCCTTGCTTTCTTTTATCTGGCCCTTGGGGAACTTTTTCATTCACTGATACCAACAATGGGGCACAATTCCTCTCAATGACACCAACAATGGGGCACAATTCCTCCCAATGACACCAACAATGGGGCACAATTCCTCCCAATGACACCAACAATGAGGCACAATTCCCCCCAATGACACAGACAACGGGGCACAATTCCTCCCAATGACACCAACAATGGGGCACAATTCCTCCCAAAGACACCAACAATGGGGCACAATTCCTCCCAATGACACCAACAATGGGGCACAATTCCTCCCAATCACACCAACAATGGGGCACAATTCCTCCCAATGACACCAACAATGGGGCACAATTCCTCCCAATGACACCAACAATGGGGCACAATTCCCCCCAATGACACAGACAACGGGGCACAATTCCTCCCAATGACACCAACAATGGGGCACAATTCCTCCCAAAGACACCAACAATGGGGCACAATTCCTCCCAATGACACCAACAATGGGGCACAATTCCTCCCAATCACACCAACAATGGGGCACAATTCCTCCCAATCACACCAACAATGGGGCACAATTCCTCCCAATGACATCTATGATGGGGCACAATTTATGGCTCTCATGTATAATAGGAACTCTGATGTGATGAAGGGACTTTGGGATGATAGACCTCTGATGTACGAGGGTACTTAGATGTGATCTAACGTGAAAGGTGGGCTCTGATATGATGGGGGTACCTCTGCCTTCAGATTCTGAATAGTTTTAAAGAGTGCTATGACTGAAAAAAGGTTGAGAAACGCTGCACTAAAATCTCATTAGAGAATTCTTTTTTTAGGCTCTTCCTGTTATCGGGTGACAACTATCTCCCAATTAGACTCCTGCAGTGACCTCTTGTCACATTCAGGTCAGATGAAGAGTACAAGGTGCTGTGTGGACAATCTAGAGCAATGATCGCAGCAAGCATGCATGAATTTAGAAAGGGAGGGACTGAATGAGGCAAGAAGAGATTAGTAGAACTCAAATGCAAAAAATGGTGACCAAAGGTGAAAAATAATTTTATGGGAAAACTGGCAATGGTTTATGATACAGTGAACATAGCTAACTAAATGTCATTTAAGTAAGAGTTTATGTTGACTGTTATTCACACTAACGGCCTTGAGCCTAGTTGGCCCCAGTGTCCCATGACATTGTTGCTTGGCTTTCACTTTATAATTAAGTTACCTTGAGTAGGATATTGGCATTCGTGTTGTAATTAAAAACAAGATTTGCCAGAGGTGCTAGGTGAGATGAAGTACAATGTCATGTAAATGTCATCCCACACAGAATGCATTTAAATAACGGAGATCAAATAGTGTGCAGTGTTGTTGTGTGCCCCCTGCTGTGTAGGCCTTTACCTGGAACTTGGGTGGGACATTCACACCTTCTGTCATGGAACTAACCTGTATTGTTAAACAAGAGGTCCATAGAAAGGTGCAGTCAAAGAGACAATGGACAGTTGCATCTTAATTCGGTTGCTTTAAATGTTCCCTGATTGAATTACCACCTCAATAGGTAACCCCTTTCAACAGCCAGCACTGCCTTCTATCACACTTTTGTCTCAATGACAGAGTTTGTACTGTAAAAACATGATTCTTATACCTCATTGTTCCTAAAGGGGTTACACCAATCTTTAGCCTAATTGTCAGCCATGGGTGACATTGCAAATGTTGCGTCAAGAACCCTTCGATTTACAAGTCAAGTCCTAACATCTGTCAATGAGACATTTCCAGCAAAATTCCAGAAATGGAGACACTTTCAGGGCTGCAACACATAATTTTCCTTTTTAATTGTTGACTTTCATTAAAGTGTTGGTAACACGCTCTAAAACTCAAAGTGTTGGCAATTCATACATTAGACCGATTTCAATGGCAATTGACATTAGAGGGCATGGTCAGACCACTTACAAAAGATATGTATAAACAAGTATGCATGAATTCTTGCTTCAATTATATCTTAAGCCATTTTTTTTTACAATTTGTGTCCCAGCTGAGATATTTTCCTCCACTTCCTGTCTTATAACTGCAACAGGAATGGGTTACGTCCTTTACATTGATGATAGAAATGGATGATGTTCAGAATATCATTATAACTCTCGACTGTTTGTTTGACACGTTGTTGAAACCTTTCTTATGCTTCTTGGACTTGTAACAACTTGTTCTGATGTTTTTCTGTTTTTTCCTGATGAAAATTATTTCAATAAAAATGTATTAAACAAAAAAAATAACTGCAACAGGAAGTGGAATCTCCAAAAAGTGAGGAAAATGCCCACTTAGGGCTCTTTCACACGGGCGATCCGATCAGATCCGCCTGTCAGTTTTTTAGGCGGATCTGATCGGATTCTCCATGCAGCTCTATGGGGCAGCGGATGTCAGCGGAGACACCTCCGCTGACACCAGCTGCCATCCGTTCCTGTCCGTGAAATCTAGACGGATGGAAACCCTATTTTTCCATCCGTTCAGTAATCGGATCGGATGAGAGCGGACAGGCGGTCCGCTCTCATCCGATCCCCCATAGAGGGCAGAGGGGGCTGAGACACCTCCCTCTCCGCTCTGCAAGCAGAGACGGAGCTGTCATCCGCTGGCTCAGCGGGGATCGCGGATCGATCCCCGCTGAGCAGCACGGATCCGCCTACGGAGGCGGACCGCGTGAAAGAGGCCTTAGCTATCTCTATTTTTTAAAAGTTAAACAACTTCATATGTTATATGCTGGCTCTCCATTTCTTTAACATGTGTCTATAAGCATGAAGCCCAGGGCCATCTTACCGAATGGGCTAGCGACCTAGCCCCAGCCAAGCATTAGTCCCAATTCCCGTTTGCATCCCGCCACCAAACTTAGCAGGTGGCAAGCGCCTGTCGGCCCTGCGCTGCTGTCAGGCCACTTGTGCCGTGGAGGGGAAGCCCACAACTGCAGGAATGCCTGTCCGCCTCCACGGGAACAGGCACACACAGGACAGTCGAATCTGACTCCCGTTCGTGTGTGTGTGTGTGCACTGGTCCCAGCCGCCAAACTTGGAAGCTGTCAGCCTGGCACTGCATTGCCCTGGGCTGGGCCATTTAATGCTCTTAAGATGGCACTGATGAAGCCTTATGATAGAATTTCAAATACTTGCATATTCCCTAGCTCTCACTCCTGCATAAGGCCATGTGCATGAGGCCTTATGGTGACAACTCACACAAGGCAAGTGAGAGTGGGTTAAAGATGAATTAAGCAAGTGCATTAGTCATTGTATTCCATTGGGTAACAAACAAAAGTACAAAACAAAAATTTGGTTAAATTCTACTGTAAAAAATAAAACAAATTAGCAAAAAATACGTCTTTAAAAACTACAAAGTAGAAAAGAGACCCTCAGCATTCCAGGGAGCAATCAGGGCATCTAAAATAGAATATGAGCAGAGTTGTATAAAGTACTCGAAACCCATACTTGAGTAAAAGTACAAGTGCTCGATCAAAAAGTGACTTGAGTAGAAGTGGAAGTGCTCAATAAAAAAGTGACTTGAGTAGAAGTACTAAAGTATTCAACATTTTTTTGTACTTAAGTATTGCAAGTAGTTTTTTTAAAAATTTTGCTACTCAAGTACTGAAAGTAAAAGTACCAGTAGTTTTGAAAAAAAATTGCTACTCAAGTACTGAAAGTAAAAGTACAAGTACCGTGTTATGTAGTTATTAAAGAAAGAAGTCAAAAGTTTGAACATCATATTGTTTTTTATTATTTCAAATGCAGCTTTTATTTATGCATACAGTAGCATTTATTTTCGTATTCGCTGATAATACACATGTTTTGACCTTCATGAAACCTGCCATCTACTGTTCTGGCAGTGGTAATTTTTATAATTGTAACGAGTAACTATACAGCACAAAAAAAAAAAAATCAGAGTAGAAGTATTGAAATCTTGGAAAAAATGTAGTGAAGTAAAAGTGGAAGTAGGAGAAAAAAATTCTACTCTAGGAAAGTACAGATACCGCCTTTCCGTACTTAAGTACAGTAGTGAAGTAGTTCTACTTAGTTACTATACATCTCTGAATATGAGAAACACATTGGCAAAGCAAGTAAAAAAAAAAAATAATAATAATAATTTTTTATAAAATATATCAATAGTAAAAAAGTTATGAAAGAACAGATACGCCCTATAACAGATGAACACAGGCAGATAGTCAAAATTGACACAAAAAATGCAAATTTATTATTTTTTCTCCTTTTTATCTTCAGTTTATTAGATGAAAAAGACGGATTTGATAATCTTAACAGTAACACCTATGACATTTCACCAAAGATACCGCTTAGGTTGGTGAAAACCAGGTACAAAAGAGATTAGAGAAACTTTAAGTGGTAATAAACCCACATTTTATTAAAATCTGCTGACAGGCAGTTTCTTTTTGACAAAAGAGACCCTGTCACTTCATCTGTGCCGTGATGATGTTACATCATAATGGCCCAGCTATTCAATAGGCCGAACAGACAGAGCCTAGAAGGAAGACCAGGTTAAGATGGAAGCTCAAAGCACTGACATTGCAGCACTGGAGGGCTTCCTTTGACAGTCATGTCTGTCATAATGTGCTAGTATGTGGTGCATACGGTCAGGGAGCTAATCTGAAATTGTTAAACAAGTCGCCAAGAGAAAGGTTTGGACAAAGAGACAATGAACAGTTGCATCTTATTTTGGCCGCCTTTGAATGCTCCCTGATTGAATTACCACCTCAATAGGTAACCCTTTTTAGCAGCAAACATTGCCTTCTATAACATCTGAATCCTTTTGTCCTACTGCCAGAGTTTGTACTTGAAAAACACGATTCTTCCACATCATTGTTCCTAAAGGCGATACTCCAGTCTTTAGCCTAATTGTCCTACATGGGTGACATTGCAAAAGTTGTGTGAAGAACCCTTCATTTTACAAGTCAAGTTCTAACATCTGTCAATGAGGCATTTCCAAGGGAAATAATGAGGATTTCCAAGGGTGCACTGGGTGAAGACGGAAGCTCTGGAGCGCTGATATTGCAGAGCTGGAGGGATTTCTCTGAGAGGTAGTTCTTGCATAATGTGCTAATATGCAGTGCGGGGGCGCGGCTCCAGCAGCGCGTGTGCACCGCCGAGACCGCGTGCAGAAAATCACGTAGATCTACTTGATTTTGCACAGCTGAGCCACCCTGCTGCAGTATATCTGCGTGGGGGGGGGGGGGGGCGGACAACGAGTGGTTAAAGGTATCATAAATGACAACCAGATTGGATTTATGAAAGTCTGTTCTAGTCAGACCAACATGTTTTAGTATTATGGGGAAGTAAAGCAGCCCATAGATTATGCAATTTTTTTCTTGCCACCACACACCATCAGTGTTGATGGGGGAATCCCTCCCACAGTGCTATTGCCTCCTGCTGGCGGGGAGTCTTTCCTGCCAGCAGAACACAATGGTCACTCCTGGCAGCTATACCGTGATTGCGCATGCATGGCACAGGTGGGAGAGTGACATCATCATGACCAGGTGAAGATGGACGATCCCAAGCGCTGATATCGCAGCACTGGAGGGCTTCCTTTGACAAGTAAGTCTGTCATAACGTGCTAGTATGTGGTGCATACTGTCAGGGAGCTAACCTGAAATTGGTGAACAAGACAAGGTGCAGTCAAAGAGACAATGGACAGTTGCATGTAAATTTTGGTTGCCTTTGAATGCTCCCTGATTAAATTACCACCTCAATAGGTAACCACTTTCTACAGCCAGGACTGCCTTATATCACACTTCAAACCATTTGTCTCACTGTCAGAGTTTGTACTGTAAAAACATGATTCTTATACATCATTGTTCCTAAAGTGGGTATGTCAATCTCAAGCCAAAGCCTAATTGTCATCCATGGGTGACATTGCAAAAGGTGTGTCAAGAATCCTTTATTTTACAAGACAAGTCCTAACATCTGTCAATGAGACATTTTCAGGAAAATTCCAGAAATGGAGACACCTCTATGTAGACAGATTTCAATGGCAACTGACATTAGAGGGCATGGTCAGACCACTTAAAAAAAGATATATAAAAAAACAAGTATGCATGAGTTCTTGCTTTAAGTATATCTTAAGCCATTTTTTGCAATTTGTGTCCCAGCGGAGATATTTTCCTCCACTTCCTGTCTTATAAATGCAACAGGAAGTGGAATCTCCCAAAAGTGAGGAAAATGCCCACTTAGCTGTATTTTTTAAAAATTATACAACTTCATATGTTATATGCTGGCTCTCCATTTCTTTAACATGCGTCTAAAGGCATGAAGCCTTATGATAGAATCTAAAATACTTGCATATTCTCACACTCTCAGTCGTGCATAAGCATGGGCGTCTGCACAACTTTTTTCAGGGGGGGGCGGCAACATTTTAAGGTCACACATGCTCCGCCCCTTTTTCAACAATGTCATGAAGGGGAGGGGCTTATTCCGTATACTTATTTTGAGTATTCATTTTTAAAGAGCAAACAGGAGCATTTATTTTTAAAGCATTTGTTAACCTAAAAAAAAAAAATTGATCCTGTTCCCTTAAAGCATGTTACACAACACAGTGCTTGTGCTTGTTTAATTTGGCCCCTTCTATCACCTAAAATACCTGGCTGATCCTGCCTGGCTATGTCCTCCCCTCTGTAAACTGACCACGGTATACCATGGCGACTAAGCCCCGACACTGTGGTCAATTTACGTGCCTCCGTCATCCATAGCTCTCCTGTCCTCTCCGCTGCAGGCAGCTGTCAGATGGGGAGAGGAGAGAGACAACGGGTCACGTGAGCGGCCTCAGCCCTCTGAAAACTGGTAAAGAATGACTTTTTTTTTTTTAAAACACAGACTCTGGGGCAAACAGGATTTTTAAAAAGACCAGACAGGATGGTATAAAGTGGCTTAACAATCACTTGAAAGGAGGAAGTTGAGATTCCGGGGGGGGGGGGGGCATTTGCCCCCCCTTGCCCCTACCTGCGGACCCCTTGTGCATAAGGCCATGTGCATGGGGCCCTATGGTGACAACTCACACAAGGCAAGTGAGAGTGTGTTAGGGCCCTTTCACACATGCGGGCCGTTCAGATCTGCCTGTCAGTTTTTCAATAGAGGTTGGAATAAAAAGATCAATTTCAGTGTTTATTGATGATACCAATTTGTGCAGAGAAATAAATATGCCACAGAATATAGCATCATTACAGGAAGACCTTGACAAAATAGGGGGTTGAGAAATGTAAAGGTATGCACACGGGTGCCAATAGTACACATTAGGAGGGGCTCATCTAGGACAATCAATGATGGAAAGGGGGGGGGGGTGCTTTTAGATCACAGACTTCACAATAGCATCCAATGCCACTGCTAACATAGCTAGCAAAATACGGTCAAGCAATGAAAAAGATACACATTCCAGAGATACTGTAAATCAATTATTCTACCCCTTTACAAAACACTGTCTCGGCCTCATTTTGAATATGTAATTCAGTTTCGGGCACCAATCCTCAGGAAAGATGTTGTTGAAATAGGAAGAGTTCTAGAGCGTTTGTTGTAGAGCGTTTCTCTATCTACAAATACTTTCCCCTATGTATATTGACTGAATAATGTTTTGCACCACTGTCAGGATTGTTCTGACATCTGGAGTCACTTTATTTGCTGTTTTTCTTGAAAATGTGCATGTTGCATTGCAATATCTGCTGTTATGTTGTTTTAGTCTCCTTTCAATAAAAACTTTAACAAAAAAAAAAATATTGTACAAATATATTAAAAATGACGGTGTCAGGACCTGGATCACCTGCTGGTGGCGCTGTGGTTTCCTGGGGGAGGGTTGTAGTTCCAGTGTCCACCAGCAGGTGTCTCCCAGATCCCAGTAATTAGTCTTCACATGGTGCTGGCTGCTGGCAAGGTATTTAGTTCCATTTGTACTAGTGCCTCTCGCGTCAGTCTTAAAGTCTGATCCTGCCTTGTACCTGTTCCCTATTTCAGTCCTGGCTCCCCCCTTTTTTTGTATCTCCGGTATTCCCTGTGATCTGTGTTCCTCATTTTGTATATCTTGTATTATAGTCAGGTTGTTAGGCATTTTGGTTATATGGTTGTGGTTCACTTGTACATCTTTGTTTGCTGTACATTCTGCTTGATGGTGTTTGGATGGATTTTGGTTTTACTGTAAATACATTTTACTTTGAATATATATGGTTTGGTCTCAGTTTCCTGAGTGTAGCCACGCAGATCCGGCCATCCCTGCTGCTGATTGCTGACAGACTCTAGTAATTGTAATAAATTGTTTAAGGTCCCTGGGGAGGACACATAGCCATGATTTGAGGTTAGAACAAAGGAGGTTTAACTTTTTTCACAATCTAGTGTTCTTTACTGTAAGAGCAGTAAAAATGTGGCACTCCCTCCCCCAGGAAGTGGTACTAGCAGAGTTTGAACAACTTCTAAAACATTTTTAGATGTTGTCCTCAAGAAACAGAATATACCGGGCTGGGGGAATTGTTAGAGAATACAAATCACAAACCCATACATACACATAGGTTAAACTGGACGGACTGGTCTTTTTTAAACTTTATAAACTGTGTGACTCAAAACTTTGCATACTTCCTCACTTTCAGTCCTCCATGTTACTATGTTAAATAAATAGAAAGCTAGCCTATAACATAAGTAGCTGTATATTGTATGGCCACTTAAGCAGACCATAGACGAGTAAAAAATCAAATGACATTTCTTGTCGATCGTCAGGCCGTTCAGTTTTCACATCATTAGTGTGCCAGCTGCAACTCGCGGTTTTCCTGCTGCAATCGAAAGTGCTTGATCCAACATGCTGGATTTTTTTTGGGGAAAAAAAACTAAATAAATGGTAGCACAATTGTATGCGCCATTTTCACTTTTCGATTGACAGAACATTCAGTTTTTGACTCGTCTTTGGTTGGCTTTAGTGTTCTTCTGTCCATAAATAGGTCAGTTGCTTCAGCCAAACTGGATGACCATTATCTCATGTCTTCGGGTAACTTTACATTGTCCATACATTGAAGTATCATAGGAATCAAATTACTTGACAACTCTGTTCTGAGACTTTAATCCACTATGGAGATTTTATAGGAGAGCAGTATTATGGTGAGTATCCTTAATCCTCTGCATATCATACACATAAGGATTATTCCACTATAAGCATACGCTGTATTGTGCAGCAGTATTTATGTACGTTGGTTTAGAGTCCCCTTACCTTGGCGATGGATCGAATCTCAGGTGGTTGAGCAGGGACCAGCGGGATTCGATCCATCTATGGGCAGGCTGATTGTACCCAAGTCAATCCATCGATCCACTTGGGTACAATCAGCCTGTCATATTTTTAACATGCAATTATTACCAGCAGCTATAGCTGCTAGCAGTAAACACTTCGTTCTCCTGGCATCTGTCTCTAAAGGGAGATTTTCCTTCACTTTCTGTATTGTACACTAGAAGTGAGAGATATTTTTACACCATGAAATATATCCCTTTTTAACCACTTCAGCCCCGGAAGGTTTTACCCCATTAATGACCAGGCCCCTTTTTACGATAAGGCACTGCGTTACTTTAACTGACAATTGCCCGGACGTGCAATGCTGTACCCAAAGAAAACGTATCTCCTTTTTTTTTCCCCACAAATAAAGCTTTCTGTTGGAGGTATTTGATCACCTCTGCGGTTTTTATTTTTTGTGCTATAAACATAAAAACTGACAGTTTTTTTTTTTTTTTTTTTAAACAATCTCTTTTACTTTCTGCTATAAAACATTCCCAATAAAAAAATGTAAAAAATCAAATTTATTCATTAATTTAGGCCAATCTGTATTCTGCTATATATGTTTGGTAAAAAAAAAAAAAAAACAAAGTGTATATTGATTAGTTTGGGCATAAGTTATAGCATCTACAAACTATGGGATAGATTTATAAAATTTTATTTATTTTTTTTTTTTTACTAGTAATGGCAAGGATTAGCGATTTTTAACGGGACTGCGACATTGCGGCGGACAAATCTGACACGAAGTGACACTTTTTGTGGACCAATGACACCAATACAGTGATCAGTGCTAAAACAAAATGCACTTTCACTGTACTAAATGACACCGGTAGGGAAGGGGTTAACAGGGGCGATCAAAGGGTTAAGTGTGCTTTCTGTGTGGGGGCTGACCTAATTGGCGGAAGACAGAGATTCGTGTTTCTGCTTAGCAGAAACACAAGATCTCCATCTTCTTCTCTGACAGACCGCCGTTCTGCCTCTCCTCCGAACTATCGGTGGGTCCCATAAGACTTTGCGTCCACCAGACCCGCTGACTAGCTTCTGCTGTGTCCAATCACAGGGGAAGTGGGTCACTGGCGGCGTGCGTGGGCGCCCCAGAGCACGAGCTGACATACACGTACGTCAGTTTGCACAGTATATAGTATTGCCCAGAGAGGCTTCAAACCTCCTCTTTTGGGGTCCCTTGCTGGCGCTCTCTGCCCTCCTCTTCCGAGTCTGCCCCCATAGCAAACCGCTTCCTCCCACACGCCAAAGAGATGCTGGTAGATTATTTGGATCCTGGTAGCACTACTGCAGACATCCTGCTCACTGGATTTGATTGACAGCAAAAAAGAGCCAATAGCTCCTGCTGCCATCACCAAAGCCTGTGAGACCAAAGAGGGGAGAGAAGACCTGCAGCCGGGAAAAGAGCTGGATCATAGAATGCAATAAGGTAAAAATCCTTTAGTGTTTACAACCACTTTAACCACTTGCCAACCTTATACCGTATATATGTGGCGGCAAGGCCGCCCTCCTGTGCAGATTCACGTACCTGTACATGACCCTGCACTTCTGTGTTTGGGGCGCTTATGCGCACCACCGGAGACCCGCTCCCGCTGTGTTTGGACACAGCAGGAGTCAATCAGCGGACCCGCCGATCGATCAGGAGAAAAGCAGAATGGGGGTCTGCCTATGTAAATAAGGCAGATCACCGTTCTTGTCAGTAGGGTAGGTAGAAATTAGGGATCGACCAATTATCGGCAAAGCCGATATATTGAGGGCCGATATGCACTCTCCCCGATATATCGTAATTGACCCCGGAGGTTACCGATATTTTGGGAAAGTGCTTGCACCGGAGTGATGCCTGCAGCTAAAGGCATCACCCCAGTACCGGCGTCCATAGCTGATGGTCGGCTGTCTTGTAATGACAACCGATGCGGCTGAGAAGCCCCCCACCCCGCTGCCTTCCGCAGCTCGCCCGGGTCTCCAGTCCCATTCGCATTCCTATTCTCCATAGTCCCGCATTCGGCTCTGATCGGGTCTCCATGCAAAAATTCGGAAGTGATGTCATGACATTACTTCCGGGTACTGTCGCCAGATTAAAAAAAAAAAAAAAAAAGGACAGCATTCAAAACAGCCAAACTTGGCGTTTTGAATGCTTTTAAGTGCAGAGGAGGGGTTTTGGGTCTTTTAGACCCCCAGACCCTTCCACAAGAGTACCTGTCAAGTAAAAAAAAAAATATATATATATTTTTAAATGTATGAAAATATTGGCCCATATCATCTGATAACGATACGCGATGACCAAAATATCAGTATCGGCAATAAAAAAACTATATCGGTCGATCATTAGTAGTAATCCTGTGTTTCTACAAAGCATGAACACGGATATCTGCCTTATCATAGCACAAGCACCCCCCACACAGTATGCAAGCACATTTTAGGCACACATTTAGCCCTTTGATCGCCCCTGATGTTAACTCCTTCCCTGTCAGTGTCATTAGTACAGTGACCGTGCATATTTTTAGCACTGATCACTGTATTAGTGTAACTGGTCCCCAAAAAAAAAGTGTCACCTAGTGTCCGTTTTTGTCCGCCGCAATGTCGCAGTCCCACTATAAGTCATTGATCGACATTACTAGTAAAATAAAATAAAATTCCATAAATCTATACCATAGTTTGTAAAAGCTATAACTTTTGCGCAAACCAATCAATATACGCTTATTAGAATTTTTTTTTACCAAAAATTTGTAGCAGAATACATATTGGCCTAAATTGATGAAAACATTTGATTTTTTTTACATTTTTTTATTGGATATGTTTTATAGCAGAAAGTAAAAAATTGTTGTTT
Organism: Pelophylax lessonae; assembly: GCF_965119305.1. NCBI lineage: Eukaryota > Metazoa > Chordata > Amphibia > Anura > Ranidae > Pelophylax > Pelophylax lessonae. The sequence continues at coordinate 37,540,075 of NC_138778.1, read as the reverse complement.
TTTTTTTCAAAATGTTCTGTATTTTTTTGTTTATAGCGCAAAAATTAAAAGCTGCAGAGGTGATCAAATACTAGCAAAAGAAAGCTCTATTTGGGAAGGGGGGGGGGGGGGACATACATTTTGTTTGGGTACAGTGACTGTGCAACTGTCAGTTAAATTAACGCAGTGCTGTTTCACAAAAAATGGCCTGGTCATGAAAGGGGGTAAACCTTTCGGAGCTGAAGTGGTTAAACCCCAAAAACAAACATACTGCAGCTTTCCAAATCCAAATGTCATGGCTGCATTCATTTTCTTTTTAAACTTTCTTTTGTAGGCATCTGCTGCCCTCTACTGTCTATATTTGTAAATATATGTGCTGCCTAATATCATATGAACACTTCCTGCTTCTGGGCTGCTGTGTTGGAAACCCCACAAAGGAGGAAGTAGGGAGAAAGTCTAGGACCACATGCCATGTAAGAGCTGTTGCTGATCCGGACCAGAAGCAGGTATTATTAGGTAAATAAAAGGTAAAAGATAGCTGCGCTCAATACACAAACATATCTAGGCTGCCAGTACAAAAGGTGTTATCAGACCAAAAGCAATATATATTCAAGTACAGCGCCACATTGGTAGATGACAATAGAAAGACAATGGGTAAACAGAGTCCATAAAGTCAGTGAAACCAGATGCACTTCAGCATCTGGTTTCACGGACTTTATGGACTCTGTTTACTCATTGTCTTTCTATTGTCATCTACCAATGTGGAGCTGTACTTGAATATATATTATTAGGTAAATGTTTCTATGTTTAACCTCTTGCCAACCGCCCACCGTAGTATTACTGCGGCAGGGCGGCTCGGCTGCGCAAAATCACGTAGTACTACGTGATTTCGTGTACGAGGAGTGGGAGGAGCAGCGGCGATCGCCGCCTTCCTCCCCCGATCGTCAGATAAACTGACAAAAGACCCGCCTGCTTATGTAAACAAAGCAGGCAAGACTCCTGTCAGACAGGCAGTGAGAGATCAGAAGTTTAAGCTAATACTCTGATGTATTGTACTTACCATGGCTATTTATCTAACTAATACTCTACTGAAGGATAACAGTTTGTGAACTGTGTTAAATGTTTTGTAATATATTATGCCTGTTTTTCCCAATAAACAGCATCTATCCGGGTGGGCATGGGTTGAAATTGTTTAACCAGGGAAGATATTGAAGAACATTTCAGATGAATTTACCATGTACTGCAAGCATTTGCACAGTCTCCAATGCCCATGGCACCAGGGATTCTAGAATTATCTCACAGTGCACTCTCCAACCAATTTATCCAACTTGTAAGCTGGACGGTGTTGGACCTTATAAAGGTTTAAACATCGGTCTGTAAATACACATAGATAGACACACACGTTCTCATGTTAATAAATCAATTTTCTTTATTTTGTTATATATTAATAAGACTTCTTCATATCTAAGTGATTGATGTAATATCACTGGGCAGTGGTCTCGTTAAAGTCACAATTTTCTACAAGCACTTTCCTGATGGAGCCTCTGTGGGAAGTTCCTGTGGACACCTACAGAGGCCTTGCCTTAATATAAAATTAGAGATGACAGTTCTGATTGTCACATTCAGAATCAACCATGGACCATTCCAATTACACAATTTGTTCCTGAAGACTGCCCAAATTATCTCTTCTAAGGTGGAATTAAATGTGGTCTCAAATGTGGATCCTCTCCCTACAGGGCCTCTCACAGAGGGTAGCCAATAGCTGCAGAAAGGGAAGGAAGGGTGCTGCCAAGGTAAACAGGACACAAACTTCCCTCACTGCAAAAAAAAGGCTCCTCCATCTTGACAGTAATTTTAGTAACTCTTGTTTGGTTGTCTTAGTCATCCTTGTCTTTGGCTCCGTGTTTCAGAATGCGGGTGAACTCCACATAGTTGAAGTTGCCTTTTTTGTCAATCGGTGCTTCTCTGTACATCTCATCCACTTCCTCATCTGTAAAGCGATCACCCATCGTGGTAAGGAGCTCACGTAAATGGTCCTCATGGATGAAACCTGAAAAGAAAAGTGGTGACAAGGTTGAGCAGCTAAAGTGGTGAAGATACACCCACAACGACTGAGGTGAAGAATGTGCTTTATTCTTATCTCTTAAGCCGGCCATGGACAGTTCAAATCTCGGCCAGTTCAGCAGGGACCGGCCAAGATTCAAAAGAATGCATTGGCAGGCTGAAGGAACCCAAGTTGATAGATCAAATTGGGTACAACCAGACTATCAAATTTTCCATGCGATTATTGCTATTGGATATTATAGCCGATTGCAGGAATCACTGTGTTCTCCCGGCGGGATGGATTCCTTCATCAACACTGACTATGTCGGACAATTGTAGCAAAGAAAATAGCTCCATGGCTGGCTTTAGTTTGGCAAATGAGAAGAAAACTAGACCTACTCATTACAAACAACACAGACATGATCACAGATGTGGAAATTCCGGGAAATTTAGAAAACAACAATCACAGGTCAATTACATTTAATATAAATCACAGAAATAAGAAGCACAAGGGTAATACAAGTACATTGAACTTCAAAAGAGCCAACTTCCCTAAACTGCGCTCGTTTTTATATGATATTAAATTAGATAAAGTCCTTGGAACAAGGAACACTGAGGAAAAATGGGACTGCTTTAAGAACATACTAAATAAAGGTATTGGCCAGTGCATCCCAATGGGCAATAGGTATAAAAGAGCTCAAATTAAACCTGAGTGGCTAAATTTGAATGTAAAATGCATTTAAAAGCAAAAGAAAAGACCTAAAAAAAATATAGGGACGAGGGGTCATTGTCAGCATTCCAACACTACAAGGAATGTAATAAGAAATGTAAGAGAGCAATCAGGGCAGCTAAAATGGTCCACACAAGGCACATAGAGGAGGAGAGTAAAACAAAATCCCAAGAAATGTTTTAAATATATTAACAGTAAGAAAGTGAGGCCAGAGCATATTGGCCCCATAAAAGGACAATTAAGGGAATTTGGTTACTAAAGACCAAAAGAAGGCAAAAGGTTTTAAATGCATTCTTCTCTTCAGTTTTCACAAATGAAAAAGGGGAATACAGTAACCAAGACTGTAATGTTAATATCACGTCACAGAATGTACCCTTATGGCTAAAAGAAACCAGTATCAGAATGGACTTGAAAAACTTAACACAAATAAGTCAACTGGACCAGATGGTTCACACCAAAGGATCCTTAATGAACTTAGCCAGGTGATAGCTAGACCATTGTTCCTAATTTTTTAGGACAGTTTACGGACTGGAATGGTACCAGCCGATTGAAGAAAAGCCAACGTGGTAACAATATTTAAAAAAAGACCGCAATATGTCCCTGGAAACAACAGGTCACTCAGCCTAACATCAATAGTCTAAGGTTTTGGAGGGGATAATATAGAATTTGCTAATAAAAACAGCATCATTAGTAGCAGTCAGCATGGATTCATGGAGGATCGTTCTTGCCAGACCAATCTATTAACATTAGCGAGCTGCCATCTAGATAATGAAAGGCCTGTGGATGTGGTGTACCTCGATTTTGCAAAGCCATTTGATACAGTTCCCCACAAATGTTTACTTTACAAACTGAAGTCTTTTGGCATGGACCATAGGATATGTACCTGGGTAGAAAACTGGCTACAGGGGCAGGTCCAAAGTGTGGTGATAAATAGCGAGTACTTGGAATCGTCTGGTGTGGTAAGTGGGGCCCCCCAAGGATTTGTCCCGGGAACAATTATGTTTAATATATTCAAAAACGATATAGAGGTTAATAAAAAAAAAAAAAGAAGCTGAATCTCAGTGTTTGCTGATGATACAAAGCTAAGCAGAGCAATAACTTCTGCGCAGGATATGGAAACCATACAAGAAGACCTAAATAAAATAATGCGGTATGAAACTACATGAAAAATTAGGTTTATTGTTGAAAAATGTAAGGTAATGTATTTGGGTGCTAAAAATATGAACGCAAGTTACTCGCTAGGGGGGAGAACCTCTGGGGGAATTCAGGATGGAAAAGGATCTGGGGGTCCTAGTAGATGACAGAGCTGCTGCAAGCAAAGCCAACACAATATTAGCATACATTAAAAAGGGAATTTACTCCAGAGATAAAACGATAATTCTCCCACTCTACAAGACTCTGGTTCGGCCGCATCTTGAGTTTGCCGTCCAGTTCTGGGCACCTGTCCCCAAGCAGGATGTGCTGGAACTGGAAAGAGTTCAGAGAAGGGCAACAAAGCTAATAAAGGGACTGGAGGATCTCAGCTATGGGGAAATACTACAAACATTGAACTTATTCTCTCTGGAGTAGAGAGGCTTGAGAGGGGATATGATAGCGATATGCAAATACCTTACTGGTGACCCAAACATAGGGAAAAAAACTTTTTAGTGAAAGGCAGTTTAAAAAGACACGCAGCCCTTCACTGATATTGGAAGAGAAGTGGTTTAACCTTAATCTGCGTATAGAGTTCTTTACTGTCAGAGCAGTAAGGGTGTGGAATTCTCTTCCACAAGCAGTGGTATCAGCAGGGAGCGATGATAGTTTTAAAAAAACATTAGATGGGCATCTTCACAACATATAGGGATTATTGATATACACACATACCCACACAGGTTGAACTGGATGGACTGGTGTCATTTTTAGCCTTACCAACTATGTAACTATTTAAAATGTGCAAAGTTGTATTTTTGTAAGAATTTGTTTGAACTTTTGTAAGCATTTCTACCTGCGCTACTGAAAAAATGCTACATAATGTACACAATGGTTTGCGTGTCTTAAAGTTAACCTGTACTAAAAGAATATGTAGGCTGACCTCTGCCTAAAAATACCAGTTTTTTGTATTTCCACCAGATGGTTGATGAAAGAAAAAAAGACTCATCTATGGCCTGCTGTTTATTTGGCATAAATATTGTTTTAATGACCCAGAAAGTAGCAATCATCACATCCGGCTATAATCTATAAAAGGCTCTCTTTATTGGCAATTGCCAAATAAAATCAGTTTGCCAGACTGCTTGCAAATTGATTTAATCTGCCAGATGCCAGTAAGAGAGACTTCTGAATCATTGTTTGATGTGCCAATCACTTCTTGCTTGCTCTGTCAAGTACCAAAATATACAGATATTGCATTTTGATTGCATTTGCTGGAAATTAAAGGTGTAAAACTGGCATATGTGAAATGTTTTAATCATTAGTGGGGTCTAACTAACTAACATTGGTTTTTGCCCACAGTGATGAGCAAATTCAAAAGGAACACAACGGAAAATATTTTCCTGAACGAACACATTGCTAACAGTTTTCATTCTATCTATTTGTTCCCGAAATTGAATGTTTAAAGCAAATATAAATTTTGAACTACTTTCGAATGACAGTCACGCCATCAAATGTAGTGGGAATTTTTATATGGATTTTCGCTAGAAAATCTACTAGTATGTAGCCAGCCTTACAAAGCCCACTACCCCGACAAGCATACAGATCTGGAGGTCTACCTTCACTGCCTGCATACTTTTTCCAAATCACTGATCCAAAGTATTAAAACCAGAGACAGCCAGGCAACATTTTCTGAAGACGGCTATGGAAGTTCTGCAATTTTCTCATGACAGGATTACTTAAAAATGCATAGAAACTTCAGGTAAAGCCACTGGTGTTTATAAGTCAGAATCTCTCCAACAGGGATACAGACAGCAGTGAATGAACAGAAGCTTGAGGAATGGTTATTGCCCCCTTCAAGTTTCTACTACCATCTATGTACTTGTAGAGGGGAGGACTGCTCGCTTCCTGTGTGGTCACCAGCACAAAGAATAGGATTTTAGTGCTCCATGTACCCAAGTTCAGTTTTGACTGTCCATTAGTTCCTGCTCTTAAACTGGAACTTATGATTCCATTTTTTTTAAATAAAATTGCAAAGCAATTGAAAACATTAAATGGTGCTTTCGATGGACCTTGTGGAAATGGAATTGAAATTACATTAAACAATTTGAGTGAACATGTCACAATTAGCGTCTGCTAGAGACCGTCTAACTCTAAATCAATTTAAAATCCTTTATAGAATATATCTCATCCCCAACAGCAACATAGGATTTACCCCTCAATTTCATCGGGATGATGGAGATGCATGACTGACCCCACTGACTTTGCCCACATATTTTGGCTCTGTCCTTAGATTCAGACTTTCTGAACCAAACTTTCACATTTTATTTTCACGTTTACCACCATTTCAATCCCACTGAATGTCAACATTACATTGTGGGCCTGGTCGACCAGTTGGCCCCTACTAGGGTGCTTAGAGTTCTACTAGGAATCTTTCTATTTTATGCTCAGAAAGCGAAAATATGGAAATGGAAGTCCCTGGTGGCCTCTACGCTTGATTATTGCAAGCATCTAGTCAACTCTGCTATTCCATTCTTACAAATCTACTTATACCTCTAGGGGCTGCCCCAAGAAGTTCCCTAAGGTCTGAGATATTTAGCCTAATTGACCTTCTATAATTGCTTCTTTGGAGGCGACTTCAGACCTATCTTGATTGTGACACCTACTGCAGTCCCCTGCAGAAATGACGTCCCTGGTATTATTTTCTGACACATGAGTAATGGCTGTCTCGAGTGGTAAAGGTAAGGTAACCCTAGGAGGAGATGACACTAGATGCATCACCTTTGTTTATTCTATCTTCTCCTATCTGGGACTGAGTGTGCACGGTAGCAAATTTTGTTCTGTACTTTTGATTCCACAGTTTTATTGTATCAGAGTGAGCCAGGGTATACCAAATTGGCCCGGTTTTGTATTTCTTTTTATGTTTTTATGGAAAACAATCAAATGAAAAAGAATTTTGGGGAAAAATAAACAATTTGGGTTACAAAACTAAAGCCTCGCACACACGCAACAATTATCGTCCGACCGATCGTCCGACTTTGTCCAAGTTGTGTTTTGTTGGTTGGAATGTGCCTAGACTGCACACGAATTTTCTCGGCCAACAAAAATCTACTTCAAAAGTGATGTCATGTGTTGGTTTGTTTTCTTTGTGTTTTTTCTTCACTGAGCATGCCCAGACTTGCTCATCAGATTTTTCCCTGTCGAAATCTGTACTGACTGCACGTAAATCGGCCGTTGTGTTGACGGCCAACAAAAATTTTATAGCCTGCACACCAGATTTTTTTTCGGCCGAAAAGTCAGAGTTGTTTGTCGGAAGCATCATACTAACAAGCCGAAAATCGGCAGATCGGACGTTGGCCGAAAATTCCCTGCCAATTTTCGACGCGTGTGTACGGGGCATTAGACCACTGACTGCAATTTTCCATCAACTGTTGCTTCACTGAACTTTGATGAAGCTGTCATTGCAACAGTACAGATAAAAATTAACAGTGCTTCTGAAACTCTCTGCATGTTTTCTGAATAATATAAATTATGAATATTTAAAAATGTAAGTTAAAAAATTAAATACACTGTATATGTACACAGTACATATCTAAAAAAAATGTTATATTCTGATTAAAAAAAAGAAATCAAATTGGGCATTTGATGCATAGTTTTAACTTCACAATTGATGGAACTCTGGTGGTCGGTCTGAGAATTACTGAAAATTGTATGCTGGCCCTTTACATATCAGTGTTTAAGCAATTTCAACCACCACCTAGTTTTCTATTAAAAAATGAATGGATATGGTTTGGTATCCTCCCCAAGGTTGTGCCGTTGTAGTACTTTTTACTATTCCAATGTCGTTGACTTGAATGTAACTCTGCTACGATTGTTGAATGTTATATGTTGTTATTGCACTAAAACTTTAATAAAAAATTTATATATATAAAAAAAATAAAAAATTAATGGATAAAAGCAATTTATCAACAGTCATTCCATTAAAACAGTTTGTTTTAAGTAGTATTGCTCTGTTCTTTTTTACTTTGTTTTTGTAGTATGATAAATTTACAGTACCTGTTGCATCTTCATCAAAGCAGGCAAATGCGTTCCTGATGACATCTTCTGGGTCTGTACCGTTGAGTCTCTCTCCAAACATGGTCAAGAACATTGTGAAATTTATGGGACCTGGGGCTTCACTCATCATCCCTTCCAAATACTCATCAGAGGGGTTTTTACCTAGAAAAAACAACAACAAATTCTTCAAGTAAATATGAACCCCAACTTAGTGGCATTCTGTTTGGCGTATTATAAACAATTGTCTCTCTTTTTTTTTTTTTTTGCAAATTAAATACCTGTTTTAACCTTTTTATCTTTTGCTGATCTACTGCAGCCTCTGTGGAGCCACTTTCTATCCATGCACACATGACTCCAGTGTTAGGTACGTGACATTTCTCAGGGTGTGTTTCCTAATATTGACAGCAGTGAACCGTGCCTGCATAATGTGTGTTGAAACGGTCAATTATCCTAACTTATTAAAGGTTACATGTGTTTTAAAGGATTAGATATAATTATATGTTTAAAAAAGGACCATAGACTATGACTAAGCTAAAAATGCAAGTAAAGCAGCAGTGTGTCACTAGCATTTACATAGAAGCAGACAGCAAGCTCTTTCTGATTGGAGAGCTCTAGTTCTATCTCTGCAGAGAGACTACTGCTTCCAGACAGATATTAACCACTTTCCCACCGCTCACATTGCTGCTACTGCAGCAACGTGGCTCATATCGTCCAGCGACGTAGACCTACGTCGCTGGACTCCTCCCCCTGTAGGCGGCGCTAGCGCGCCGCCGGAGGCGCGCTCCCGCTGTTTTCAGTCACAGCGATCGCCGCCGCTCTTCCCTGATCGTCGGGGAATCGAGTGAGGAGATCCGCCCGCTTGTGTAAACAGAGCGGGCGGATCTCCTAAGTGACAGGCAGGGACAGATCGCAGTGTTCAGCATAGCTGAACATCCGATCTGTCCTTGTGTCACTCAGTCACCTCCCCCCCCATACGTTAGTAAGCACCAGGCATACATTAACCCCTCCCTCTCCAATAAAATTAACCCCTTCCCTGCCAGTGTCATTTTTACAGTAACAGTGCATATGTATAGCACTGATTACTGCAGTAATGTCACTGGTAACCCCAAAAGTGTAAAAAATGTCAGTCAAGGATCCGATCTGTCCGCCGCAATGTCGCAGTCCCGCAAAAAAAAAAAAAAAAAAAAAACCGCAGATCGCCGCCATTACTCGTTAAAAAAAAAAACACCAAAAATGACAAAAATCTTTCCCTTTGTTAGTAAACGCGATAACTTTTGCGCAAACCAATCAAAATACGCTTATTGTGATTTTTTTACCAAACATATGTAGCATAAAACAAATTGGCCGAAAATGTTAAAAATTTTAGATTTTTACATTTTTTTTTGGGGAATTTCATATAAAAAAAATGTGAAAAATATTGTTATTTTTGCAAAATTTACGCTCTTTTTTTGTTTATAGCGCATGATCAAAAAATCGCACAGGTGATCAAATACCACCAAAAGAAAGCTCTGTTTGTGGGAAAAAAAGGACGTGAAATTCGTTTAGGTACAGCGTCGCATGACCGCACAATTGTCCATTAAAGTCACGTAGTAAAAAAAAAAAAATCGCAAAAAAAACCCCTGGTCAGGAAGGGGGTAAAATCTTCCGGGGCTTAAGTGGTTAAAAGTTGAGTTCCAGTCGAACAGTTACAATGCTTAAAAACGTCCCCTCGCCCCCTTCCCCTGCTACTAATCCTTCTTAAACTGTGAAAAAAAAATAGATGTATACTTACCTATTTGTAGACTGGTCATAAGATCCCTCAGCTCCGTCTCCCCTGTGTCAGTGAGCAGCGGCTGCAGGGGAGAGAGGGTAGCCCCGTGCACGGCGGGGACATGGAAGCCTTTGAGTCACATCAAAATCCCAGAATTCCCAGCCGCTTTAAAGCCCTCTCTCCTCTCCCTTGCAGCCACCACTCTCTAATGCATGGGATTACATGACCTTACTGGAGGGGACTGAAAATAGGTAAGTATACACATTTTTTTTTTTTTTTTTTTTTTTTTTTTTTTTTACACAGGTTAGGCAGAATATAACACTGACAACCAATGCAGGTATTATTATGGTAACTGACACAAATTCAAGGATTTATACAGCATCCACTGCCTTCAATACTGGGAGTTATTATTGTATCCACTAACACCAATGCTGGGGGTTATGACTGCATCTACTGACAACAATGCTGGAGGTTAATATTATGTCCACCAACACCAATGCTGGGGGTTATTTTTGAGTCAACTGATATCAATGCTGAGGGTTATTATTGTGAGGTATTATTGGGTCAACTAACACCAATGCTGGGTGTTGTTATTGTGTCCACTGACACCAGAACTGTATTGAACATATCGTACAGTGTACAGAGGTCAGCAGTATGTAGGGCAGTGTGCAGAGGTCAGTAGTATGCAGGGCAGTGTACAGAAGTCAGTAAGATGCATGGCAGTGTACAGAGGTCAGTAGGATGCATGGCAGTGTACAGAGGTCAGTAGGATGCAGGGCAGTGTATGGAGGTAAGTAGTATGTAGGGCAGTGTACAGAGGTCAGTAGTTTGTAGAACTGTGTACAGAGGTCAGTAGTATGTAGGACAGTGTACAGAGGTCAGTAGAATGTGTTGTAATGTACAGAGGTCAGTAGTAAGTAAAGCAATGTACAGAGGTCCAGAGGACCATAGGATGTACAGGATTCCTGTACAATGTAGAACAGTGTACAGGAATCAGTAGAGCAAAAGACTAGGTGTTACTGGGGGGGTCAGAAGGACACACACTTTGGGGGGGGGGGGGGGGGTTGAAAGGGCACACAACAGGGGGCTGGGAGGGCACACACAGGGGGAGGGTCAGAAGGGCACAAACCAGGGTGGTCAGGGGGGCATACACCAGGGAGGTCAGAGGGGCATGCACCAAGGAGGTCAGAAAAGCGTACGGTGTGTCAGGAGGGCACACACTGGGGGGGTGTGTTGGAAGGGCACACAACAGGGGGGCATATACCGGGGGGTTGGGAGGGCACACACGGGGGGGGGGGGGGTTGGGAAGGCACACTCCAGGGGAGTCAGCAGGGCACACAACAAGGGGTCGGGGGGGGCACACACATCAGGGGGTCAGGAGGGCACACACCAGGGGAGTCCGCAGAGCCTGCACGGGGGGGGGGGGGGGGTCAAGATGGCACACACCGGGGGGGGGGGGGGTCTGGAGGGCACACATCGGAGGGCAGTCATATGATGCTTTAATGAGCCTGACTTCTTACTGTGCTACATGAAAAGGAGATACATACTGATGTGTCTGGGCAGCAATTCCTCATTATGAGAATGGCTGTGAGTTGTCCCGACTGCAGCTCTGATTTCCCGGGGCATGTTCAGAGATGGAAAGATTTTTTGGCGGGGGGGGGGGGGTGGGCAAAATTGCCCTATGCCCCCCCCCCCCTCGGATCCACCCCTGTTGTGCATTGGATGTATGATCCGTTATTAACCTCTTCTTCTATAAACCTTAAATTATTTAGTTTAGGTTATATGCTGGTTGCAGTAGTTCCTCTGCTTCTAATGACTTTGATTAGATTACTGGTGAATTTCATGCTATGAGGAAGGCGTAAAGCCGAAACACATCAGCATTTATCATGTTGTCACCGCTATCCATGTTGGAATAAAGAATTTTACTTGGAAGAAGCCTTTTCGTGTGCCGGCTTTATTCATATAACATTTGGTTTGGACTTTCAGCCTGAGCACCGACACTTAGCTCTTTATCTTCCCACAGTGCGGTGGAGCTAGGGTGAGTTATTGTTTATGCAGTAGTTCCTCTGCTTCAAATGACTTTGATTAGATTACTGGTGAATTTCCCAGGAAAGGAATCTTTTCTGTTCACAGAGGCGTATCCTGGGTGGAGGCACTGACAACTTTATCATCAATGTCTTGTTGCCTACAGATTTTGCGCATTCTTCTGTTTGGGGAGGGCCATTCCTCACAGCCCCCCAAAAGAGGATTACAATTTTAACACCTTTTATTTAGTTCAACTGGGTTTATAAGTTAGAAGGTTTAAATTTAAAGTTCAGTTCGGCATCTTTATCTGTTAGATTTGTGCGGTTTTGATATACTCACCTAGAATGTTCATATGTATTGCATGGCTAATCAAACAAAGTTACTGTACAGCTAGCATAATAAACTAGCTTAACTGTAGATATTTTGCCAGTGAAGTCAAATACTTTGTGCAAATTCAATCTGAAAAAAACAGCTTTACATACCCATGGAGGCCAGCATGTCATGGAGATCCTCCTTGTCAATAAAGCCATCTCGATTTTGGTCAATCATGTTGAAAGCTTCCTTGAACTCTTGGATTTGGGACTGATCAAACATAGCGAATACATTGGAAGTCGCCCTCTGGGGACGCTTCTTGGTAGTCTTCGCCTTGGTCTTTTTGCTGGACATGGTGATGGGATGAAGGGAGCCTGCAAATCATACACATTCATGTCAAAAAAATGTTAAGTGCTGATTTCACCATCAGTTTTCATATGAAAACTCTCCTCCTTTCAACAGAGAAGATGGTGGTTGAATATACTGCTACAAACTGTGTATTGGTCATATGCATGGATATACAGGTCCTTCTAAAAAAATTAGCATATTGTGATAAAGTTCATTTTCTGTAATGTACTGATAAACATTAGACTTTCATATATTTTAGATTCATTACACACAACTGAAGTAGTGCAAGCCTTTTTATTGTTTTAATATTGACGATTTTGGCATACAGCTCATGAAAAAACTAAATTCCTATCTCAAAAAATTAGCATATTTCATCCGACCAATAAAAAAAAAGTGTTTTTAATACAAAAAAAGTCAACCTTCAAATAATTATGTTCAGTTATGCACTCAATACTTGGTCGGGAATCCTTTTGCACTGTGGCACTGCTGAGGTGTTATGGAGGCCCAGGATACTTCGATAGCGGCCTTGAGCTCATCCAGAGTGTTGGGTCTTGCGTCTCTCAACTTTCTCTTCACAACATCCCACAGATTCTCTATGGGGTTCAGGTCAGGAGAGTTGGCAGGCCAATTGAGCACAGTAATACCATGGTCAGTAAACCATTTACCAGTGGTTTTGGCACTGTGAGCAGGTGCCAGGTCGTGCTGAAAAATTAAATCTTCATCTCCATAAAGCTTTTCAGCAGATGGAAGTATGAAGTGATCCAAAATCTCCTGATAGCTAGCTACATTGACCCTGCCCTTGATAAAACACAGTGGACCAACACCAGCAGCTGACATGGCACCCCAGACCATCACTGACTGTGGGTACTTGACACTGGACTTCAGGCATTTTAGCATTTCCCTCTCCCCAGTCTTCCTCCAGACTCTGGCACCTTGATTTCCGAATGACATGTAAAATTTGCTTTCATCCGAAAAAAGTACTTTGGACCACTGAGCAACAGTCCAGTGCTGCTTCTCTGTAGCCCAGGTCAGGCGCTTCTGCCGCTGTTTCTGGTTCAAAAGTGGCTTGACCTGGGGAATGCGGCACCTGTAGCCCATTTCCTGCACATGCCTGTACACAGTGGCTCTAGATGTTTCTACTCCAGACTCAGTCCACTGCTTCCACAGGTCCCCCAAGGTCTGGAATCGGTCCTTCTCCACAATCTTCCTCAGGGTCCGGTCACCTCTTCTCGTTGTGCAGCGTTTTCTGCCACACTTTTTCCTTCCCACAGACTTCCCACTGAAGTGCCTTGATACAGCACTCTGGGAACAGCCTATTCGTTCAGAAATTTCTTTCTGTGCTTGAGGGTGTCAATGATGGCCTTCTGGACAGCAGTCAGGTCGGCAGTCTTACCCATGATTGCGGTTTTGAGTAATGAACCAGGCTGGGAGTTTTTAAAAGCCTCAGGAATCTTTTGCAGGTGTTTATAGTTAATTAGTTGATTCAGATGATTAGGTTAATAGCTCGTTTAGAGAACCTTTTCATGATATGCTAATTTTTTGAGATAGGAATTTTGTTTTTTCATGAGCTGTATGCCAAAATCATCAATATTAAAACAATAAAAAGGCTTGCACTACTTCCGTTGTGTGTAATGAATCTAAAATATATGGAAGTCTAATGTTTATCAGTACATTACAGAAAATAATGAACTTTATCACAATATGCTAATTTTTTGAGAAGGACCTGTACATGTTTTTATCACACAAGCCTAAATGTCCATGCACCAGGCAGTCTTATCTCAAGAGAAATAAAAGTCAAGGCAAATCCAATCTGAAATATTGACTTTTTATTAAAGTAAAATCACCCTGCCATCTGAGGGTACCCAGGATAAGTCACCGGATGTGGGTGAAGCTAGCCAACAATCATCTTACGTCTAGGTTTCCCTTAAAAGTCTATACTTTATACGTTGGTTTAGGGGTAGAAGTTTTGTATTACTTGCAAAGTCATCAATAATAGATGATCCTTACTTCACTTGGTCAAACAAACTATGTCTAGGGGTACCATGTAAGTGTAAGGTGATGTAACAGGAGCAAGCCTGTTGCTGACCACAATTAAACAGCAAAAAAGATCACAAAGAACCACTTTAGCTTCCCCTCTATGGCGTTACAGCTTTGTTGGTTAGACCAAAAATATGCTGCTCGGTCCCTTCTCTCTAGCTAGGGAGTCAGATTCTGCATGCCAGCAATTGAGCGACACCTATCATGGGAAGTGGTCATTTCCCCTGAGGTGGTTCCACCTTTGGCAGTGTGTTGCCAGTGAAAGAACCAAAGGCATGACAGCCAAACAAACCTCTGCAAATGACCCCCTCAGGGACCTGGGTTGGATTTTCCCAGACAAGGAGCAAACCGGTCAAAACACCAATCCACAAAATAATAAGCCATTAATGTTTGGACTGCTGCCTGTTGTCTTTGTGTACCTTACATTTGGCAACTTTCACATTTCTAATGAGCAAACCACAACCAATAAAGTAATCTAATAGCTATCTATACTGTAGGTAAATTGCTCAACATATTGTAAATAATTGTTAAATTTACTTTACGTTTACATGGGACAGCCACATGTGGTCAATACATACGCTTCCCATTTAACAGGCAGGAATGCATCTCTTCAGAAAGATTTCTGTATATACACTTCCTTTAAAGGAAACTTGTCATGAAATGTATTTATAGGCTTGTACCAAGGATTTGCTTCTCTGCTATGATTGGTTACTTAAAGTCAATGAAATTGCTTGCAGAATCAATAACAGCCTTATTATGGCTGGGATGAGAATTTGTGAGAAAGTGCAAATGTTAAAAGTAGTCACTATACACAGTTTCCTAATGTTAGGCTGGGTTCACGCTACCGCACGGAGCGGCTCACAGCAGGGGTCTGGTCCACCCCTGTTCACCATTTCAGGTCTTATTTCAGTCTGAATTTTGGGCTGAATTCGGACATGAAACAGACCAGAAGATGCACAGGACTCCTGTGCAATTTGCACCAGAGCCACTCCGGAGATATGTGACCCGGCTCCATAGAGAGCCAGTCACAATCTCCTGACATGAGAATTGGATGCGGGGAAAGCCGCATCCAATTCGCAATAGTGTGAACCCAGCCTAAAAGTGTAGTAATTTGGGTTAATGGGTATTCTTTGTTAACAAAATTGGATAACACAATAGCTTGTTCATAGCCACTTTGGTTTAAAGTGAAACTCCACCCACAAGGGGAATTTTTACTTTACGTCTCCATCCTCCCCCCTCTGCAAAATTTGGAATATAATTTTGGGAGAGGAGCAGGTAACTAGTCTTGACAAACAATCCAAGTATCATATAGAAAGTACGTGCTACATGAATGGATAAATAAGGTACCCTCATCCTAAATTGAAGCATACGAAAAAAAAACTAAAAAAATGGAGGCAAAGAGGACTCTCATGGTACCGTAAGGACATTGAATACAACTAGGTAAAAATACATAATTTTATTAATTTTAATAAATACATCAATGTGAGCCAACATGTATACAAAAATACACGTACAGATTTAAAAATGCAACATGACTAACGATTTAGCTAGAATCATGCATATAGCACAACATACAGCTTGATCAAGAATAGGACAACAACCCAGGGAGAGGCACTGTTCCTGTGTAGCCAGTGGGCATATACAGGGTGGGAGGAGCTGATCATAGGTTTCCTGCCTGGTTATGCCCTCCTCTCTGTAAAGTGACCACAGTATATTTTGGCTGCTGAGCCCTGAAACCGTGGTCAGTTTACGCGCCTCCGTCATCCACAGCGCTCCTATCCTCCTCTGTCCTCTCTCCCTGCCTGTCTGCTCCTGCTCCTCCTTCCCCTCCTGCTGCTGTAGTTTCATTTAAAGTTTTATATCCTGTGCACAATCTGTTTAATAATACTATGTGCCCTGTGTCTGTGTTTTATAAAAATAAGTCATTCTTTATAAGTTTTCAGAGCGCAACTCATCGCTAACGTGACCCGCCGCTTTTCTCCTCCTCTCCCCCTCCTCCCCTTCCGACTGACATCAGTGAGGAATCCTTGGCCCCGCCCGCTGGAAGCAGCTGTCAGACAGGGAGAGGAGAGAGCCGATAGGTCACGCGAGCGGTGCTCGACCCTCTGAAAACACAGACACACAGGCACATAGGATTATTAAACAGACCAGACAGGATGGTATAAAGTGGCTTAACAACCACTTGAAAGGGGAAGTTGAGATTCCAGTGGGGGGTGCCCCCCCCTTTCCCCTACCTGCGGATGCCCATGCCCCAATGTAAGGTTTCCCAGAACCATGTTCTAGTGACAGCTTAAAATCCTTATCTACACTTTTATTAACTCTAATTCGGCTTTCCCCTTCTCACTTTGGCCATTTTCCCACCATTTTAATAGTTCTTTCTTTTCAGACTTTCTTCTTCAAGTATGTTGGATCGCTGAGAGTCATTGCAGTTGTTGGTAAAGAAAGGGAATTCAGCTTTGAGAAGAATCTCAAAGCAATAAAAACAATAATAAAATAACAAAAACTGAACCATTCTCCATAATCTTCCTTCACCAAAACCTTCCACTATCCTACACAGGGTGAAAGTATCGGGTTCCCTCTATCAAGCCAGAATCATCAAAATGCAATTTCCACTTTTTCTAATGTTTTTCTGTTGTCTCACTAGCATTACAGAATCTAGGTCTAAAGTAGGGATCAACCAATTATCGGATGGCCGACATTCACTTCTGTCGATATATCGGTATCGGCCCCGGAATGGCCGATATTACCGATATTCCAAATATTGCTCATGTAAGGGTAAAAATGATGTCACATAACATAATTCCTTTTAGAAATGTTATTGAATATGCCACTCACACATGTACAAAAGATATAAGCAATTCCACATTAGCAGATCTGCACCTCTCACCCACTTGCCGTAAGTGATAACCGGGTGATACCGCTCCGTTCGGCATCCACTCAGTATCGCTCCATCTCCCACCCACCCGATACCGCTCCTTCTCTCACCCACTTCTCCTAAGTGACACCCGGGTGATACCGCTCAGTCTGGCATACGATCTCGGAGGTCACGTGGTCATGGCGTGACCACGTGACCTCCGAGATCGTATGCCGGTGTTCCGTGAGAATTACCTACTCATGAGAAAAACCTACCCTCGTCACTTCCGGTTGCACGGCAGTGTGTTTAATGCGGCGGTTACATTAAAACAGCTGGCCTGCAATACGAGTCATCTCTACTCCTGTCCCTGTATCTTCCCTGATCTCGGCAAGTAAATATAAAAGCGGCGGCGGCTGTATGAAAATATAAATCACGGAGCCGAGAGCCGCATTTATATTTACTAGCCAAGATCAGGGTAATGACAGGGAGAGGAGCGGAGATGACTCATAGTGCAGCACAGCTGTTTTAATTTAACCGCCGCGTCGGTAGGTTTTTATCACGGACACCGTGATAATTTCATACTAGTGCGCATGCGCACTAGTCTGATCCTTAGCTGCTCCATTACGTATCGGTGGCTGTGAGCATGCGCACTGCGGCGCTGTTCAGCTGTTTCTGGCTGGAAGTGACGAGGGTAGGTTTTTCTCACGGGGTACGTAATTCTCACGTAACACCGGATGGAGCAGTATCACCCAGGTGTCACTGTCACTTACGGCAAGTGGGTGAGAGACGGAGCGGTATTGAGTGGTTGGGAGACAGAGCGGGTGAGAGATGGAGTGGGTGAGAGGCGGAGCGGTATTGAGTGGATGCCGAACGGAGCGGTATCACGTACGGCAAGTGGGTGAGAGATACTGATCTATCAGCAGATCTGCTAATGTGGAATTGCTTATATCTTTTGTACATATGTGAGTGGCATATTTAATAATATTTCTAAAATGAATTATGCTGTGACATCATTTTCCCCTTACATGAGAATCACCACCTAATGGTTGGAGGAGGAGAAGACTAGTCTCGGACCCTGACATAGGATGTACAAAAATCGGCCCATACCGATACGTTGTGGCCAATATATCGGTATCAGCCCTCAAAAAACCATATCAGTCCTTCTCTAGTCTAAAGTATGGAAGCAGAGAAGGAGTGACACCCTGACCTCACTGGTTTGTCCAATGTGGGGGCAATGCCACAGTAGAAGATATGCTGGTTTAAGTGTGACATGGTTCTTAGCAAATCTCATTCCAACATCTACTGTAGATTTGAAAATTAATATGATACGTGGTTAAGGGTGACAGCTCTTCTTCGCTCCTTTTTTATACTATAGAATAAGACATTCTAATAAGTATTCTGACAATATAAAACAAAAGGCCATCCTTATTTCAGAAGTTCTGTTCTAAGGTATGGTGAAAGTTTTTCTTCCTGGCTTTGTAAAGGCTGCCACACGAGGCCCAAATTTCACCCAATTCATGCTGAATCGCCCAAAATTCAAGCTTTGGGTGGCCATAATGGCCAGAGGAGGACTGGGCCAGGGGGCAGAGGGACAATTGCCCCCTGGGCCACTCTGATGCCCCATAAAAAGGCTGCACCACTTCTGCCACAGACATACCTAGGGGATTCCTGTTAAAGAGAAGTAAAAAGTCCCTGCCGCTGACCTACTGAGTGTGGGTTGAAGACAAGGACAAAGCGCAACCACCCCCCACCCAGCTGGATGGTGTAAACTGTGTCTGAGCAGAGGCCGGTTCCATGCCCCACTGAAGACTCTTCTGCCCCGGCCAGCCCCAACCGAGCTGTCCCAGCTCTCCCCAACCTCCCCCTGCTGGCCAGGTCGGAAACCCAGATTTAGCCGGTAAGTAGAGAGTATCTGGAGCAGGGGGGGTCAGGGGATTGGGGGGGGTGAGGGAGAGTGGGAGGGGGGGCGGAGTCACTGCACTATGGGCCTCTGATTTGTACTTGCCCCCTGGGCCGAAAGTTACCAGTCTGCCCCTGATAATGGCATACTGGGCTCAACAAAAGCCGATTTTTTTAAATAACTTTTTATTTAAGAAGCTGGGTGGAAAATTGTCCACTGAACAGTGACTACATCCAACCCTTTGCAGTCATTGTTTAGGTATACAGACAGACACAGGTGAAGTGGCTGTTTGAATACAATAACCGAAACGGGAGATTCCATCAATAAATGAAATCTAAATGCGTATGATAGCTATACTCTTACTGGCCTGGGTGGCAAATGCCGCTCCTCAGTCTCAGTTCTTCCCTTCTACCCAATGGCTAGGATCAACAGTTGTGACCAGAAATGCACAATAAGGCTTCATACATTAATTATAGAAAAATGAAGCTTGAAAAATCTCTCCCTAAACTTACAATATCTGCTTCATCTCATTGTTAGAGTCAGTGGAAAAAGTTCTTTTTTTTTTGAGGGTAGGTTTTTTTTTATCTGGCTGGATGGATCACAGTCTTCAGAGGCTCTGACGTGACCCCAGCTATACTTGGAATCTGTTTATATTTCCATGGATTCTTCAAGTGTTCTTTAGAAAGCAAAACATCTGATTGGACTTTGAGTGGAGGGAATGTCAGAATTCTGCTTTACCTTTACTAACACTAGGTACATTAATCATAATTATAGGAAAAATGTAAGCTGCCCTTTTTACTGCTTTAACTACCAAGTCTTTTGAAAAACAACATGTTGCGTGGCTTCTTTCCATTGATGGGAATCTGGTTAGCTTTATCTGCATAGTTGTTCATTTCCTGTTGTTTGATCTCCACTGTGTGCCTTTGTAGAACATTACATTTCAAGACAGGCAGATATCTCCCCAAGAATGGCAAGGTTGGAGATATCGTCCAATCCTTGCACAAGCTTGCTGAGCGCCAGGACCCTCAAGGGTCCTTCCCAACGATGAAAGTAGAAGATATGCATCACTTGCCTTTGGAGCAGAAAGTCCCTTTCCAACACATCAAAGAAGGCCTTTGATCACCAAGGCTATCACCTGAAACTGACCAATAAAAAAGGGAGCAATGCTTGAAATCAGGAGCATCACTTGTAGCTGTTATTTGATTTGTAGACATCCAGACATTTTTCAGATAAACTCAGTGACTCCAGCCAATGTCAGAAGCAGACCAGCCAACCATTTTAAGACCTTGGCCAATCACTATTGCTACCCCTGAGTAGGGTTGCCACCTCATCCCTTTAAAACTGAACACATATTTATTACACAGGTTCTGTGGCTGATTAAGGTGGTAATTAAATTCACTTAGTGCCTTTTCTGCATTAAATTTGCTCCAGAACCTGTGTAATAAATATGTGTTCCGTTTTAAAGGGATGAGGTGGCAACCCTACCCCTGAGGAAAGCAACACCAAGAGCTGTTTGTCCGTTCTTCTCTCCTCTTAACATAAGAAAAAACATGAACACTCACTCAGACGAAGCCATCCTTTTTTTGTGCAACAAAAATGACTGAGGGCATCCAGATCACACCTGGATGTCTGATGCCACTCAAATACAGCTCAAATTTTACCAATTCCTGTTGAATTGGCCACAATTTGAGCCATGGGTGGCCCTAGCTGCACTAACTTTGATTTAAAAAATGGAAGAATCATGGCTGCAAATTCTCTGCCAAATAGTGACCACAGCCCCAGCGACAGCAGGAGCAGCAGCTTTCATAATGCCTCCCTACACAGGTGGCGCTGTCTGGAACCACCTTGCAGGGAAAATTGAGGAAAGGAGGTAGTAAATTTCCTCTTAGGCCTCAGTATGGGTCGTCGAGTGAGTAATTGTCAGATTGGATGCTGTTGCCCCAGATAACCTCCGTGGCAATCTTTAGTGAGGGCAGTGCTTATAAAAAGCACTGCCTCACTACAGTTAGTGCACATTTTGCATGTGGTTCAGGATAGGGTCAGAAACCCATTGGCTAGGGAGAAAGCTTGCCTAGAATAGTGCAGAGGAGGAGAGACTGTTCGGTATTGTTGCTGTGTGGAACCTTTTTTCTTCTAGTGCCTTGTTGCATACTGCCTACCAGCCGCCTCCTGTGCCAGTAACTGTCAGTCCTCGAGCATTGCTATCTGCAAGTACTGTATAATCATCTGTGAGTGTTTTTTGCCCGGTTGAAACCTCTACATAGACTCTGTTACAGTGTTTTTGTAATGGTCTTGACAATACACTTCCTTGAGATCTCGGACCTTCGTTCCTTCCCTCTTTAGATGACTACCACCTGGCCTTACTCCCCACCTACACTCTAAACATGCTGTTTATTGGGAATGGAGGAATCTGCATGTGTATGGCTAGCTTAACAGCTCTGATACGTATACAGATATATTTAGGTTGGTCATAGATCGAAAAGCAGCAAAAGACATTCATTTGTCAATGCACAGATCAATCAGGCACACAAGGCAGGCCATGGACGTTGCAAATTTCTTTGCACGGTTCCCCTATCAACACAGTCATCCTCCTGCTGAGCAATTGTCTTCTCCTGGCAGGAGTGGGCGGGGGAAAAGACAGTCGCTTGCGATAATCGCAAGCAAATCCAGCAGGCTGGTTGTACCCAAGTTGATCAATCAACTTGGTACATTCAGCCTGCCCACTAATTATTATTATTAGTATACAGGAGTTATATAGCGCCAAGTTTTTGCAGCGCTTTAAAACATGAGGGCAGACAGTACAGTTACAATACAATTCAAACCAGGAGGAATCAGAGGGCCCTGCTCGTTATTGCTTACAATCTAATGATTCGTATAGTGTATGGCTGGTCTAAGGATGTGATTTAATTCCAGTGTATACTCTAAACCAGAGAAACATGTAGTAAGTGAAGTCAAAACTTCTGATCTGCATAATTAAACTGGCCATACACTGCTTAGCCCCATGGGCTGAACCTATTGATTTCCCAATGCACACTGGCGTGGCTAGAGGAATCCCCTCTGTCAACTATTGTATTATGACAGCTGATTAGAGGTTTGGCCAACAATTTTATGCTTGGCTCCTTTGCTTTTCAGATCAAAGGGTTTCAGGAGAGAGGGTGCCAATGGGGCCTCCAATGGCCTGAATTTCTACCGGTTCATTAGGAATTGGCCAAAATGTGTTCAGTGTATGGACAGTCCTTTTTCTGAGAAGTCTGGAATGACAGTCTACAGATTTATTTTATTACAGGCTCTATCCATTCCCTTTTCTCTGTGGCTTCCACGCTGATTAATCTTTGTGCCCTAAAAACTACTTGTGGATGTCCTCTTATGAACCCCCCTTAACAGCCATTTGTTGTCTAGTTTGGATAAGTGATGCTTGAATGGGCAATGTTTCCTTAACTGTTATCCCATCTATGGCTATAGCTGCAGGCCTCTCCATATGTGGGCAATTTTGGCAGTCATACAGTTGTAGATGTAGCTTATGCAATCATTTTTTGTCATCTCCCAGCCAAATATTAAGTTAAGTCATGACTCATGAAGATTTTTGTCTTTAAACACAGCAAGTAATAATTTAAAGTGTAGAAACGAGTTTTCCAGGTCAGATTATTAAAACAAGTGGTGTAAAATGTTACTTTACTTTAAGAAACATCAGCCAATCTAAACCTACCGTGGCTACAAGTAAGCCCGTTACAAAGTTTGGCAATTTAATTTGAGAGTTTGATATAATCATGCATGCAACCTTAAATGAAAACCAAAAAATCAAAACGATCCCTAGATCCATGGATGTAAGCAGCTGGAATTATATGCAAATTTCGACCAAGTCAAATTGGGTCCTACCACCAGTGAGGCCCACATTTTGATCAATAACTTTAAAAGGGCCAATAGGGATGCCTAGAAGGTAGGTGGTGTATACCCAAGCTCAACATATAGGAACAGTTAGTTGCCCCTATTCTTGAATCTACTAATTGTTTTGACAATTTATTGTTACTGAAGATGACCATAAGGCTGGTCACACACTGTTCGAATTTTGGCCCATTTCTGATGTTAGCACACATAAGTGAAAATGGACCCTTAAAGCCTTCAGAAAATATGAGAAATACACTATAATCAAAGTTTGTAAGTAAAATACTGCTAATTTAACAGTCTGAAAATCTGTTTTCATAATAATTTCCTTAGTGTCCATTCACATTCAGCCTGACAAGTCGCAGTCCTCACGCTCCCACTGTAGTACAGGAGCCATTCTAATAGGAGTGACACAAGTCGCTCCGACTTAGAAAAAGGGTCCTGTACTACTTCGGGGCGACCTGGAGGCGACTTGCATAGACATTCATTATATGAAGTCCGTGCAAGTCGCGCCGAAGTCATGCTGCACGCGACTTCACAGGTTGCCCCCTAAGTCAGAGTAATGTGAACGGGGGCTTAATCCTATATGCTGCATAGACTAAAAGCAGGCGCCATTGCATTGCCCTGTGCGGTCAGGCTGATGTGCCTGCAGGCACTAGGGACTGAAGGGGGCGCTGTTTATAAAGATTGCAGTAGAGAAGAACCCATAGTACAATGAAGAGGCAGAGGACACCGGGAGCTGCAAAGCACTAGTAAATACCTCGGTCATCTTCCTGATGGTGCTATGTGACATGGGTGTCTGAATCAAAATAGTGGCCAATCAGAATGATGTATGTTTGGCAAATAAACCGGCTCTCACATACAGTATATCAACTACAAAATCTGATTTCAGAGGAAACTCACCATTAGAATTCTAATTACTCCAATGACTTGATGTTATGGTTAGCATCGGGAAAAACTTGTCAACCATACAGACTACGTTCTCTGAGATTTTAATTATAATAATTAAGAATTTTTATTTTCACTGTAACCACCCAGAACATTATGAAGGGTAATTCCTACTCTGCTTGAAAACCTGCAATTTCATTTTTGCCCCTAGCATGTATGTAACGAAAGACACTGTTAGCTGACACCCATACAGAATTTTACAAAAGGCTTTTGTACCTTGGCTTATAATGCATATGGGAAATGCTGCATGCTATATGGGTGATTCATCCACAATATAAAATTACAAAAAGTCTTTGTATCTCCATGCATACAGTATGACAACCATACAAAGGCAGATACTGGTAAACAACATGGCCAATCGTTGATCTGGGTGTGGTGCTTAACTGGCATAAAATACTATCAAATCAGATAAACTCTTCCAACTATTTCACATTTGTTCCTAAAATCCCCCCCCCCCCCCCAATTTCCAAAACCATAAAAAAATAGCAAACCCTCCATAAAATAACAGTCTATATAGTCTAATTTACTACACGCAATTTTTGGTTTTGTGCTGAGGAAGGGTTGCAGCCCCATTGTTGAACCAGACAAATTTTGATTAGTTTATGGCCAGCTTTAGCTTTTATTCAATGAGTGTCCCCATTGGAACATTTTACCTCTGTTCCTGCTCCAGCAACAACACCTGTAGTAACAATGCTAAGACCCTATTCACACTAGCCGACTTGTCAGGCGACTTGGTCGCCTGACAAGTCGCGGTGGGTCGCCTGCCATTGATTGGCACAGGCCCCGTTCTAATAGGAGCGACACAAGTTGCTCCGACTTAGAAAAAGGGTCCTGTACTACTTTGGGGCGACCTGCATTGACTTCCATGATATGAAGTCCGTGCAAGTCGCGCAGAGTCACAGGTCGCCCCACCAAGTCGTGTCACCCCTGTCTGAACGGGGTCTTGGTCTATCCAGTAATGACAGAAATATGACAGGGGAACAGAGGTAAAATGTTCCAATGGGGACACTTATTGCGTAAAAGCTAAAGCTGGCCATAAACGAATCAAAATTTGGCTGGTACAGTAGCTGAAAAAACGTTGTATGACCAGCTCAAGAGAGAATTTTACCTTATGCTTCAATTTTACCTGACATGCTTTAATCTAAAAATCCGAAAAGAAACCAGGTGGAAATTTTTTGGCCGGACAGTACCTGCATCCAATCAGATGCAGCCAATGTTCAGATGTTTTGGTTGCAGTGGGTGCCAGCTGTCAAGCTACAATAGGATTGCAAGGGAGATTCATCCATCCTTGCGGTTTAGCGTAGAATGGGGAAACAGATTTTGCTCATTCGGTTCTATCGTACAGCCTTTGGCCAGCATTCATTTGAAGAGGTTTTTAATGTCCTGTTGTCCTAATCTACTCAAATCCTAAACCTATCCCAGCAGTAAAGCTCATCCATACTGCTCTGTCCAAGGCTGGAGGATTTATTTTTTTACATGTAAATGTAGATATTTGAATTGTACCACCACTTTTAAATGATACCAACCAGTACCTTGGGTAAACTGTTCTGCAGTGCTGATGTGTGAACAGTCCACTTAGTCTTTTCTCCACTGGAACCGGATGAGATTTGAACCTTAAGGCCCCTTTCACACCGTCAGACCGCCTGTCAGTTTTTCATGCATCTCTATGGGGCATCGGATGTCAGTGGAGACATCCAATCCGATCCTGTCTGTCAAATCCGGATGGATGGAAACCCTATTTTACATACGTCTGGCGGATCGGATGAGAACGGACAGGCGGTCCATTCTCATCTGATTCCCCCATAGAGAAGAACGGGGACCTGGCAGCTCTGTCTCCACACACAGCGCGGAGACAGAGCTGCCATCCGCCTGCTCAGCGGGGGACCGGCAGATCGATCCCGCGCTGAGAAAAACGGAGTCCGCCGACGGAGCGGCAAGTGTGAAAGGGGCCTTGATGAGCAGGCTGAATGTACCCAATTAATCAATCAACTTGGGTACAACCAGCCTGCTGGAATCTCTTTGGGGGAAACGTGCAAATTTCTTTCCTGCAACCCATGGTTGCAGGAAAGAAATGTGCACTGTGTATGGTCAACCTAAGAAAGAAATTGATGCCATCTGTTCTTGGCAAAATTTCAGAGACGTTATTGGGCATTTGATGTCAGTAGAGCTGGCTGGTCAAACACAAATCTTTTGTCAGAGCATTTGAGGATGCCATTATAGGGGTTTATTGATAAAAGGCATATAGACTTTGCAAATGCAGTTGCACTCTGCAAGTACAGTTGCTCCAGAGCTTAGTAAATGGGGTAAAGCTTCACTTTGCAAAGAATACCCAATTACATGCAAACCAAATAAAAAAAAAAAAACACAGCATTTTTGCTTGCACGTGATTGGATAATATAAGTCAGATAGGTTTTACCTCATTTACTAAGCTCTGGAGCAAATGCACTTGCAAAGTTCACAGTCTATTTGTCTTTAGTAAATCAACCCCATAGTGTCGATGAATTGTGTTAGGAAGCCCTTCAAAAAGTTTGTTTGATTGCCGTGCCGTGCCAATATAGAACTTTAACGTCTGATTTTCAATTCTTACAATTTATTACAGATATTTATATAGCGACATCAATTTATGCAGCACGCTATATATATATATATATATATATATATATATATATATATATATATATATATATATATATATATAGTACATTCACATCAGCACTGCCCTCAAGGAGCTCTAAGGTCCCTAACTCACATACATACACACACAGTACTGGGACAGGTTGGTCTAGCACTCAGGACAAGAATGTGGGACTGCGCCCCCTCTCCCTCTTTTAATGCGTGCCGTAGAATGGGTTTACTACCTTTTGTCCATTCTTTGTCCCCTTGCTCTGCTGTGCATAGGGCAGCTGTCCCTCCTGCCCACCCCTTGTCCCGACCCTGCATACACAGGTTCGTCTAGCACTCAGCGCAAGAATGTGGGACTGCGCCCCCTCTCCCTCTGTTAATGCGTGCCGTAGAATGGGATTACTACCCTCTGTCCATTCTTTGTCCCCTTGATCTGCTGTGCATAGGGCAGCTGCCCCTCCTGCCCACCCCTTGTCCCGACCCTGCATACACAGGTTGGTCTAGCGATCAGGACAAGAATGTGGGACTGCGCCCCCTCCCCCTCTGTTAATGCGTGCCGTAGAATGGGTTTACTACCCTCTGTCCATTCTTTGTCCCCTTGATCTGCTGTGCATAGGGCAGCTGTCCCTCCTGCCCACCCCTTGTCCCGACCCTGCATACACAGGTTGGTCTAGCGCTCAGGACAAGAATGTGGGACTGCGCCCCCTCTCCCTCTGTTAATGCGTGCCGTAGAATGGGTTTACTACCCTCTGTCCATTCTTTGTCCCCTTGCTCTGCTGTGCATAGGGCAGCTGTCCCTCCTGCCCACCCCTTGTCCCGACCCTGCATACACAGGTTCGTCTAGCGCTCAGGGCAAGAATGTGGGACTGCGCCCCCTCTCCCTCTGTTAATGCATGCTGTAGAATGGGTTTACTACCCTCTGTCCATTCTTTGCCCCCTTGCTCTGCTGTGCATAGGGCAGCTGTCCCTCCTGCCTACCCCTTGTCCTGACCCTGCATACACAGGTTCGTCTAGCACTCAGCGCAAGAATGTGGGACTGCGCTCCCTCTCCCTCTGTTAATGCGTGCCGTAGAATGGGATTACTACCCTCTGTCCATTCTTTGTCCCCTTGATCTGCTGTGCATAGGGCAGCTGTCCCTCCTGCCCACCCCTTGTCCCGACCCTGCATACACAGGTTGGTCTAGCGATCAGGACAAGAATGTGGGACTGCGCCCCCTCCCCCTCTGTTAATGCGTGCCGTAGAATGGGTTTACTACCCTCTGTCCATTCTTTGTCCCCTTGCTCTGCTGTGCATAGGGCAGCTGTCCCTCCTGCCTACCCCTTGCCCCGACCCTGCATACACATACTAGGACCAATTTAGACAGGAGCCAATTAACCTCTCAGCATGTCTTTGAAGTGTGGGAGGAAACCAGAGTACCTGGAGAAATCCCAGCAGGCACAGGGAGAACATGAAGACACCAGGCAGGTAGTGGAAGATGTAAATACAATAAAAACTATTTTCCCAGCTGGGGACCACATTGACAGTTAGAATTTGATTTGAAATTTGAGAACAATTTTCCATCCTAAACCTTCCAACTTTCCCACATATACAGTCGAAAACAATCCTTGCTTTGTCCCCATTAACCATTAGACAACTGATAGAACTTTTCAAAAACACAAAAAAAAATTTTGAGGATGCCATTATAGGGGTTGATTGATAAAAGGCATATAGACTCTGCACTTTGCAAATGCAGTTGCACTCTGCAAGTACAGTTGCTCCAGAGCTTAGTAAATGAGATAAAGCTTCACTTTGCAAAGAAAACCCAATTACGTGCAAACCAAAAAAAAAAAAAAAACACACAGCATTTTTGCTTGCACATGATTGGATAATAGAAGTCAGATAGGTTTTACCTAATTTACTAAGCTCTGGAGCAAATGCACTTGCAAAGTGCACAGTCTATTTGTCTTTAGTAAATCAACCCCATAGAGTCAATGAATGGTGTTAGGAAGCCCTTCAAAAAAAAAGCCCTTTGCATTTTTTTTTTAAAACCAAATTCTACTGGTGTATGGCTAGCTTTAACCATAAAGGCAAAGATCATATAAGCTGTTAGATACTAGTGAAAGGCAGGGGAAAGGTTAGATTGGGTGGGGCAGATGCAGGTATTCATCCGCTGGGTGATCACAGACAATGAGCTAAGCAGGGACGTGCCAGGGACAGAAGAGGACAAAGTGTTAATATGGGAGTTTCAATGACTTCTCTTACCTGCTCAGGGAGAAGTCAGCAACTCAGAGCTGTCCTCTGTGGATCAGGACACAGGAAAGTTCTGCATTAGCCTTCCCAGGGTCCTAAAACCAAAGGAGGAGGGCAGCCAATGAGGAAAGACAATCTCCCCTCTCCAGCCTGCCCTCCCGCCTGGGATTTGGCCATACAAGGAGAAGGAATTTGAGGAGGATGCAAGATGTGTGGGACAAACAGATCCAAACCCAAACACAGGATATTCTCCCTTATATAGTTCTCAGCTCCACTTTATGTCAGTGTGCGAGGAACCCTCTTTACAAGGCTGTATACACAGGGGAACACTGCCAGTCCTCCTTATATGGGGTGTGTGGGTGTACAAGGGGGGAGAATGGTACAGGGCGAGCTCAGCAATCTTATGCAGTGCACAGTACAGTTCCCACAATTCTGTAAAACTCTTAAATGATAAATGGTCGGTCCACTCAAAACTAATGTTTTAGTTTTCTGTAGATGCTGGAAGGGTAAATCAGCCTACTGGTATCTCTGGGGATTCCGAGAAAGTTTACTTCTATAGTTTCCGTATTCTCTTTTCCTAATGAGGAATCTCACTTCTGTTGCTGTATTCTTCAAAGCATAGGAAAAAGGGAGAGCCTGCTGGCCATAAACCTTGCAATCTGAATGTGCAATCTTTATTTCAGCCTCTCTCAATGTCTTTACTCTTAGAGCCGGTTCACACTGGGGCGACTTGTCAGGCGACTTGGTCGCCTGCCGTTTTAATAGGAGCGACACAAGTCGCTCCGACTTAGAAAAAGGGTCCTGTACTACTTTGGGGCGACCTGGAGCGACCTGTATTGACTTCAATGATATCAAGTCCGTGCATGTTGCTCCGAGATCGCGGTGCGCACTGTGCACCACGACTTCACAGGTCGCCCCGGCAAGTCGGATCGCCTCAGTGTAAACCGGCTCTTAAGCCCCGTACACACGCAACGATTATCGGCCGACCGATCGTCCGACTTTTGTCGGTTGGAATGTGCCTAGACTGCACATGAATTTTCTCGCCCAACAAAATTCTACTTCAGAAGTGATCTCATGTGTTGGTTTGTTTTCTTTCTTTACTGAGCATGCCCAGTCTTGCTCATCAGATTTTTCCCTGTCGAAATCTGTACTGACTGCACGAAAATCGGCCGTTATGTTGACGGCCAACAAAAATTTTATAGTCTGCACACCAGATTTTTTTCGGCCGAAAAGTCGGAGTTGGTTGTCGGAAGCATCATAGTAACAAGCCAAAAATAGGCAGATCGGACGTTGGCCGAAAATTCCCTGCCAATTTTCGACGCGTGTGTACGGGGCTTTAAGAGGCGGTTCACACCATTACGACTTGCCAGGCGACTTGGTCAGCCTGGCAAGTCGCGCACCGTCGGGACCATTGAGTAGTACAGGACCGGTTCTAATAGGAGCGACACAAGTCGCTCCGACTTAGAAAAAGGGTCCTGTACTATTTCGGGGCGACCTGGAGGCGACTTGCATAGACATTGATTTTATGAAGTCCGTGCAAGTCGCGCCGAAGTCGCGGTGCACGTGACTTCACAGGTTGCCCCCTAAGTCGGAGCGACCTAATGTGAACGGGGGCTAAAAGGAACCCGTGAAATAATTCCGAGGTTCTTGGAGAACCCATGCTAAAAATGATCACACCTACAGCTCGGGGTACATTAGCAAGAACAATAGGTTAAAGAACATTTTAAATAAAAGAATAGGTAAGGTGAATGTGGTATACCTCGCATACTTGATCATTTTTTTACCAACGTACAAAATAATTTTCAATAGCATACCTGAAATGAATAATAATTGAGAAAAAGAAAGACAAAGAGTAAACATTTGGATGTCCTCTAACCCTAGTACTTAGTGTATATATTTTATTTAGTTATTACAGGGAAACTGAAAGGTTTATAGCACTGCCAATTTACGCAGCTCTTTACATATACAGTACATATTGTACATTCACATCCGTCCCTGCCCTCAAGGAGTTTACAATCTAAGGTTGCTAACTAGAAGCCTAACTAGAACCTTCAGGGTCCCGGTGCAAGAAACCATGAAGGGCCCCCTGGACCCCTGGCCAGGGCCCTTCCCTTCAAGCCTGGGGCTCTTCCTACCGATCCTGGGGCCCTTTACTCTCGTGCGGGGGCCCTTTATTACGGTCCTGCAGTGGGACCCTTTCACAAGTTCTACAGTGGGCCCCCTTCCTGCATCTTGGCCCCCCCCCCACGGTGGTGGAATGCCAGGGCCCGGTCGCAAGTGTGCCCTTTGCGATCCTGGAAGTTCACCAACTGGTGCCAGTAGTTTTTATTTTTTGGCATTTTAATTGTATTATTTTTTATCATTTTATTTTATTTTTTTACAGTGTCACTGACTATGACTCTGTCCATTCAGAAAAGGAAGGAGCTGGTAAATTACATATTTACTGACCCCCTTCCTGGTTCTCCATTGCGACACCTCCCCTGCAGCAGCCGGCAGGGGAGGGGAGGGAGCACAGTGGGGGGGGGGGGGGGGGGCAGCACAGTGGGGGACCACGGGAGCACACAGGGGCCCAGAGACAGCAGAACACAAGTGAACTGGATAGGAGGAGTGGCGGGGGCAGCATACAGAGGAACCAATCTCCTCCATTTTCCTCCTTCAGCTACAGGAGGAAAAAGGAGGACAGTGATTTCTTTACATGCTGCCCCCGCCGCCCCTCCTACCCAGGTATACAGGGGAGCCACACAGGCCCCCTGGAGCATGGGGCCCGGTTGCAATTGTGACCCCGGTAGTTACGCCCCTGTTGCTAACCCATATTCATACTAGGGCCAATTTAGACAGGAGCCAATTAACCTACCAGCATGTCTTTGGAGTGTGGGAGGAAAACGGAGTACTCAGAGTAAACCCATGCAGGCACAGGGAGGACATTCAAACTCCAGGCAGGTAGTGCCATGGTTGGGATTCAAACCAACGATCCTAGTGATGCCAAGTGGAAGTGCTTACCACTTAGCTACTGTGCTGCCCTGGTGTTGAAGGGATCCCTTACGTTAGTTAGTGAAAAATTGCCAACTTGCATCGGTGGAAGTTCAATCCACCATTGCTCACTGCTCAGGGAACCCTTAGCAACTTCATGATTAACCCTGGTTTGGAAAAACTGCTCTTTTTAGTCTCCCTTATATCTAACAAAACTATGTAGTGAAAGCCCTACCTAAACAATCCACTCAATTAGTCTCTAGTCAGGTAGGTTCTTGATCTACATAACTCTTAGGGCTCTTTCACACGGTCCGCCTCCATAGGCGGATCCGTGTTGCTCAGCGGGGATCGATCCGCGATCCCCGCTGAGTCGGCAGATGACAGCTCCGTCTCCGCTTGCAGAGCGGAGAGGGAGGTGTCTCAACCCCCGCTGCCCTCTATGGGGGATCGGATGAGAGCGGACCGCTTGTCCGCTCTCATAAGATCCGATCCAATTACTGAACGGATGGAAAAATAGGGTTTCCATCCGTCCAGATTTCACGCACAGGATCGGATGCGGATGGCAGCGGGTGTCAGCGGAGGTGTCTCCGCTGACACCCGCTGCCCCATAGAGCTGCATGGAGGATCCGATCAGATCCGCCTAAAAAACTGACAAAGAGCCCTTAGTAGTTTATTCTATCAGATTGAAAAGTTGGCTATACACTGCTCGAATTTCAGCCAATTGCTGCTGAATCACCTGGAATTCGAGTTGTGGGTGGCCTGAGGGCTGAATGAGAGAAATTCCAAGTATGACCAGCTTTAGACACAAAGACTGGATTAGATCCACTCTACCGATCCATAATGGGGTAAACCTAGGAAATGAATTATCCATTTTTGGTTAATACTTTAAAAAGGAACCTATAACTAGAATAAATGAACTTAAAGAGACAAAAGAAGATACCACAAGGTTCTAGTACATTGTACTTCCTTACCAAAATTCCTGCACTGTGAACTAGTGATCGACCGATATCGTTTTCTTATTGCCGATACCGATATTTTGGTCATCGCATATCAGTATTGACCGATATTTTCGTACACTAAAATTTTTTTTTTTGACAGGTACTCTTGTGGAGGGATCTGGGGGTCTAAAAGACCCCAAACCCCTCCTCTGCACTTAAAAGCATTCAAAATGCCAAGTTTGACTGTTTTGAATGCTGTAATTTTTTTGAATTTGGTGCAGAGTACCCGGAAGCGATCTCATAACATCACTTCCGGGTTTTAACATGGAGACCTGATCAGAGACGAATATGGCTTTGATCGGATCTTTTCTTCGGTGGCCGTGCAGGCTGGTTGCCCGGTGGGACGGGAGACCCGGGCAAGCCGCGGAAGGCGGCGAGAGGGGGGGGGGGATGTCCCCTCCCGCTCCTTGTAATGACAGCCGAGCGGCTTCTCAGCCGCATCGGTTGTCATTACAAGACAGCCGACCGTCTGCTATGGACGCCGGTACCGGGGTGATGCTTCTAGCTGCAGGCATCAATCCGGTACAAGCACTTTCCCGAAATATCGTCAATATCGGTAACTTCAGAGGGCGATTCCAATATATCAGGGAAAGTGCATATCGGCCCTCGATATATCGGCTTTGCTGATTATCGGTCGATCCCTACTGTGAACCCCAGAAGCCCCTGAACCAGGAGAGAAGACTATGCAAAGGTTGGCGAGTCAGAATCAGAAAGTGGGACACCCACGTTTCCCACAACGAAATACAAACCCCTCAGAGAGAGAGACCTGCTAGGAGGCACACACATACATTAGGAAATGCAGGGAGAGAGTGCTTCAGCTTCAATTAATGACAAGATTTGCAAACTGAACGCGTTTCAGGTTCAGGGGCTCTAGGGACACACATAAGAATCTGTATGGGCATTTTGTGTCTTCTCTTGTATGTTCTAGTGACGGGTTCCCTTTAATATATATATATACAGGAACCACAGTGGCCAGGACAACAAAGTATAAACATTTACAAAGCAATACACAGACATGTTCTTTGAAACATAAAATGCATGCAGCGTTACAGATAGATTTGTGGATATGTGTGCGTAATAATTTATACACAAAACAAGCATGACATCAGTGAAAAATCTATACAAAGAGAGAGAACTCTATTACACGTCCATTGCCAAACGTTTCTATACAACATAAAGCGTAGATAACTCCTAAGTGCAAATAAAAAAAAAACCTATTAATCCTGCCAGAAAACTTGTGGGCTGATAAACTTATTGTGTTCTCTCCCTGTACTACAGTTTTTTTTTTTTTATCAGTTACATTGTTCCTAGCTATCTCTACAAAAGTGGAGGCTGGTTCTCCATGGGCCGGGGGCATCAGACGGACCACACCATACCCCCCCCACACCAGCTCGCACACCATACCACCCACCGGACTGACGTGGAGTGCAGGAAGCAGTGGCTTCCCCTGCATATCCTCCCTCCTCCTCGGCCAATAGCATGGCCTCTACTTTCGGCCAATCCGGAAACGGGTCTCAGGACCTGCTTCCTGATTGGCTGGGAGGAGAAGCAGTGTGATAATATATATATTCATTCGCTATTGTCACTCAACTGGGTGGGCTCAGGGCACAGTGCTCTGCGCCCCGAGCCCACCCTTTTTTGAAGCCCATTAGACGGGCCGCCACTGCTACAAAAACCCTTCCCATTAGGTTATGGAGAGGAGGAGAGGGGCAGGTATTTGTAGTCTAAATATAGAGAGCCTAGACAACATTGCTACCCATAATACCTATAGAGTGAGCATCATCACTGTAGGAAATAGCACTGTCAATGGCAGAATCATCAAGTGATAATACATGGAAAACAGTTCACAAAAGAAAACAAATACAGGCACTGCATCTAAGATGCAATATATTACAATTTTGTTCTTGGGTTTAAATATATCTTAAAGGAAACATGTACTTAGAGAGACAGGGTTATTACCGGCTTCCTTCTGAAAATGTACACCCCCGGACTGACTCTGAACTGTCACTGATTTGGCACAATCATATAACAAGTGAAGTCAGAATTCCTTATCCACATTTCATGGAAGAAAAGTCCATGGTCCAGAAAGTACACTGCTCAAAAAAAATCAAAGGAATATTTTAAAAACACATCAGATCTCAATGGTGAAAAATATCATGCTGCATATCTATACTGATATGAACTGGCATAACGTTTCCAGGGCTTCTCCAGACCCTTTCACGTCTGTCACTTGTTGTCAGGGTGAACCTGCTCTCATCTGTGAGAAGCTAAGGGCGCCAGTGGTGGACCGGCCAATTCTGGTGTTCAATGGCCAATGCCAATCGAGCTCCACAGTGCCGGGCAGTGAGCACAGGGCCCACTAAAGGACATCAGGCCCTTTGGCCACCCTCATTAAGTATGTTTCTGATTGTGTGGTCCGAGACATTCACACCAGTGGCCTGCTGGAGGTCATTTTGAAGGGCTCTGGAAGTGCTCATCCTGTTCCTCCTTACACAAAGGAGCAGATACCGATTCTGCTGATTGGTTAGGGACCTTCTACAACCCTATCCAGCTCTCCTAGTGTAACTGTCTCCTGGAATCTCCTCCATGCTTTGAGACTGTGTTGGGCACTGCAAACTATCTGGCAATGGCACATATTGATGTGCCATCCTGGAGGAGTTGGACTGCCTGTGCAACCTCTATAGGGTCCAGGTATCGCCTCATGCTACCAGTAGAGACACTGACCCTAGCCAAATGCAAAACTAGTGAAAAACATTCAGAAAAGATGAGTAGGAAAAAAAAAAAATGTCAGTGGCCTCCACCTGTAAAACCATTTCTGTTTTGGAGGTTGTCTCATTGTTGCTCATCTAGTGCACCTGTTAATTTCATTAACACCAAAGCAGCGGAAACTGATAAACAACCCTCTCTGCTACTTAACTGACCAAATATCCCAGGAGTTTACTTGACTTGATGCTATACTCTGATTAACCACTTTACCACCAGAGGATTTTGCTGTCTTACGTCCAGGCCACTTTTTGCGATTCGGTGCTGTGCGACTTTAACTGACAATTGCGCGGTCGTGCAACGCCGTACCCAAACGAAATTTACGTCCTTTTTTTCCCACAAACAGAGCTTTCTTTTGGTGGTATTTGATCACCTGTGCGATTTTTACTTTTTGCGCTATAAACAAAAAAAGAGCATTTATTTTGAAAAAATAATATTTTTAACATTTTTCTATATGAAATTCCCCCCCAAAAAAAAGTAAAAATCTAATTTTTTTTACATTTTAGGCCAATTTGTTTTCTGCTACCTATGTTTGGTAAAAAAAAAATCACAATAAGCGTATTTTGATTGGTTTGCGCAAAAGTTATTGCGTTTACTAAGGGAAAGATTTCTGTCATTTTTGGTGTTTTTTTTTTTAACGCGTAATGGCGGCGATCTGCGATTTTTTTTGCGGGACTGCGACATTGCGGCGGACAGATCGGTCCCTTGACTGACATTTTTGACACTTTTGGGGGTACAAGTGACATTACTGCAGTAATCAGTGCTATATATATGCACTGTTACTGTAAAAATGACACTGGCAGGGAAGGGGTTAATTTTATTGGAGAGGGAGGGGTTAATGTATGCCTGGTGCTTACTAACGTGTGGGGGGGGAGGTGACTGAGTGACACAGGGACAGATCGCATGTTCAGCTATGCTGAACACTGCAATCTGTCACTCCTTGTCACTGAGGAGATCCGCCCGCTTTGTTTACACAAGCGGGCGGATCTCCAAACTAGATTCCCCAATGATCGGGGAAGAGCAGCGGCGATCGCCGCCGCCCCTCCCCTGGCCCGACTCCCGCTGTGACTGAATACAGCGGGAGCGCGCCTCCTACAGGGGGAGGAGTCCAGCGACGTA
Organism: Pelophylax lessonae; assembly: GCF_965119305.1. Classification (NCBI taxonomy): domain Eukaryota; kingdom Metazoa; phylum Chordata; class Amphibia; order Anura; family Ranidae; genus Pelophylax; species Pelophylax lessonae. Next base: position 37,503,384 of record NC_138778.1, on the reverse strand, counting down.
GGTCTACGTCGCTGAACGATAACGAACCACTTTGCCGCAGTACAGTCAATTAGACTGGTCAGCAAGTGGTTTAAAAGCTTTCCTTTATTTTTTTTTCGTGCAGTGTATTAAAGCTAGAGGATGTGCCTAACATCAGACACTTAGCATTTTCAGAAGAGGTCATTAACATCAGCCTACATAATAGTCTCATTTAGGGATTTCTTTGGCATTTCCTCTTTTGCAGAGTATTCAGTTTACTGTTAGAGCTAATAATTAACTAGCCTGTCTATAATTCTCCATAATGTATGTCTCTGACATGTATGCATTGACGTAGCTTAAAGTGAATGATAGGAAACTCCCTTTCTACATTCAAATTGCAAATTCCAGACATAGGTTACCAGGACAATGAATGTACAGGCAATTACAAACAGGATAGGTTTAATTTGTATGCAAGTTGTAATAGGTACATTTTTTAGGTGTAGCTCAAGCCAAAAAACATTTTTTGGATAGATAGGGAAGGGTTTACACCCCTGTAATGTTGGTTTTGCTGTCTATGTCCCTGTTCAGAAGATTTCACTTCTCTTTCTGTCTCTGTGACAACTGAATTTTAACAATTTTGGGTTGTTGTGGAAACAAGGATTAATGATAAAGCTTCAGTGGAGACAACTTTTTCCCATGATAACTCTTACAGGAGGGAATTTCCCTTCCTAAGGGTAGATTTCTTCTCACTTCCTGTTGTCTCCCCCTGTTTGTAATTATGTCATATGTACTGTACGTTGGATGTATAGCACTGTTCCCAATAGGGCTTGCTGTGTAATGACTTCTTTGGCCTCCTCTGATTACCTGCAGACAGTCACTAAGGGACAGTTCACTCATCCATCCTTACTCTCAGTTGCGCATTACTCAAACAGTCCAGGGGTTTTGTTTTTTTTGCTATTTATTGTGGAACTTGGATGGGAGAAGGGAATAGTGGAATACTCCAACTTGAACTATTCACAGTTGATAAGGACAACTCTCACTTGGCCTCACCAGGTTACTTGTGGAAGCAGACACACTGCTTTTACTGCCACTTGTATAGAGGAATTAAGTTCTCCTTCTATCTCTAGCAGCAGACTTGATGCAACTACATTATCTTCAGGACAGTCTATAGCATCCCCTTGACCGATACCCATCCACTGACTCTTCTAGCAGAAGGGGTGGCCCTCTCAGAACAGGCCCCATGACACAGATCTGTTTTCACTGTAGGCAGAATCCGATCTACTCCAGTGTCTCCCTATCAGTCAGCTCTGCAGGACATCTGGGTTCAGCTCCTCTCTGACTCGAAGGCCCTCAGGTCAACCACATGAGGCCACAAGGCAGCTTCTACAAAAGGACATGTGCATTTATACAGTATCCCAGCATGTATCTCCTCTCTACTCTACTCACATGGGACGTTAGAAGGGGCGGTGCCACTGGGTGACATAACCAGGTGGGCCTGCCCCTTGCCTATAAAACAGCTGTCAAAGCTGAAGAACGGCATACGGTGGGAAGCCTCAGAAGAGGCGAAGCGTTTTTGACATTTTTTCTATTTTTCGGATCGGTAGGCGTCGTGATTGACGATGGATTTACATTGAGGGGCACTTTTTTTTTTTCTTTTAAATAAAGGACTTGTCAAAAACTGTCTTATGTGGTTTTTCCTTTTTTACCTCCCCCCCCCCCCCCCCAAAAAACCCATTCACATGGGAGGGGGAGTGGGATCTGGGGGCTTCCAAATTATGATAAACCTGCCAGGCTTCATGCTTGGATAAGGGTCCGGTATGGATTTTGGGGGGGACCCCACGCCATTTTTTTTTTAAATTTGGCGTGGAGTTCCCCTTAAAATCTATACCAGACAAAGGGCCTGGTATAGATTTAACAGCTTAAATACAGGGCAATTTCACCCCCTTCCTGCCTAGACCAATTTTCAGCTTTCAGTGCTCATTAGCATCTATGGGAAATATTGGTCAGCTTGGCATGGCACTGCTCCCTGTCTTTAACATTGGTGTCTATGGGAAATCTTGGTCAGCTTGGCATAGCACTGCTCCCTGTCCAACATTGGCATTTATGGCAGGGGCGGAACTACCAGGGCCGCAGCAGTCGCACTTGTGATGGGGCCCTGGCATTCCATTCCACTGCAGGGGGACCCGTTATCCGGGAGATAGTGCAAAAAAATTACCAGTGCACTCTGACAGGCACACAGTCCCGCCCCGCCCATCCTCTCCGGCCGCACTCACAGGCACATGGGCCCCGCCCATCCTCTCTGCCTGCCCATTGAGTTCAGTTGGGTAGGGAGATGCAATGTGAGGACTAAGGAGACTGAAAGAAAAAATCAGCTGACCCAGGGTCAGTAGAGTGAAGGGGAGGAGCTCGCCACTGTGCAAGGAGGGGGGAACTGAGTGATCTGCAAGTGAGTGACACTGATCCCATCCCTCTATCAGCACTGCCACTGATTCCCCCACACCACCCCCACTGCTGCCACTGACCCCCCCCCCACACCTGCCACTGATCCCCCCCACACCACCACTACTGCTGCGACTGATCCTCTTAAGTGCAGAGGACGGGTTTGGGGTCTTTTAGACCCCTAGATTTCTCCACAAGAGTACCTGTCGAATAAAAAAAAAAAAATAATACAAATTTTAAATGTACGAAAATATCGCCGCATATTGGCTGATACCGATATGCATTGGCCAAAATATCGGTATCGGCAACGAAAAAACGATATTGGCCGATCACTATTTTAGATGTGTAAGAATATTCATGGAGAGATAATTAAACTCCTGCATATAGTACCCTCTAGAGTAGGGGTCTTCAAACTTTGGCCCTCCAGTTGCTCAGGAACTACAATTCCCATCATGCCTAGTCATATCTGTGAATGTCAGAGTTTTACAATGCCTCATGGGATGTGTAGTTCCGCAACAGCTGGAGGGCCATAGTTCGAGGATCCCTGCTCTAGAGCAGGGATCCTCAAACTACGGCCCTCCAGCCGTTGCGGACCTACACATCCCATGAGGCATTGTAAAACTCTGACATTCACAGCCATGACCAGGCATGATGGGAATTGTAGTTCCTGAACAACTGGAGGGCCAAAGTTTGAAGACCCCTGATCTAGGAACATGATTTCTGTCATGCGAAAGATGTTTGCATGTATTAAACCCCAACTCAAGCCTAAAATTTAGGCCTATACATTTTTAGAAAGGAATATACTCCGCGCTAAGGAAAGGGTGAAATAATAGTAGGCTGCAGCCTCCCTCAACTATAACCAAAAGGCTATATGAGTATAAACAAAGAGAGAAGAGGGGAATGGCACTGTCTACTACAAAGATAAGGTGACTCTTCCAATAAGGCCCCTTTCACACTTGTGCGACTTCAAAGTCACGCGATTTACCGCGATTTTAACTGGGCTTGAATGTCTTTGGCCTCAAAATCGTGCCAAAGTTGTGCAGGGACTACTTTGAAGTCGGTGCAACTTCAAGTCGCACTGATATGAATGGGGAAAACGACTTGGAAAACGACTTGTAATGCGATTTTGCGGTCCAAAATTGCGGGACAAGTCGCACTAGTGTGAAAGGGGCCTAAGTGAAAATATGCAAAGGAATATGTAGTAAATGGTGAAAACACGATATGTCGTGGGTATCTGGAGGTTTTCACTAGTATCGGAGACAAATAAATCAGGGCAATAGGCTAGTGGCAATAAATACATAAATGCACAGTGAATCAATGCAATCTGCCAGAAGTGACTAATACAATCTAATAATATAAATATAAATATTTAAGCCAAACCCTATAATACTGTCCTGCCTCCAATTTAGTCTGAAAGTTACTATGTATGTTCATTTCTTGTTCTAGTGTCAGAAGTAAACAAAACTGAGATGTCATCTGCTCAGTAGGGAGATTTATTGACTGCTGAGGCATGAACAATAACATAACTATTCAAAGAGGACTTCGCCCAAAAATGACTTTGAAACTGGTAGCTGGGTTGGGTTATTAAACCTCATACTTCTTTATATTCTACCATAACAGCAAACATTACATTTTGAACAAAATCCTGTGTCGGTCACAAACTGCGACCAATGAACTGCACTTAAATACCTGTACTGGGATATCAGAGCCCAAATCAAGGCGATACTTGACATTGAGATGCCCGATTCCTCAACGGGATTTCAGCTTCATGTGCTCGCAACTCATTTTTGCCTCATCTCTTGAATGCAGCAAGGTGTTTGATCCAAGTTCATTGGAAGACGACCCATATTCCTTTGCAAGCAGAATTGATCAGCCTGGTTAAAAACATCATGGCTGCGGAGGATTGGATGGCAACATTTAAGGGCCCGCCATGAAAGTTTCTATAGTATCTGGGACACTTGGATACATTACACCACCACTGTGCTGACTGGCTCCTAGCCTCGTGCCTTGGGGCCCACCCCACCTCCAATGTCCTTGAATCTTTAATTGCCTCTGGTCCTATTGGTTTTTGGAGGTTAATAGATGCCCTCACAGAAGCCCCTGTGCGGATGTTAGTCCAATACACAGGGGTAGCCCATATAATATTCCTCTCAGAATTATACGTTGCCTGGTTTAACCTACTAAGGACTTGAGTGGACTTGTTCTGATCCATGGATTTTCTCAGGTTACAATGACTGTTCTTTGAGTCAGAGTGCTTATTGTTGTGTTGTTTTAACCTAAACCCCCTTTTTATTTTTATCTCTTCTCCTTCTATACCCCCCTTTTCCCCCAACCCCCTTGTTTTTGTACCCCCCTATCTTTTCCCTTCACCCTTGTTTTTGCACAAGTGCAGAGTCACGGAGCATTCTGACAATTTGTAGCGCAACTATCCCTTTCGGGGGGCAGAATGGAGTATAGACTTGTTTCACATTGTCAAGTATACAATTGTTACTTGTTTACATTGATATGCTCATGTGCATTATGCCCATTGCCATTGGGCTTTCCTTTTTCTATTGTTTTTCTGCACCTTCATATGCAAAATATTTCTGAAAAAACAAAAAAAAAAAAAAAGAATACTTAAAAAAATAGGTGTACTGACTTTTGGGACCCTTAATACCAAACTTAACCACTTTCATCTCCTTCCTGTTCAGGCCAATTTTCAGCGCTGTCATGGTTTGAATGACTAATTGCACAGCACTGTACCCATATGAAATGCTTAGCATTTTTTTTTCCACACAATAACTTTAATCACTGCTGAGTTTTTTATTTTTTGATAAAAAAGCAAAAAAGGCCGCAAATTTTGGAAAAAAAAATGCGTTCTTAAATTTAGAACAAAATGTAATCTGCTATATTTCTATGTAGAAAATAACCCAAATCAGTGTACTGTATATTAGTCTGTAGAAAAATTATAGAGTCCACAAACTGTGGTATATACTGTATATGTACACTATACTGCTTATAGCCACTTATCTCATTTCATAAGGCCCGAAAATGCCAGGACTGTGCAAATATCCCCCAAATGACCCCTTTTTAAAAAGTAGACAGTTCAAGGTATTTAGTAAAAGGCATGGCAAGTTTCTTGAAGTTGACCAGGAGGAGGCGATTCAGATTTTTTTTTTTTTTGTTACTCACAATGATTGCTTATAACAGTGAATTTCACTGTTATAAGCAACCGTTTTATTTTCTGAATGAAATCCATTCAGCATTTACTATTATAATTAACTATGATTGGCCAGAGATAATCGCATGGTACAGATGGGCTGTGACTGGCCCTGTCTGTACCATATGATCACTGTGACCAATCAGAGATCAACACAATAGTTCACACTGAATGGAAGCCATCCATTGTGTACAATTGTCATGTGATCTGCTGTGATTGGTCACAGTGATCACAGGGTACCAGCAGCGGGCCGGTACACTGATCTGTCATCTGCTGTGTCTGGTGGACACAGCGGGTGACAGATTGTGCCACAGTGCATTCTGGGGAGAACACCATATGACTTCCACCCAGTCATCATTTCACCATAGGCCAGTCAGGAAGCCGTTAAAGTATCTAAATATAAAAACAAAAATGTCAAACATTGCAGCTTATGAGTCCTTAGATGTGGTGGCTGCAATAGTTTTCTTTTTTTTCAGGATTTCCTTTATTTCATCTGGCAATCCTGCTAATAACATACCTCCTGTACCTAGGTGGCTACAATCACTTTGCCACTGTATCTATGGAAAGAGCCATGGTTGCCCCCACGCTGGACTTCAAATGTTTCTGCCTTTGTTCACAAGCATTAAACTTGGGATCAGATTAGTCCTTCACACAGAAACATTCTTTTTGCTTACAGTTCAGCTCACAGTAAGTGACAAGGACACCACATTTCTGGCACAATCAACAGGTACTTTTAGTACTTTTTGAATATGTACTTAGCCTAAACAAAGAATCTAATGCAAATACCACATCTATGGACCCAAAGCCTTGCCCTGTTTAACCATGCTTTAAGTATGACCCCAATCCTCATCATATGAAAAGAGTGGCCAATAAAATCCCCTCTCCCAATGATTTGCAGCTCTGGAGAGTGAGCTGGGGGTGCCGGAGCAACTCAGGACTTGTAGCTGGGGTGTTGGAGCCGCTCTGGAGCCAGAGCTGGGAGGGGGGGGGGGGGGATTGGAGCAGCTTCAGCTGGAGCTGCGAGTGTTGGAGCAGCTCTAGAGCTGGGGGTGTGGGAGCAGCCCTTGAACTGGGGCCAGGTGTGTGGAACCAGTCCTGGAGCCAGGGGTGTGGAACCAGTCCTGGAGCCAGGGGTGTGGAACCAGTACTGGAGCCAGGGGTGTGGAACCAGTACTGGAGCCAGGGGTGTGGAACCAGTACTGGAGCCAGGGGTGTGGAACCAGTACTGGAGCCAGGGGTGTGGAACCAGTACTGGAGCCAGGGGTGTGGAACCAGTACTGGAGCCAGGGGTGTGGAACCAGTACTGGAGCCAGGGGTGTGGAACCAGTACTGGAGCCAGGGGTGTGGGAGCAGCTCTGGAGCCAGGGGTGTGGGAGCAGCTCTGGAGCCAGGGGTGTGGGAGCAGCTCTGGAGCCAGAGCCTAGGATGTCACGGCAGCTCTGGAGGCAGGGGTGTCAGGGCAGCTCTATGGAGCCAGAACTGGGGTGTCGGGGCAGCTAAAAAGTTAAAGCTGAGGGTTTGAGAGCAAGTCTGGAGCTGAATCTCGGCCACTGGAGCCAGCAAGCATGGAGCACTGCCAACCCTTGTTCTGACTTCATAGTGACTTCCCAATCAGCAAACTTGTTACAGGTTGGTATTTCAAAGCACTAAAACCAAAGACAGTGAGAGCTAAAGGAGGTCAACAATGGCAGCCTCTTATTTCTCTGAATACAGGATTATTTTTATAAAATGACCTCAGCCCACCTTCCTACCAAAATAAAAAGCCTAGTACACACCATTTGTTTTTTTTTTCATTCAACCCAGCGGGCCGAACGAAAAAAAGACTGAAGTGCTCAGGAGGAGCCGCAGTACATCCGATATTAGTACAGCGATCTCTCCGCTGAGCTATTGTGTTTTGACCCAAGGAGGACAAAAAAAAAAAAAAAAAGATACATAATATGCCCACCTCTTCATCAGCGTCCAGGGAAGAAGTCATTCTGTTGAGTCAGTAAGATACCAAACAGAAGTCAAGTGTGATTATACCTGATTATTTTCCCAGGTTACATTTTTTTTTTTTTTTTTTTAAGTTTATGCTATTTATCAGCAAGGGTGGGGAGGGCACTTAAAAAGTTGACCATTTATTTTTACTTAAAAGGAACTAAGATCTGGAAGCTGTGCCCCTAAAATGCCAGGGGGCAAAAGACTAGTCCAGGGATCTTCAAACTAAGGCCCTCCAGCTGTTGCAGAACTCCAAGTCCCATGAGGCATTGTAAAACTGGCATTCACAGACATGGCTAGGCATGATGGGAATTGTAGTTCCTGAACAACTGGAGGGCCATAGTTTGAAGACCCCTGGACTAGTCACCAGTACTACAGGTATGTGCAGCTGATCTTTTCCCAAATCTGACTTTTAGTGCCTTGTTCTGCACTATGTGTGTGGGAGGCCTTCTTGGAAGAGGCTTCCTTATGTCAGAGCCTCCAGCAAGGAGAACAATGGGCAGCACAGTAGTGACTTCACCAAATCTCACTCTAAATCTCCTGATATAAACAGTAAAGTGGGGTACACACTAGTAGAAAATCTGCCGCAAATTCCCGTCCAAGGTAAAATTGTACGATTTTCGCCTAGTGTGTACACAACTTTCAGCAGACAATGCCGACATTTTCAATGAAAATAAAACGGAGGGACAAACACCAAAATTTTTATCGTCCGTCCCCAGACGACCAATTTTCATTTAATGTGTTTGCAGTATGTCCGTGAAAAATCGGATACGAAAGACCGCGCATGATCTGAAGTTGCTGACAACCCGGAAGTCTAGGAACAAATGTCCCAAAAAAAAAAAAAAAAAAAATCGGACAAGAAATTTTGTGAACATTTATGCACTGTCAACCAAAAACGGTTATGAACACTGAGCAGGAGAGAGTAAAATCGGAGGATATTTCGTCTGATTTCCGTCAAGTGTGTACGGGCCTTAAGAGACAGCAGTGCCTTATGGCGCTTTTCCACTGCATGGAACCGAACTGTTCGGCTCGCTTTTGTGCTTTTCCACTGCTGGTACCGCATGGTATGGTGTAGGAACGGTTCGGTACGGTACGGTGGTGCTTTTCCACTGCATGGAACCAAACGGTACGGCTCTCAAAAACAGCACCTACTCGATTGTGGTTCCAAGAGGTATCATACCCGGTACCATATCCCACAATCCTTTGCATGCAGTCACTACTAGCCACTGATTGGTCAGAGAATCCCACCCACCCCGTTGTTATCCCACCCACTTAACTTTAGTACTACTTTAGTGGAGAAGCAAACCATACCGTACCGTACCGAACCGTTCCAACACCGTACCATGCGGTACCAGCAGTGGAAAAGCAAACCCGGCCAAGCAGGGCCGAGTAGAGCCGAGCCGGTACTTGCAGTGGAAAAGTGCCATTTGATCTCGCACTACAGAAATACAGCTATGAGGCTGTAGACACAGGGGTGCCTAGATACCCTCACATACCAGGAGGCATACTGCCCTTTATTCAGGAGGCATTCAAGGCAAAAAGGTACATTTTTTTCAGGTTACTGCTTAGGCACAATTTCTATTTCTAGATGTTCCCTATAACATAGCAAATCTTAATTTTTTGAGGTCATGTCCACTTTAAGTAAGAGGGAGAAGGGCTCTGTCCTTTAAGGGTAACCATAGACATGAGATGTCATGCAACCTGATCTGGCCCATTTTCCAGAAAAGCTAGCATCAGTATGGTCTGACAGTATCACTCACCTCAGCAAACATGATACTAGGCTGAGCCAAGCTGGAATACTTATACACCTTCTTCTTGTCTGGGGATGGTTGATTTGTGCATGTGAAAGCCCTTGTAAAGTACCCACACATGTTGCCATTCTTTTAAACAATCTCTTTACAACTTCCTTTAGTTTTACCAACAACAATGTAGTGTAAAGCGGACCATACATGAATCGAAAATTTGGCCGGTTCAGCAGAAACTGGACACATTTTGACCCATGTATGGCTGTTTCATTCAATCGATCAACTTTTCGGGTCAGCTGGAAATTTTCAGGGTGATCAACTCTGCAGCCTTTTAATCTGATCTGTGTATTCTGACAGCAGAAGGCGGGGGGGGGGGGGGGGGGGGGTGGCGATGGGGTGGTCTCCACGCTGTTAGTATACAATGACATAGCTGGGAGTATTCCTGCATCCACTCCAAATGTGTGGATGGGGGAATCAGTTTCATTTTTTCTTTCAGCCGGCCGGGTAAACAAAAAAACGGACCCATTTATGGGCAGCCTAACGTATTACTTACCCTAGAACGAAGCCCCCGACACGGACCCCCGGACACCGATGCGGGCGCTGCCATGATCCCTCGGCGTCTCTTCCAGGTTCGGCGGCTCCGGGGCTGTGACTGGCCAGAGCCGCGATGACGTCACTCCAGCGCATGCGCACGGGAGTGATTTTCCGGCAAGCTCCCGGCAAGGAAAACTGAAGGTCCCCCCGGACCTTCAGAGCGCATGCGCCGCTCGCGTAAGCGGCTGCATGCACTGCAAATATCTCCTAAACCGTGCCGGTTTAGGAGATATTAATTGTACCTACAGGTAAGCCTTATTATAGGCTTACCTGTAGTTAAAAGTGTCAAAAAGCGGGATACTACCGCTTTAAGCCTAGTACACACGCAACGATTATCAGCCGACCGGTCATCCGTCTTTTGTCCAGAGTTGTGTTTTGTTGGTTGGAATGTGCCTAGACTGCACACGAATTTTCTCGCCCGACAGAATTCTACTTCAACAGTGATGTCATGTGTTGGTTTGCTTTCTTTGTGTTCTTTCTTCTCTGAGCATGCCTAGTCTTGATCATAAGATTTTTCCCTGTCGAAATCTGTACTGACTGCACGAAAATCGGACGTGTTTTGACGGCGGACAAAAATTTTATAGCCTGCACACCAGATTTTTTTCGGCCGAAAAGTCAGAGTCGGTTGTCGGAGGCATCATACTAACAAGCCGAAGATCGGCAGATCGGTCATCGGACGAAAATTCCCTGCCGATTTTCGACGCGTGTGTACGACACCTTAGAAAGAGACTGCCCGGTTGAGTTGACCCTGCTATGCAAGATAGATAGGCTCTCTCTTAAAGCGGAGTTCCGGGCACAGAAATTATTTTTTACCGAACATACCCCCGGGACAGTCAGGGCTAGCACATTCCACAATGGCTAGCCTCTGATCTGTCCCGGTTCGCACTTACCTTTTAGAAGAAATACTTACTTATAAAATTTCTTCCACAGCGTTTCCATCTCTGTTGTGGGCAGCTGAAGCCGGCGCGGTCCTCTTCTCTGTCTTCTTCCGCGTCTTCTTCTCCCAGAATGCGCCGCACCGGCCCCTCTCGTCACTTCCGGCGCGGCGCCCAGAAGCTGTTTTGCAGGGGAATGCGGCGTCGCCCGGAAATGACGAGCGGGGCCGGTGCCGTCGCATTGATTCCTGGGAGCTGTGACGTTCAGCTCCCAGGAATCATAGCGAGGCAGGAAGTGACGGGGTGAGCCGCGGCTCCGAGGGAGGAAGCAGTCAGAGGTGAGTAGTTACGATCTTCAATAAAAAGGTGAGTAAACAAAAAAAATAAAAATAACTATCCAATTCCTTTTCAGGTGAGGTCTACCTAGCGGAGGGGCACAAAAAAAAAAAAATCGTTTTGCTGTCAGTACTAAAGAGGCGCCTAATACTCTATCAGCATGAGCATTATATTGTAATGACGTTACCATGTGTGCAGAGACACTGGAATATGTCAAATGTTTGGGTGTCAGCGATGTTCCAAGTTGAAATATTTCAGGTATGAAACTCACCCCTTTCCTCCCTCAACTAACGGAACAAGCTTAGCCATCCACCAACATTTGAATCCATTCCCTGAATTCATCATACAGTAATGGTAAACATAAACTGGTATTTTCAATCGATCTTACGGCAATGTGTTCAAAACTGTCTCGATCAATTATGGTGCTCACTTGTAACTAAATTGCTGATTTTTTTTCCCCAGATTTTGATTTCATTCAATTTGATCTTTCAATAAAATGTACTGGAGCTCAGTTTTGACTTTTCAATCTACTGATTTCTGATGATTAAATCTGTGAGTTTTAGATCGAAATTGCTTGCGATCACTTTTGCAATTCAAAAGTAGTCAAAATTTGCTGAAAATTTGCACATAGCCACAGACCGCTCATACGTCAACCAATTCACCCTGCAGCCAGCACCCATCTCGATAAAAGCGGAATAAGAAAAAATTAACTGAGTCAGGTGGAAAATGATAATGCAAACATGACAGAGTCCTATCAGATGCAGTGCCACTGCATGCAGGCAGCTGCGGGGTAGGGCTCTGTAGTTCTCTCCTCATTCTCTTGTCCATATGTAGCACTGCCCCCTAGAGAGCTGCCGACATTGGATTCCCCTGGGTTATCCGTAGCAACAGTCTGTAGAAACGTATCACTTTAACACTTTCCTCAGACAAGTCCAGGGGATTTGGTTTTTGTGTTTTTATTGGAACTTGGATGGGAGAAAAGATAAGTGGGATACTCCAACTTAGAACTATACACAATGTAGAGGACATCTAGCTGTGACGTTGCTTCACTCTGCCACTGAAGTTAAGATAGTAAATGTGATCTTGTTGTGTTAAACCTTCAGGGTCCTAACTTGGCACCCCCTTTCTCACTTGCTGTGTGTGCTATCTCCCGTCCACTGACTCTCACTGGAGTGGTCCCCTTCCTGGTACTCAAGGACACTGTTTTTCCTCAGGTTGCTCTGCCACTTGCTCAACTGTCAGTACCCACTGGACCTCCTGGCTCAGCACCACACTTCTGGTCCACAAGGCCGACCGCCTGTGACCACCTTACACATCAGACAGGAGGAGAGACAGCCATCACCCTCCTCCTGGGACCTGGCTTCCCACCCAAAGACACCCTGTCACATGTGCCCTTGGCTTATAACATATCCCAGGATACACCACTGCCTGTGCCAACCTTCTGGGACAGTCACAAAGCCTGTGTGTCACTGGCTGGGTTTCCTCCACTGTCCAACAGGCTCCCCTATTGGCTACAGTGGGGACACTCCCTCAGACCAGATGAATCACACATGGACACATGCAACAGGCCTAAATACTGATCAGGCTCCCCTGTGAAGCAGGCAGAGCAAACTATACTTTTCCTAGCACCTATCTAGGAGGGTGCTACACATATAATGTACAGTGTGGCCAGTGAGCATTGTCACCCTCGGACTGAAAGTGTGTCACTGGCAGTATCGCATATTATATCTGGTTCTTATATAGCGCTGTCAATTTACGCAGTGCTTTTTATTTATATTGTACATCAGTCCCTGCCCTCGAAGAGATAACAATCTAAGGCCCCTTACTCACATTCATACAGGGCCAATAAACCTACCAGCATTATAGATAATATACTGCGCCTAGCTTAGATAGTAAATCAGAAAATCAATGTACATGAAAAGCAGCCAACACCAAATCTTGAATATTGCAAAAGATCGATCGAAACAGTAGGAGTAAGTGTAGTGCTAATCAGTTCATAGAGACAGTGTCCACATCCAAGGGGAGAGCTTAAAGGTGATCTTCCGCTGATATAATCCTCTATTATAGGGGTCGACCGATTATCGTCAAAGCCAATATATCGAGGGCCGATTTGCACTTTTCCCGATATATCGGAATCGCCCCCTGAGGTTACCGATATTGTTGATATTTCGGGAAAGTACTTGTACCGGAGTGATGCCTGCAGCTAGAGGCATCACCCCGGTACCGGCGTCCATAGCCGACGGTCGGCTGTCTTGTAATGACAACCGATGTGGCTGAGAAGCCGCTCAGCTGTTATTACAAGGAGCGGGAGGGGACGTCTCCCCCCCCTCCACCGCCTTCCGTGGCTCGCCCGGGTCTCCCATCCAACCAGGTGGCCCGGGCAACCAGCCTGCATGGCCACCAAAGACCCGATCAAAGCTGCATTCGGCTCTGATCAGGTATCCATGCAATAACCCGGAAGTGATGTCATGACATCACTTCCGGGTACTGGCGCTAGATTAAAAAAATGGACAGCAATCAAAATAGCCAAACATGGCGTTTTGAATGCTTTTAAGTGCAGAGGAGGGGTTTGGGGTATTTTAGAAACCCATATCCCTCCAAAAGAGTACCTGTCAATTAAAAAAAAGAAAAACTTTTTTTTTTAAATGTACGAAAATAATCGGCCAATAACCGATATGCATTGACCAAAATATCGGTATCGGCAACGAAAAAACTATATTGTTCGATCACTACTCTATTAGTGCTGTGAGGACCACCACCAACACCCAATCACACAGCCTCTTACCAAATCGCATTGACCCTCATTACAAAGGTCAATGTGGGCAGCAGATCCTATACAAAACGTAAATAGCCGTGAGATCCTCTCAGCGTTCTTCCCCAGTGTTCCTCTCCATTGGTCTCAATAGTCTAGTATGATCCTTGCCTTCCTGTCTGCAGCCATGTTTAACCTACCAGCATGTCTATGGAGTGTGGGGAGGAAACCCCTTGCAGGTACAGAAAGAACTTGCAAGTAGGTAGTGTCATGGTTAGGATTTGAACCAACAGCCCTAGTGCTGCCAGGCAGCTGTACTAACCACTCAGCCACAGTGCTGCCCATGTAGGCAGGTTTGCCTATTTAGTTATTTACTTGGCTGCCCAGGTCAGGGGGAAAGGGTAATATTTTTTCCTTCCCTGATCATGTTTGCGTGCTTTTTGGATCCTCAAGCAGGGGAGGACTGGGCCAGGGGGCAGGGGGGAGATTGCCCCCTGGGCCTCTCTGATGCCCCATAAAAAAAAGGCTGCACCGCTTCTGCCAAAGACATGCCTAAAGGATTCCTGGGGAAGAGAAGAAAAAGGTCCCTGCCGCTGACCTACCTAGTGTGGGTTGAAGACAAGGACAGAGTGCAGGCCTCCCCCCAGCATGGATGTTGTAAACTGTGTCTGAGCAGAGGCAGTTCCATGCCCCACTGGAGACTCCCCCCCAGCTGGTGAGTAGAGTGCCTGGAATGGGGGTCAGGAGGAGGCTGGGAAGAGGGAGAGTGGCCGAGTCACTGCACCATGGGCCTCTGGTTTTTATTTGCCCCCTGGGCTAAAAGTTGCCAGTCAGCCCCTGTCCTCAAGCCATAGTTTGTTGACCCCAATCTATAACAATGGTGACAGGTTGCCTTGAACTGTTCAGCTGCTCTCTGTCTGTCCTAGAATGAATCAATGTACTACCAAGACGAAACACAATTTTCTTTCTAGCGGCCCAGCACAGTCCCATTGCAAAACCTCCTATTAAGCCTCGTACACACGCAACGATTGTTGGCCATGAATTTTCGGCCAACGTCCGATCGGCCGATTGTCGGCTTGTTAGTATGATGCTTCCGACAACCGACTGCGACTTTTCGGCCGAATAAAATCTGGTGTGCATGCTATAAAATTTTTGTTGGCCGTCACCACAACGGCCGATTGTTCGTCAGTCAGTACAGATTTCGGCAGTCAAAAATCTGATGAGCAAGACTGGGCATGCTCAGAGAAGAAAAAACACACGGAAAGTAAACCATCACATGACATCACTTCTGAATTTGGTTTTTGTTGGCCAACAAAAGTCCAGTGCAAGTCTAGAGCACATTTCAACCAACACAACAACACTGGACAAAAGACGGCCGATCGGTCGGCCGATAATCGTTGCGTGTGTACGAGGCTTTACGCTGATTCACATCAACCTATTGTGGTGGTGTGCCCTGAAAAAAATTACCATGCTTTACTTTTCTGCGGTGCAGCATGGTGTGACGCAATCCACTGCGGCCAATAGAACTCAATATAAGATACCGATCGGCACCGCTGTTGTCGCACACCACTGGCTGCTTTCAAGGGCAACTTGTGGTGTAAGTGGGTCCTAAATTCTTTCATTGCTTATTTCTTATTGAATATGTTACAATGTATCGAGGAAGTGTGACCTCTTTGTCGGTTGAGGACACCATTACTGACTTCTTAGGGTAATAAAAAGCCAGTACATTCGTCTTGCTAGTAACCACACAAAACTGAAATATCATTTTTTTCTGAAGTTGACCTTTAAAACCATAAGATAGTTCATAAATTATGATTTGATTATTGCATTCTATAAACTGTACTGGAGGACTTTACTGTAAAGCTGATCAAGGTCCAAAACCACAGACATTTTGCTATGACAAATCTTCCCAACTTGGCACCGTCCCTGCAGATTACATATACCGATTCAATGAACCGCCCCCCTCCAGCAAAAATTCTCTAGTATCTCTATTTCATACAGACACTGCAATGCACTCTTATCATGAGAAATGTATGAAATGCTCTACTAGGTCTGTCTGTCACTCGGAAACACAAATTTCTTGCTTTTTTTGTACATTTTAAACCATCAAGGTAGTATACTACTTTCTATAGAGTTTTAAAAACTTTCTGTGCTGGAAATAGGTGAAAATATCCTTCTATATACCATTGATTTATATAATATATGGGGTTGTTTGCCTTACCTGTGCTTGTGTCTGCCTCTGTGCCTCTCCTGTGATCTGTGCGGTGGGAGTGACTAGTATGAGATCACTGCAGACAGGTAATGGGAGGGATCCAGGAAGGTGTAGGACAAAGTATAAGGAGCACACCTAAGGTAAGCTGTTCAATGTATAGGGCTGGGGTGCGGTGGACGGTTTGAAGGCCACTTTTACTCTTAGGCTGTGTTCTTTTATTATTATTTTTATTTATTAATTAATGTTCATTAATGTTTAATGATGCTTTGTAACAGATGGTGGAAAGGTGCAAGGTTCATTTTAAAACGTATGCCTTTAGAATTGTCAGTGAAGATTCCTATTATCCAGGTCATGGTATAGTAATGGTCAGTCACATGTAACTAGACCTGCTCTGTAATGGTAAAAATATTTCTCCATTCATCCAACTGAAGAAGCTATTTAAAAAGTGGTGAAATGTCTTCAACATTATGGAACAGATCCAGCTGAATATCCCTCCCTGAATAGCACAATATTTGCATTGCTTTATTTATTTATTTATTTATTTATTTATTATTTATTTATTTTTATTATATTTATTTATTTATTATTATTTATTTTTTATCACAGGTACTTATATACCACTGTTAATTTATGCAGCACTTTAAGTGCCGGTTCACACTAGGTCGCTCCGACTTAGGGGGCGACCTGTGAAGTCACGTGCAGCGCGACTTGCACGGACATCATTAAATGAATGTCTATGCAAGTCGCCTCCAGGTCGCCCCGAAGTAGTACAGGACCCTTTTTCTAAGTCGGAGCGACTTGTGTCGCTCCTATTAGAACGGCTCCTGTACTACACAATGGGAGCGTGACGGACCGCGACTTGTCAGGCTGACAAGTCGCGGTCCGAGTCGGATCAATGTGAATGCGGTCTTAGACATCTTCCGTGTTTGAGCATCTCCTTTTTCAGGTGTATTTGTCTTTTTGAAATCCGCGCATTCGCGTGCATCTTCGCGCATATGCGCAAATTTGTGTCTTTTTGCGCAAATGTGTTCTCGCGTTCTTGTAAAATATGCAAATTAGCTTTTTAGCAGATTAACAGTATGTTCGTATGCGTTCATTTGTTCGCAATCGCGCATGTTTGCGCAAATTACTGTCCAAAAATGCAGATTTTTCTATTTTGTTCTTACTGAAGAATGCACGGCGCTCATTTACGCGCCTGCGTGAATAGGCACATTACAATGAATGGGCTGTAGTTAACTCAGAAAAAAAAGGTGTACTGAGCTTTTTTAACCACTCAAGGACTGAGCCCATTTTTGATACATTTTTGTTCACAAGTTAAAATCAGTATTTTTTGCTAGAAAACTACTTGGTACCCCCAAACATTATATATATATATATTTTTTAGTATTTTTTGCTAGAAAACTACTTGGAACCCCCAAACATTATATATATTTTTTAGCAAAGACTCTGGAGAATAAAGTGGCGGTCATTGCAATATTTTTTGTCGCGCGGTATTTGCGCAGCCGCTTTTCAAACGCCATTTTTTGGCAAAAATTACGGAAAATTACATTTCACTTCATTTTAAAAAAAACTAAACAGTAAAGTTAGCCCATTTTTTTTTGCATATAGTGAAAGATGATGTCACGCCGAGTAAATAGATACCTGACATGTTACAGTTTAAAATTGCGCACACCCATGAAATGGCGACAAACTACAGTCAATAAAAATCTCCATAGGCGACGGTTTAAAAATTTTTAACGGTTACTAGTTTAGAGTTAGAGTGTAGCTCTTTTTTTTAATTATTGCTCTCGCTCTCGCGATCGCGTTTTTCAAATGCCATTTTTTTGGGAAAAATTACAAAAAATTACATTTCACTGCATAAAAAAAAAAAACTAAACAGTAGCGTTAGAGAGTAGCTCTTTTTTTTTAAATCATTGCTCTCGCTCTGGCGATCGCGGTGATACCTCACATGTGTGGTTTTAACAGCGATTTCATTTGCGGCACAAATTTTGTATACATTTTCTTTCGTGTGCGAGCTCGCAACGACGGGGGTGGCTAAAAAAAATTTTTTTTCCTATTTATTTTTGTAAATTTTAGCACAGGTTTTTTTAGAAAATAAATAAAAATCTGATCACTTTTATTGCTGTCACAAGCAATGTAAACATCCCTTGTGACAGTAATAGGCAGTGACGGGTACTCTATATGGAGGGTTCGAGGGTCTAAGAGACGGTTCACACTACTCCGACTTGTCAGGCGACTTGGTCGCCTGACAAGTAGCGCTCCATGCTGTGCAATGGAACCGTTCTAATCAGAGCGACTCAGAAAAAGGTTCCTGCACTATTTTAGGGCGAAGTCGGAGCGACTTGCATTGACTTCTATTATGAGAAGTCGTTTGCAAGCCGCGATGAAGTCGTGCTGCACGGGCGACTTCAAAGGGGCAAATTTGAGTCGGAGTAGTGTGAACCGGCTCCAAAAGACTCTAGACCCTCCACTACACTTCCATGTATTCAAAACGGCATTTTGAATACATTCACTTTTTAAATCCGGCGCCTTTAGCAGCCGAGTAACCCCGATGTGGCGTCATGGATGCCGCCTCCGGGTTACGTCATTGGAGCGGCTTCGATCGGAAATCCATCCAGCCGGTTGATCGGGTCTCCCAGCGTCCCCTCCCGCTCACTGGGGTAATGGCCGAGTGGCTCCCGAGCCGCATCGGTCGCTACCGCCTGAAAGCCGACCGCCGCCTTTAAAAAACAGTACCAGGGTGATGCCTCTAGCTAGGTACAACCACTTAAAGTCAGCCGACGTACAGTTACGGCGGTTTGCAATAAGTGGTTAAGCTGCAGTGTGCAAGAGGCCTTACATACTGTGTGTGTGTATGTGTATATATATATATATATATATATATATTATACAGTCCCTGCCCTCCAGGAGCTTAAAATCGAATGCCTCGTACACACGATCAGATAATTGTATGAAAAAATCGCTTTCAAATTGATGGCACGATAATCTGATGGTTAGTACACAGCTTTTGACAGCTGATCACGACATTTTGTCCAACAAAACCTGAAGGGACAAACACAAAAACTTTTGTCGTACGAAAGTCTAGCGCGCGACAATTGTTTAATCAGTACAGTATGCGTTCACTAAAAATCGACAGACAAAGACTGCGCATGATTGGAAACACGAAAATAACCCGGAAAAAGCCTGGCTGCCATTGTTTTTGTTTTGCACCATCCGATACGTAGCTACGCAACCAGGAAGCTTTTTTCAGAATCGTACGAAAAAAATCATACGTTTAGTACGCATTGTTGAATTCGATACTAGTATCCTGCAACAAAATGCGAATGATAAGTCGCCCGATTATCTGATCCTGTGTAAGGGTCTCTAATGGGCCATACACACTATATAATTGTCTTTAGATTTTTTCCTTTAGATTTACCAAAACCATATAATAGGAGGTCAAATCTAAACACTTTCAATTCGTATGCAGTCAGACAGATCCTTGTACTACATGGTTGAAGGTAAATCTAAAGGAAATCTAACAACAAAAGTTGTATAGTGTATATCCAGCTTAACTCACATTCATACATACGCATAGTAGGGCCAATTTAGACAGGAGCCAATTAACCTACCAGCATGTCTTTGGAGTGTGGGAGGAAACCGGAGTATCTGGAGGAAACCTACACAGCCACAGGGAGAACATGAAAACTCCATGGGGGTAGTGCTGTGGTTGCCTTCATTTGCAAAGCAAAATGCTGCTATTCATCCTCAGCAGCCAGCAGAAATTCCGATAATAAAGGGACATATTGACACATGTTTGAGGAATGCTTTTAACTCATGTTGATTCAGGGCCAGTTCACACCACATGCAGTCCGGTGCGTTTTTTTTTTTCTGCATCAAAAACGCATGGGAAGTAGGTCATATGGTTTTAAATAGCATAGTTCACACCAGTGCGTCCAGTTCCAGAAAAAAGAGTAGAACATGCTGCATTTTTCCTGCACTGCACTGAACTGACTGTACTGGAACGCTGTAAAACGCATCAATAACGCACTGGAACACACATGTCTTTATTTAAGGGTAAGAAAAAATGGGGGGGGGGAATGCACTGCACTGCACTGCATCAAAAACATGCATGCAGAAATGCATCTGAAACTCATCTGGACTGCGTTTTCATGGTGTGAACTGGCCCTTAGGCTACATTTGCACAAGCATCAACATTCTACTGATTTCTGTATCTGTGATTGACAGCTGTGTGTGGATTGCTGCGGCCACAGAGGCTCTACAGTTCAAAGACAAGGTTTCAGCAGCCGCAGCTATTTGTGACTGTTCGCACAGCGATTACCTTCGGTGTGTGTGCGTCCACCCACTTTCATCGCAGGTAATTGCTGGCTGCACAAATGGTCACAAGTAGCTGCACCACCACTGACTAGGGTTCGGCAATGCCGATATATCGGGGGCCGATATGCACTTTCCAGAAATATCGGAATCGGCCCCGGAGGTTACCGATATTGCCAATATTTCGAGAAAGTGCTGTACGGGAGTGATGCTTGCAGCTAGAGGTATCACCCCAGTACCGGCGTCCATAGCCTACGGTCGGCTGTCTGGTAATGACAATCGATGCGGCTCAGAAGCCGATCGGCTGTCATTACAAGGAGCAGGAGGGGACGTCTTCCGCAGCTCGCCCGGGTCTCCCGTCCCACCGGGGGACCCGGGCATCCTACCTGCACGGATGCCGAAAAGAAGACCCGATCAAAGCTGCATTCAGCTCTGATCGGGTCTCCATGTAAAAACCCGGAAGTGATGTCATGACGTCACTTCCGGGTACGCGGCAGCAAATTCAAAAAAATGCGAGCATTCAAAACAGCCAAACTTGGCATTTTTAATGCTTTTAAATGCAGAGGAGGGGTTTGGGGTCTTTTAGACCCCCAGATCCCTCCAAAAGAGTACCTGTGAAAAAAAAAAATTAAATGTCCAAAAATATCAGCCAACATTGGCCGATACCGATATGCGATGACCAAAATATTGATATTGGTATCGGCACTAAAAAAACGATATCGGTCGATCACTACCACTGACAGCCTGTCTTTGC
The DNA here is from genome assembly GCF_965119305.1 of Pelophylax lessonae. Taxonomy (NCBI): domain Eukaryota; kingdom Metazoa; phylum Chordata; class Amphibia; order Anura; family Ranidae; genus Pelophylax; species Pelophylax lessonae. Next base: position 37,482,229 of record NC_138778.1, on the reverse strand, counting down.
ATTGTACGGGCTCGGTGGCCACAGCCATCCATACAGAGCTGTCAATCCCAGCAGCAGTCAGTAGATTTTTGCTCCTGGGATTCTCCAGCGTGGTTAAACGCCTGTGTGAATGCAGCCTTATTTACTAAGTTGCATTGCGATTTTGTTTTAATTTTATAGGAGCACTCCAACAAAACTCTTTCCATATGGTAAATGGTGGAGAGTTAAACACCACTTGACAGTTTCTTAGGTCTCTCAAGCTAGCCATACACAGAATATTGTTCAGCAACGATGATTTTTGAAATGTTAGTTTAACCAGTTCAGCCCTGGAAGGATTTGCCCCCTTAATGACCAGGCCATTTTTTGCGATTCGGCACTGCGTTACTTTAACAAAAAATTGCGCGGTTGTGCGACGCTGTACCCAAATACAATTGATGTCCTTTTTTCGCACAAATAGAGCTTTCTTTTGGTGGTATTTGGTCACCTCTGCGGTTTTTAGATTTTGCGCCATAAACAAAAAAAGAGCGACAATTGTGAAAAAAACGCCATATTTTTTACTTTCTGCTATAAAACATTCCCAATAAAGAAAATTAAAAAAATTCAATTTTTTTTGTCAGTTTAGGCCAATTTGTATTCTGATACATATTTTTGGTAAAAAATAAAATCCCAAAAAGCGTATTTTAATTGGTTTGCGCAAAAGTTATAGCATTTACAAACTATGGGATTGATCTTTTTGTACTTTTATTTATTTTTTTGTTTTTGTTAGTAATAGCGGCGATCAGCAATTTTTAGCGGGACTGCGACCTTGCGGCTGACAGATTGGACCCCTAACTGACATTTTTTACACTTTTTGGGGACCAGTGACATTACTACAGTCAGTGTCTTGGCCTAGGCCGACAAGGCCCAGGCCTAGGGCTGCACCTTGCAGGGGGGCAGCAAAAAACAACAAGAGATTGGCCCGCGGGACTTTGAATGAGGTGGGTGCTAGTGGCTGGAGATAGAATAAATGGCACAATAAATATGTAAAACAATGTATATTTTTATTGCATTGTATAAACAAGTAATACGAATAATAGTAACATGTACATAACATAGCATAGCTCAATGGCCGTAATGACAATGTATACAACATGAACCATATTGAAACGTATATAGGCAAATATCCTGGTGTCGCCACTGAGTTTCAAAGGTAACCTGAATATGATATTGAAGTTCCATGATACTAGAGTCTGATACATAATTACCTAACGCGTTTCGGGAGCTACATCTCCCTTCTTCAGAGATCAATGTATTTGAGTATGACTACAAAAGAACAAAATGACAAAAGAATTGAAGTAAACGTTGGAGAATATATAAAATATTCAAGTAAGAAAATTCACAACAGGGATAATAGCAAAAAAGCTGCACACCACATGGAAAAAAAAACAGCCTCTTCCTGGCCCCAGGAAAAGGGTCCCCACCAGCTTGCACTACACTTTTTTAGTTTAGTGCCAGTATTATGGGGCAAATTGGGCCAGAGGGTAGTGTTCAGGAGGCAAATCAGTCTGGCAACCACCCCATAAAGCAGTCACACTGCTACCTGCCGGTATGATAGGCTGCACTAATGGGCACTGATAGGATACACTGGTGGCCACTGATGGGGCTGTACTGATGGCCACTGATGAGGCCACACTGATATCCTGCAATGATGAGGCTGCACAAATGGGCAGTAATGAGGCGGCACTGATGAGGCTAAACTTATGGGAACTGGTAAGGCTATGCGGATTGGCACAGATAGACTGTGGTTGTGGTCTGGGGTGTACAGATAACAGGGTGGGTCATAAACAGGAAGGGGTGTGGCCTTTACAGGAAGGGGTGGGTCATATTTAAATTAGGGGGTGAACAAACTTAGTCAGGCCTAGGGCAGCATAAAACCTAAATACACCACTGACTACAGTAATCGGTGCTAAATATTATGCACTGTTACTGTATTAATGACACTGCCAAGGAAAGGGGTAACACTGGGGGTGATTAATGTATGCCTAAATATGCTTACTGACTGTGTATGGGGGGAAGGGTTCTGTGACAGGCACAGAGAGATCGAGGTTTTAGCGTAGCTGAAACTTCTGATCTCTCCCTTCCTGTCTGACCGAAGACTGGCCTGCTTTGTTTACATAAGCAGGCAGGTCTTCTGTCAGTTTATCTTACGATCGCGGGAGGCCGGCGGCAATCGCCGCCACACTTCCCACGGCCCGCCTCCCGCAGTGGTGTCGTGAAACACACTCAAAAACTTAACACCCCATGCAAAAAAAGTGTGCACATAAAAAAATGAGAACACAAAAGAGAACAGGGTGTACAGATGGCCCTCCTCCAAAGAGAAAGGACCCTTGCCCTAATCCCCTGGGACGCAAGGCTCCTGACAGGGACTGGGGTACTCACTGGCCCATCTGGCCAAAACCAGGCAGACCCTGTTCTCTAGAAGGCCTGATGAAAAAGACCAACCAAGTACTACCATGGGAGGGGGAGAACCTGACCAGAAGGTCATCTGCCCTCTCCCCCAAGACTTACAGGGCAGGCCCGAGGACCTACGCCTTACTAATCGGGGGGTGAGGAAGTGCATACATTCTGTGCAAAAATTGCAGTGACAAACACAAATTGAAGCATAGTCATAGTCATGAAGCTTAGTCATTGATGAAATGAAGCTTTAGTCGTGATTGGTACCAATCATTCACTGTGTTCATTCAGACAAGGAAGGGGCCAGTAAATATGACCTCGCTGATCATCCTGAAACGATCCTCTGCAGAAGGAAGGGAGAGTGAAGGGGGGGGGATTGGGGCAGAATTTACAGAAACCCATCCCTTGCAGTCCCCCCCCCTCCCAGGGCCATCTTACCAAATGGGCACGTTGTGAGGTTGCCTGGAGGCCCCACTTGCCCAGGGGGCCCCATCTGCTCAGCAACCCATCCCCAGCCCCAGTCAAGCATTAGTCCTGATTCCCATGTGGATCCCGCCCCCGAACTTAGCAGGTGGCAAGTGCCTGTTGGCTCTACGCTGCTGTCAGGCCACTTGGGCCGTGGAGGGGAGCCCGCAACTGCAGGAATGCCTGTCCGCCTCCACGGGAACAGGCACACACAGGACAGTCAGGTCTGACTTCCATCCATGTGTGTTCACTACCAGACCCAGTCACCAAACTTGAAAGCTGTCATTAGCCTGGCACTGCTGTACCAATAAATATCGCCTTATCCATAATTTGCATTTTTATTCTCGTGGGTGATTGTGTAGGCAGGGCCCCAGTGCACTGCTTTGCCCAGGGCCCTTTTAATGCTCTCAAGATGGCACTGCCCCCTGCAGCAGCTGAAAGCTGGTGGGAGGGAGAGAAGGAGATGCTGACTTTCAGCTGCTGCAGGGGGAAGGACTACAGGGAATCAGTTCCAGTAAATGTCGCCCCTGTCACACTGATCACCCCCCCCCCTCTACTCCAGGTTTCTCTTCTTTCTGCTTGTTAGCTGCCCGGGCCACCCTGTTAAACTGATGGGGCCTAGACCCTGTACTGGAGGATCAGTGGTCCCTCCCATATCGGTAGCCCTGGACAGCAGTGCTGAACAGTGATTTCTGACAGCGAGTTAGTCTCCAAGCTGTCAAAATACAAGGTCACAGTAGGAGGATTCCCCCATCCTTGAATGGGGAAATCAAGTCTTTTTTTTTTTTTTTTCATTTATTCCGCTGGTCAAAAGAAGAAAAATTAATAATCTATGGGCTGCTTTAGTTAAAATGAGCAGATTATTTAACACTGTGCTTTACATACTCCTGACCCAATGAACACTGTGCTTTACATACCCCTGAATCTATGAACACTGTGCTTTACATACTCCTGACCATATGAACACTGTGCTTTACATAATCCTGATCCAATGAACACTGTGCTTTACTCCTGACCCAATGAACACTGTGCTTTACATACCCCTGACCCTATGAACACTGTGCTTTACATACTCCTGACCCAATGAACACTGTGATTTACATACTCCTGACTAAATGAACACTGTGCTTTATATACTCCTAACCATATGAACACTGTGCTTTACATACTCCTGACCCAATGAACACTGTGCTTTACATACTCCTCACCCAATGAACACTGTGATTTACATACTCCTGACCCACTGAACACTCTGCTTTACATACTCCTGACTCAATGAACACTGTGCTTTACATACTCCTGACCCTACGAACACTGTGCTTTACATACCCCTGACCCTATGAACACTGTGCTTTACATACTCCTGACCCAATGAAAACTGTGCTTTACATACTCCTGACCCAACAAACACTGTGCTTTACATACCCCTGTCCCTATGAACACTGTGCTTTACATACTCCTGACTCAGTGAACACTGTGCTTTACATACTCCTGACCCTATGAACACTGTGCTTTACATACTCCTGACCCTATGAACACTGTGCTTTACATACTCCTGATCCTACGAACACCGTGCTTTACATACCCCTGACCCTATGAACACTGTGCTTTACATAATCCTGACCCTATGAACACTGTGCTTTACATACCCTAGGCCCTGACCCTATGAACACTGTGCTTTACATACTCCTGACCATATGAACACTGTGCTTTACATACTCCTGACCCTATGAACACTGTGCTTTACATACCCTGGGCCCTGACCCTATGAACACTGTGCTTTACATACTCCTGACCCAATGAACACTGTGATTTACATACTCCTGACCCAATGAACACTGTGCTTTACATACTCCTGACCCAATGAACACTGTGCTTTACATACTCCTGACCCAATGAACACTGTGCTTTACATACTCCTGACCCAATGAACACTGTGCTTTACATACTCCTGACCCTATGAACACTGTGCTTTACATACTCCTGACCCTATGAACACTGTGCTTTACATACTCCTGATCCTACGAACGCCGTGCTTTACATACCCCTGACCCTATGAACACTGTGCTTTACATACTCCTGACCATATGAACACTGTGCTTTACATAATCCTGACCCTATGAACACTGTGCTTTACATACCCTGGGCCCTGACCCTATGAACACTGTGCTTTACATACTCCTGACCATATGAACACTGTGCTTTACATACTCCTGACCCTATGAACACTGTGCTTTACATACCCTGGGCCCTGACCCTATGAACACTGTGCTTTACATACTCCTGACCCAATGAACACTGTGATTTACATACTCCTGACCCAATGAACACTGTGCTTTACATACTCCTGACCCAATGAACACTGTGCTTTACATACTCCTGACCCAATGAAAACTGTGCTTTACATACTCCTGACCCAATGAACACTGTGCTTTACATACTCCTGACTCAATGAACACTGTGATTTACATACTCCTGACCCTATGAACACTGTGCTTTACATACTCCTGACTCAATGAACACTGTGATTTACATACTCCTGACCCTATGAACACTGTGCTTTACATACTCTACACTTTTTGGTGAAAACTATTTTCTATAGTATCAAGAGTACTAAAGTCCTGAATTGATAAAGTTTGCCATCTGCTACCATACATCATACAGCCGCTTCCTGGTGTAACTCTGTAATCTTCAGCCGCTTCCCTGGTAAACTCCTTTTTTTAGGGCTTTATCATCCACACTCCAGAAATCTATCCTACACTGATGCCTCTGATAATGGTGATCATACACTTGCAGTTCTGTGCTACTTGTAAGTGCACTTGTCATTTTTAATTTCATGTTTGAAATCTACACTTCTTCTCTTTCTTTTTATAACCTGCTATATCTCCTTAATTGGCAATCTCATAGTGCCCTCTGCTGTGATCTGCTGTACCCTGTGCACTGTAAATAATATCGAGGAAGTCCCTGTTGTCCATTATGGTTCTTTTTGTGAGAGCCAACAGAGGCCTTTTTTGGGTGGATGAGCAATAAGGCAGTTAAAAAGTCCTTATATCCCTTTGATAAGCCCTCCCTGCCATGCCTATTCTCTTCCTACCTGATCCTTTGTTGTAGAGCTGACTCTCAAAGTTGTGAGTGCTCTAAAGGTGGATTTTCATTCTCTGTTTTTGATGTTTCTGTGTAAACCTGACATAGGTCCACTTCTTCCAGTAGGCTGGGTATCATTCCCATTATCTCTTCTTATTCTGTACATATGGATGTTGCCAAATTGCTGAGTATACTGTAATTTTCAGAGCTGTTTTTATTCTGTATGTATGGACTTTGCGCAGTTTCACTTCTCTAAAAGAAGTTACATTAATAAATGTGAAAATCACATAAAAAATGACTTTAAAGCATATAACCTGATGAGTTATGACTGAGAGATTCAATTAGTAAAACATGCTAACCATGCTCCTCCTATGGGTGTCATGAAGTCTTTTTGATTTCTTTTGTTGGATGGTTCTACAATAGACAAGATCTCCCAGTATTTGGAAGTGTGGTCACTCATTTTACATTAGGTACCGTATTTACTCGACCATAAGCCGACCCGAATATTAACCGAGGCACCTAATTTTACAATAAAAAACTGGGAAAACGTATTGACTCGAGTATAAGCCTAGGGTGGGAAATGCAGCAGCTACTGGAGATGGTCAGAGACTGCAGACATAGTACAGGAGATGGTCAGAGACTACGGACCTGATACAAGAAATGGTCAGAGACTGGGGACATGATACAAGAGATGGTCAGAGACTACAGACGTGATACAAGAGATGCTCAGAGACTGAGGACATACAAGAGATGGTCAGAGACTGTAGACATGATACAAGAGATGGTCAGAGACTGCAGACATGATACAAGAGATGGTCAGAGACTGCAGGCATGACACAAGAGATGGTCAGAGACTGCAGACATGATACAGGAGATGGTCAGAGACTGCAGACATGATACAGGAGATGGTCAGAGACTGCAGACAGGATACAGGAGATGGTCAGAGACTGCAGACATGATACAGGAGATGGTCAGAGACTGCAGACATAGTACATGAGATGGTCAGAGACTGCAGACATAGTACATGAGATGGTCAGAGACTGCAGACATAGTACAGGAGATGGCCAGAGACTGCAGACATGATACAGGAGATGGTCAGAGACTGCAGACATGATACAGGAGATGGTCAGAGACTGCAGACATAGTACATGAGATGGTCAGAGACTGCAGACATAGTACAGGAGATGGCCAGAGACTGCTGACATAGTACCTAGAGCATTTGGCACCCGGGACGGATCCTATATCTGATCCAATATCCCCCCCTCCAAAACTTTAAAATGTAAAAACACCCACAAACATTTGTAATGTTTTCAAGAATATTTACTGCACACATTTTACAGCCCCCCCATCAAAGTGTCCCTAGCAGTCTCTCCCCCCCCCCCGTCTCTCTTATCACTCTCTGGCTCCCCTGCACAGTCCTACCTTCGGCATAAATAGATAGCTAATGTCTAGCAATGTGTTTACGTTTGAGTAAGAGATTGGAGACGTGATACAAGAGATGGTCAGAGACTGCAGACATGATACAGTAGATGGTCAGAGACTGCAGACCTGATACAAGAGATGGTCAGAGACTGGAGACGTTATACAAGAGATGGTCAGAGACTGAAGACAGATACAAGAGATGGTCAGAGACTGAAGACAGATACAAGAGATGGTCAGAGACTGCAGACATGATACAAGAGATGGTCAGAGACTGCAGACGTGATGCAAGAGATGGTCCGAGACTGCAGACATGATACAGTAGATGGTCAGAGACTGCAGACGTGATACAAGAGATGGTCAGAGACTGCAGACATGATACAAGAGATGATCAGAGACTGCAGACATGATACAAGAGATGGTCAGAGACTGCAGACATGATACAAGAGATGGTCAGAGACTGCAGACATGATACAAGAGATGGTCAGAGACTGCAGACATAGTACAGGAGATGGTCAGAGACTGCAGACATAGTACAGGAGATGGTCAGAGACTGCAGACATGATACAAGGGATGGTCAGAGACTGCAGATGTGATACAAGAGAAGGTCAGAGACTGCAGACATGATAGAAGATAAAAGAACACTAGGGGACCTGGAGAGCACAGGGAAAGCAGAGAGCACTGGAGGAGCTGAAAGGCAAGGGGGGAACTGGAGATAATTAAGGGGGGGGGGTTGGAAATCACAGGGTGTAGAGAGCACGGGAGGGCCGGCAGGGAAAACCAGGGGGGTAGAGAGTATGGGGGTAGGAGGGGGAACTGGAAATCACTGAGGGGGGAGCCAGGGAGCACAGGGGGGTGGAGAGCACTAGGGGAGCTAGAGAGCATAGGGGGGGAGATGAAAAGTACTGTGGGGAGCTAAAGAGCACGGGTTGGGGGAAGTAGAGAGCACCGGGGGGAGCTAAAGAGCACGGGGGGGCTAACGAGCATGGGGGGGGTTAATAGCAATGGGGGGGTTAAGAGCAGTGAGGGGGGGTTAAGAGCACTGGGGGGTCTAAGAGCATTGGGGGGGGGGTTAAGAGCACTGGGGGGGTTAAGAGTGGGGGGGTTAAGAGAATTGGTGGGGTTAAGAGCACTGGGGGGGGGTAAGAGCACTGGGGGGGGGCTGGAGAGAACTGGGGGGGCAGTAAAAAAAGTTGTATAGGAGGGGGATGGGGCTGCTGCATATAGATGAATTGATATTTCCATATTTTTCCTGCTGCCGCTGGATGCCTACAGGAGGGAGAGGAGGAGAATCATCCAGTGGCAGCAGGAGAAATATGGAAATATCAATTCATCTATATGCAGCCGCCCCATCCTAGCCCTAAATAGCGCACACACGAGGCTGCACAGCATGCACTTACCTTCTTCCCGCTGCCCCCCCCCCTGCGAGCAGCACAGACTGAAGGAGCTGTCACTGCTGACAGCCCCCCCCAGTGATTGGACCCCCCCAGTGACAGGCACCCGGGGCGGGCCCCCCCCCCCCCCCGTTGGTACGCCACTGCTTGCGGCCCAAAACCCACCCGGGGTTTCTATCTATCCAGGGTAACTTTATGTTGAAATAAAGAAATCCGCCCTTGATCACAGAAGATCCCCAAAAGAGATATAAACTCACCAAAGCATAAAATCCTTAATCGTTTTATTTATAGAGAAAAAGGTTGCACTTAGTTACATATATAGTTACATAGTAGTTGAGGTTGAATAAAGACAATAGTCCATCCAGTTCAACCTGATGTGTGTAGACGTATTAATTTCCCATACCCCTGAATGTTTTGATCTTGGAGATGTATGTCCAAGAGTCTTTTAAAACAAAGCACTTTAAAATTCGCATAAATGGTACACAAGCTGGTTGGTTCTCTGTAGCAGCCTGTCCTTTCAGGATATATGTCAGCATGTCGCTCCACCCATTGTGTTTCGTCACACACTGACGTCCTCCTGGGGCACGAAAAATAACTGATGCAAAAATGGATGTACACTTCATCTGTTTTTTTTTTTTTTTCTGTGAAAAAACATGCCTGAACTGATCAAAGGGATGATCCGCATGTGTGAAAGGGGCCTTATTCTGCAAAAATAATCCATACACATTAGCTACCTTAAGTTGCATTAAACCCAAAACCAAAAATGTAATATATTGCAGTTTACCAATCCTAAATGTGGTGGCTACATCAGTTTTCTTTTTTAGGATTTACCTCTGTTTTCACCTGGTGATCTAGCCAGTAACATACCTTCTGGTATTAGAGTGCCCCAAACTCTGGATGAAGGAGCAACAGAAACCCCTTCGGACAGCAGAATTGTCACTTCGGCAGAAGTGTTGAATGTACTAGCAGATTAAAATACACTAACAAATTAAAGTCACACTCCAGTTAACACTTTATAGGCAGTTACAGCAAACACTCCAAAACAAATGTAGCCGGCAGCTCCAAAGTCCATTGGGAAATCTTTATCGCTACACAATAGTGAGTATTAAAAAGGGCTAACATGTTTCGACACATAGCCTTGATCACAACACTGGATCTACATTTATTTTGGGCCATTTGAGCCAGAGCACCCAGCGAAGGATTCCTTCCTTTATCTAGGAGGAGTTTTACCTGTTTGTGCTGCACCTGTGTTAGTTACAGCAAACTGTTTTTTTTTTTTTTGTTTTTTTTTCGGGATAAAGGTTTTACATAAAAGCGGATCGCTGTAAGGCCCCCTTTCAGTGGTAAATGGTTCGCCACCTCCCTGCAGCTGATACAATCTGCAAGAGAGCTTGTTCTCTTGAAAAACAACAGACTTACTGGCCAGACCACAAGATGAAAACAAGAAAGAAGGCCTAAAAAAGAAAACTAATGCAGCCATCTCATCTAAGAATTTGTAAGCTTCAGTGCAGTGTAATAAATGTTTTCTTTTGAGTTTAGTACCACTTTAATGGCCCTGTAATCTATTTTTTCATGTAATTGTTTCATTTATGTTCTTCTGTCTCTTTGTAATGTCCTCCCATAGCTCCCAAACTTCTTCTTTTCCTCCTCACTTTTATTTGTTCGAAATAAGCAGTGCACATTAGTTGCAGTGAGTGCAACACTGCTCTATGCACATTAAACATCTCATAGTTCATTTTTGGAGCAAGCAAGAGAGAGTGGCTATATTCCTACAAACAGTAGGACCACGGAGAAGGAATATAGCCACTCTCTAACAGGTAGTCAGATCACAGCAGCAAAAAAAAAATAAAATAGGAATTTGGAGTTTTGGAGGGGCTGAGAGCATACAAAGGGACCAGTGGCGGCTGGTGCTCCATGGGCTGGGGGGGGGGGGGCAGACACTTTTTTTGAAGCATATTAGAGCCTCTGGCTCTAATCACGTGCTTCAAAAAAAAAATCCCCTTGAAATCCATGCGTTCGGCGCCCTGCATGTAGAATAGGGCAAATACAAACACAAAGAAGGGCGCACCAGCCTAGCGCATTATCCTCAGCGGGGTTTTAATAACCTAAATTTAAAATCAACTACTCACAAACATGCGTAGTTATCCAGCATATCGATTCAATTGAACAGCATCGTTTTGAAAAGTCCAATGTCTCATGAAAAAGTTCTGAGGAAGAGGCACGGCCTCGAAATGCGTCAGCCCTCCGTCTTCATGAGACATTGGACTTTTCAAAATGATGCTGTTCAATTGAATTGATATGCTGGATTACTACGCATGTTTGTGAGTAGTTGATTTTAAATTTATGTTATTAAAAGCCCGCTGAGGATAATGCGCTAGGCTGGTGCGCCCTTCTTTGTGTTTGTATTTGCAGTTTCTTTGACCACCCCGGTCGTAGAGGGCAGCAAAGCTTAGCCTTAGTGGATGCCAAGTGTGAGTTCCTGGATAGAGGCAGCCTGAGGACCCAGTTCTGAGCGCAGGAGCAGGGTGCTCAGCATCATTTTTTTCGTTTCTGGATGTAGAATAGGGGGCTGGACGCATGGATGGGGGAGGGGGCACCGCCCCCTGCACCCCCAATGGACTGCCGTCACTGAAAGGGACTTCCAAAAATGAAAGAATATGTAAACTAAACATTTCATATTCCTAATATGTGCCTGCTGTACCATATACTTGTATGAGAAAGTCTCCTGTTCTCTTTGTATTGCTTCCTTTGTGTGAAATCCCTGGTGTTATTGCCAGTCCCTCTGCTCTCTATATACCTGTGCTGGAATCTAATCTAGTTAACAGGCTTGTCCTGACCCCCCCCCCTGCAAGTCATTTACTGGGAAGACCAGTGTTCTGCTGTTTCTTTTCCCCAAGCTCTCATAGCTCTGTATGCAGCTGAGACAGAGGGTATGTGATCATCATAAAAAAGGGGAAAAAGTGTTTTAGAATGTTTCTTTTAATATCTATACACAAATGTTTTGCCCTTTATTTCTAATTTAGACTGGGGGCTTACATATACTTTAAAAATACATACATAAATCTATTTTAATGTCAAATGAAAAGGGTAAAAAAGCTCCTCCAAGGTTCTGATCATTGCCTGTGTATGGCGATCATTAGTGGCAGGTCACAATCTATTCAACCATGTTGTATTTATGGCCAAAGTATTCCATGTAATAGTCTGAATAGTCCAGAATTAATGGCAGCACATCTGTCATTAGCCCCCTGGCTGTGCAGGAGATGGGTTCAAAGAGTCCTAGAGGTTTTATCTACAGTGTGCTGATCCCCTGGTTTCCCTTTATCAGGGATGGGCTCAGACATGATGGACAGTGGACCAAAGGAATGTGTGGAATCCGGGTGGGGGGGAGGTCAGTGAAGGGAACTCTGTGTATTGCACTGTGATGTTTACAATAGACTTCATTGTAAATTCTGTACTACAATGGAAGCCCTTCACCGAAAGCTCTCTCCTACTATATGATCACTCATTTGAAATTACCTTGAACATTAAATTATCAGAAACAATTTCCAGGTTCTTATGAAGATGGAATATTGGGTCTATTCTTCAAAGGAATGTAAAATCTCGTTTTATACATATACAGTATCTCACAAAAGTGAGTACACCCCTCACATTTTTGTAAATATGTTATTAAATCTTATCATGTAACACTGAAGAAATGACACTTTGCTACAATGTAAAGTAGTGAGTGTACAGCTTGTATAACAGTGTAAATTTGCTGTCCCCTCCAAATAACTCAACACACAGCCATTAATGTCTAAACCGCTGGTAATAAAAGTGAGTACACCCCTAAGTGAAAATGTCCAAATTGGGCCCAATTAGTAATTTTCCCTCCCAGGTGTCATGTGACTCATTAGTGTTACAAGGTCTCAGGTGTGAATGGGGAGCAGGTGTGTTAAATTTGGTGTTATCGCTCTCACTCTCTCATACTGGTCACTGGAAATTCAACATGGCACCTAATGGCAAAGAACTCTGAGGATCTGAAAAAAAGAATTGTTGCTCTACATAAAGATGGCCTAGGCTATAAGAAGATTGCCAAGACCCTGAAACTGAGCTGCAGCAAGGTGGCCAAGACCATACAGCGGTTTAACAGGACAGGTTCCACTCAGAACAGCCCTCGCCATGGTCGACCAAAGAAGTTGTGTCCACTTGCTTAGCATCATATTTAGAGGTTGTCTTTAGGAAATAGATGTATGAGTACTGTCAGCATTGCTGCAGAGGTTGAAGGGGTGGGGGTTAGCCTGTCAGTGATCAGACTATACACCGCACACAGCATCAAATTGGTCTGCATGGCTGTTGTCCCAGAAGGAAGCCTCTTCTAAAGATGATGTACAAAAAACAGTTTGCTGAAGGCAAGGAAACTAAGGACATGGATTACTGGAACCAAGTTCTGTGGTCTGATGAGACCAAGATAAACTTATTTTTTTCAGATGGTGTCAAGTGTGTGTGGCGGGAACCAGGTGAGGAGTACAAAGACAAGTGTGTCTTGCCTACAGTCAAGCATGGTGGTGGGAGTGTCATGGTTTGAGGCTGCATGAGTGCTGCCAGCACTGGGGAGCTACAGTTCATTGAGGGAACCATGAATGCCAACATGCACTGGGCCATACTGAACCAGAGCATGATCCCCTCCCTTCGGTGACTGGGCCGCTGGGCAGTATTCCAACATAACGACCCCAAACACACCTCCAAGACGACTGCCATGCTAAGGAAGCTAAGGGTAAAGGTGATGGACTGGTCAAACATGTCTCCAGACCTAAACCCTATTAAGGATCTGTGGGGCATTCTCAAATGGAAGGTGGAGGAGCGCAAGGTCTCTAACATCCACCAGCTCCATGATGTCGTCATGGAGGAGTCCAGTGGCAACCTGTGAAGCTCTGGTGAACTCCATGCCCAAGAGGGTTAAGGCAATACTGCAAAATAATGGTGGTCACACAAAATATTGACACTTTGGGCCTAATTTGGACATTTTCACTTAGGGGTGTACTCACTTTTGTTGCCAGCGGTTTAGACATTAAGGGCTGTGTGTTGAATTTTTTTGAGGGGAAAGCAAATTTACACTGTTATACAAGCTGTACACTCACTACTTTACATTGTAGCAAAGTGTAATTTCCTCAGTGTTGTCACATGAAAAGATATAATAAAATATTTACAAAAATGTGAGAGTGTACTCATTTTTGTGAGATGCTATATATACACGGTATATATTGTACATGTTGCGTACCTTACGTAGGAGCTGCAAGAAAAACTGGGATCTCCCACCCTGCACAGCCAGGCCCCCCCGAACATCCATAGTCTAGTCTCCTAGAGTCAGAAAACAGTCCAGTACTTTGTTTTTTGTATTTTATTGAGGGATTAGAACTTAGATGAAGATAGGGGTATTATGGGATGCCCATTAGACTTCAGAAAACTCTTCAGGGACAATTCTCCTATATACACTCCTCTGCTTCCTCCAGCACTTTACTTGTTTGCAGAAAAAAACACAGACTGGGACACTTTTAGTAAATCTGGCAAAGCACTCAGCCAGGTCAAACCAGAAGCCCTTTACAGGCAGGGACCCCAGGCCCCTTGGTTATGTAGCAAAGTTCAGTGTCCAACTTATAGCTCTGTGGCTACTGATCCCAGCACCACCTCTTCAGGCACTGCCAGCCGGTCTGGCTGCAGCTTCTCTCCTGGCTACCTCTCCACAGTCCTCCCTGACTGCACATTCACCAGTCCACCTGGCTGACTCCTCTGGAGATGATCTAGACGTGCATCCAGGAAAGGATTCCTCTGTGTCTTGTCACTTCAGCACCCGAGCCCCAGGCCCAAAGTCACCACTCCAGACTAGTAGGCATCCTCAAGGGCCACTGACAGCCTCCTCAGCACTCCATCTCAATCTTCCACCCGAATGTCCCTGCTGGCATGACCCAAGAGTATTTAAGATGTTACCGCACTTTGCTGGGGATTGGCTGGGGCTCGTATCAAAATTCCAAGCAGCTCCACCTAGACTCCACTCTCTACTTCTGGAAGCTTTTCCAAGGTTCAAGAGAGCAGGGGAAGTTACTAGAGGTGCTGCTTGATGAGTCATCCAGTCTCCCTGCGTTACTGATCCCTGACCCAGATTCAGCCCAGGCTGCCAGCCAAGCCACATTTACCTACTCTAACAACTATGTACACTGGCACACTAAGCTAGAGGGTGCTACCCCCCCCCCCCCCATTAAAAGGCCAGACTGTCCTCATGGTCGGGAAAACAAAAAGAAGCAAGGGCATTCCATAAGAATACAGTGGAAAGGGGAAAAGGAAAAAAAAGTGGACGGGGCTTTAGTACAAATAAATGATCAGATATCAAAAACAGACATTTTCACATATTGACAATAATATACATCCCAGCTACAGGTCCCTACAGCTAAGTGTCCGTTCACACTACCGCGGCACGACATCGGGGGCGACCTGTAAAGTCGCATGCACCACGACTTCGGCGCGAATTGCACGGACTTCACATAATTGAAGTCAATGCAAGTCGCTCCGATGTCGCCCCGAAGTAGTACAGGGACTATTTTCTAAGTAGGAGCGACTTGAGTCGCTCCTATTAGAACGTTTCCCGTAGCACAGAATGGACCGCGACTTGCCAGGCTGACCAGTCGCCTGACAAGTCGCGGTAGTGTGAACCGGGACTAACTCCCATCACACAGCAGGGTGAACAGCCATCCACAACGATACCTGAAACAGAATAAAGAAAAACACATCCCTATCTCTAATTTACTGTCTAATCTGTACAGTCTGTCAGCAGTGGGTTATGAGCCTGCATGACAGAGACAATCAAGCAAATAACACATTTTCTTTTTCAAGAGTCTGAGTAGGAGGAGCACTAAGCCTCACCCAAAGTTCTTCAGTTGGGAATGGAACATCCATCTGGAACAGTTCAGGGTGTTAGGCTGGCCTAGTCCATGAAATGCTAAGAACACAGGCAGCAATTTCCACAGCTGTCCATGCAAGGTTTTACCTGCAAGCTGAATTCTCCAAATCAGTTCTTCAAAGGTAATAGTAAAGATTTGGCAGCTCCTCTGACAGCAACAGGATGGCTCTTGGTGGGCTGTTCTGCTTTTACAACCACCACCCTGTCTCTGTAAATTGCTCTCCCCAGCTGCAATTCCTGATGAATTATCTGGAACTGAGTCCAAGCTTGATTACAATGCAGTCCCCACAAGGGCTTGGGGACATGCATTTACTCCCACACAAGATCATCCTCTCCCACTCCCCAGGAGTCCTCAATGATGTTCATGATGTTGGTAGGGACATAGGGGTAGACCCCACTCCAGAGCAGTTTTTCGTTGCATTTCCTATTGGAACCTGGAAAACCTTGGCAGTTCTCTTGGCTTTCCCTTCCCAGGAAAGAACACAGGCTTTGGATGACCTCACTAACCACTGCCTTTACTCAGCGGCTCTAGTCTGGGTGATAGAGGGTCTGTTGAGGAATGTCTGCCTTACACTGACTGGGATTTGCATGGCTCCTTCAGTCCCTCCAGATGACCCCGGCTCATCCATCACTTCAGACAGCACTTCCTCCTGTTCCTGAGTGGGTCCCAACTCCCACTCCTCCTCTGAACTGCTGTGATACAACCAGTCTGCTAACCCGTCATCCATGGGCCCAAAGTCTGCTCCAGTGTGGGCGACCCCCAGTCTACGCACCAACCACTACCACTCCCCACTGGCTCACCTGAAGACGGGCTTTCTTCAACACTGGCTCCTTCCAGGTGGGTCTAGCAGGGTGTACGGGCGCTGCCGGCATCTCAGGGAAAGCATCTGGCTCCTTCTGGGCAGTACTGGCAGGTACCAGCTCCCCAATCTGGCTGCAGGCCAAGGCAGGTTATTGACTTTCTTCCCTGATGTTGCTTGTCTTGCAGGGGAGTCACCAACCTCAGATTCAACCCCACCTTTAGCAGATGATTCTATGCCCGCACCGGCCTTCCGGAACTACTGTGGCTGCTCCATACAGAGGGCTGACCGCAGGTCCACACTATAGTTGAGTGGCTCCTGTTCACTTAGCGTCAGCCTGGTGAGTGGCTCATCACAGTGCCCGCACCGGATCCAGGCACTAACTACCGCAGTCGTTCTTCTGCACCCAGGACACCAGTATCCAAGGGCACGATTGCCCGCCGAGGTTGCCACGGGTGACCGCACATTACAGTTCTTACTGAAACCGCAGGCTTTAACACAAATGTCCGTCCCAGCCGTGGTTGGGGCAAGTGGGTATGCAGGGCAGCACTGGTCTTGGCAGCAGCTCCCGCTGGTTGCTTAGGACAGCGGTACATGACTTTAAGCATAAAAATAGGCAGAGCACATCTGCCTGGTTTTACCCTCCATGGTCCTGTAACAAAGCAAAGTTTACTGGCTCGATGAATCTTTGGTTGCTGGGAACAACGATTGTGCAGATTACTGTGGGCTATATCCCGGACGACGCCCCCAAATTTAGCGCACCCCACGTAGGAGCTGCAAGTAGAACTGGGATCTACCACCCTCCAAGGCCAGGTACCCCGGACCTCCACAGTCTCCCAGAGTTGGAAAACAGTCCAGTACTTTGTTATTGTATTTTAATGAGGGATTAGAACTTGGATGGGGATAAGGGTATTATGGGATGCCTATTTGACTTCAGAAAACTCTTCAGGGACATCTCTTCTAGATACAGTCTATTTACACTCCTCTGCTTCCTCCAGCACTTCACTTGCTTGCAGAAAAAAACACAGACTCAACTGGGACTCTTTTAGTGACTCTGGCAAAGTACTCAGCCAGGTCAAATGAAAAGCCCTTTACATGCAGGGACCCCGGGCCCCTTTGTTGTGCAGCAGAGTCCAGTGTCTAGCTTACATCCCTGTGGCTACATCCAGTGTCCAGCTTGCATCCGTGTGGTCCAGCTTACATCCCAGCACCACCTCTTTAGGCAACGCCAGCCCACCTGGCTGCAGCTGCCCATTTCACTAGCCTTCCTGGCTACCTCTCCACAGTTCGCCCAGTCTGACACTCTCTCCACAGATCTCCCTGACTGCACACTCACCAGCCCACCTGGCTGACTCCTCAGGAGATCTCCTGGAAGTGCTTACTCTCTCCTGCTGTCCTCACACATGCTCCCATGCATCCAGGAAATGATTCCTCCATGTGTTGCACTCTAGCACCCAAGCCCCGCCCCCCCAAGACTAGGGGGCACCCTCAATGGCCACCGACAGCCTCCTTAGCACTCCATCTTCATCTACCACCCAACTGCCCCTGCTGGCATGACACAAGAGTATTTAGGGGTGCACGCCCCCTGCCAGCCCACTTTGCTCCAAGCAGCTCCTCCCAGACTGCACCCTCTACTTCTGGAAGCTTTTCCAAGGTTCCAGAGAGCAGGGGATGTTACTAGAGGTGCTGCTTGATGAGTTATCCAGCCTCCCTGAGTCACTCATGCCTGACCCAGATTCAGCAGTCAAGCCAAATTTACCTACTCTAACAACTATGTACACTAGCACACTAAGCTAGAGGGTACTATATACATAATCTTATTAATACGTGTTAATTTTATGGTATAAACAAAGTGGCAGTCATATTCGCTCATTACATAGGCAGGTTGGCTTCTTTCTCTGCAGTGCTACACAATGGTTGCGCTTTACTGCTACTTCTTACAATACAAGTCTATGGGTCTGCTGACTCACTGAAAACAATGCACCTTCGTGGTTGATATCTCATCCAGCAGAACCCCAGTTTACAAAAAAAAAAAATAGCATTGAAAGTTCAAAAAGCAGTATATGCTGTAAAGTTGAATTCAGTCTGACACCTTTCCCCTTCTGAAGGTCCTCTTCTGCTCCGAGATGGTGCCCCTCTTCCGGGTTGGATACCGCCCAGTGTCATCTAACCCTCTCCCTGCAAGCACAGGCTGTTAGAGACACACAGCCCCTGAGTGTGCATCACCACCCATGTCTAGGCTTACTGTACTACTGCACAGAATGGGGTTCACATGCCATTTCTGGGTGCCATTTAGTGCAGAAGCAGGGATCGCCCACTGCCAGAGGAGAGGAAGGAGGACACATGACATCATCAGATTCACCATAAGACCTTTGCAAAAAAGGTACCTATACTCCTTCTTTTTTTTTTTTCTACATTAAAGTAGAACTATAGGCAAAACTTTTTTTTATTTTTATTTTGGATAGAGCAAGGAAGGGTTATAACCCCTGTACGATTTTTTTTTTTCGTTATCTGTGTCCCATTGCAGAGATTTCCCTTCACTTCCTGTCCCATATCCAAACAGGAAGTGAGAGGAAATCCCTGTAAATTAAGGGAGTTCCTTGGGGACCCTCAGGTCATCAGAACTGGTTTCCCCAATGGAAGATCCCCCTTCTGTTACTTTTCTGGGGACAACCCAAAATTTGGGTTGTCTTTTACTTTCACTTTTAATGATAATGGTAAACAGGACAAATCGAGAGGTTCAATCTCTTTAACCACTTAAGCCCCGGAAGATTTTACCCCCTTCCTGACCAGGGCCTATTTTGCGATTCAGCACTGCGTGACTTTAATGGACAATTGCGCGGTCGTGCGACGCTGTACCCAAATTCAATTTCCCACAAATAGTGGTATTTGATCACCTGTGCGATTTTTTGATCACGCGCTATAAACAAAAAAAGAGCGACAATTTTGCAAAAATAACAATATTTTTCAAATTTTTTCACATGAAATTCCCAGATCGCCGCCATTACTCGTTAAAAAAAAAAAAAAAGACAGAAATCTTTCCCTTTGTTAGTAAACGCAATAACTTTTGCGCAAACCAATCAAAATACGCTTATTGTGATTTTTTTTTTACCAAACATATGTAGCAGAAAAAAAATTGGCCAAAAATGTTAAAACATTTTTGATTTTTAAATTTTTTTTGGGGAATTTCATATAAAAAAATTTGAAAAATATTATTTTTGCAAAATTGTCGCTCTTTTTTTGTTTATAGCGCATGATCAAAAAATCGCACAGGTGATCAAATACCACCAAAAGAAAGCTCTGTTTGTGGGAAAAAAAGGACGTCAAATTCATTTAGGTACAGCGTTGCACGACCACGCAATTGTCCGTTAAAGTCACGCAGTGCCGAATCGCAAAATTTGGCATGGTCAGGAAGGGGGTAAAAGCTTCCAGGGGGCTTAAGTGGTTAAGATGAAGTACCCAGCTGGCACACTGAAGGTGGCTCTGCCTCTTTTACTTGTAGAGCCCCACTACTTGTACAGAGATCATCCAGTGGGGGTGTCGGCATCTGCACTGCACCCTAGGCATCTGCATCTCCCTTGTCCACATCCTGCATTCAATGGGAGCCACTGGGACACAATCTATCACTTGTAAACACAGAAGCCGGACTTCTGTTTTTCAAGTGATAGTGGTGAGCGGGGAGCAGAGGACCTGAGCCAGAGGTGTTTTTTTAGTGGAAAAGAATATAAAAAATCTTATAAAACTCAAAGAAAAGTTTTTGAAATAATAGCCATGGTGCTCTAAGACTGTGGTCCACTGCCTGTAGATGACCAGGCCACACAGCGGGTGGTGAGCGGCAACCTCCGTCCGCACAGGCCACGGTTGCTGCTCACCAGCTGCTGTGCGGCCATTCCCGTGTGTCATCTCCTGAATACCCCACCTGCCTGGCAGACAATGTCATCCTATCAGCAGGGCAGGGGGTGGGAGGAGCTTCAGATTGGAATTGAGAGCTCCTACTGCCCCCTGCCCTGCTGATAGGATGACATTGTTGGGTGGGTGGGGGAGCCGGGAGGAAGGCAATTGCATTGAAAGGTGTCTTCTACACTTAAATGGGGGGGGTTAGATTGTATCACCTTAAATCACCCAGATGCTCCAAATAGTTTTTTGCCACCCCCTCCCAAACGTCCTAATAAATGTTTGGCTTTCTAGAAGCTAGACAGACGCTTATATGTTTAATTTACATTAGGGATAATCCACTGTGGGAGAGGTAGGGGTGTGACACCATTATTCAGCTGTACAGTTGAGTGGAACTGGGAATTCTAGTAACATATCTTGTCAGTGAGAGATCAAATAAATTATCATGTGGATAAATTTAATAGTAACTTTGGAAAAGGTGAATTTGGGTTTTAAGACACTTGTATTGATTGTGGCTTGATTTGCCAAGCAAGTCACCTGCCAAGTCCCCAGATTTCACAGTGCAGTCCCCTATACATCACCCCCCCCCTTTTACATTACAGTGCCCCCACTACAATGCAGTGCCCTTTACATCACAGTGCCCCATTTACAGTGCAGTCCCCTTTACATCACAATGCCCCCCCTTTACATCACAGCCCCCTTTACATTACAGTGCCCCTGTTACAGAGAAGCCCCCTTTACATCACTGTGGCCCCTTCACAGTGCAGTCCCCTTCACATCACAGTGCCCCCTTTACATTACAGTGCCCCCTTTACAGAGCTGTTCCCTTTACATCACAATGCCCCCCCTTTACATCACAGCCCCCTTTACATTACAGTGCCCCCGTTACAGAGAAGTCCCCTTTACATCACAGTGGCCGGGTGGCCCCTTCACAGTGCAATCCCCTTCACATCACAGTGCCCCCTTTACATTACAGTGTCCCCTTTACAGAGCTGTTCCCTTTACACCACGTTCCCCTTTAAATTATAGTGCCCCAGTTACAGAGCCGTCCCCTTTACATCACAGTGGCCCCTTTACATCACAGTGCAGTCCCCTTCACATCACAGTGCCCGCCCTTTACATTACAGTGCCCCCTTTACAGAGCTGTTCCCTTTACATCACAATGCCCCCCCTTTACATCACAGCCCCCTTTACATTACAGTGCCCCCGTTACAGAGCAGTCCCCTTTACATCACAGTGGCCGGGTGGCCCCTTCACAGTGCAATCCCCTTCACATCACAGTGCCCCCTTTACATTACAGTGCCCCCTTTACAGAGCTGTTCCCTTTACACCACGTCCCCCTTTAAATTATAGTGCCCCAGTTACAGAGCCGTCCCCTTTACATCACAGTGGCCCCTTTACATCACAGTGCAGTCCCCTTCACATCACAGTGCCCCCCCTTTACATTACAGTGCCCCCTTTACAGAGCTGTTCCCTTTACATCTCGTCCCCCTTTACATTACAGTGCCCCCTTTACAGAGCTGTTCCCTTTACACCACGTTCCCCTTTAAATTATAGTGCCCCAGTTACAGAGCAGTCCCCTTTACATCACAGTGGCCCCTTTCCATCACAGTGCAGTCCCCTTCACATCACAGTGCCCCCCCTTTACATTACAGTGCCCCCTTTACAGAGCTGTTCCTTTACATCTCGTCCCCCTTTACATTATAGTGCCCCCTTTACAGAGCTGTTCCCTTTACACCAGGTCCCCCTTTAAATTATAGTGCCCCAGTTACAGAGCCGTCCCCTTTACATCACAGTGGCCCCTTTACATCACAATGCAGTCCACTTAAATCACAGTGACCCCTTCACATTACAGTGTCCCCTTTAAAGTGCAGTCCCCTTTACATCACATCCCCCTTTACATTACAGTGCCCCCTTTATAGAGCTGTCCCCTTTACATTACAGTGGCCCCTTTACATTACAGTCCTCTTTACATTACAGTGCCCCCTTTACAGTGCAGCCCTCTTTACATCAAGCCCCCTTTACAGTACAGTGCCCACTTTACAGAGCAGCGCCCTTTTATATCACCGTGCCCCCTTTACAGTGCAGCCCCCTTTACATCACATCCCCCTTTACATTACAGTGCCCCCGTTACAGAGCAGTCCCCTCTACATTGATGTACAGGGGGGCTGTGATGTAAAAGAGAACTGAGGATACTGATAAAAAAGGGGGGTTGTGGTGTGAAGGAGGACAAGATTTCTGAATATCCCATCTCCCGACCCGTCCACCAAACACCCCCCCCCCCCCCCCTAGTCCCGGGGAGAATTGGTTGCCATAAAAACGGTCCCTGGTGCCAAAAAGGTTGGGGACCGTTGCTCTACAAGCTCTGGATGGAGGTTAAAGTGGAACTAAACCCTATTATCCTTTTTTGCCAAGAAAGCTGCCATCTTAGCCTCTTTGTGATCTGCAATTGCCATGGTGCTGCACATGTGATCAGTTATGAAATCAGCCATTGGATGGTTTGACAGTTTGGTTGAGAGCAACAGCCAATTTGACAGTTAGCATTCCCAGCATGTCAAGATTGAAACTGGTTTTTGAAACCGTTAAATCAATAGGTTTAGTTCCAGTTTAACTTTTCAAGTTAACCAGCATTAGTTGCTATGGGTGGTCCTAGCAACCAATCACCAGCTTGTTAATATGAAAAGTTAACTCCGGCAGCTCCTGACCTTCATCCAGAGCTGTCCTGCCTCCTGCTTCCTGCTCTGTGTATCCGAGTAAGGTAGGAAAATAAAGGGGGGGCTGCCGTAATGGCGGGGGGGGGGGGGGGGGCTAATGTGAAGTGGGAGAGAAGGACATCACTGTGGGGGTAGTAATATGAAGGTGGCAGAGTAAATGGACAGATTGTGTGTGTGTACCCAACATTTAAAGGGTAGAGGACATGGCTGTGGGGGTGATGTGAAAGTGTGAAAGAGGGCCAGGGGACAATGCTGTGGGGGGGGAGGGTGAGGTGATGTGATTGGGGGCAGAGGACACCGCTGGGGGGGGGGGGGGGGGGGTTGGGTTGATGTGATGTGAAGGGGCAGAGGACAACGCTCTTGGGGGTGGGGTGCATAGCCCCCAACCATCCCTTATTTTGAGGGACTGTCCCTGATTCGGATCAAAGTACTTCTGTCCCTTTTGCCTCTTCATTTTGGCCTGATCTATATAGTTGTGTATAAAATGCACATTTTAGTGTTTCCAAGTGCTAAGACCCCGTTCAGACTGCGGCGACACGACTTGGTGGGGCGACCTGTGAAGTCGCGTGAAGTCAATGCAAGTCGCCTCCAGGTCGCCCCAAAGTAGTACAGGACCCTTTTTCTAAGTCGGAGCGACTTGTGTCGCTCCTATTAGAACCGGTCCTGTACTATTCAATGGCGGGCGACTGACCTAGTGGGAATGGAGTCTAAATCTTTCATCCAATTTCTAAATTGTAAATTCTAAAAGCCAATATAGAGGAATAGTAGTGGTAAAAAAAGCTCTTGTGAGTTTAACTAATCATTTTTTTTTTTTTTTTTTTTTGTATAATTCTCTTAACCACTTAAGGACCGGGCCTATTACTGACATTTGTTGTTTACAAGTTGAAATCATTTTTATGCTATAAAACTACTTAGAACCCCCAAACATTATATATATATTTTTTTTAGCAGAGACCCTAGAGAATAAAATGGAGATCATTGCAATATTTTATATCACACCGTATTTGCTCAGCGGTCTTCCAAATGCAATTTTTTTGAAAAAAAAATTCACTTTTTTTGAATTACAAAATAAGAAAACTGTAAAGTTAGCCAAATTTTTTTCTATAATGTGAAATATAATGTTACACCGAGTAAATAGATACTCAACATGTCATGCTTCAAAATTGCGCACGCTCGTGGAATGGCGACAAACCTTGGTACTTAAAAATCCCCATAGGCGACACTTTAAAAATATCTACAGGTTACCGGCTTAGAGTTACAGAGGAGGTCTAGGGCTCAAATTATTGCTCTCACTCTAATGATCGCGGCGATACCTCACATGTGTGTTTTGAACACCGTTTATATATGTGGGCGGGACTTGCGCATGCGTTCGCTTCTGCGCGTGAGCTAACAGGGACAGGTCGCTTTATTTTTTTCCTATTTATTTTATTTATTATTTTTTATTTTTACACAGTTTTTATAAAAAAAAAAAAAAACATTTTTTTGATCATTTTTATTCCTATTACAAGGAATGTAAACATCCCTTGTAATAGAAATAGGCATTACAGGTCCTCTTTATTGTGAAATCTGGGGTCAAAAAGACCTCAGACCTCACATCTACACTGAAAAAGAAAAAAAAAAAAAAAAGAGTAATTTTTTTTTCATGCTGAAAAAAAATTGCCTCTTTAAATCGGTTGCTAGGAGACAATGTTTGACGTCACTCTGGTCCTCCAAGACTGTAGAGTCGAGTGGGGGCCACCTTGCCCTCACTTGACTTCCTGTCTGTGAGGAGCACGGACCGGTGTAACGTTAAAAAACCCTACCTCGTGAAAATTCCCTACCCTCGTCCCTTCCTGTGCACGTACGTCATGGAACAGCTGAGCAGCTTCCCACTGCGCATGCTCACAGCTCCGGATACGTCATGGAAAAGCTGAGCAGCTTCCCACTGCTCATGCTCACAGCTCCGGATACGTCATTGAACAGCTGAGCAGCTTCCCACTGCGCATGCTCACAGCTCCGGATACGTCATTGAACAGCTGAGCAGCTTAGCAGTGCGCATGCTCTAAGCTCCGGAGGGTAGGGAATTTTCACGGTAGCGTGTTGTAACGTTACACCGCATCAGCTGTTGCCGCGGGTACATTAAATCATCTCCGCTGCAACATAAAATCATCTCCGCTCCAACCCCTGTCACTTCCCTGATCTCGGCTACTAAATGTAAAAGCGGCGGGTGTATGAAAATATAAAGCACGGAGATCTCAGCTCCGTGATTTATATTTTCATAGACCCACCGCCGCTTTTACATTTAGGAGCCGAGATCAGGGAAGTCACAGGGGTAGGAGCGGTGATGATTTCATGTTGCAGCGGAGATGTTTTAATGTAACCGCGGCAACAGCTGATGCGGTGTAACGTTAAAAAACCCTACCCCGTGAGAATTCCCTACCCTCCGGAGCTCTGAGCATGCGCACTGCTAAGCTGCTCAGCTGTTGAATGACGTAGGTGCACCGGAAGTGACGAGGGTAGGGAATTTTCACGGGTATGGTTTTTTCACGGAACACCGGATCGTTTTCCCCACTGCAGGAAAACAACCGGGAAGTGGCGGGAGGGGGGCACCTCTTCCGCCGCACCATAAGGATGATCCCGGGGCGAATCCGCCACTGGGACCACCCTTATCTGAAAGAGGACCACCCGCTGTTTCAAAAATACCAGGGCTATGGCAACTATCTGCTGCCATAACCCTGGTATTTAGCGTCAAAGTACTGACGTAAATCGACAGCTGACGGTCTGTAAGTGGTTAAGGGGGCTTTGCAGGGGTGTGTGTCCTATGGCTACATACCTTTGCTAATAGGTGTCCCTCGTTCCCATTTCAAAAAGAAAAAGTTAGGAGGTATGGGGGTGATGTGTGTGTGGGGGGGGGGGGCAGAGGACACTAATAGGGAGGGGGGTTGATGTGAAGGGGGCAGAGGACATCTCTGTGAAGGGGAAGCTGTGACGTGAAGTGGGGGACTGTGATGAAAAGGGGGGGTGAGGTTGTGATATGCAGGGGGTCCTGAGGACACTGGTGTAAAGATGGAATTGTTATATACGAGGAGGTGGGCTGTGATGTGAAGGATCGCAAAAATATGTCATTTGGACCTCGGCTGGAAGAAAATTTTACTGATTGGACCTTTGTGAATTTTAGCCCTCGTTTCCACTGCGTTTATCTGAACTCGCACGATTTCAAAGCTGCATTTTAGTCCGACTTTGGGGGCCACTTCAAAGACATCTGTGCAGTTTCATGCAAAGATGTCTATTGAAGTTGCCAAAAGTAGTGCAGGAACTACTTTTGGAAATCAGTGCGGTGCTGCAAAGTAGGCCTTGCACCGATTGCAACTCTCCCATTGTCGGCAATAGGCTGCGATTTAACATACAATTTGACCTGTCAAATCGTGCCGATGTAAACGGGGGCTCAATTTAGTACCTATGCTTTACAACTAGCAGCGATAACAAAAAATATTTTGCAGTTCATACTTTATAGTATATACTTTGTACTGCACTCTCGCCATTCCTTTATTGACTCCATTTTACAATTGGACAGCACAGCTGTTTGTAAAACTGTTTGACACATTGAGTTGTAAAAGTTTAACACCACTGTGACAGATCTCCCCCTACTGACAGCTGAGCATATTATCCAGCAGAGGACGACAGAGTCCGCAAACTCATAATGATTTTTATGCACACAGTCTGACTCGTATATAAAAAGTAAACGTTTAACTAATCAGTATATAGGGAAAAAATAGAGAACTTGGGGCACTGTACACAACAGTGAAAATATAAATATTGTAAAAGAAAAAAAAAAAAAAAAAAAAAAACACCCTTAACCACTTTACCACCGGAGGATTTTGCTGTCTTCCGTCCAGGCCACTTTTTGCGATTCGGCGCTGTGCGAGTTTAACTGACAATTGTGCGATCGTGCGACGCCGTACCCAAACGAAATTTACGTCCTTTTTTCCCCACAAACAGAGCTTTCTTTTGGTGGTATTTGATCACCTGTGCGATTTTTACTTTTTGCGCTATAAACAAAAAAAAAGCGTTTATTTTGAAAAAATAACAATATTTTTCACATTTTTTTATATGAAATTCCCCCCCCAAAAAATGTAAAAATCAAATTTCTTTAAAATTTTTGGCCAATTTGTTTTATGCTACATATGTTTAGTAAAAAAAATCGCAATAAGCGTATTTTGATTGGTTTGCGCAAAAGTTATTGCGTTTACTAACTAAGGGAAAGATTTCTGTCATTTTTGGTGTTTTTTTTTAACGAGTAATGGCGGTGATCTGCGATTTTTTTTTGCGGGACTGCGACATTGCGGCGGACAGATCGGACCCTTGACTGACATTTTTGACACTTTTGGGGGTACCAGTGACATTTCTACAGTAATCAGTGCTATAAATATGCACTGTTACTGTAAAAATGACACTGGCAGGGAAGGAGTTAATTTTATTGGAGAGGGAGGGGTTAATGTATGCCTGGTGCTTACTGACGTGTGGGGGGGGAGGTGACTGTGTGACAGAAGGACAGATCGGATGCCCAGCTATGCTGAACACTCCGATCTGTCAGTCCCTGTCACTATGGAGATCCGCCCGCTGTGTTTACACACAGCGGGCGGATCTCCAGACTCGATCCCCGATGATCGGGGCAGAGCAGCGGCAATCGCCGCTGCTCCTCCCCTGGCCCGACTCCCGCTGTGAATGAACACAGCGGGAGCGAGCCTCCGGCGGTGCGCGAGCGCCGCCCACAAGGGGCGGAGTCCAGCGACGTAGACGGGATCGCGGCACTTTGCCGCAGTAGCCTCCATGTGAGCGGGGCTAAAGTGGTTAAAATACAACTTTTAAATATTCATTGATAAAAAGGACAAATGATTTCAAAAAGACCACACAGAGTGTTATTGAAAAGAACATGCACTGTATGGTCTTTGTGACATCATTCGATTTTTTTTTTTTTTTTATCAATGAATAATTAAAAGGTATATTTTAAAGGTTTAAAATGAAGTTTAAAGGTTTTTAAAATTTCTTTTTCAACCTTTTGTGTTTTCACCATTGTCCCAAGTTCTATTTTGTTTTCTGTATACTGATTTGTATTGTCACAAGCTGGTACATGGTCAGTTACCCAAAGGCAGGGGACATCTTCTATACCATTTAAAACAAACCTGTACTAAAACTATTTCAGTGGAAAATCCTAAAAGCTTAACTCCAGGAAATCTGAAAATCCTTCCTTCCATACTGCAAGTGTAGACGCCATTCAGACAGGGGCGACACGACTTGGGGGGGGGGGGCGACCTGTGAAGTCGCGGTGCACAGAGTGCCCCAACCTCGGCGCGACTTGCACGGACTTCATATCATTGAAGTCAATGCAAGTCGCCTCCAGGTCGCCCCAAATTAGTACAGGACCCTTTTTCTAAGTCGGAGCGAGTTGTGTCGCTCCTATTAGAACGGGTCCTGTGCTAATCAATGGTGAGCGACCCACCGCGACTTGTCAGGCGACCAAGTCGCCTGACAAGACGCGCTAGTGTGAATGGGGGCTTAACTGTTCATTTAGTCAAGGGGAGAGGAAAGAATTTTAACCTGATCACCCGCACTTTGGCTGTGGACTGTCCCTCAGCTTCATCATGTCCAAAAGAGAGCTGTGGACCCTGAATTGGTTTTGATGACGTCAGGAACTTAGACCTCCAGAGCATGGGGGAGAAGATGACACAGGGACAGGTGTAGTAGCATGGAGGATCAGAGGATCAGGTAGAGTGGATCTTCTTTTCTAGGACCCCTAAAAGAGCAGTTAATCTTTGCAGTAGGTCATCTTATGTATTCCACAATGGGGATGCCATGAAAGTGCAGCAGGTCTAAGACTGGGGTCTGCAATTCGGTGACTGCTTGAGGTGCAGATAAGAAGTCCAATGGTAGGACCACAAACTGAAAGTGCAGGAGACCTACAGCCAGAGGCGTAACTAGAACCTTCAGGGCCCCGATGCAAGAAACCATGAAGGGCCCCCCAGACCCCTGGCCGGGGCCCTTCCCTTCAAGCCCGGGGCTCTTCCCACTAATCCTGGGGCTCTTTAAACTCATTGCATGGCCTTTTATTATGGTCCCGCATCAGGATCCTTTCACAAGTTCTGCAGTGGGCCCCCTTCCTGCAATCTTGGGGCCTCCCCACAGTGGTGAAATGCCAGGGCCCGGTCGCAAGTGTGACCTTTGAGATCCTAGAAGTTCACCCACTGGTTTGCTACCGGGCCCCCTGGAGCATGGGGCCCGGTAGCGATTGCAACCCCTGCAACCCCTGTAGTTACGCCCCTGCCTACAGCAAAACGCAGGAACTGCTGGTATGCTCTGGAAAGATGAGGACATGCAGTTATGTATTCTTGATGTCAACAGAACCCAGGAAGTCTCCATGACAGACCTAGTTGATTCCATGTAATATTTCTTGGTCTGAATGAAGGCTTCGGTGCTTTGAGATCCAAGATGGGGTGGATGTCCCCTTTGGATCTGGGAACTGGGAACTGGCTGAAGTAAAATTAGGGTAATGACACCTTGATGAAGAAGGCCTAAGCAGGCCAGATGGAGATCTGCTAATCTGTGCAGTGACACAGGAAGGTTGGAGGTGAGAAACCGAGGTGGGGGCAGGAAGCTAAACTCTGTAGTCCCTGGAAACCACATCCATCCCATACAGCTGAGACAGAAGCTATCCAAGTGTCTACTTGTTAGAGAAATTAAGAATGTCTTTATAATCATTTATGTATAAGGCTGACTGTGACTCCATTTTGTTCTGCTTGAATACAATCTAACTGGTTTTAAATGCCCTATACTATATATGGTAATGGCTAGATTTCAGAGTTTGTAAGATAAAGCTTCTTCCCCTTTAAGGAAATGGCAATAAAAACAGACATTCCTCATTGTCCTGGGGGAAGGGTTAAGTCAAGAAGTTTAACTGTATATATGTTGCCAGCTAGCTTAAGAAGGCAGACAAGTCTCAGATAAGAAGCCAACTAGGCTAGGTACTGTGTATGGTGCCCTATACCACGGGTCACAGGCGGCTAGAACCGGTGGGTGAATATCTGACAATCTCCTGTACTTGTCTCCTCGTATACGAGAAATAAATCTTTCCTTTTATCAGCTTGTGGTCTAAAGGTGATTTCCCTTACACTACTCTACAAGGTCTAACAGATGTCCCCCCCAGTTTGGAAAGTGGGCGCACCTATTTGCAGAGGAAGGTGTTGGGGCTCTGAAGGACCCAAAACTAGAAAAAAGCACTGGTAGAAGGAACAGGCTGTTCCTCTAGTCTCAGAGTGGTGTTCAACACATCAATTAGAGTCAAAACAATCTCTTTTCATTTGGGAGTACTGGCAGAAAACTGTGACTCCTGAGTTAAATTTCACCTGGCATGGACTGGAGCAACTTATGATCAGATAGAGCTTTGGTAGCTAAAGGCTAAGAGGCTACTAAGGTCACTGGCAGATACACCTGTGGCCTCTGTGGTCAGAATCAGCAACTGAATGGGTGACTGTAGTAAGGACCTCAGCTTAGAAGGCAGTGGACACCTGATGAAGCTAAGGAAGGCTCCTGCATTGTTTAGGACATATTTACTTTAGCGACACCGGTGACGTCACGTTAAGTATTGCATGCCGTCCATTGAGAGAGCTGTGCAGCATGAGCGCGGCAGTGACATCATCACGGCTCGGCCATTCAAGCAGCTTCAGCCCATGAACCTGGAAGTAAGAGCAGGTAAAGATGGAAGCCCTGTCAGCGGTGACAGCTCACCACTGGAGGGCTTCGTTTTCAGGTAAGTCCATCATAATGTGCTACTATGCGATGCATAGTAGCACATTATGCTCTTAACTTGCAGAGAGAAGATTTTTCTGTTTTCTTTTATGGGCTTTACTACCGCGTTCAAAAGCCAATTTGAGGAATGGCCTCGCCAGATAGCTGCAACCCAAGAAACCAGTTCTAGCAGAGTTTAATGGCGCTTTTCCACTGCATGGAACCGAATGGTTCGGCTCGCTTTTGTGCTTTTCCACTGCTGGTACCGCATGATATAGTGTAGGAACGGTTCGGTACGGTACGGTACATCGGCGCTTTTCCACTGCATGGAACCGAACGGTACGGCTCTCAAAAACAGTACCACCTCGATTGTGGTTCCAAGAGGTACCATACCCGGTACCAGGGCTTTTTTTCAGCGGGAACGCGGGGGGACGCAGTTCCGGCACCTCCAGGACTGACTGTATGTAATGGCAAAGGGTGCTGGGGTGTGCTGCAGGGTCTATTTACAATAACTGCTGGGGGATCTATTCTAACTTGAAGGGATATATTTTTGCAGGGGGGTCAGTTGTTGCTGGGACAGATCTACTGTTGAGGGAGGGGCCTATTGATGCAGGCTGTAGGGAGATATGTTGTTGTTGCTGCTGGGAGTCTATTGTTGTTGAGGGGGAAATTTTGTTGCGGGTGGTCCATTGTTGTTAAAGGGATCTATTGCTGCTGGCTGCAGGGGATTTATTTTCCTGCTTTTCTTGTTATCATTCCCAAATTCCATACACATTACTTAACACCACAAAATGATACTTGGTTCTGTATTGTCTTAAAGGGCAGTATTGGGAGGTGGGTAAGGGATGGAACCAAGGAACAGTGCTTGGAGGTAGGTAGGGGGCGGAGAAAAGAGGTACCTCTAAAAGAGGGAGTTCCTGCACCTATTCTCTGAGAAAAAAAAGCAAACCATACTGTACCGTACCGAACCGTTCCAACACCGTACCATGCTGTACCAGCAGTGGAAAAGCAAACCATACCATACCGTACCGAACCGTTCCAACGCCGTACCATGCTGTACCAGCAGTGGAAAAGCAAACCGGGCCAAGCAGGGCCGAGTAGAGCCGAGCCGGTACTTGCAGTGGAAAAGTGCCAATAGAGAAGAGTCTAAAGAGCTAAAGCAAAAGATCAGATCTTTGTCCTCCTATGACACTAGTAAAAACTGAGGTATAGTGGTATTAACCACTTGCCGACTGCCTAACGCCGATCTACGTCGGCAGTCAGCCCCTCACAGGCAAAGTGACGTAGGGCTACGTCACTAGCTTGTGAGGGTCTAGGGAGCGAGCGCGCGCCCCCCGAGGCGCGCTCCCACTCCCGCGTGGTCACGGACCCCCCCGCGCGTGTGACCGGCGGACCCGATGTCCGCCGGTCACTCGGCGATCGGCAGGGGAGAGGGAGAATGTCAGGCAGCTTGTGTAAACAAGCCACCTGTCATTCTCCTTGCTGTTAGGATACTGATCACTCGGATCTAGTATGTAGATCCGTTGATCAGTGTCCATACAGCTCAAGCCCCAGCCAATCACAGTAGAAAGCACGCCCCTAGGGATACACACAGCCCCTCCCTCCCAAATAAAGTTAACCCCTTCACTACCAGTGTATTTTTACAGTAACAGTGCATATATATAGCACTGATTACTGTAGAAATGTCACTGGTAACCCCAAAAGTGTCAAAAATGTCAGTCAAGGGTCCGATCTGTCCGCCCCAATGTCGCAGTACCGCAAAAAAAATCGCAGATCGCCGCCATTACTCGTTAAAAAAAAAAACAACAAAAATGACAGAAATCTTTCCCTTTGTTAGTAAACGTGATAACTTTTGCGCAAACCAATCAAAATACGCTTTTTGCGATTTTTTTTTACCAAACATAGGTAGCATAAAACAAATTGGCCGAAAAAGTAAAAAAAATTTGATTTTTAAATTTTTTTGGGGGGGAATTTCATATAAAAAAATGTGAAAAATATTGCTATTTTTGCAAAATTGACGCTCTT
Source organism: Pelophylax lessonae (assembly GCF_965119305.1). Classification (NCBI taxonomy): domain Eukaryota; kingdom Metazoa; phylum Chordata; class Amphibia; order Anura; family Ranidae; genus Pelophylax; species Pelophylax lessonae. Next base: position 37,449,330 of record NC_138778.1, on the reverse strand, counting down.
TTTTTGTTTATAGCGCGTGATCAAAAAATCGCACAGATGATCAAATACCACCAAAAGAAAGCTCTGTTTGTGGGAAAAAAAGGACGCCAAATTCGTTTAGGTACAGCGTCGCACGACCGCGCAATTGTCCGTTAAAGTCACGCAGTGCCGAATCGCAAAATACCCCCTGGTCGGAATGGGGGTAAAATCTTCCGGGGCTTAAGTGGTTAAGCGGGGTTCACTTGGGCTGGCCTACATATTTTTTGTTTAGCAGTGTCCAATTTTACTATAGGCGGCAGTAATACACAAAGATAAAAGACTTCATGTGTCCCTCATAGAGAAGAAAGAAAATATTATTATACTAAAAATTCCATCTGTACACAGAAGCAGGATCCATACTATAAATATATGTGATTAAGGCCTCATGCACACTGGACGTTTTTACAGCTGCTGTTAGCAGCGTCAGACGTTTTTTTTTGCAGCTGGAGAACGCCCATCCATGTTATTCTATGGCCTCATGCACACATAGAGCTTTTAGGAGCTCCAAGTGGCATAGGCGTTTTACAGCTCCAAAAAAAACCCAGAAACTGTGGGTTCAGGAGCTCCAGCGTCAAGCTGCAAAAAACGTCTGACGCTGCTAAAGGCTCCATAAGGCTCCATAACGTTGCTTAACGTGCGTTAAGCCACGTTATACGTTTTTTTTTCTTCCATTCAAAATCAATGGTTCCCTATGGGAGCCTATTGATTTGAATGGAAGTCACACCGCAGGTCGGATCAGGGTGATCCGACTTGCGGTGCGACCTGCACTGTGAGAATCTTGAGGGGGAACTCCACGCCAAAATGGGGAAAAAAACGGCGTGGGGTTCCCCCCCAGGCCCTTCGGATCTGGTATGGAATTTGAGGGTAGCCCCGCGCCGAAAAAACGGCGTGGGGTCCCCCCCAAAATCCATACCAGACCCTTATCCGAGCATGCAGTCCGGCATGCCAGGAAAGGGGAGGGGACGAGCGAGCGGCCCCACCCCCCCTGGATCATACCAGGCCACACGCCCTCAACATGGGGGGGTGTGGGTGCTTTGGGGCAGGGGGGGCTCTGCACCCCGCACCTCAAAGCACCTTGCCCCCATGTTGATGAGGACAAGGGCCTCATCCCCACAACCCTGGCCGGTGGTTGTGGGGGTCTGCGGGCAGGAGGCTCATCGGAATCTGGAGGCCCCCTTTAACAAGGGGGCCCCGATCCCGGACCCCCTCCCTATGTGAATGGGTATGGGGTACACTGTACCCCTACTCATTCACCCCATAAAATGCAGTGTATGGAAATGACGACAGGAGACGTTTTGGAAAATTTATTAAAAATCTTCATCCGGCTCTTGTCCTCTCCGGGGGTCTTCTCCTCTCCGAGGGTCTTCTGCTCTTTTGCTGTCCGCCCTTCTTGTCTTCTCCTCTCCGGGGGTCTTCTGCTGTCTTCTCCTCTCCGAGGGTCTTCTGCTGTCCGCCCTTCTGCTGTCCAATCTTCTTGTCTTCTCCTCTCCGGTCTTCTGCTCTTTTGCTGTCGGCTGTCGGCTGCCCTTCTTCCTCCGGTCCTCCTCCGACGACGTCTTCAGCGATTATGCCGGCCTCTGGTCTCCGCAGCTTATTATATAGACATTAGGGGCGTGGCCGCCAGATGACGTCATCGGGAGACCACGCCCCCTTGTGTCACAGGTGACGTCACCTGTGACACAAGGGGGCGTGGTCTCCCGATGACGTCATCTGGCGGCCACGCCCCTAATGTCTATATAATAAGCTGCGGAGACCAGAGGCCGGCATAATCGCTGAAGACGTCGTCGGAGGAGGACCGGAGGAAGAAGGGCAGCCGACAGCCGACAGCAAAAGAGCAGAAGACCGGAGAGGAGAAGACAAGAAGATTGGACAGCAGAAGGGCGGACAGCAGAAGACCCTCGGAGAGGAGAAGACAGCAGAAGACCCCCGGAGAGGAGAAGACAAGAAGGGCGGACAGCAAAAGAGCAGAAGACCCTCGGAGAGGAGAAGACCCCCGGAGAGGACAAGAGCCGGATGAAGATTTTTAATAAATTTTCCAAAACGTCTCCTGTCGTCATTTCCATACACTGCATTTTAAGGGGTGAATGAGTAGGGGTACAGTGTACCCCATACCCATTCACATAGGGAGGGGGTCCGGGATCGGGGCCCCCTTGTTAAAGGGGGCCTCCAGATTCCGATGAGCCCCCTGCCCGCAGACCCCCTCAACCACCGGCCAGGGTTGTGGGGATGAGGCCCTTGTCCTCATCAACATGGGGGCAAGGTGCGGGGTGCAGAGCCCCCCCTGCCCCAAAGCACCCACACCCCCCCCATGTTGAGGGCGTGTGGCCTGGTATGATCCAGGGGGGGTGGGGCCGCTCGCTCGTCCCCTCCCCTTTCCTGGCATGCCGGACTGCATGCTCGGATAAGGGTCTGGTATGGATTTTGGGGGGGACCCCACGCCGTTTTTTCGGCGCGGGGCTACCCTCAAATTCCATACCAGATCCGAAGGGCCTGGTTTGGAACCTGGGGGGGAACCCCACGCCGTTTTTTTCCCCATTTTGGCGTGGAGTTCCCCCTCAAGATTCTCACAGTGCAGGTCGCACCGCAAGTCGGATCACCCTGATCCGACCTGCGGTGTGACTTCCATTCAAATCAATAGGCTCCCATAGGGAACCATTGATTTTGAATGGAAGAAAAAAAAACGTATAACGTGGCTTAACGCACGTTAAGCAACGTTATGGAGCCTTATGGAGCCTTTAGCAGCGTCAGACGTTTTTTGCAGCTTGACGCTGGAGCTCCTGAACCCACAGTTTCTGGGTTTTTTTTGGAGCTGTAAAACGCCTATGCCACTTGGAGCTCCTAAAAGCTCTATGTGTGCATGAGGCCATAGAATAACATGGATGGGCGTTCTGCAGCTGCAAAAAAAAACGTCTGACGCTGCTAACAGCAGCTGTAAAAACGTCCAGTGTGCATGAGGCCTTAAACTGTGCACAAACGTTTGCAATCTAAAACCAATAAGGATAATCTCAGAATTTCTAAAATTTCTAAATTACCTGATTTTGTACACTTTTTTGGCTTCTCTTCCAGTTTAGTGTAGTGTAGTCTCTCACTCAGTCTTCCACTTTCCCTATAGAGTTTGCCCACCCAGTAACAGAGAATAGAGATTTTCCCATCAATTGGCTGGGATTACAGTAAGGCACATGTATTTAATTGAAGTGTTCTGGAAACAGTAGAAAGTAGAATAGGCAGAATAACACTATCATCTGCTCTCACACTCTAATCGTGTCCACTATGGACTGAATTCCCGTCAGCTAAACAAGATGGAACATTGACAAAAATGAAATGGGCTTGTGGGATCTGAGATGCAAAATACAAGAGTATTTTTGGGTAGCAGAACCTGGCCGAAGTGATTTGTTCTCTGGAATCTGAGATTGTTTTGAAAAAACATTGTCATTTTTACTTACAATATTTTCTGGCAATGGATGTCAATAATTCTAGGAATAAATCGGAAGAATATAGAATCTTGGCAGGAGATGACGATTTTAATCTTTACTGCTGTTTCTTCAAGTAGCTGGAAGAGAAACAAACTCGGTATGAACAGGCTGCATTTAATTCCATACCAGCGCAGGTGCCTCCTGCAATGCAGGTACCACTGAGCTCAGTGCAGCTGATGTATAGTCTATAGCAGTGATGGCGAACCTTGGCACCCCAGATGTTTTGGAACTACATTTCCCATAATGCTCAAGCACTCTGCAGTTGAGCATTATGGGAAATATAGTTCCAAAACATCTGGGGTGCCAAGGTTCGCCATCACTGGCCTATAGAGTGTCTGGTCAAAAATCTATACTTAAATTTATCTGGGGTTTAGTCACCCCAAGAATCCATAGAGTGACTTTTTACCACCACAGATTTAGTAGTGGTCTTGGTGTCCCCATGTTGTCCCGTTACTACGAGGCATCAGCCGTTGCCTTCTTGACACATCTATATGCCAAACAAGATACCCCTCTCTGGGTTCTTTTGGACGTTTTCAACTGTGATCTGATACTGGTCTCCTCCCTACCCTGCTACCCCCTGGTTAGCAACCTTCTGTCATGCAGCCCTCTCTGACCCACACTGAGGCTGCATTCACATCTGGGCGTTTTGAATAGCGGGCAGATTTGCCACGATTCTGCCCGGGATTTTTAAAACGCCCAGGGTGTGAATGACGAATCGCACAACGCACATTTCAGATGGCATTCATTTGAATGCCACCTAAAGATGCGGTGCAGTTTTGCAGTGATTGTCGTGCGACAAATCGTGCTGCAATTGCGGCAAACTGCATCATGTGAAGCTTGTCGCCCATAAAAAGTTCAGGAGCTTCTTTTGGGCGACGAGCTTCACGCAATGCCGTTTGCCGCGATTGGCAATCGTGGCAAAACCACACTGCGTTTTTAGGTGCCAATCAAATGAATGGCATCTAAAATGTGCGTTTTGCTAATTTGTCATTCACACCTGGTGGTTTTGAAATTGCAGGCAGAATTGTGGCAAATCTGCCCACGATTCAAAACGCCCAGATGTGAATGCAGCCAAGGTCTGGGATTCTTTTAAAGTGTTACTAAACCCAGGAGCCTGCATTAACTATATCTGATCTCCCACAGTACACAGAAAATGGAACTGCAATTATTTTAGTAAATATAAACTGCTAAAAACCTTTTCCCATCAGCAGTATCTAGCAGTCTTGTGACTTCTATCTGGTTAAAGCTTGTAGGAAGAGTTTTCATTCTACCCTGATTGTCCTATGAGGCTGCAAAACCCCTGACCCTCTGTCTGGACAATGCTGATTGGCCCTTTGCTGATCACATGCACTCTCCCAAGAAAAAAAAAACTCTGTAGCAATACACACCAAACTGAGCATGTGCAGCTTGCTCCTAAGGCTCTGTTCTATCAAGAGATGGATTGGGGACAGTGGAAGAAGGGGAGGAACAGAGAAGACAGGATCAGACAGCCTTTTTTCATAATGTGGAGGATTAAACCCTTAGATTCCACAGTGAGTATACCAAGTATACTTTACTGCATTTACAGACTGATTTTACTGTTCTGTGTTTACTAACACTTTAAATACTCAGGGGGACTTCCCCTGAAGATAATGAACTGCCCTCTGTTCCCTCCTAGTATAGAATCTCTGCTTAGCTTCCAATGGTGGCTAAGTAAAGGCTTTACCAACGTATATTAATTTTTAACGTTCAGAAAAATCGAGCCCTGTACGTATTTTCGTGAAACAAATTCCCTCCCTCCGCACAACCCCAAGGCAGAATTTTTCCAGCATATGCAACTTCAATATTTTATTTCCTCTTTACTAAAAAAATGCCCCAGCCTCCCCAACCATGACAGCCTTGGGACATAGATGATGATCCGACCCCCACTCTCCGTGTCTCAGTCATTACAGTGATATTCGCTACAGTCGGCTCCTCCACAACGTATCCTAAAACACACGATATGCTTTGCTGGGAGGAGGGTCTTGGTAAGTCCCTTTCTGATGAAGATTGGGGAGCTATGTGGAAAGTTACAGCAAAAACCTAACATAATATCTTGGCTATAGAAAATTTGTACCAAGTGCTTTTCAGGTGGTATCTTACTCCAGCTCGAATTGCCGCATTTGCCCCCAGTACCCGCCGGCTTGTTTCTGGGTGTGTGGTCAGGAAGGCGCCATGTTACATATTTGGTGGGCTTGCCTGAAAGTATGTTGGTTATGGATCTGTACATATACTGTAGCTTAATCTATACTGTTTTGAGCTGTAACCTATGTAAAGACCCAAAAGAAGCTCTACTAACTATACCCCTTGAGGGGGTTTCACACCCAGCCACAAAACTTATCTACATTGTTGGAAGTCCCCAGTACTAAATTTTTCTGAAGTCCAGTTACGGTTGAATGGGACCATGATTAATGAGAAAATATTAGCCATTTCTTCAGATACCTATGAGAGGTTCAAAAAATATGGTCACCCTGGATCCTGTACACCCAATGAACTGAGATGCACTAACCTCTTGATCATTGGTCAATCCCTCGAGACCCATGGGAGGAGGGGTACCCCACTCTCTCAACCCTTATCTCCCCTCCATTATCGCCCCACCACCCAGTTCCCCATCCCTCTTCTTGTCCTTTTACTTCTCTCCCCTTCTTTTTCTCCTTATTTCTAGTTGTGCTACTGTACTACAATTCGACAACATTGATTACTGATCATTTATAGCTCCATGAGCATTATTTTTGTTATTTATTTCTCTCTTCATTATGCTCTGTTTTTCCATTTTTGTAATTATTTTATTATATCTTTTCATGTGACAACACTGAAGAAATGACACTTTGCTACAATGTAAAGTAGTGAGTGTACATCTTGTATAACAGTGTAAATTTGCTGTCCCCTCAAAATAACTCAACACACAGCCATTAATGTCTAAACCGCTGGCAACAAAAGTCAGTCATAGGTGTGCGTAGCCTTTTGCATTAGGGTGTGCACCCCAAAGCTCAAACATATATATATACTGTATATATATATATATATATAATATATATATATATATATATATTTATTTATTTATATAGTGCAGTGTGTCAGTAGAGCAGTGGACAATGTCAGTAAGGCAGAGGCTGGTGTCAGTAGAACAGTGGACGATAGTAGGGGAGAGAAAAAAAAAATAATAAAAACAATATGAATTAATAAAATTATAAAAATAAATATGAACTATATAATCTATTATAAAAATAAACTACTTCTATCATTGTCAGTAGTTTATTTTTATTATTATTTTTTTTTTTTAGTATTATTTTAGCATTTTTTTTTTTTTTACAATGATTTTTTATTGCTTTTTTTTTTTTTTTTTTTACAATTTTGTTTAGGAGCCCTTTTGGGGGGCTTTGGTGAAATATCAGGGGTCTAAACTGACCCTTGAGGTCTCACTTTTGAGACAGAGAAAAGGGACTAAAGACAGAGATTCCCCAGTCCCTTTCTCTGCAGGGGGAAACTGCGCAGGACAGGGTGATTAGGGTGTGCCCAGGCACACCTGGCACACCCTGTGCGCACGCCTATGAAGTCAGTACAACCCTAACATTTATAAAAATGTGAGGGATGTACTCAATTTTGTGAAATACTGTGTATATATATATATATATATATGTATAAAATGTATTTAAAGAAAATTAAATCATACAAAAAGTAACAAAAGTGTTCCATATTGCAGCGCATGCATGCAGTATATACTTTATATATATATATATATATATATATATATATATATATATATATATAGGGGTAAATTTTCTGGGACTGAAGAGGTTAAAATAAAAGTTTTTGTGCCTGGGGGTTCCTCTTTAAATCAGTATATAGCGCGGAGGTGCTCGCACAATCTCTGATTATAATGATATATTCGTTCTCCGGACCCCGGCAGCGTTAACGTATCTCAATATTAAAAAGTTCAGAGAGATTGTAGATGGCTGAAAACACTCCCAGCGTGCCGCGTTTTGGAGATGCCCACCTGGTCTATAACTGGCAGAAAACGGCGGCAGGATAAAATAGTGCATGCAGCTGGTACCCATGTTTTTACCATGAGCAATTTTTAGTTTTCTTCTTCGTTTTTTTTTCTTTTTTAGTTGAGTCATCCGCTATTTTGTCAAACTGATGTATTTCTTTGCCTGGCTCGGATGTAGCGCATGTTAACAGTTCTTGTATTCTGTACTACACCACTTTGCCATGGGGTTTTTCCATGCCTTTTTTCTATATTATTTGAAATGGTCAATGAAAACAATTGAACAAGAAGAGTGTCTGGGCTAACTCGCTGCTAAAGTCTTATTCATATGTCCTAAATCAGCTATGGTGTAACAAGTGTACTGGGGATACCTGCAACCGGATTCCAGGTTTTCCAAACAGCTGCAGCTGTTCACACCATGTACAGCTTAAAGACAGGCTGAAAGGAACCAGGGCTGTCCATAGCTAAAGGTCTGTTTTGACATGTATCCACACATCCTCCTGTTATTACCCATGAATAGGGATAGATGATCGCAAGCTGCTTGTGTCCAAGGGTTAGAAATCTGTCCTTAACCACAGGTACCCAATGTATGTGTGGATACATGCAGAGACATGCTTACAGCCTGGGCCAACTCCTTTCAGCCTGTCATTGAGTTGGGCTCTGAGGAAGAGGCTGAGCCTCGAAACGCGTCAGCCGTCATCTTGTTGGATTATGGACTAACATATGGACTATTCCTGACACTGGAGCAACTGAGCTTGTTATGATAATTTTTCACCTGTGTTTGTGAGTAGCCATTTTATATGTTGCGTGAATAAAGCCTATTATTGAGGATAATGTGCTAGGTCGGTACGCCCTTTCTTTGTTTCTGTTTGTCTCATTGAGTTGTACTGGCTGAGTAGCTGCTGCTGATCAGAACTGTCATCCCGGATGCAAGCATCCCCATTATACTTAAATCAGGGGTTTCCCTTTAACCTGTGGCTGCTTGTAGGCAGAAGCTTAAAATGCTAATTGGGCTTATCCAATCAACAGTTGTTGGTTGGATAGGGGTTAAATGTTCAGTGACATCCCAGCCAGGAACGAGCTTTATATTACATTTAAATCTTGAGGTTATGGAGTGAGGAGTAAGAAGAAGGAGGAGTAGCCAGCTTGGGAATGGGAGCGGTGGTGACTGGTGACAGGGGTTTCGTAGGTAGGGGTGGCTTGGTACTTGGTGCACCCCACCAAGTGGTAGGGTCCCTATGTTGGGCCCGTTGTGGAACAGGACCATCCTAGGAACTTTGCCTGGAACCATGTCTGTGCAAGACCTTGCAAATTAAGTGTGGTGGCTTCCATTTGTGCCTTTGGGAAGTTAAGTGTACAGTGTTGTGAAGAATAATCAGTGCGCAGCGCTATTTTACTCTTGTGACGCTTTCATCAATGCCCTGGGGCTGAGGCTTGCGTGGGGGAATACTCGATCTTAAGGCGGGCCTCCTTTGTTAGAGATGAATGTACACCATGTACACTTGCACTGTAACTGTTCTCTAGTTAACTCTCGAGTCCCTGTGACAAATTACACCTTCTCCATAAATTTGCATTTAGGAGGGACATGCTGAGCTTTGTCCTCATCCACCTGTCCAGCGTTTTTCACCACTATTCCCCAGTAGTGGAGTGGGCCCCACAGTGCACCTTGCGCGGGCTCCACATGTGCACTTAGCTTAACTTTTAAAATTCCGTGCCTCTGTACAGGATGGGGACCTCTCCACTCCCGTTGCTTGGGGGGGAGACAGACCGCTGGCCAAAGGAGTGCAGACATCTCCCTTGCTGCTAGAGGCTATTCCACCTGCAGCAGGTACACGCTATCGAAAGGTTGCCTGTTAGGCTTCCGCTACCCTAGGTAACCACTTGTGTCTTCACACCATACAACTCTCGTATTGATGTCTTCATACTTCAAAGTACCTTAGTGACCTGAACAATGGGATGGTGCTGGTTACTTGCAATACACCCTTTGAGTAACTTCAGACTACGCGGAAACAAGGTTTCAAAACTTTACTTTAAAAAGTTCAAAAGGCATTACAAAGTCTAACATTCAGAGACATAATTCTTTCCTACATCCCTAATGCCTCGTACACTCGCAACGTCTGATTGGCCGATTTTCGGCTTGTTAGTATGATGCTTCCGACAACCGACTGCGACTTTTCGGCAGAATAAAATCTGGTGTGCATGCTATAAAATTTTTGTTGGCCGTCACCACAACTGCCGATTTTTCGTCAGTCAGTACAGATTTCAGCAGACAAAAATCTGATGAGCAAGACTGGGCATGCTCAGAGAAGAAAAAACACACGTAAAGTAAACCATCACATGACATCACTTCTGAAGTTGGTTTCTGTTGGCCAAAAAAAGTCCAGTGCAAGTCTAGAGCACATTTCAACCAACACAACAACACTGGACAAAAGACGGCCGATCGGTCGGCCGATAATCGTTGCGTGTGTACGAGGCATTACCCTTATTAAGGCATACATGCAAAGGTAGTGTCCATGTGATTACAGAGTCCATCAGAGGCATTCTCCAGCAATCTTCGGGCAAAGCCCAAATTCTGATGACTTTACATCCAGCTAGTAGTGAGCTACATTCTTCTCCTCCTTATGGGTGCTGTTCTCCGTCTCTTTCCCTTATGGGCACTGGGTCTCATTGGGGACACTCTCAGCGCTCTCGCTAGGTCCTATCATGGGCCCTGGGCCTCCCACTCTGGTACACGGTCCCTCTTTTATATCACAGGATCAGTGGGTCAGACCCAGAGAAAAACCCCCCAAAAGACCAAAGAACTGAGAAAGCATTAACTCCTACCCTCCCATTCCAGACCGCACCAAACTGGCTATTTTTAAGCCACCTGGAACTATGTAGCAAGTGAAGACCTACTGCTCTTGTGTTCGGTCAGTGATTTAAAAAGTATTAAGTGCAGAGGATTGGCATGATTGCCAGGCAGCTAGCATTTTCAGGGGAGGTCAGCAACGGCAAACCTACATATTTCTTTTTTTTTTTTTTTTTTTTTTTTTTACATATTTCTCCCACAACAGGTTTACTTTAAATTGGAGAATATCCTAAAAGCCTTGAGTGTGGATCTTTCCTTGTATAACAGAAGCAGCTCCAATACTTTTCTGCAGTTGGCTGCACTTTGTGTGAAACACATGAATTTAATTGAACTCTATAAAAAGTGGACACTTAACGGAAAACAGATTAATCCCTCTGTGTATTCTCACACCCTGCAACTTTCCAGCCTCTAAATATATCCTGGAAGACACCAACAGAATGTAAAAATACTCCTCTCTAACTGGGCTGAATATGGCTACAAGGCTGTCCTAGTTATAAAAGGAAATCATAATGGTTTTGTGTCGATTTTATTTTAATTTCTTTCTAAGTTTATACAGTATCTCACAAAAATGAGTACACCCCTCACATTTATGTAAATATTTTATTATATCTTTTCATGTGACAACACTGAAGAAATGACACTTTGCTACAATGTAAAGTAGTGAGTGTACATCTTGTATAACAGTGTAAATTTGCTGTCCCCTCAAAATAACTCAACACCCAGCCATTAATGTCTAAACCGCTGGTAACAAAAGTGAGTACACCCCTAATTGAAAATGTCCAAATTGGACCCAACTAGCCATTTCCATCCCCGGTGTCATCATCACTTCTGACTGGCGCCATCTTGGTGGCGGTATGAGTAGATGTGGTACACTACACTTCTGGTTGCGTCACTTGCAGGTGCATCCTGATTGGTTGCAGCGGGTGACATCCCGTCCGGTTTCTCCAAGGCGTCGTTTTTTGGAACCTATTATATGCATACTGCTTTAAACTTGACTATATGCAGTTGGCAATATGGTTGTATTTATACATAGACAACGTGTGTGCGCCTGATTTGGGGGTCAGACCTCTGGGAGCCTGACCAGGGTACCTTTTTTATTTATGAGTTCACAACCGGTGACTCTATATATTGGTGATATTTCTACACACCTTCAGTAGAAAATAGGCTTTGTTGCAGCAGGTTCTACATGATTGACCACTAGTCAGTTCTTTATACATGTACTGTATCTCTTCGATTATACTCCAGTTGTATCTGTCCTTGTATATGGATTGCCCAGGAGACCTAGCTCCTGAGGCTTCATCCAGCAGACAATCATATCCCACACATTCAGCCATTACCAGATACACTCCCTGGGCCTGACACTGGTAGCTTATAGGACATGATTCCAGTCCTCTAGCTTCAGGGGAATATGGTATATCACTTATCTCCTCAAAAACAGTTGTGTTTATGCAGACATCCCTACAGTGGAGATGGTCTTCATGTTATGGCACTATAGCCACTTGCCGACCGCTCACTGAGCTGGTACTGCGGCAAAGTGGCTCGTTATCGTCCAGCGACGTAGACCTACGTCGCTGGACAACACCCCCTCTCGTCGGCGCGCGGCGCCGGACGCTCGCACCCGCTGTGTCTGAATAGTGGGAGTCGGGCCAGGGAAGGAGAGGCGGCGATCACCGCCGCTCTTCCCCGATCGTCGGGGATCAAGTGAGGAAATCCGCCCACTTGTGTAAACAAAGCGGGCGGATCTCCTCTGTGACAGACAGTCACAGATTACAGGATTCAGCATAGCTGAACCTGCGATCTGTGTCTATGTCACACAATCCCCTCCCCCCACACACGTCAGTAAGCATGAGGCATACATTTAACCCCTTGATCACCAATAAAGTTAATCCCTTCCCTGCCAGTGTCATTATTACAGTAACAGTGCATATTTATAGCACTGATTACTGTGGTAATGTCACTGGTACCCCCAAAAGTGTCAAAAATGTCAGTTAGGGGTCCGATCTGTCCGCCGCAATGTCGCAGTCCCGCAAAAAAAATTGCAGATTGCCACCATTAGTAAAAAAAACTAGTAAGAAAAATAAACAATAAAAATGACAAATCTTTCCCGTAGTTAGTAAACGCGATAACTTTTGCGCAAACCAATCAAAATACACTTATTATGATTTTTTTTACCAAAAATATGTAGCAGAAAACAAATTGCCCTAAAATGTTAAAAAATTTTGATTTTTAAATTTTTTTGGGAATGTTATATATCAGAATGTAAAAAATATCGTTTTTTTTTTCAAAATTGTCGCTCTTTTTTTCAAAAATGTAAAATCGCACAGGTGATCAAATACCACCAAAAGAAAGCTCTGTTTGTGGGGAAAAAAAAGGACATAAATTTAATTTTGGTACAGCGTCGCATGACCACGCAATTGTCCGTTAAAGTAACGCAGTGCCGAATCGCAAAATATAGCCTGGTCAGGAATGGGGTAAAATCTTCCGGTCTTAAAGCGGTTAAAAATACGCTCATTAAGGATTTTTTTGTCAAAGACATGTAGCTAAATACATTTTGGCCTAAATATATGACAAAAATTGAACATATTGGATATTTTTTAACTGTCAAAGTAGAAAATGTCAATTTTTTTGCAAAATTTTCGCTCTTTTTTTATTAATATCGCAAAAAATGAAAAGCGCAGAGGTGATCAAATACCACCAAAGAAAGCTCTATTTGTGGGAAAAAAAGGACGTAAATTTTGTTTGGGTACGGCGTTGCATGACCGCGCAGTTGTCAGTTAAATTCGCGCAGTGCCAAGTTGCAAAAAATGGCCTGGACGTAAAGCAGGAAAATCCTCCGGTGGTAAAGTGGATACAAGAGGGTGAACCTACACCAAGGATGTGGGGCCACTACATTATATCATAGTGTCTATGTTCTATATAATAGTATATCCCGGACCAGCGCTGCAGAGGCAGCCAGGTCATTCACATGATAACCTGCAGCACATTTTATGTGCAGTGTTTATGGGTGTTTCAGCCTATCATTATTTGCTATCACTCCGCCCTTATACCTGGCTTGGGTTGTTATGGCACTATATGACCCCTGAGCAGAAGTGGATCATAAAGTGGAACAAATCCCATCGATTTACGTCTCTAAAAAGTTACATTTCTGGAATGCCTGGATTGCTAGCCGTCACATGCGCTTGTTGCATCAACCAAACTGTTAAACCATCAAATTGCTGGTGTCATGACTGATTGCATGTGCAGCACCATGATGATTGCAGATCAGACAGATGCAGCTTCCTTGGCGATAAAGGATAAAAGGATTTAATTCTGCTTTAAGGCTGTCAGCAGATCGGTCTACAATCTTGGCAGAGCCTAAAAATGCCTAAAATGGGGAGAACTGAGCATGTGCAAAGCAGGATGAGTCAGTGTGTTACTGAATTTTATACAATATTTATAGCGTTTACATAGCTATTCTTGCAGAAGGGGCAGCCTGAGGTGATATAGCAGGACTTCGTTTTCTGACTAAAGGTCCACTTTAACAGAACGTGGTGTAACAATCAACATGAATGGGTTATCCTGTTACTGATACAGACCCAGTCTCTTTAAGCAGGGATTTACCCAACTCTACTCATACCAATATCACAACTAGCACCAGAGTCCTTGGGGGGAGTCAGACTTTATACACCGGAAGAACACCTGACATTCGCATTCAGATGAAGGGACAGTTATATTCTGTATTCAGGAATGTATTGTATGATTGTCCTTACATATTGCTCATATGCATAGCAACTTTTTGGCAGTCTAGCAATTTCTGTGTATTTCTCTCTTTTGTGGTCAGAGCACTTTCCTTGTCACCCCCTCCTACACTGACAGCCGGTTCAAATAGGAGCGACCCGACTTGCCGGGGCGACCTGTGAAGTCGCGGTGCACAGCGCGCACCGCCACCTCGGAGCGGCATGCACAGACTTCATATCATTGAAGTCAATGCAGGTCGCTCCAGGTCACCCCAAAGTAGTACAGGACCCTTTTTCTAAGTCGGAGCGACTTGTGTCGCTCCTATTAGAACGGGTCCTGTGCTAATCTATGGCAGGCGACCCATGGCGACTTGTCAGGCGACCAGGTCGCCTGACAAGTCGCCCCAGTGTGAACCGGCTTTATGGTCAAGAGCATTGTTTGTTAGTCCATGCTTTAAGTAGCTATTTGGATACATCAGGAGTTGCAGTGGTAATTATGGTCTAGGTATCATGCAATTCTACTATACTGTTTTATTCTCCAGTCTCTATAGTCCTTACTCCGACTCAGGTATGGTTGATCTCTTAGCTATTTTCAGACCCAACCAAGGATAGAAAGCAGCGTCTCCATGCTTACAGTGTCTGCTTGGTTGCTTATTGGATTGTGCCTGGGTGGTCCCGGGGCCATTGACACTTAGCAAGCCAAGTGGCATCACATCAATGTTTTTTTGTGTCCACTTTTTAGGGTGACATTCTGATCTCCGCTGTAGGGGATTTTTGGTTTCTATTGTCTCCAGTGCATGGAGCATTATTCCCATGGCCCACAAATGAATTGATTTCAGTTTGATTCCTAAAACTGATTTAATTAGGAGTTTCCTGCTACTCTTCATAGTTATATGTAGAACCTCTCAGTGGAGTCAGAGGTCATTTCCCAAATCTTTGACATCAGTATGGACAGAGGTCAATAGCTCCACAGACATGATCCCCTGATGACGTCAGCGTGGACTGACGAAACGTGCGTCGGGAACGTGAGACCGTAAACTTCCGGGTTGGAGGAACGCAGGCGTGGAGCGGCGTTCCTCATCCCCTATCACTGCATTATGATCTGAAGCCTTTTACAATTGATTTCTAGTAAGTGCGTTTTTTTTATCAAATAAATGGTTTATGATGAGAAATACTGCACCATGAGAGCCTATTCCTTCTTTCCTTATATACGGCTGGGTTGTTCAAGTTCTCCATTGATGTGGCTACACACTCTCGCTGTAAAAGTGAGTGGGATGTGCATAGTGGGATCATGTTTGGATCAATAAGCGTGTATGACCCCCTATAATTAAGGGGTCCAGTGGTTCTGGTAAGCGGTACCTTTACTTATCACTGGGTGAACGTGTGGAGGTGGAGGCGTTTTGAGATTCACTCCTATCAAGTCTGTGTTTCCTGCATTTGGCCATTGCTGGTTTAACCCTTTTGATTGGGAAACTAGAGACTTTATTTTGCACGACTCATTGCACACGGTTTCGTCATACGTCAAGCGTATGACGAAACCGGTCGGGTGACCCAGACGTGACGTGACCACGCCCCCAACAGCCGGCTATCATATACAGTGACACCGTGGGAGATGTTCGTCCGTTCCCAGCGTGGCAATCTGTAAACCGCTATATGCCTTGAGACCACAACTTAAATGTGAGTTTTTTATCTGCCTTTTAATGGAATAAATGATTTTTAATACAGAGTTACGCTATGTCCCTGCTTTATAATCTTTTTCCTACCATGTGGATATCGCTATTGAGCCTGTAAGGAGACATCCTGTGGCCATCTTTGGTATTACACACAAGCTGTTTTTGGTCCACTCATTAGTTTGAGAGACCAATTGTTTCTGGTAAGCAGCCATCTATTTTCCTTGGGTGATTTTCACACCGGTGTCTTCCCTATTCTTATAAGGATTTATGTGGATGCACTTTCTGGGATTCTGTGGCTGACCTTCTTGGAATTTCTTCTGTGCTTGAATACATGGACTTTTATTGGGACCTATTTAGGACTTAAAAATATCCTCTTGTCTCTTTATTTTTTGTATTTTGCACTATATGGTTCATGATTCATGTGATCACAGAATATTCGTTTTGCACAATTATTTCTTAAAAAAGTTGTTTTTTAACAAGTGTTTTTTCTATCACAGTTGTAAGTTTGGTGAATTTATAGCGCCGCACAATTTCTGATTTCAATTTATATGGGTTTTTTCTATGATTCCTTTGTGCAGCAGCTTTCTTTTTAAATAGTTTTTTTTATTAATCACTAATTTTTCGATTAGCGCAGGAAAACCCACCACTCCATCTTACAAAACATTACAGGATAGATTTCCTGTCCAGCCAATACCAATTTTCAGTGGAAAGGTCCTTTAGGCTGTAGACCCCCATCCTTCCCTAGTAGTATTACTTGCTAAATCCTCTCAGATGCTGTCCTGGAACACGACTTGTGAAAAAACAGAGTTAGGTACCTGGTAACGGTCGCACAACTGTCACGTCCCCTAGACGCCGGCTTGTATACACACGCGGGACGCCGCGGTCTTTTTCTTGGCTCTGATGTATTTGATGTGCCTATATGCAAGATACCCATGTAAGTGTAATTTCAAATAAATTTTTGTGTGCTATTAAACGGGATTACGCTATGTACTGCTTATTTCCCCTTACACACTTATGATACCATGTTCGGAGTTCCCATATGAAGTAGAGGAATATATCTGATATCTGGTCTATGAAGAAGGCGATCCATTAGGATTCCTATCTTGGCGTGTGTGGCCGTTCCATTAAGTTGGAGGCCTCAGCTTCTGGTAAGCTGCTAATCTGTTATTTACTCCATGGGTGCACTCCTGCCTTTATCTTTGGATTTAAGTCTTCGGGTCTAACATCACCTCCTTGGGACTTTTTTGGTTTCACATTCATCACTTCATGGACTTTGTTGTTCACCAATTTTTTTAGTGTCATTTATTTATTTATATTTCACTTTTTTATATATGGCTTGTCCCATATCTAAAAGCGCTGCACTACCTTTTACCCTATATTGTTGATTTTACTATTGATCAAGTGTTTTCAGCTGCTTTCATTTGTTATCATTTCAATTGATCACTTATTTGTTCACTTTTTAGCGCAGGATTCTTTGTGTTTTGTATTAGGTACCTGGTAACGCCTTTTCTAGGAAGTCCTCCAGGGCAGCCCTTATACCCGTCCTTATTTTTTATTTTTTAGGCGGAAGTTTTATGGAAGGATAGTATATATTTGCCTGTTGTTCCTCTGGTACTTGTCAATTACTGAGGCTCTGAGGTATGTGACGGACTTTTAAAATGTTGGATGGTGTGTTTCCTGTTTTAGGTGGGAGGAGACCTATCTCTTAGATGCTTCCCTAAAAGACTTCCTAGAAAAGGAGTTACCAGGTACCTAACTCTGTTTTTATTGCAGTTCCTGCTTAGCTATGTTTTTTTACACGTCACTGCTGCTCAGAGTTGTATAAAGTACTCGAAACCCATACTTGAGTAAAAGTACAAGTGCTCGATCAAAAAGTGACTTGAGTAGAAGTGGAAGTGCTCAATCAAAAAGTGACTTGAGTAGAAGTACTAAAGTATTCAACATTTTTTGTACTTAAGTATTGCAAGTAGTTTTTTTTTTAATTTTGCTACTCAAGTACTGAAAGTAAAAGTACAAGTACTGTGTTATGTAGTTATTAAAGAAAGAAGTCAAAAGTTTGAACATCATATTGTTTTTTATTATTTCAAATGCAGCTTTTATTTATACATACAGTAGCATTTATTTTCATATGCGCTGATAATACACATGTTTTGAGCTTCATGAAACCTGCCATCTACTGTTCTGGCAGTGGTAATTTTTATAATTGTAACGAGTAACTATGCAGCACAAAAAAAATATTGGAGTAGAAGTACTGAAATCATTGAAAAAATGTAGTGAAGTAAATGTGGAAGTAGGAGAAAAGAATTCTACTCTAGGAAAGTACAGATACCGCCTTTCGGTACTTAAGTACAGTAGTGAAGTAGTTCTACTTAGTTACTATACATCTCTGCTGCTGCTCAAATTCAGGTCAGTTTTTATAACCCTATAAATAATAAATTTAAATAATTACTTTGTACTTTGACATGCAGTTAACTGTAAATGGGGTTACTTTGAAACCTATGGAGTTGCAATGTGTAGTAGGTACCAGCAGATGTCCTCCGCTAACACGTATCCTCAGTTTTGTTGCATGTGACATTGACTTTTTCCAGTGATCCATCGAGCAATTTTATCTCATGACTTTTTGGTATGTTTTTCAATATGTGTTTGTCATTGAAACCTCAGCCCTGGCAGCTGCACTTGTTTATTACATTTCATCTTGTGGCAAGATAATTGGAATGCGTTCGCATCAGTGTTAAGATACATTCTAAGATAAATTACTCAGAGACCGCTAACCTGCTGATCTGGCTATGAAGACATTAGTGATAGGACAGAGCAGAGTGATCACATGTGGAGTATACGTCTAACCAGTTTTAGAACAGCAGCTTGGAACTCCTATCTGTAGTAAAATCTTACAGCATAAAAGCTTACCAAAATAAAAAATAAGACCTTAAGTCCCCGTTCACACTGGGGCGACCTGTGAGGCGACCTGGTCGCCTCACAGGTCGCCATAGGTCGCCTTCCATAGGGAAGCTGCGGACCCGTTCTAATAGGAGCGACACAAGTCGCTCCGACTTAGAAAAAGGGTCCGGAGCTTCTTTGGGGCGACCCGGAACGACCGTCATAGACTGCAATGTTATGAAGTCCGTGCCGGCCGCTCCGAGGTCGCGGCGCGCTGCTTGCACCGCGACCTCGGAGGTCGCCCCGGGAAGTCGGATCGCCCCAATGTGAAAGGGGCCTAAAATCAAGTTCTGTCTGGAAAAAAAATAAAAATACAGTACTGTAGCTGCTGACTTTTTAAATATAAGGACGCTTATCTATTCAGGCATCTCGCAATGTCGGCACTCCAAGCCAATCCGTCCATCGGTTTTCGGGTGCAGGCGCTGGCATTGCAAGTGAGAGAAGGCTTCACTGCCGGTTTCCTGCTGTGCATGCGCGAGTCACGCTGCACTTTCTGAATGGTTCCGCTGTCTTCTGGGACACACACAGGTCCCAGAATGCAGTGGGGGAAGGAAGAGGGACCGGAAATGTCGTAGATCGCCGTGCAGTGATCTTTCCCGAAAGTGGGAGCGGGTACCAGTCAAAACTAGGTACCCGCTACCCCCCCCCCCCCAAAGAACAGTGCAAAATGGGGCAGTGGAGGGGGGGGGGAGGGGGAGGGTGCAAACAAGCAGAGCTTCCCCTTTTGATGGAACTCTGCTTTATTGAAGTATTGAGGGTTAAAGCTGAGTTCCACGCAAAAGTGGAACTTCCGCTCTTTTGCTTCTTCCCCCCCCCCTTCCGGTGCCACATTTGGGACCTTTCAGGAGGGAGGGGGGAACGGGTACCTGTTTTTGACAGGTACCCTTCCCCACTTCTGGGATACGGCACCGTCCCTCTGAAGTTTGGCCCCCTCCTCCTTCCCCCGCCGCCGAGCCAATTGGAATGCTTCGCGCATGCACAGTAGGGACCCACCCGTGAACCTGCAAGGCTTCACAGCCTGGCTCCGTTACCGGCAATGGCGGCGGCAGCACCCGACGAAAGCATCGGCTGCAGTGCCGACATCACTGGACTCCAGGACAGGTAAGTGTCCTAATATTAAAAGTCATCAGCTACAGTATGTGTAGCTGCTGACTTTTATTTTGTGGAGGGGAAGGCGGAACTCCGCTTTAAGACTGAATTTCATATATGGCAATTTTTACATAGTTACATTGGTCTAGCTTGGATGTATGTATGAGCCATTCCTGTGGGATACCAATAGATGCTGGAAATCCCCATAGTAGGCACCACTGCTAGAGTGAAAAATATAAGTGTGACTAGAACACACTTACCATAGCACTTGCTATACTAAATGTGTGTGATTTTAGTCAAAGTGAAAGTTCATGCAATTCATAAACAACTGTGACCAATATACATTCTCCAAGTGAATTCATCAATAATTAAAATGATGTATAGCATTTAAGCATGTATATAAATAAATTAGGGATAGACCGATATGTTTTTTTCAGGACCGATACCGATACCGATATTTTGGTCACAACATATCGGTATCGGCCGATATTTTGTACATTTAAAGTTTTAAAAAATAAAGCCAATTTTTGTCACAAATCTGGTACTGAACACGTTCATTTTTGTTTAATGCACCCTGTGGTGGGTGGCTGGCTGGCACCTTGTGGTGGGTGGCTGGCTGCCTGGCCCCCTGTGGTGGGTGGCTGGCTGGCACCCTGTGGTGGGTGACTGGCTGGCACCCTGTGGTAGGTGGGTGGCTGGCACAGGGGCTGTGGGTGGCTGGCTGGTACAGGGCCTTTGGGCGGCTGGCTGGTACAGTGCCTGTGGCTGGCTGGTACAGTGCCTGTGGCTGGCTGGTACAGGGCCTTTGGGTGGCTGGCTGGTACAGGGCCTTTGGGTGGCTGGCTGGTACAATGCCTGTGGCTGGCTGGTACAGGGTCTGTGGGTGGCTGGCTGGCTCGCTGGTACAGTGCCTGTGGGTGGCTGGCTGGTACAGGGCCTGTGGATGTGGGTGGCTGGCTGGTACCGGGCTGCTGTGGGTGGGTGTATGGCTGTGATACACTCCCGCAAGAGTAGTCCCAACTCCAGACGAGGCTATCCAAGGCGAGGGAGGCGGCCTAAGAAAGCAGAATGACGTTACAAAAATATCGGCCAGTTCCAGGACCGATACCGATATATCGGGGAAAGTGCATATCGGCCGTCGATATATCGTTCTATCCCTAAAATAAATAAACATAAAATGAGATGGAATAGATTATAAATACTAGATATAGATAAATTCATAAATATAAAAAGAAAGTGCTTAATTATAGTCCGTGTTAATCAGATAAAGTGCTTGAACATATAAAGTGCTCCGTGTGTTCAAAAATGGAAAACAAATAGGCCATCCACTGATATTCCTCTTAATGGGTAACTGGATACTAGACAGAGGATCACCACAGAGTGTCAGTGAGATAGGTGAATTGTTTACTCACCAGATGTAGTTGATTTTATATTTATATTTATACAATTATGAATTTATCTATATACAAACCCGTATCCAAAAAAGTTGGGACACTGTACAAATTGTGAAAAAAACCGACTGCAATGATGTGGAAGTTTCAAATGTTAATATTTTATTCAGAATACAACATAGATGACATCAAATGTTTAAACTGAGAAAATGTGTCATTTTAAGGGAAAAATAAGTTGATTTTAAATTTCATGGCACATCTCAAAAAAGTTGGGACAAGGCCATGTTTACCACTGTGTTGCCTCCCCTCTTCTTTTTATAACAGTCTGCAAACGTCTGGGGACTGAGGAGACAAGTTGCTCAAATTTAGGAATAGGAATGTTGTCCCTTTCTTGTCTAATACAGGCTTCTAGTTGCTCAACTGTCTTAGGTCTTCTTTGTCTCATCTTCTTCTTTATGATGCGCCAAATGTTTTCTATGGGTGAAAGATCTGGACTGCAGGCTGGCCATTTCAGTACCCAGATCCTTCTTCTACTCAGCCATGATGTTGTAATTGATGCAGTATGTGGTCTGGCATTGTCATGTTGGAAAATGCAAGGTCTTCCCTGAAAGAGACGACGTCTGGATTGGGAGCATATGTTGTTCTAGAACTTGGATATACCTTTCAGCATTGATGGTGCCTTTCCAGATGTGTAAGCTGCCCATGCCACACGCACTCATGCAACCCCATACCATCATAGATGCAGGCTTCTGAACTGAGCGCTGATAACAACTTGGGTTGTCCTTGTCCTCTTTAGTCCGGATGACATGGCGTTCCAGTTTTCCAAAAAGAACTTCAAATTTTGATTCGTCTGACCACAGAACAATTTTCCACTTTGCCACAGACCATTTTAAATGAGCCTTGGCCCAGAGAAAACGCCTGCGCTTATAGATCATGTTTAGATATGGCTTCTTTTTGGCCTATAGAGTTTTAGCCGGCAACGGCGCATGGCACGGTGGATTGTGTTCACCGACAACGTTTTCTGGAAGTATTCCTGAGCCCATGTTGTGATTTCCATTACAGTAGCATTCCTGTATGTGATGCAGTGCCCTCTAAGGGCCCGAAGAACATGGGCATCCAGTATGGTTTTCCGGCCTTGGCCCTTATGCACAGAGATTGTTCCAGATTCTCTGAATCTTTGGATGATATTATGCACTGTAGATGATGATAACTCCAAACTCTTTGCAATTTTTCTCTGAGAAACTCCTTTCTGATATTGCTCCACTATTTTCTCCGTAGCATTGGGGAAATTATTGATCCTCTGCCCATCTTGACTTCTGAGAGACACTGCCACTCTGAGAGGCTCTTTTTATACCCAATCATGTTGCCAATTGACCTAATAAGTTGCTAATTGGTCCTCCAGATGTTCCTTATATGTACATTTAACATTTCTGGCCTCCTATTGCTACCTGTCCCAACTTTTTTGGAATGTGTAGCTCTCATGAAATCCAAAATGAGCCAATATTTGGCATGACATTTCAAAATGTCTCACTTTCAACATTTCATATGTTATCTATATTATATTGTGAATAAAATATAGGTTTCCGAGATTTGTAAATTAGTCCATTCCTTTTTTACTCACAATTTGTACAGTGTCCCAACTTTTTTGGAATTGGGTTTGTATAGTATTTATAATCTATTCCCTCTCATTTTATGTTTATTTATTTATATACATGCGTAAGCACTATACATCATTTTAATTATTGATGAATTCACTTAGAGAATGTATATTGGTCAGTTATTTATGAATTTCATGAACTTTCACTTTGACTAAAAGCACACGCATTTAGTATAGCAAGCGCTATGGTAAGTGTGTTCTACTCACACTTCTATTTTTTCACACATATAGTTTTTGTCCACAGCAGCTGCTCACTATCACAAATCACAAATAGCAATTATTGTAGTTAACACATCCGCTGGCCCGAGTGGAATATATCAACGTATATATCCTTACCACTGCTACAGTGATTGCTGCTGGCTTCTGGGTCCTGTGCTGAGTGGATGCACTTCTGCTTACTGAACACAGGAGGTCACTCTCTCAGCACAATCGCTATTCATAGACGACCACATATTTTCTCAAAGAATGCAAACTGCTCTCTGATTGGATTAGGTGGAGATCATGACATCACCATCCTTCCTCTCCACCTTGTTCAATCAGGGAATGCTTTGCATTTCTTGAGAAAAATGCAAAAGTGTTCATTGAATGGCACCTGTGCCAAGCGAGAGACCTCCTGTGTTCACAATGCAGCAGGGCAGTCGCTCTGCACGGGACCCAGAAGATGGTGGAGATCACTGGAATAGCTACTACAGGGGTTTTCAGTTTCCACAGGAATGTCACAAGCATGGCATATACATGCTTACATTGGTCCAAGCTGGACCAACGTAACTCTGTAAAATTTGTCATACCTAAACTTCAGCTGTAAAATAAATCTAAAGCAAATCACATGTAATTTCAGAAATAGTTTTCAGTCATTTTAATCTCGCCACCCGGCCCCAGTACATTTACTGTGGTAGGACGGCACAGGCAGGTTGGCTCATGTACTTAAAGCGGAGTTCCACCCAAAAGTGGAACTCTGCTGATCTGCTTCCTCCCACATTTGGCACCTTTCAGGGGGGAGGGGGGAACGTGTACCTGTTTTTGACAGGTACCCTTCCCCACTTCCAGGAGACCCTCGAAAGTTCGGCCCCCTCCTTTTTCCTCCGTCGCCGGGCCAATTACAAAGCGCAGCACGCTTTGTGCATACACAGTAGGGAACCAGCAGTGAAGCCAAAAGGCTTCACTGCCGGGTTCCCTTACCCTGGATGGCGGCAGGGACACCCGAGAGCCGATACGATGATCGGCTTCGGGTGCCGACATCGCGGGCTCCCTGGACAGATAAGTTCTACTATTTAAAAGTCAGCAGCTACAGTATTTGTAGCTGCTGACTTTTTAATTTTTTTAAGGGGGGCGCATAGGCGTGCGCACAGGGTGTGCCAGGTGTGTGTGGGCACACCCTAATCACCCTATGTGGTGCAGATTCCCCCTCTTTAGACCCCTAATATTTCACCAAAGACCCCATCATAGGTTCCTAAAAACATTATAAAAAATTTAAAAAAATATAAAAAAAATAAATAAATTTAAACTACTGACACCGTCCACTGCCCTACTGACACCAATCTCTGCTCTACTGACACCGTCCACTGCTCTGCTGACACTGTCAGTTTATACACATGCACACAGACAAATATGTTTGAGTTTTGGGGTGCACACCCTAATGCAATAGGCTGTGCACACCTATGGGGGGGCGAAACTCCGCTTTAACTAGCTGATCAGCACGCTTCTCCTGCCACTGCTGTTTCCACCGAACAGAGCAGATCGCAGCTCGCGGTAGCCCACACAATCGCAAAATCACAATGTAAACACATTTGTGTTTTATTCATAACAGCAGTGCTTAGTATTGTGATGCTATCACATGGTACCTGGGCCAATCACAGCGCCCTATACCATATGATAGCTGTGGGTCAATCACAGCACCCTATACCATATGATAGCCGTGGGTCAATCACAGCACAAATAGTAATCACCATTGTTATGCATGTAACCCATTTGTGATAGTCTGTTACAGTGATCATTAAAAAAAAAAAAAAAAAAAACCTGATCATCACTCCCCTCTCCACAGAGTAGTACAGTGAACTATTTTGATGAAAGTATGTAAAAAAAATAGTAAAAAAAGGAAATAAATGTTTAAAATTATTGAATAAAAACATATTCATTACATTTTTATCATACTGTCTCCAGTCAGTATCTCTGATCAGTTATATGATGACACTGTACTGCACTGGCGACCGTATATAAAAAAAAAAATGTGGAAAAAAACACATTTTATTTAATTTCTTAATTTTCCAAAACATTTTGAAAAAAATTACAGCTTCAAAAAACTTGCTATGCATCTTACCAAATTCCTCAGACTGTCTACTTTCTAAAAAGGGGTATTTTGGGGGGTATTTGTTCTGTAAGGGTCTCAAGAAATGAGACCGGCCTTCAGTACATCAGGATTCATCAATTTTTAAATGTATATGCCATAGTTTGTAAACACTATAGCTTTCACACAAACCAATTAATATAAAAATAAATGAAATTTGATATATATAGTAAAAAACATATATGTCACAAATAACAGTAGCGCAAGGATGGTGGGAACCCCTCACCACCACACAGTTGTTCACAAACCTGGTGCAAAGGCTAAGACCTATATACACAATAAAATCATATAAAGTGACCTTATAGTTAAGTTCTCAGCACAAAAATAGTCCATAAAGTCCATGAACTCTAAATACTGTAGATGCAAATAATCTTCAAGAAGCAGAAATAATCTGTGATATTAGGGGGGACACCCCACTCTCCACCACCACAGTGCCGGGATAATAGCTGGATGGAACACTCGCCAAATGACCATGCCCCCCCCCCCCCCATCCCCACTCTCGTGGATCAGGCACACAATGCATGGATACCAAGAAGCATAGCTCCACCGGACCGCCACAGACACCCCTTTGGATAATGTAACTCCCGTGTATGGAAAAAAAAAAAATGCTCCACTAGCGTGATAACATTTCCACACAGTTTATTAAAATAATCCCACAGAATGCACTAATTTGCTCATAAGAAGATTATCACATAAAAACCATATTCCAACATCCAACCGGAGCTGTGGATATCCTTCGGACGCTTACACTGGCTCCACGCCAAGTAGAGAGTTCCTCCGGACACTCCAGTCCCTCCGTCTTGTCGGTAACTAAGGACGACATTTGGTCACACCCCTACACGTTTCGTCATATCCGACTTCAACTGGGGGCGTAACCAGATGGCACGGCGTACTGTTTTATAGTGGCGTACCCTGCCCCAATTAATATACACTTATTGAGTTTGTTTATTTTTTTTTAAACAAAGACAATGTAGCAGAGTACATTATGGCCTGAATTCATGAAGAAATGTTGTTTTATTGGATATGTTTTATAACAGAAAGTAGAAAATATTGTTTTTATCTTCGAAATTTTTGATCTTCTTTCATTTAAATAACAAAAAAAAAAAAAAAAAACAATCGTGATCAAATACCACCAAAAGAAAGTTCTATGTGTGTGAAAAAAATAATATAAATTAATTTGGGTACAGTGTTGCCTGACCTCACAATTGCCAGTTAGGCCTGGTTCACACCTATGCATTTTTTTGTGCTTTTTGAAGAAATGCACTTGTCCATTTAACATGGTTTTCCATTGGACACGTTCACACCTATGTTTTTCTCAGCTGCTGCATTTTTGGAAAGGGTCAGGAACTTTTTTAAATGCAAGATGCTGCATTTGTGGTTCAATAGACTTCAATAGAGAAGCTGTTAGAAAAGCATGTAGTGCGTTTTTTGCCGTAATTTTACCGTGATTTTGCCTTTGCGTTTTTTAATCTGTCCAACAATAAATTGGCCAAAAAAACCCCCAAAGGCATAAAAAATGTAAAATGCGGGAAAAACGCGTGTGCAAAAACGCACTGCAGAAATAAATCAAAAGTAAACTCCATAGGTGTGAACTAGGTCTTAAAGTAGCGCAGTGCTGAATAGCAATCTGCAACTTTTCTTTAAAATTCACCTATTAGCACTAGGGTGGCTGGTTCGAATCCCAACCACAACACTACCTGCCTGGAGTTTTTATGTCCTCCTTTTGCTTGCATGGCTGTCCTCCTGTTTCCTCCTACTCTCAAAAGACATGCTGATAGGTTAATTGGCTCCTGACTAAATTGGCCCTAGTATATGTATAAATATGAGTTAGGGACCTTAGATTGTTGGCTCCTTGAGGGCAGGGACTGATGTGAATGTACAATATATATGTAAAGCGCTCCGTAAATTGATGGCACTATATAAGTATCTATAGTAAATAAAAATAATACCTAGTGATCCTGCTATGGAGGTCCTTGTTGCAGCATATTCTGTTATGGGGTGACAATACCATGTCCTTTGTCTTCTAATTGTGCTTCAGCATTGTCACCTTGAGGGCTATCACCATGTTCCCTTGAGGAAGGGACCCTGCACAGCCAAAAAACCCTGGATAATTTGACTAATGTGACATTGCACTAATAAATGAGTGTATACAGTATGTTTGCAATGGAGTTCTGTCCAAATATTTTACTGTGATTACTGCGGCGCCATCCTCTGCAGTCACTACGAACACCCATCTCATAGTTGCCAACAGTCCTGATTTTCCCTACACATTTACGGCATTCAGACACATGTCCCGATCTGACCATGTCCTTGGAAAAATCATGGGAAATAGGCTTTGTCCCAGGGTTCTGTAGGCGACTTGTCAGATCACCGGACAGCCGAAGCGTGAAAACATAGACATGCGCCGCTATAGTTCTGCCTTGCTCGTTCATATGACATGATTCCGCCCTAAATGCAGTGGGCATGCCCCCTTGGAGATACAGGTGAACGAAGGAGTGCAGGGACTGACCGGGACACGAAACGACCCGTCAGGACTGGTGATTATCACTCCCATCTTCACTGTACACCTCCTCATCTCCCTGTGCTGTCAGCTGTGTCCTTAATCTCTGACAATCTCTTTCATGTCCACAGTCTCTGACCCCATCTTTTGTAGTAGGTCTGCAGTCTCCTGTAGAATATCTGTACACTCTCTGACATCTCCCATACCATGTCTGCACACTCTCTGACCATCTCCTTGTCATGTCCGCACACACTCTGACCATCTCCTGTACCATGTCCGCACACTCTCTTAACTTCTCCTGAACCATGTCCGCACCGACTCTCTGACCATCTCCTGTACCATGTTGGCACACTCTCTGACCATCTCCTGTACCATAACCACACACTCTCTGACCATCTCCTTGTCATGTCCGCACACACTCTGACCATCTCATGTACCATGTCCGCATACTCTCTGACCATCTCCTGTACCATGTCGGCACACTCTCTGACCATCTCCTGTACCATGTCTGCATACTCTCTGACCATCTCCTGTACCATGTCCGCACACTCTCTGACCATCTCCTGTACCATGTCTGCACACTCTCTGACTATCTCCTGTACCATGTCAGCACACTTTCTGACCATCCCCTATAGCATGTCGGCACACTCTCTGACCATCTCCTGTAGCATGTTGGCACACTCTCTGACCTTCTCTTGTAGCATGTCCGCACCTTCTCTGACCATCTCTTGTATCACATCTGCAGTCTCTGACCATCTCTTGTATCTGTTTGATGGGATCTGCTTGGGGGATGGCGTTTGGAGTATCTTTATCTGCTGATTGGTAAACTTTCTGGCATATACATATTTCTATTATGGTGTAGAATCTGGGCCTGCTGTCCCTCCATCCCTTTTTCTTTCCTTTTCTCTCCTTCCCTCCCTAGCAATTTTTTTTTCTTTCTCTCTCTCCCTCCATCCCTTTTTCTCCCTTTCTTTCTGTCTCCCACTTTTTCTCTCTCCCTTTATCCCTCTCTTCCTTCTCTCTTCATTCTTCTTTCATCTTAGATGCTATTTAACCACACCCTTTAAGCCACGCCCAACATTTAACATAGTTTAAACCATGCCCATTTACCCACTCCCACTAGACCGCGCCCACAAATAAAAACCCTGCACCCTAATTAAAATAATGCTCTGCCTACAGGCAAAAAAGTGTCCCTATAAATTTTTTGAGAATGTTGGCAACTATACCATCCATTACGGTAATGGAGTACAGCCCCCATATTTTGGTTTTGTGTAATGTCAACTCATCATATGCACTCCCAGTAGAGGCTATAAGCGCTCATACGAATGCTTAGTCCACAGATATGCCCTGCCTCAGGGCCGGCCCCGCCATAGGTCCCACTGGCTCCATTGGACCCAGGCGGCACTTTGAGAGGGGCAGCAAATTGACACCCAAGATTTTTTTTCCCAACAGTTTTGTGTGTCATCAGTTTGTGGTGCTTTACAGACGGCATTTTCCCATCTCATACTGCCGCCCGTGCAAACTGATGAGTATGAGGAGGTGGAGCGTCTCGTCCAGGGAACGTCCCTCACATGATGTTGATGTGCGTGATGACGTCAGACATCAGCGCACTCCATCTCACGCAGAGCAGGCTGGATCTTCTAGGGCGGTGGGAGCAGCAGACACAGGAAGCAAAAGCAAAAAACAAAGTGGGACTTTATATGAGGTGTAACCAGCTGCAGGATGATTGTAAAAACGTCATAAGAAAGACCAGATGGATAATAATATAATCATTTATTTACTAAAAGTAAAACCAAAGTGCTCACAAAGAATATGTTACCCATGTTACTGGGATAAACAAAATGATACACATATGGATGTAAATGGTCCAAGACAATAATACAAAGTAATACAATATTGGCCTGGTGCATTCTAACGGTAGTAGACATATAATAAGGTCATTGTAATTGATAGATTTGCCTGTGTTGAACGCGTTTCGTGAGGATTCACTTCATCAGGAGTAGGCATAGTTCAAAATATCTAGGGAAGATATGCATACATAAATAACAGTAAATCAAATTAATATGTGAACCTCAAAACCTATCACAGATGTAACTTACAGTTGGATATCAACTGATACAGAGGTCACATATCGTCATATAAAGTCCCAATCTCTCTCTCCCCCTTTGCAGCAGACACAGGAGTGACAGGAGGACACACAGTGGGTGTTTGGTGGACCGGTCCGCTGCTGAGGTATGGAAAAAGATAACAATATATATAATATTAAAAATGTTATATTTAGTAAAGTTATTACTGTTTTTTTTTTTTTTTTTTTGGTTTTTGTCCCTATACCCCACAAAGCAGCCCTTTACCTCCCCCACAAAGCAGCGCCTTAACACCCCCACCCCACCCCCACAATGCTGCCCCTAAAGATTTTTACAATTGACAAGGTGCTGTTTCATGTAAATCTGACTTCCTCATTAATTTCATTTTAGTTGTAATAATCATGATATAAAATAATAGATGTGGGGGGCCTTTTGGTAAGTGTGATTTTTTTTTTTTTTGGGGGAGGGGGGCTGGGGGGTGGGGCAACATTTTATTCTTGGACCCAGGCAGCACAGTGTCTTGGACCAGCCCTGCTTTGATGTCACCATCAGGAAGCCCATCCTGACCACTGACATGCGGCCGCAGCTGGAGTGCATTGCATGCATGGCTGCAAAAAGCCTGAAGGGGAATACCAATGCTGAGATGCAAGGATAAAAAAAATAACTGTTTATCATACACAGAGCTCTATGCAACTCATTTTTTTTTTTTTTTGCTTATTTTTAACTGGCTGCATAGAATCTGATCCGTAGCCATGTCTTACTTCAGCCTTCCCCATCTATAGTTTATTATATTTTATCATAGCCAGAAACAAGGCTAGCAGGATATGAGATCAGGGATTGACAGGTGTTTAACCACTTTACCACCGGAGGATTTTGCTGTCTTCCGTCCAGGCCACTTTTTGCGATTCAGCGCTGTGCGACTTCAACTGACAATTGCGCGGTCGTGCGACGCCGTACCCAAACGAAATTTACGTCCTTTTTTTCCCACAAACAGAGCTTTCTTTTGGTGGTATTTGATCACCTGTGCGATTTTTACTTTTTGCGCTATAAACAAAAAAAGAGCGTTTATTTTGAAAAAATAACAATATTTTTAACATTTTTTTATATGAAATTCCCCCCAAAAAAGATGTAAAAACCAATTTTTTTAAAAATTTTTGGCCAATTTGTTTTATGCTACATATGTTTGGTAAAAAAAATCACAATAAGCGTATTTTGATTGGTTTGCGCAAAAGTTATTGCGTTTACTAACAAAGGGAAAGATTTCTGTCATTTTTGGTGTTTTTTTTTTAACGCGTAATGGCGGCGATCTGCGATTTTTTTTGCGGGACTGCGACATTGCGGCGGACAGATCGGACCCTTGACTGACATTTTTGACACTTTTGGGGGTACCAGTGACATTACTGCAGTAATCAGTGCTATAAATATGCACTGTTACTGTAAAAATGACACTGGCAGGGAAGGGGTTAATTTTATTGGAGAGGGAGGGGTTAATGTATGCCTGGTGCTTACTGACGTGTAGGGGGGGAGGTGACTGAGTGAGTCATGGACAGATCGGATGTCCAGCTATGCTGAACAGTCCGATCTGTCACTCCCTGTCACTATGGAGATCCGCCCGCTGTGTTTACACACAGCGGGCGGATCTCCAGACTCGATCCCCGACGATCGGGTAAGAGCAGCAGCGATCGCCGCTGCTCCTCCCCTGGCCCGACTCCCGCTGTGAATGAAAACAGCGGGAGCGAGCCTCCGGCGGCGCGCAAGCGCCGCCCAGAAGGGGGAGTGTCCAACGACGTTAATACTACGTCGCTGGACGATAACGAACCACTCTGCCGCAGTAGTATTACTGTGAGCGGTTGTAGAGTGGTTAAAAACGGGGACTAATAAATGATCTCTGACCATGCTTTTAACTCTTAACAATCTCCTAAAAATCATTTTATAATCTGCCTATAAATACATTTTTGGAAAGGTAGATTTTAAAGCAGACTTCTCGTCCAAATAAAATCACCAGCCACCCAACCCAGACTGCTGCCCTAAAGCAAAACCTAAAAGGTAATGGAAAAACTGGTGCCTTATGCAGACTATGTTTTTCCTTCTTTAGATGATACAAGCCATTCTTTAGCCATTTAAGCCATTCTAATTTTGATAATTTGTCAGGAATATTAACCACTTTAGCCCCGGAGGATTTTCCTGCTTAACGTCCAGGCCACTTTTTTCAACTTGGCACTGCGCAGCTTTAATTGACAATTGCGCGGTCATGCAACGCCGTACCCAAACAAAATTTACGTCTTTATTTTCCCACAAACAGAGCTTTCTTTTGGTGGTATTTGATCACCTCTGTGCTTTTAATTTTTTGCAAAGTTAATAAAAAAAGTGTGAAAATTTTGCGAAAAAATTGACATTTTCTACTTTGACAGTTAAAAAATATCCAATATATTCAATCTTTTTTTCATATATTTAGGCCAAAATATATTTAGCTACATGTGTTTGACAAAAAAATTCTCAATGAGCGTATTTTTAACCACTTTAAGACCGGAAGATTTTATCCCCTTCCTGACCAGGCCATATTTTGCGATTCGGCACTGCGTTGCTTTAACGGACAATTGCGCGGTCATGCAACGCTGTACCAAAATTACATGTATGTCCTTTTTTTCCCCACAAATAGAGCTTTCTTTTGGTAGTATTTGATCACCTGTGCAATTTTAATTTTTGAAAAAAAGAGCGACAATTTTGAAAAAAAAAAAAACAATAATTTTCACATGCTGCTATATAACATTCCCCCAAAATAATTTACAAATCAAAATGTTTTAACATTTTAGGCCAATTTGTTTTCTGCTACATATTTTTGGTAAAAAAAAATGACAATAAGCGTATTTTGATTGGTTTGCGCTAAAGTTATTACATTTACTAACTACGGGAAAGATTTGTCATTTTTATTTTTAATATTTTTTTACTAGTAATGGCGGCGATCTGCGATTTTTTTTTTGCAGGACTGCGACATTGCGGCGGACAGATCGGACCCTTAACTGACATTTTTGACACTTTTGGGGGGACCAGTGACATTACTACAGTAATCAGTGCTATAAATATGCACTGTTACTGTAATAATGACACAGGGAAGGGGTTAACACTGTTGGTGATCAAGGGGTTAAATGTGTGCCTCATGTTTACTGATGTGTGTGGGGGGAGGGGGTTGTGTGACACAGACACAGATCGCAGGTTCAGCTATGCTGAATCCTGTGATCTGTCACTGCCTGTCACAGAGGAGATCCACCCGCTTTGTTTACACAGGCGGGCCGATTTCCTCACTCAATCCGCGACGATCGGGGAAGAGCGGCGGTGATCACTGCCTCTCCTCCCCTGGCCCGACTCCCGCTGTGTCTGAATACAGCGGGAGCGAGAGGGAGGAATAGACTTACGTCGCTGGACCCAGCCGAGACGCTCTGCTGCAGTAGCAGCAAGGTGAGCAGTCGGCTAGTGGTTAAATAAATCTGTATTGCTGTTCAATGATGAACTGAAATCGCCTCTACCCTCATGCATTAAAGGGATTGCAAAGGCAGAAGTTTTTTTTTTATCTTAATGCATTTTATTCCTTCTGTGTGCAAGCAGCCCCCCCTAATACTTACCTGAGCCTGCCTTTATCCAGCGATAATGCAGGAATATCTCAGCTGCCCAGTACTCCCCTGCTCGATTGGCTTCCGCTGCTGTCAAAGTCAGTCAGTCAATCAGGAGAGAGTTGGGCGGGTCTGGTTCGCGGCTCCGTGTCTGAATGGACACTCAATAATTCGGCTCGGGTGCCCCCATAGCAAGCTGCTTGCTGTGGGGGCACTAAACAGGAGGGAGGGGCCAGGATCACAGAAGAGGGAACAGAGAAGTAAAGGATCTAGACCACTCTGTGCAAAACCACTTCACAGAGCAGGTAAGTATAACATGTTTGTTTTAGAAAAAAAAAAAAAACAAGACTTTACAATCACTTTAACCACTTTAGTCCCGGAAAATTTGGCTGCTGAAAGACCAGGCCTTATTTTGCGATTCGGCACTCCGTGATTTTAACGGACAATTGTGCGGTTGTGCAAAACTGTACCCAAACGAAATTGATGTCCTTTTTTTGCTACAACAGAGCTTTCTTTTGGTGGTATTTGATCACCTGTGCGATCTTTATTTTTTGCGCTATAAACAAAAAAAGAGCGACAATTTAAAAAAAATAACAACATTTTTCACATTTTTTTTATATGAAATTCTCAAAAAAATTTTAAAAAATCAAAATTTTTTAACATTTTAGGCCAATTTGTTTTCTACTAAATATTTTCGGTAAAAAAAATTGCAATAAGCGTATTTTGATTGGTTTGCACAAAAATTATTGCGTTTACTAACTACGGGAAAGATTTATGTAATTTTTATTGTTTTTTTTAACTAGTAATGGCGGCGATCTGCGATTTTTTTTTTTGTTTGCGGGACTGCGACATTGCGGCCGACAGATCGGACCCCTGACTGACATTTTTGGGAGTACCAGTGACATTACTACAGTAATCAGTGCTATAAATATGCACTGTTACCGTAAAAATGACACTGGCAGGGAAGGGGTTAACTTTACTGGTGATCAAGGGGTTAAGTGTGTCCCTAGGGGCGTGATTCTAACTGTGCAGGGGCGGGGCGTGGCCTACATAGCAGGATCGCATCGCCTCTGTGATTACTTTAGTGAGAATGACAGACGGCTGTGTTTACATCAGCCGTCTGTCCTCTCACTGCAGAGGGAGATCGCGAGTGGCCGGCGGCCATCGGAGCCGCCGGGCACATGCACTGACTCCCCAGCCGATGAGCGGGGGCGGGAGCGTGCCTCCGCCGGTGCGCGATCGCCCCCTAGCTCCTCCCAGGCTAGCGCCGTACATGTACGGGACTTTTCCTGGGAGCGCCAGACTGCCGCCGTACAACTGCGGCTGGCAGTCGGCAAGTAGTTAAGGTTGTTGAATATTTAGGTGCGATAATTTCTACCATCCCTAATATGTGAACTAAGGGGTTGTGACAATGTTAGGTCCTGCCACTGTGTAAAAATAAGGAATAGCGGCACAGGGTTCACAGTGATGCAGAGTTATGTCTGAGTGGAGAAGACCGGGGTTTCCAGTTTTCTCTGGTTTTAGTAATCCCGGATCAGGATCCAGGGGCTATAGACTTAACTGAGTCTTAGGTGGGATGAAGTCTTCAATCCTGGGTCTATGTCCGGGTGTCCAGGTGTCCAGTGTGTCCTCTCACCAGTGGTGGAATGTGGGGGTGGCGTAGTGCAGCCTTGGGAAGGCACAGGGATGGTAAGTACAACCTGCCTTGTTACGTGACTAAAGGATTCGTCAACTTGGGTCCTTAAGTACTAGAATAAAGATGCAGACTGTGTTACATGGGTTTAATACAGCCACAGCAGACAATTCATTAATCAAAGAATAAATAACATCACATTTACCGTAAAAATAAGTACGAACTTCAACAATGAACTTCTAACAATGCCCAACAACAAGGGGTCTTTGGGTGTCCTTAAGGCACAATTTTAACTGTAATTGTCCATGTCCTCAGCTGCGCTCCAACCGGCTCGAAGACGTTACGACCTCACACATACTTCCCATTTTTCCCCCCAGGGGACATAGCTCCTGGGAGAACTACCACAAACCAAATGAGGAGCACCATACCCTAGATGGGCCCCCACCTTTAGGAAAAATGTAAGTAATCACTGACCCCCCTAAGACCCCCGGACCTGCCAACTTCTGTGACAAAACACGCAACAGACATAATCATGTATTAATTTTTTTTTTAATTCAGAAAATTATTTTTTATTATTTTTATTATGATTTTTTTTTTGTTTTATATATAAACTCAATTAGATTAAAAAACACAAAATGATTTCCCAACCCCGTACTCCTCAGCAACCCTTTATACAGGGCAGGTGGGAGGGAAGTTACCTCTTCTTCTGAATTCTTTGGACTGAACCCAACACCACCTATCTGCATTGTCCCTAACATTTGCTTCCAGCCTATCCAGCCTTTTTCCTCCAATCAGGTAAGGACAAATCCCTTTTCCACCCCTCTAACCTAGCTGACCCTTCCCTGACCCTGTTCCTCCTTAAGTCATGCCGCCCCCTTTGTCCATTTTCTCCTACGAGCCTCACTTTCCTTGAAATTGGCAAAATACAGATTAACTTTACAGCCTAACCCCACATCTTAAAATTATTTTCAAAATAGGACCAAGGGGGTGTAAAAATAAAATAACCCTGCTCTGGCTACAATACTTCCCTTATCTCCAGACACTACTCAATACAGCGCCATCTGAATGGCATCCAGCGTCATCCAGCCCACTTCCTGTGACTCCAGGCCATCATGGACATGTCATCTTGGTGGCCTGGGCTCACAGTACTCCTAGACAGTATGGTGCTCACATGTTAGCATGTAAACTCCTCGGGTTGGAGAAAGAATCACCCCCGTAGTCACCAGAGGAGAAGAGAAAGGACCAGCCAGAAGACCATATGAAAAATTGAAAGTACAGTGAAATTTAAAAAGGTGGTGGGGAGCTTTAGGGAGGGTGGGGAATAGGGAGGGCGTAGAGTGAGCAGTTGGGTCTTTAGAATCCTTTACAAACCTATGTGTTTCTCATTTTTAAATGAATGGCAATGCTTAAAAATGTATGTAAGCACATGTTGACATGCATTGTGTGTTATGAATGCGCATTGCATTGCTCTTTGCATTGCATGCCATTATGCGTCAAAGCGCACATCAACACACGTTGCTTGGCATCATGATGCATTGACATGCATGTGCATGAGACATGTTATGATGTGTTCCCATTGATTTTAATTAAAAACACATTTAAAAAATGCCTAGGTGTGAAAAGGCACTAAGAGTTTATATCGTAGAGCAAGACTCAAATTCCAGCACTGGGGCTTGAGCTGGGGGAGCAACACCCAGATATGGCTCTGATGTGTAAGGGACCTTGACCTTTTCTTGCCCTGTAGAATACATTATAAACCAACTTCGGAGGAAAATGTGTCTTCCTCTCAGCTTCAGCCCTGTGGTAAAAAAAGGAAGTTGGCAATGTTGAAATTTTCAGAGGGTTTAGGCTTATTTAATTTAGCAGTGATGTTGTGTTAAGAAATTTTTTTATTTTGTTTTCATTCGATTGATGAAAGATGAATTATTTTTGGTCTCTCTGGGCTGCTGCAGTTTCAACGTTGATCTTTGCTTTATTAAATAACAACGAATGTGTTTGTAGAGGTAAGTACCATACTGTATTCTCCGCTACACACACTGCGGTTGAGTTAGTAAAACTGGAGAGTGCAAAAACTGGTGCAGCTCTGCTTAGAAACCAATTTTGCACTCTCTAGTTTTGGTAAATCAACCTCACTGTGTCATATATGGAAGGGAATTACCTTCCAGCTTTTAGAAAAAGTGAATGCATAGTTTTTTTTGGTTTTTTTTACATTGCTATATGTGCACATAAAAGAGATAACTGTGATGTAAATGATATACTATGCTAATGTTTTTTTTTTTTTTTAACCACTTAAGCCCCGGAGGATTTGGCTGCTAAACGACCAGGGGGTATTTTGCGATTCGGCACTGCGTGACTTTAACGGACAATTGCGCGGTCGTGCGACGCTGTACCTAAACGAATTTGGCGTCCTTTTTTTCCCACAAACAGAGCTTTCTTTTGGTGGTATTTGATCACCTGTGCGATTTTTTGATCACACGCTATAAACAAAAAAAGAGCGTCAATTTTGCAAAAATAGCAATATTTTTCCCTTTTTTTTATATGAAATTCCCCCCAAAAAAAATGTAAAAATCAAAATTTTTTAACATTTTCGGCCAATTTGTTTTATGCTACCTATGTTTGGTAAAAAAAAATCGCAAAAAGCGTATTTTGATTGGTTTGCGCAAAAGTTATTGCGTTTACTGACTAAGGGAAAGATTTTTGTCATTTTTGTTGTTTTTTTTTTAACGCGTAATGGCGGCGATCTGCGATTTTTTTTGCGGTACTGCGACATTGCGGCGGACAGATCGGACCCTTGACTGACATTTTTGACACTTTTGGGGTTACCAGTGACATTTCTACAGTAATCAGTGCTATATATATGCACTGTTACTGTAAAAATACACTGGTAGTGAAGGGGTTAACTTTATTTGAGAGGGAGGGGCTGTGTGTGTCCCTAGGGGCGTGATTCTTACTGTGATTGGCTGTGGCTTCAGCTGTATGCAGAGTGATCAACGGATCTACATAGTAGATCCATATGATCAGCTCTCATACAGAGGGGAGAATGACAGGCAGCTTGTTTACACAAGCTGCCTGACTTTCTCCCTCTCCCCCGCCGATCGCAGAGTGGCCGGCGGACATCGGGTCCGCCGGTCACGCGCGCGGGGGGGTCCGTGACCACGCGGGAGCGGGAGCGCACCTCCGGAGGCGCGCGCTCGCTCCCTAGACCCTCACAAGCTAGTGACGTAGCCCTACGTCACTTTGCCTGTGAGCAGCTGACCGCCGACGTAGATCGGCGTGCGGCGGTCGGCAAGTGGTTAAACGTTGTTTTTACCTATGGTTTGTAATGTACATGGGGACAACTATTACATATTCGATCGGAGTAGTAATGTGTTGCCCTCAACCAATACCTATAAATTGCAAATTATAAGTAGAACATAAAGTGACTGTGCATAGGACCTTATCTCAAATCAACAAAGAAATTAAAAATATATAATTATTAGTTAGCTTGAATGCAAACAAGTAAAGAGTCCACCAAAATTTCCAAGACAGATAAATGTGAAGTCACTTCTAAGACTCTTTGAACAATGTAGGCTATGTGGGAGTTTAAGTGAGACACCAGCAGGTATTGCCCAGCGTCTCCATCCCTGTATCAGAAAAAAAAAAAGTTTAAAGGATTAAAAGAGGTGCATGGAAGCCAGACAGCCCCCAATCTGATGTACTCACCCTCCAGTCTGCCACCAACCAAGAAGACCTGTCTCATGATATAAATAAAGAACAGGGGTTTAGTTGACACGCATTTGCAAACGCATGTGTAAGCTGCAGGGCCACTACACGGCACCCTGTATTACCTGCAGTCCTAACACTTTCTAATTTGAGTGGGAGCACATGGCTGCTAATGGATGGATGGGAGACAGGTGGGAGGGAGGCAGCCCAAACCTCCCCCAACCCACCCCCATCCATGACTGGACCAGGTACTGTAGTCCAAAGGAGATAGACTTTACTGTAATGAAGAGCTTTTAAACTGCATTTCCCAGAGGAAGATTGCCAGGAGGAGGGGAAAGAGCTCCATTTTCTCAGGCTTTACGGGACACAGTTGACTCTTGTCATGAAGGAGACTATTGAGACTAATTTGCACCATCACTGCTGTATATCGCCAGGCCTGAGCGGGATCTGCTCGGGAGCGCTGAGTTTGGAGATACCAAAACCCACAGTCACCTGGGTGCAGGGCAGAGAAGTGTGGGTGACTGGATGGTAAGCTGCAGTATTGCTGGGACTGGTTAGTTGCTGCTGTGGGGATTTACTATCTGCTGCCAGAGAGAATAAGCCATTTGGGAACTAACCATCCAGCCATCTAGTAGCCTTTTTGCTGCTTGCAGGCTTGAATGGGACTATTCTCATGTGTACCTAAGGTACATTTGGGCCCCAACACTAGCCGGCTGAGAAGTTAGGACCTTTATAGCTACACAGAGACCTTTACCTATTGCTTATGGTAAGAAGTACCTCTCAGGGAACATTGCACTATATCTTAGCCATTCTCCTAATGTACAGTCTAGACAAGTCACAGTATTAATATTCACTTTGCAGTTAATTCTTATATGCAATGTTTATTGTCGACTTTGCTGATTTATGTGTTGATGCTAATGTAGTGGTATAGAACCCTATCCTAACTTACCTTGGCATAGTGATTATACTAAAACGTGTTGCGCTATCAAAATAAAGTGCTAGTGCATCAATAATTTAAAAAATACTAATCATTTAGATAATGAAACAATTTCATGCTTAATGAGGGTTGATAGACTAGCCCTTAATGACGTCCTATTGGACGAAATGCATCGGGTGGAGCTACATCAGTGACATCATCACACCCGACAGGGTGCTGATCGTGTTTATCTGTTTCACATGCAATCTCCTACCTGACTTTTCTGAGTAGTTTTAATCTTTATAAATGGTGGAATTTTCATACTACTACACTACGAGTCCCCCCTTTGCCTTTATTCCTTCTTGAGCTTCATCTGTGGACTGCCCTGGCTATTTGGAAACCCCTTTCCTGAGTCCTGGATTACGCCATCCATCTATCCCAGTTGGATATCTCCCAAAAAGTGCAGCTAGACCTTCATCTTTGAGTTCTTACCTGTTGGTAAGTGGCTTGTGAGTGGGGTGTGCACCTGGGTGTGGAGTGGTGTTTATTCACACTGTTTTCTTTAATTCTGGCGACGCATGCATTTACTGATGGACTTGTTTGCACTGTGCATTTTTCTTTCTATAAAGAACTTTTCTATGAATTAATTTATTCACACATCTGTTGGATATACTTGTTTAAGCACTGAATTCTTTCATTATTGTTTCATCATCTGATTGGTTGGCATTTTTGAATTATTGATGCACCAGCACTTTATTTTGATAGCACTACACATTTTTGTTTAAATTTGTTGACTATATGTATGTGGCTATATAGAGGGTGCAGCTATCACAGTTTAGTTATTTTATCTTGTAACATTTTTTTTTCACTTAGCACAACCATTTTTTGTTCTTTATAGTGATTATACTGTTTAGTAGAAGGTGTCTGAACCCACCGTCTGTGTGTTCAAACCATTTATTCTGACCTGTACCAATACGTTGAGTTAATTTACCACTAAACGGTCTTGGTGCTAATTCACAGCCAAATCAACCCCTTCTCGCAGATGTAACGTAAATTTGTGACATCGGCTTCAGTGGGTTGTACTGGGGTGATGCCTGCATCGTAAAGCATCGCCCCGGTCAGGGGAGGACTGGGCCAGGGGACAGAGGGGCAATTGCCCCCAGGCCGCTCTGATGTCCCATAAAAAGGCTGCACTGCTTCTGCCACAGACATGCCTAAAGGATTCCTTGTGAAGAGAAGTAAAAAGTCCCCACCACTGAGTGCGGGATGAAGACAAGGACAGAGCGCAGGCCTCCCCCCCAGCATGGATGGTGTAAACTGTGTCCGAGCAGAGGCCAGATCTATGTCCCACTGGAGACTCTCCCCCTGGCGACCCTGCAACCAAGCTGTCCCAGCTCCCCCCAATCCCCCCTGGTAGCCAGGTCAGGAACCCATATTCGGCCATTGGGTAGAGTAGAGAGTACCTAGAGCGGAGCTTCAGCCTGGAATAGAGGTCAGTGGAGGCGGGTAAGAAGGAGAGTGGGAGGAGGGCTGAGTCGCTGCACCATGGGCCTCTGGTTTGTACTTACCCCCTGGCCCGAAAGTTGCCAGTCAGCCCCTGACCCCGGTACTGTTTTTTAGAGCCCACGGTCGGCTTTCTTGTAATAACAACCCAATGTGGCTAATCACCTGCTCGGGTGTTATCACAAGCAGCAGGACGGGACGTCCCCCCCTCCTTCCACCTTCCGTGGCTCGTCCGGCTTTCTTGTAATAACAACCCAATGTGGCTAATCACCTGCTCGGGTGTTATCACAAGCAGCAGGACGGGACGTCCCCCCCTCCTTCCACCTTCCGTGGCTCGTCCAGGTCTTCCATCCCACTGGGAGATCCGAGCAACCAGCCGGCACGTCTGCCGGCTGGTCGAAGACCCCAAAAAGCCTTAAAGATGCCAGATCTAAAAAAAAAAATGACAGTATTCAAACCAGCCAAATTTGGCATTTTGAATGCTTTTAAGTGCAAAGGAGGGATTTGGGGTCTTTTAGACCCCAGATCCCTCTATAAAGAGTACTTCGCTGCCTATTACTGTCATAAGAGCTGTTTACATTTCTTGTGACAGCAATAAGAGTGTTAAAAAAAAAATGTAAAGGGACAGTGTAAAAAAAAAAAAAATAATAATAATAATTTAAAGCACTCCGTCCCCCCGTGCTTGCGCACAGAAGCAAATGCATATGTAATTTGCGCCTGTATATGTAAACGGTGTTCAAACCACACGTGAGGTTTTGCTGCGCTCGTTAGAGGGAGAGCAATAATTCTACCACAAGATCTCCTCTGTAACTCAAAACTGGTAATAGTTAAAAATTGTTAAAGCGTCGCCTATGGAGATTTTTAGGTACAGTAATTTGTCACCATTCCACGAGAGTGCACAGTTTTAAAGCATGACATGTTAGGTATCTATTTATTCGGCGTAACATCATCTTTCACATTATACCAAAAAATTGTACTAACTTTTTACTGTTTTGTTTTTTTAACTCATGAAAGTGAATTTATTTAAAAAAACATTGCATTTGAAAGACCGCTATGCAAAAACTATGTAACAAAATATTGCAACGGTCGCCATTTTATTTTCTTGGGTCTCTGCAAAAAAAATATATATAATGTTTGT
Source organism: Pelophylax lessonae (assembly GCF_965119305.1). NCBI lineage: Eukaryota > Metazoa > Chordata > Amphibia > Anura > Ranidae > Pelophylax > Pelophylax lessonae. The sequence continues at coordinate 37,407,094 of NC_138778.1, read as the reverse complement.
CAGTTCCAAGTAATTTTCCAGCAAACAAAATACAGATTTTTTAACTTGTAAGCAACAAATGTCAGAAAAAGGCTTAGGCATGAAGAGGTTAAGGGTGTCTATACTGTAACCACTTGCCGACCGCCCGCCGCAGATATACTGCGCCAGGAATGCTCCTCCGGCGGCGTGCGCCCGCCCAAATTAGGCAGCGGAAATGCCGATCCACGGGCACCCGCGATTGCTCCCCGTGGAGAGCGAATGATGGTCTGCTGTTGTAAACACAGCAGACGGTTGTTCTCTCCGGAATGAACGCAGGGCCCCTGTGATCCTCCTATTTAGGATCACAGGTCTCTGTGTTGATTCCACAACTCCTTCCCCCATACAGTTAGAAAACACCCCCTAGGCTCACACTTACCCTTTTATCGCCCCTGGGTTAACCCCTTCCTTGCCAGTGTCATTAGTACAGTAACAGTGCATATTTTTGGCACTGATTACTGTAGTCATGTCACTGGTCTTCCCAAAAGTGTAAAAATGTCAGTTAGGTGTCTGATCTGTCCGCCGCAATCCCGATAAAAATTGCAGATCACCGCCATTACTAGTAAAAAAATAAATAAAAGTGACATAAATCTTTTCCCTAGTTTGTAGACGTGATAACTTTTGCACAAACCAATCAAAATACACTTATTGGGATTTTTTTTTACCAAAAATATGTAGCAGAATACAAATTGGCCTAAAAGGATGAAAAAAGGAAATTATTAAATATTTTTTTGGGGAAAGTTATATAGCAGAAAGTGAAAAATAGTGTTTTTGTTTTCAGAATTGTCCCTTATTTTATAGCGCAAAAAAAAAAAAAAAAAAGCGCACAGGTGATCAAAAACCACCAAAAGAAAGCTCTATTTGTGGAGGAAAAAAGGACATCAATTTTGTTATGGTACAGCGTCATACGACCGCGCAATTGTCAGTTAAAATAGTGCTGAATCGCGGGGAAAAATGGCCTAGTCATTAAGGGGGCAAAATCTTCCGGTCCTTAAGTGGATAAGTGCTTGCAGGAGCTTTCATTCAACTCCGTGTAACAGAGGGGCTGAGGTTGTCCTCTGAGTCGAGGCGCAGAACAGAGAACCCACATTACCAAGTGGCTCATACTTGCCAACTGTCCCGTTTTTGCCAGGACAGTCCCGGCAAATAGGAGCCTGTCCCGGGTAATTTACATTGTCCTGGCAATGTACTTATTTACACTTTGCACTTACTTTATGTACTTATTTACATTTTGTACTTTATTTATATTTACATTTTTTTATGGTTACACCTGAACAATGTTGGCAACTATGAGTGGCTCCTGTGGGGGGTAGCACTGAACAGGGCCGGATTAAGAGCATCATGGGCTTGGTGCTGAGGATTTTGAAGGGCCTTAAGGGCCGTGCCTTGGCATGCACCCAGAGGAGGAAGGGTGCAGCCATGCATGCCTAATTCAACATGGGATGCTGTCTCTGAAGCCCATAAACACATCCATGCATCGGCAACTGTCCCTCCTTGTCCGGCCTTCGTGCTGTGTGGGGAGGTTCTGAGGGAGCTGCCTGGGGAAGCGAGCATAGAAGCCAGACTTCTGTGTTTACAAGTGACAGAAGAGCGGTCACAGTGAATATGGCCAACCCGGGGCCTATATAAAGGTAGGGGCCTGGAGCTGCAGCTCCAATAGCCCCTACGTTAATCTGGCCCTGGCACTGAACGTCATTATATAAGTAGATAACATTTTTAATACATTATGAATAGAATTAACACTCAACATGGAGAATGGTCAATAACATTTGATTTTGCCCCCATTCAAACTGAATAAACGGTTTCACCGGATGAATAGCTCAGTGTTTTTAGTCCCTTTTCTTTTCAGCTGTGTCACACAGTGATGAATAATTTGGTGGTTGTACATGTGGAGGTTTTTGGTGTGATTCAGAGCAGGGCCTTCACCATGTATAATTTGACTTGTCTTTCTGAGTTTACACATGGCGCTCCAGTTTTCTGGCACGGTCCACAAAAACATGCCATTAGGTTAATTGGATTAGGAGTAATTTGGCACTAGTTTGTGTGCTTGTGTCAGTGATGGGGACATTAGATGATTAGTTCCCCAGAAGCAGACATGTGAATGGTTTAGTGTTATGTGTCAAGATCTGAAAAATGCATTGGCAGTGTTACAATAAAAGATGAGAATTTTATGTTGACAGTTTCTGGAAGAAAAAACACATTTGATTACTGTACGATAGTGACAGTCTGTAATTAAAATTCCTAAATCGGAATTATAGGAAAAGTAATAAATAGCAAAAACATTACAACACATAACTGAGCGATTGAGGAGCATTCTTTAGCTAATCATTCATCCTCTTAGAGTGGACCTGTGGTGTAATATTAACTAAATTGGTTGTATGACTAAGGCAGCCGTCATATAGGTAGTCATACTAACCACACATAGAACTGCTTACAAATAATCTTACAAATTGTTCACTGAATATACATGTATTGTGAAGACTTTTCCTGACAATGAAACCACATAGATCCCAGTTGCTGGCTTTGACAAATGGGATAGTAGGCAGGAGTTTTACTCTAACCTTGATCTTTAAATATTTAAAACGGACTAGAAACATACAAACACATAAAATATATAATAAATAAAGCAGACACACCGAAATTTAGAAAAAATTGGCCGCGGCCATTTATTATTTCCTTGCCGATACCGATAATTTGGCCATTGCATATCAGTATGCGGCAATATTTTTGTACATTTAAAAAAATATATATTTTTTTATTTTTTTCTTGACAGGTACTCTTGTGGAGGGATCTGGGGGTCTAAAAGACCCCAAACCCCTCCTCTGCACTTTAAAGCATTCAATGCTGTCATTTTTTTTAAATCTGGCGCCGAGTATCCAGAAGTGATGTCATGATATCACACTTCCGGGTTTTTGTATGGAGACCCGATCAGAGCAGAATGCGGCTTTGATCTGGTCTTTGGTGGCCATGCAGGCTGGTTGCCCGGGTCTCCCGGTGGGATGGGAGACCCGGGTGAGTCGCGGAAGGCGGCGGGAAGGGGGGACGTCCCCTCCAGCTCCTTGTAATGGCAGCCTAGCGGCTTCTCATTGGTTGTGATTACAAGACAACTGACCGTCGGCTATGGACACCGGTACCGGGGTGATGCCTCTAGCTGCAGGCATTACTCTGGCACAAGCACTTTCCCGAAATATCGGTAACCTCCGGGGCCAATTCCGATATATCGGGGAGTGCATATCGGCCCTCGATATATCGGCTTTGCCGATAATCGGTTGATTCCTAATTGTAGCCAATCAGCTAAAATCAATTTTTGTTTAACAGTTTAGGCCAATTTGTATACTGCTACATATTTTTGTCAGTTAGGGGTCCGATCTGTCCGCCTCAATGTCGCAGTCCCACAAAAAAATCGCAGATCGCTGCCATTACTAGTAAAAAAAATAAAATAATAATAAAAATGACATCAATCTTTCCTGTAGTTAGTAGACGCGATAACTTTTGCGCAAACCAATCAAAATACGCTTATTGCAATTTTTTTTTTAACAAAAATATGTAGCAGAAAACAAATTGGCCTAAAATGTTAAAAAATTTGATTTTTAATTTTTTTTTGAGAATGTTATATAGCAGAATGTAAAAATATTGTTTTTTTTTTTCAAAATTGTCGCTCTTTTTTTGTTTATAGCACAAAAAATAAAAATTGCACAATTGATCAAATACCATCAAATGAAAGCTCTATTTGTGGGAAAAAAGGGACATCAATTTTATTTGGGTACAACATTGCATGACCGCGCAATTGTCCGTTAAAGTAACGCAGTGCCGAATCGCAAAATAGGGCCTGGTCATTAAGGGGGCAAATCCTTTCGGTCTTAAAGTGGTTAAACTGTTGCCGACCGCTCTACGTACATTTACTGTGGGGCGGCGACTCCTCTACGCAGAATCATGTACCTGTGCGTCATCCTACACTCCCAGTTCTGGGGCGCGCACGCGCGCTGCTGGCGACCTGCTGCTGCTGTGATTGGACGCAGCTGGAGCCCAACAGCGAATCCTGCGATTATTCGGGAGAGAAGCAGAATGGCAGTCTGCCTATGTAAACAAGGCATATCGCCGCTCTTTAAAAAGGGGAGGTAAAAATCCTGTGTTTCTGTTAAGCAGGAACATGGATCTCTGCCTTCACATAATACAAGCACCTCCCACACAGTAAACACTCCCTAGGCACACATTTAACCCTTTGCCTGCCCCTGATGTAAACCACTTAGCCAGTGTCATTTGTACAGTTACAGTGCATATTTTTTAGCACTGGTCACTGTATTAGTGTCACTGGTCCCCAAAAAGTGTCAGTTAGAGGTCTGATTTGTCCGCCGAAATATCACAGTCCCGCTATAAGTCACTGATCGCCTCCATTACTAGTAAATAAAAATTATCCCATAGTTTGTAGACCCTATAACTTTTGCACAAAGGAATATACTGCAACCTTCTCACATCCGTTAGATATCTATAGCGCGGAAACTTATTTCTTTCTACAAACGAATATACGCTTATTGGGATTTTTTTTTTACCAAAAATATGTAGCAGAATACATATTGACCTAAATCGATGAAGTATTATTGGGTATGTTTTATTGCAGAAAGTAAAAAATACGTCCAAATAGTTAAGAAGAATCGGGACGAAAGAGAAAATGTGATTTTTGACTTACCGTAAAATCCCATTGATAGATACAGCACCCACCCCTCTGTGGAGTTGGCTTTCTTCTGACACTGCTTGTAACAAAATTTAGTGCCTATAGCTGAGAGAGGGAGTATACCCCCTGGCACTGCTCATAGGCATAGTCAAGCTTTTTCCTGCCTAGTGTCCTACTCCTGTAGGGGGCAGTATAACCCAATTGTTAGAAGAAGAAGAATCAGAATCTGTGTCCATCAATGAACATCAGAGAAATTGATTTTACGGTAAGTCAAAAATCCCATTTTTTTACCCTGTCAGTAAATGCCAGTGACAGGAAAAGGTTGCCAGTAAAAAAATATGGCAGTGATGTTTGGCTTGGAACCAGAGGCGGATAAGACCATTCGAGTGCCTGCTACAGTGTCTTGTCCCTAAGCTAAATACTATAAATACATATTAAAAAATATATTAAAAATACATTTTTTTGCTTTAATACCCACTTTAAATCACATTATCAATTGCATATTGTACTTGTTTGTAGCCTAAATACTGAAATTTGCACTTAAAACTGTAATTTTGTAACTTTTGGAAATGCAAGTAAAACTTGGCTGTGCCAGTAAATTTTGGGTGTTGTGTCAGTAAATCTCAATCTGATAGGTTGGCAACACTGGCGCTGATTTCAGAAAGTGGCAGCTAGTACGAGGAACTTCTCCCCGTATTGTTACAGGGAGTGCAGGGATCGGGCAGCGGCTGCAGAATTAGAAACATGTTACATATTCAACCCTTAAAAATTGGTGGAAAATGTAACATGTTCCCAAATAGGAATTTATCCTTTAGAGCTGTACTAAAGGCAAAATAAAGAAATTACATACAGTATATAATGCAGTCTGTCAAAAACATTAAAACAGCAGTCCTTTATTTTTCAGGGTCCCCCCCCCCCCCTTCCTGTAACATAGTTGGATTACTTGTTGGTCCTTCTAGTAAGTTTATTTTAGAACTTCCTTTTACAAGTGAAATCCTAGTACGGGCCGAATGTCAGCCAGTTTTTATCGGCTCGTGTGTATGGCAGCCGGTCTGAGAATACAGAATAATGAGCATACTGGAAAACAGGCAACCGACTGGCTTCCCGATCAGCGCTCTCAGCCAATTGCTGAGAGCACTGAATGGAGTCTTCTGGCGGGGGGGCCCCCTGTCTGAACACAATAGAACAACAGGGGAGATCGCTGTACTAACATTGGATTGTTAGTACAATGCTTCCAACCAGAGCTGTCAGTTGTTTTTTTTTTTTTAAAACAAAAAACACTTGGTGTGTACTCGGCTTAAGTTGTTCACCAAAAGTAGCAGTTTGAAAAGGGGTGTCAAACTCAATTTCATTGTGGGCCACATCAGCATTATGGACCAGTTGTATCTATAAGACTAGATGTCCAGAGCACCCCACCCCTCTTTATATCTGATGTCAAGAGTCCCCCAGAATCCAAAGCCAAGAGTCCCCCACCCTTCCATACATCACAGTGCGTCCCCCTTACCTTGTACTGCTGCTGGAAAGCTGAAAGTGAAGGGTCTAGAGGAGGACCAGAGGAGATCTGGAGTCAGCTGCCAGGGTCTGCTGAATGCTGGGACGGGAGGGGAGGAGGCAGAGACGAGGGGTGCTGCGGCTACACAGAGAGGCTCAGGATCTGTAGGAGGAGTTCTGTCCTCCAGTCTGCTGCCCACTGCTGAAACGGGTATGGCAGGGACAAGCCTCTTTGTGGCTCCATGGAAAAGTTCAGGATCTGCTGAAGGAGTCCTGTCCTCCTCTTTGCGGCTGACTGCTAAGACAAGGTTCAGTCAGAGATGAGAGGGGGTAGAAGCTGCAGGAGAGGTGCAAGGGCCGCATGAAATGGCCTAGCAAGCCATATTCAGCCTGGTCAGACCCCCCAGTAGAAGTCGGAAGTGACGAAACGTCGGGGCGTGGCTACATGGCCTTTCCGGATTGTTTGGCGAAGGAATGGAGGACTGTTTCAGAGGTCCGGTAACCAGCGTGGAGGTGGTAAGGACCCCATGAACGCTCCACATCTGTTCTGTAATTACACTAATGTGCTTTTTTAAAGTTAAACATATAAGTGCAATAGGCGAAGGTTCACCATGTACAATAAAGCTCATAGTTTAAAATGTTATTAGTGGAGATTTTCTCTTTATTATATATGATCACTGGGGATTTTTGTGCAAGAGGAGACTCTGCGATTATTCAACATCCATCTTGCCTGGTGGTCTGTGACACTACGGTTAACTTAAAGTGCATACCATGAGAATGGGGGGCTATGATCTCTGGCAAGAGTTTAACCATTGGGAGTGGTTTGTGGCACATTGGTGGAGGAGTCTTTAAGGTGCTTGAATTTTACTCACAAGAGCCACAGCTGGATAGTGCACATGGGAATCTGATTACTGAGAGGATCATATCCACGATTTCTTCACAGGTGGCACGAGTGTTTTCAGCACATTGAGTAACTTTATATTCATTTCTATTTTGCATAAACCGTTTTCATATTTTTGCAACCATTTGTGTTCAGGTCCATCCCCCGTAAATGGGCATCTTTGTGCGTGTATAAGGGGAGGGAGGGATCTTGAAAAGCCACACTATACCCCAGGCAGTTATCTGCAATGGTGTAGCTAAGTCTCAGCTGTTGGGTCATTCTCTATCCAACATTTAAAACAGTGTATACACTTTTTTTATTTTGTAACTCAACTGATTTAATGCCTCCCGCCATCCTCGTCCCCCATTTCCCGCAGATGCCCACCACAACCATTCCTATCCTGCAACAGAAATTTCCAGGACGCCAATGCCTCTACTGCTGTAGATACTTCTAATATTACAGATGCTCATAGTCTGAAAGCCTTTATGACTTGAAATTTTCTTGGTGTTGTTTTTCCTTATAGTTTTAAGTCTTGGCAGCACTTAGTTGTAACACGGAGGAAAAAAGCAATATTAAAGAGGCCCAGTTCCCTCGGGACCATGTTGTTGTTGTTGTTGTGGCCTCTGTAATGGAAAAAAGCTATTTGCATGACCCTATTGACAACAGGAGTGATCCTATTGAATCCTGGTGCTGTAGATGTGTTATGCTTTTTCCCGGGAGGTCTCCAAGCCATATAATAGAACAACTGGCCCAGGAGGCTGCATAGCCTTCTTAAATTTCATATCAACTTCCAGTTGTGTCTTCTAAAGGACGAATCCTCTGCATTTCCTGCTCTACATGCTGGAATGAAGCCCAGGAAGACACCTGATTACCGGTTACACCACGTGTGACTGTTCGTAGAAAGAGGGCTGTCATTTCAGTCCTCACACCTGCTCAGCTGCTAACATGACGCAACTAGATTTAATCATGAGGATGTCACTTACAGCTCACCTGGAAAACAGGTTACTGAATGTGCTGAGTAGGGAGAGCCAGGCTGGAGTTCTTTGACTGCTTCCAGACTACACATCTCTCCATTCTGCTGCCTGGTCCGGAGGATTCTGGGAGTACCATTGCTGAAACACTTGGAGTGCCAAAGGTTTGCTCCCCCGAAGGTGTAAAGTTTAGAGGCTCAATGAACAGAATTATACAAACCAACTGTGAGTGTACAAGTCCTTATGTGAACCTGTTTTGGCTGTTTGTTGTCCGATGCTAGAAGATGTCTTTTGTTGGTTTGGATGCTGATGAAATTTGACCACTTGCAACATGAACACCGAGCATAGGAGATAAGCCCTCTGCTATAATAGCATTGTAGATCAATGAATATGTCTTGTCGTATGTGTTCATTATATAATTGTCACTGGCTCAAAGATTTTCACAGCTTGTGGTAATGTTTTTTTTATACCTCTGTACTGTTGGTAGTATTTCAAGAGAGAAAATACTGCTCTGTATTTTTTTTTTCATTTATTAATATTATGGTCAGGACTAATTTATTTTCAGAAAGATATTTATATTTTTATCTTTATTAATTATAATATATATATATATATATATATATATATATATATATTTATGTACTGTATATATATATATATATATATATATATATATATATATATAATAAAAAAATATTTATTATTATTATTATTATTATTAGTATTATACGTATAATTATAATATAATGTTGTCATTATATATAAATGTTTCTAAATTATACTTATAATCTTCATATTTATTTATAGTTTATCTTTATGTATATATCTTTATATTCTAGCAAGCAAGTGGAGTTTTGGACTCCTTTTTCTTTAGTTTACTTGTCTATTCATAGCTGCTCTGTTACAAAAAAGCCTTTAGCTTAAGCTTTGTACACACTAGCCATTTTTTCTTATTTTTTTTTTTTTTATTTATTAATATTATGGTCAGGACTCATTTATTTTTTATACCTCTGTACTGTTGGTAGTATTTCAAGAGAATAAATAGTGCTCTGTATTTTTTGTTTTTAATTTATTAATATTCTGGTCAGGACTAATTTATTTTCAGAAAGATCTTTATATTTTTATCTTTATTAATTATAATATATATATATATATATATATATATATATATATATATATATATATATATATATATATATATATATATATATTAGTGATCGACTAATATCAGTTTTTCGTTGCTGATACCGATATTTTGGCCAATGCATATCGGTATCGGATGATATTTTTTGTACATTTAAAAAAAAATTTTTTTTTTTTTTTTTAACAGGTACTTTTGTGGAGGGATCTGGGGGTCAAAAAGACCCCAAATCCCTCCTCTACACTTAAAAGCATTCAAAACGCCAAGTTTGGCTGTTTTGAATACTGTAATTTTTTTTAATCTGGCACCAGACAGTACCCCGGAAGTGATGTCACTCATGAAATCACTTCCGGGTTTTTGCATGGAGACCCGATCTTCATGGAGACCTGATCAAAGCCGCATCTGGCTCTGATCGGGTCTCCATGCAAAAACCCGGAAGTGATGTCATGACCCAGTCAGAGCCAAATGCAACTTTGATCTGGTCTTCGGCGGCAGTGCAGGCTGGTTGCCCGGGTCCCCGGGTGGGACAGGAGACCCGGGCGAGCCGTGGAAGCGGCGGGAGGGGGGGGGTCCCCTCCCGCTCCTTGTAATGACAGCCGAGCAGCTTCTCAGCCGCATCGGTTGTCATTACAAGACAGCCGACCGTCGGCTATGGACGCCGGTACTGGGGTGATGCCTCTAGCTGCAGGCATCACTTCGGTACAAGCACTTTCCCAAAATATCAGCAATATCGGTAACCTCCGGGGCCGATTCCGATATATCAGGAAAAGTGCATATCGATATATCGGAAAAAGTGCAGATCGGCCCTCGATATATCGGTCGATCCCTAATAAATAAATATATATATATATATTTATTATTATCATTATTATTATTATTATTATACATATAATTATAATAATATTATATTATAATAACATAATGTTGTAATTTTATATATAAATGTTTCTAAATTATCCTTGTAATCTTTATATTTATTTATAGTTTATCTTTATGTATATATCTTTTATATTGGAGTTTTGAGCTCCTTTTTCTTTAGTTTACTTGTCTATTCATAGCTGCTGAGTTACAAAAAAGCCAGTTTCTTAAGCTTTGTACACACTAGTTTGTACACACACTGAAAGATGAAGAGGAGCCGGTGTACTAACTATCTGATGTTAGTACAGCAATATCCCCAGCTGTTCTATTGTGTTCTGATGGGGGGGGGGGGGCGCTCCCCCCACCAAAACGCTCCTTTTCTCGGTCATGCCCCTTTGACAAATGCCAGCTGAACGGACCGACTCCAGTACACACGTGCCGAATGTCGGCTGGTTTCTATTGAATGTGTGTACTAGGCTTAACAGAGCTTAGTAGCTGTGAAATATACACACACACAATGACTTATCCCCCTCCCCTATCTGTTTGCCCTGCTCCTTTGCAGACTGAAAAAGAGAAAGACAACACGAAAGCAAAGAGCCTTTCATGTGAGCTTCCCACTATGCTTGTTAAATGCTGTGGGAGAATACATTATTAGTTAAATAAATTGTTTATATAAATACTATTAATGTAGTTTAACCCCCTAGCACAGACGGAACATAAATATGTGGCATCTGTTTTAGGGGGGTTGTACCAGGGAGATGCCTGCAGCTAGAGGCGTCACCCCGGTACCATTGTTTAGAGCCGTTGGTCGGCTTTCTTGAAATGACAACCAATGCGGCAATTCTTGGAGCAATGTCATGACATCACTACTGGGTACTGGAGCCTTAAAGGCGCCATATTTAAAAAAAAAAGTGCAGAGGAGGGATTTGCCGAACTAAGATTAGTGGGCAGGGTTTAGTCCAGGCAGCTGCAGTGGCAGCCAGTTACAGTACTCCTCTCTCCTCACACACAGCTACACAGTCCTATTGCAAGGGGAAACAGTGAAGTACTCCAATAACGTGGGTGGGCTCTTATATAAGTGTAGCCATGGCTTTTTTTCTCGGAGAATAGGTGCAGGAACTCACCCCTTCTGAGTCACCCATTGTCTCCACCCACTACCCACCTCTGAGCATTGTCCCTTGGTTCTACCCCCTACCCACCTCCCACGCACAGCAGCAAAATAGCTCACCCAGAAACAAAAGATCCACCCCAGCAACATTAGACCCCCCTCCAGTAGCAACAACCACTCTCCCAGCAACCAGCATCAATAGATAAGCCAACAATAGACCTCTACCTCAACAGGAGAGCCCTACAAACAACATAAGACCCCCCAGCAACAATAGATCCCCCAACAGCAACAATAGACGCTCACACAATACCAGATCCCTACCAGTGACAATAGATCCCCCAGCAGCCAGCATCAAGAGACCCTCCAACACACCCCACACCACTTGCTATTACATACATTCAGTGCTGGAGGTGCCGGAACTGCGTTCCACCACGTTCCTGATGAAAAAAAGCCCTGAGTGTAGCCCCCTTGCCCTAAACAGGGGCTTATATGCTGCTACTAGCTTGGCTTTAGTAAGCTCAGACTGAATGTATAGTTTTTTCACCTGGTTTTTCTCTAAGCCTAAGTTAGCTTGCAATTTCTCACTGTCATGAGTAGATGTCACTGGTATCACCAGTCATAGTGTGAGATTTCACAAACAAACCTAAGTTATGAATTATTTATAATTTGAGTTATTTATATTTTCTTTAGCCAATCTAGTAGGAGGTTTATGCCACTGGTGCATGCTGGGGGAGGAGGTGCTGCTGGATGGTGCTAGGCCCAATAGCCTGTTTGGGGCCTAACATTTGCTGATGTGGTCTTGAAGCTCTTCTGCCTAGTGTGGAGGAAGCTTTAAAATACAGTATCTCTCCTGCGCTCAAGTGGTATGCGGGAAGGTGAATGTTCTAAGTGTTTTTTTAGGCACAGATAAGGTGGTCTTGCTGCCCCCTCAGGACCAAGGGTATCCAAAAAAAAAACTGTAAGACAATAACAAGAGAAGGGCGCACTGACCTTGTGCATTACCACTTGAAAGTTTGTTAAAATCAAAATGGGTAGTGTACAATATTTGTTTAATATGTTTTTATTGAAATATATGAAGTATACAAGCACGAGGATACCTCCGTGACAAAAAGGAAAGGTACATAATCCACTAACATAGTTGCAAACATAAATAACATCCAAGAGTATCAAGTAGAACCAACAGGTAGATATACATGGGAACTCAACATTTCAGGAATTATGAAGCACATCAAACCAGGTATTTGAGCCCAGGCACTCGAGGAAAGCAGAGGGGTAAGAGCAGAGAAGAGGAGGAAGAAAAAAGTAGAAGGTAACGATAAGTGCAGGAGGGAGGGGGGGGGCTCCCTTAGTGTTAAGCAAGCCTAAACAATCTAATCAAGGAGAATCATCAACCATATACATAGCATATGTACTGGAATGGGTAAATGTTAGCCAACATGACCATATCTTGCAGGCCAGGGATGCATGTCCGCGGAAGTCCAGGGTCATGTCCTCCAGGTGATATAGACGATCAACCGAGCGCAGCCATTGAGATATCGGGGGGGGGGGGGCATCTGACTGCTTCAAATATTTCGGAATTAGGGCTTTAGCCGCGTTAAGTAAATGGGGAGTGATGGATTTGCGGTACTGAGCAGGGTGAAGTTTGGTGTTGTGGAACAGAACAGTCCATGGATCCATAGCAATTGGTGAGCCCTGAATTTCTTCAATGAGTGAGAGGACATTGGTCCAGAAGGGGCGGATAATGGGGCAAGTCCACCAGATGTGTGCATGTGTGGCTCTGAGCCTGCATCCTCTCTAACACTCGGCCGACAGAGATGGTAACATCCTTTGCAATTTAGCAGAGAGTATAGCATTGAGAATAGTGCCACCGGGTGAGAAGCTTGTAGTTGTACAATATACTCACAAACATAGGATATGTACATGCATGTAGGAAATGGGAACCACTCACCTCCAGAACACTTCTCTACTGCTGGATAGTGTGATGGCAACCAAAAAGACCTGTTATGGCTTACGCGTTTCAAGGGAGAACCCTCTTCCTCAGAGCGGCAATTTTGACTCTGAGGAAGAGGTTTTCCCTCAATGCCCTTCTCTTGTTATTATCTTACAGTGGAGGAAGCTGTGCCAAGGAGGAGACCCATGAGAGGCCCTTTGCTGGAGAGAGCCAGAAAGAAGGCTGGTCTGTCAGATGGGCCTGGTGATTCAATTGGAGGATGCACTGACATTTAAGAACGTTCTTACAGTGTTGCTGGGTTGACTTCATGGGTCTAACACTGAGAAGCTGGACAGTGATTGGGATCTGGAGAAGTCTTTAAGTGATCTGCTATGGTATCTGGTACCCCTAATCCTCACCTCCTCAAAGGAGAAGTATAGCCTAAGCTTTTTTGGCTGTAGTTCTTCTATAGATCACAGGAGTGATAAAGTCTGCTGTCAACTTCACAGAACCAATCCAGGCTCTGAAAAGATCTCGACAATATGGTCGGGATCAGCCCAGAAGCCTGGACCGGCAGCTAGCTCAGCCTCTCAGTGAGCCACTGAGAGCCTAAGCCAACTGCTCCCGCCCCCTCCACAGCCCAGTGCTCCAGTAAACACTGGAGGAGCAGAGCAGAGAACCATGATCAGTGCGGCTTGATCACTCAGTTCTTGGTCTTAGAGATGGCAGGGGACAGCCTTAGCTGGGGTCAGTGCTGTAGCCATGTGGGTAAGTATGTTTGATTTTTTTTTTTTTTATAATCCCATACCTCTTTTAACCATTCTGCAATAAAACTTTAAAAAGATAAAAGTGACTGGCGCCCAATATCCTTTCTCTATTTTAGCCATGGACCCAGCCCTGGGGTGAAATACTAGCCCACCGCTGGCCTCTGAAGATGCTATCCTGTTTTTGGGCTGCCAGAGGGGTTATCCAAAGGGAGGTTGATACCAAGTCAAAGTCAGATACTTTTTGCGATTCGGCACTGTGCAACTTTAACTGACAATTGCGCGGTCATGCAACGCCATACCTAAATGAAATGTACGTCCTTTTTTCCCATAAATAGAGCTTTCTTTTGGTGGTATTTGATCACCTGTGCGATTTTTACTTTTTGCGCTATAAACAAAAAAAGAGCGACAATTTTGAAAAAAATAACAATATTTTTCACATTTTTTTATATGAAATTCCCCCCCCCCCCAAAAAAATGTAAAAATCAAAATTTTTTATCATTTTAGGCCAATTTGTTTTCTGCTACCTATGTTCGGTAAAAAAATCGCAATAAGCGTATTTTGATTGGTTTGTGCAAAAGTTATTGCGTTTACTAACTAAGGGAAAGATTTCTGTCGTTTTTGGTGGGATTTTTTAACGAGTAATGGCGGCGATCTGCGATTTCTTTTGCGGGACTGCGACATTGCGGCGGACAGATCGGACCCTTGACTGACATTTTTGACACTTTTGGGGGTACCAGTGACATTACTACAGTAATCAGTGCTATAAATATGCACTGTTACTGTAAAATGACACTGGCAGGGAAGGGGTTAATTTTATTGGAGAGGGAGGGGTTAATGTATGCCTGGTGCTTACTGACATGTGTGGGGGGGAGGTGACTGAGTGACACAAGGACAGATCACATGTTCAGCTATGCTGAACCCTGCAATCTGACCCTGCCTGTCACTTAGGAGATCCGCCCGCTTTGTTTACACAAGCGGGCAGATCTCCAGACTCGATTCCCCGACGATCGGGGCAGAGCGGCGGTGATCCCCGCCGTTCCTCCCCTGGCCCGACTCCCGCTGTGACTGAATACAGCGGGAGCGAGCCTCCGGCGGCACGCGCACGCCGCCGTGAGAGGGGAATGTCTGGCGACGTAGGTCTACGTCGCCAGACGTTATCGAGCCACTTTGCCGCAGTAGAGCTCTAGTGAGCAGCGGTAAAGTGGTTAAGGGCCTATTCACACCAGTAAGGGCTGTTGTGTTGTGTTACATCACTGCATTAAAGCATGCTGCCTAACTCACTAAAATGGACCAAAAATCAGACTTGTCCCACTTTTGCTAGCACATCGCAATGCAACAGGCAGTGGTTGTCAACTCTTGTCTTCAGGACCCACTAGCAGGCCAGATTTTAAGTATTACCTTGGGGAGATGCAGACTTGAATACTGCAATCACTGAGCAGCAAATTATATCACCTGTGAGGTATTTCAGTTATCCTGCAAAACTGACCTGTTAGTGTGCCTTGAGGACCGGAGTTGACAACCACTGCAGTAGTGCATTACCATGCATTTCTGTGTGCTGAAGCACAGATGTGTTGGGTTGCCATTCACAATGAATAGCAACACGCTGCACCAACACATGTAAAGCACAGTGCACCAACTCATGTAAAGCACAGAGCACCAATGCATGTAAAGCACACTTTACTGCAGTAACATGATTTGAATGTTCCCTAATTCTTTTTTTTTTTTGTGAAAGCAGGGTTTTAATTTGCTGTTTAGTATGCATAGTTTTCTGTTATAATAAACAGCTACACACAACTAACAGGAACGCGGTATGGTTAAGTGTGTAAATGTTTAAAAACTGTCTGGCACTACAGACCTCTTGTCTTTTCACCTGCAAGCTCTGTTCAGTAATGTAACCTGCTTTTTATCATCATGGCTGTGGCCTTCTCCCTAATCGATATTCAGTGGTTTGGAAAACAAAGTCTGCAGACCATGTGAGGTTTTAAATTACTTAGACAACCCAAAGAAGATTGTCTGCACTGAAACAAAAGAGAAGGCAGAGAACTGGAGTGAGTCCAAAGCTTTTACAGCAGTCCCCTTGAATGGCATCACAGTCCTAAAACTAAAGCGATTTTATAACAAATACTTCACTAATGATTCCAAGGACTGGCTGTACAGGACATAGGTGTGCGCAGCCTATTGCAATAGGGTGTGCTCCCCAAAGCTCATACACACATGCACAGTAGTACAGTGAATGATGTCAGTAGAGCAGTTGACAGTGTCTGTAGGGCAGAAGCTGGTGTCAGTGGGACAGTGGATGGTGTCAGTCAGTAGAGCAGTGGACAGTGTCAGTAGGGCAGTGGACTTTGGCCCACTGACATCAATCTCTGCTCTACTGACAAAGTCCACTGTTCAACTGACACTATCCACTGCTCAACTGACACTATCCATTGCTCAACTGACACTATCCATTGCTCAACTGACACTATCCATTGCTCAACTGACACTATCCACTGCTCAAGCGACACTATCCACTGCTCTACTGACACTAGCTTCTGCCTTACTGACACCAATCTCTGCCCTACTGACAGAGGACGGTGTCAGTAGAGCAGTGAATGGTGTCAATAGGGTAGAGGTTGGTGTCGGTAGTTTTTATATATATATATATATATATATATATATATATATATATATTTTTTTTTTGTTATTTTACAATTTTTTGTTTTTTTTTTTACAATTTCTTTTTACAATTTGTTAGGAGCCCCATTGGGGGCTTTGGTGAAATAGCAGAGAAAGGGACTGAGGACAGAGATTCTCCCAGTCCCTTTCTCTACTGTATAGCCTGCCTCAGCTGCCACGGGGGGGGGGGGGGGGATGTAGGTCAATGTTCAGCAGGGGGAATCTGCATTGCCCAGGGTGATGATTAGGGTGTGCTTATCCCAAGCACAGGCCTATGGTACAGGATAATGATTCTTAGATGTACAGTAGCCATATAGTAAAGGCATATACCATTGAAAGGAAACCTGTACTTTAAGATACTTGTATATGCAGGCTGCAACTGCTGACCTCCTTCTGCAAATGCTACTACTTGGTTGTCTTCAGAATTTCCTTAAGCCTCATACACACCACTAGTTTTCTTTTCAGTTAACCCAATTGAATGAAAAAAATCTGCCAGCTCAGTTTGGAGCCGCTGTACTAACAATCCAATGTTAGTACAGTGTTCTCCTCCACTTTGCTATTTAGTTCTGACAGGTGGGTGGCTTCGGATGGGAGCCGGTCGGCAGACCTCTTTCGGTCATGAGCCTTTGACAGAACTAATCGTACCGGAGGCTGTACACATGGGCCGAATGTTTTGGCCCATGGGTACTAGGCTTTACTTAGACTGGCTAAAGATGGAGCAAATTTATTTTCTGCAACTACGACAGTGATGACAGGGGAATCTATCCCACCAAACTATTGTCTTCTCCTGGCGGGGAAAGCTGTGATTAATTCTAGAGACTATAACATGTGTGTTTGAGCACCTTAATGCAATAGGCTACACCTATTTCCACCATGTAAATGGGGTGAAGAAAAGCAGACATGTTTGAAGTCTAGCCTGTATGACAACTATGGCTCATTTCATAGATACAATGAAGAAGAAATCATAGGTAAAACGATGAGAAAAAATCTGAAAAAGAAAAGTAATGCAGAATTTACAGCTAAGGATTTGTAATCTGAAATATATTACTTTTTGTTTTTGGGTTAAGATACAGCAAAAGATAAAGTGGTAAAAAATATTTAAAATCTTAAAGACTGGCCAAAGATTGCAGATTTATAACCAAGAGGCAACGGGAGACCTGTCCATCATCCCTCGCATTGTTGGAGCTGGAGCTGGAGCTCTGAGACCCAAGATCTTAATCAGTAATTGGATGTCACATTCACACAGAGAGATTGGCTTTCTTTTCTTTAAAGAAAATAGAATGCCTTGTAGCACAACTTATTGGACTCTAGGTAGCCCACTTATTGTTACAAGGGATGCTCAAATCAATTGCATCATGTACTATTATGATACAATAGGTGGGGGACCCAAAAGACCGTAATTTCTAGTTCTTTTTAGTATTCAGGTAGTTCTGTGTCATATACCTGTCTTATGTTATGTGTAGTATAGTGCATATGTTTCCCTTCTCTTTGCAGTAGGCTATAACCTGACGTTTCATGAACCCCTCTCTCTTCAGAGGATGAACTACGTGGGGCAGCTGGCGGGCTCTGTACTGGGCCGTGTACGGGACTTGTATAAAGGAGTCAACCCAGCCACGTTGTCTGGCTCCATTGATGTGATAGTGATCCGACAGCCTGATGGCTCTTTTCGATCGTCTCCATTCCATGTGCGGTTCGGGAAACTGGGCATACTGAGATCAGCCGAAATGGCGGTAAGTCTAAAAAAGACCATGCAAACCTCACTAACTAAAATAATCATGTGGAAAACAAAAAATGTGAATCAGCGCTTACGATAAAAACGGATAAGCAGCTAGCAAAGGAGTGTAAAATATACATACACTAAAATACAGAATAAAAAAAAGGGGTTGCAGTGCTAAAAACTAGTGAATTGCATACACATTAAAGTGCAATAATAACACACATTATCCCAGTAAGGGGATTGTAATAATTCATACAATAAATGTTCATTCCAAGGATATTATAAAGTTTATAAATATATCCCGGTGCCAATGATGAAAAACAGGGTTCATAAGTGTTGCTGTGTCCACCACCAATGATTGAAATTCAAACTCACCAGAGCCAGATGCTGTCTAAATTTTAGGACAGCAATAAGGTGTTAGTCAACAGGCCTCGTGATTTATGGACATCTGGATATTCAGCGACATACGGACCCAGGAACAATCTCCAAAAGGTTTATCGGCTCAACACATCACATGAGAGTTTAACCGCTTGCCGACCGCCGCACGACTATTTACTGCGGCGGTCAGCCCCTCACAGGCAAAGCGACGTAGTACTACGTCGCTAGCCTGTGAGGGTCTCAGGAGCAAGCGCACGCCGCCGGAGGCGCGCTCCCGCACGGTCACGGACCCCCCCGCGCGTGTGACCGGCGGACCCGATCGTCCGCCGGTCACTCGCGATCGTCGGTGGAGAGGGAGAAAGGCAGGCGGTTAATGTAAACAAGCCGCCTGTCATTCCCCCCTGTGTAGAAATAGTGATCATACGGTTCTACTATGTAGGACCGTTGATCACTGTTCCTACACCTCAAGCCACAGCCAATCACAGTTAGAATCACGCCCCTAGGGACACACATAGCCCCTCCCTCTCAAAAAAAGTAAACCCCTTCACTGCCAGTGTAATTTTACAGTAACAGTGCATATTTATAGCACTGATTACTGTAGTAATGTCACTGGTAACCCCAAAAGTGTCAAAAATATGTCAAGGGTCCGATCTGTCTGCCGCAATGTCGCAGTACCGCAAAAAAAATCGCAGATCGCCGCCATTACGCGTTAAAAAAAAAAAAACAACAAAAATGACAAAAATCTTTCCCTTTGTTAGTAAACGCGATAACTTTTGCGCAAACCAATCAAAATACGCTTTTTGCGATTTTTTTTTTACCAAACATATGTAGCATAAAACAAATTGGCCAAAAATGTTAAAAAATTTTGATTTTTACATTTTTTTTGGGGGAATTTCATATAAAAAAAATGTAAAAAATTTTATTTTTGCAAAATTGACGCGCTTTTTTTGTTTATAGCGCATGATCAAAAAATCGCTCAGGTGATCAAATACCACCAAAAGAAAGCTCTGTTTGTGGGAAGAAAAGGACGTCAAATTTGTTTAGGTACAGCGTTGCACGACTGCGCAATTGTCCGTAAGGCTCGGTTTCCACTACCGCGGCTACGAAGTCGTGCTACTTCTAGCGCGACTTCGTAGCCAAAGTTGTTTGCGGCTTTCAGTGAGACTTGTTCCTCATTATAGAGGGAAGTCGCACTGAAGCCGGCTCAAAAGTAGTGCATGAACTACTTTTGAAGTCGCCGCAACTCAAGTCGCGGCAGTGGAAACGGGCCAAATTGAAATCAATGGCTTTTGACTTGCTGTGCGACTTGACATGTGTCAAGTCGCACAGCAAGTCGCACTAGTGGAAACCGAGCCTTAAAGTCACGCAGTGCCGAATCACAAAATAGGCCCTGGTCAGGGAGGGGGTAAAATCTTCCGGGGCTTAAGTGGTTAAAATAAAAAAGGAAGAGGCTCATGGAGTAGTATGAAGTGATATTAAAAATTTAATTAAAAATATATTTTTGTAGCACTGACATCAATACAGTGTACATAAAAATATAAAATAAACAATAAAATCAAACAATATAAGGACTCTCATCAAAAGCCACCACTACAAGATGGAGTGATGGCTGGACCTTAGGCGTTTGAGATAATAGCTCTACGGCTGTTTCGCGTCCGACGCGTCATCAGGAACAATTTCAAGGTAGTTAAAATCCCCCATTATTATTACAGTCACAGCCCTTGCAGCATTTTCTATCTGTGCAAGGAGCTATGTCTCCACCTCCTGGAAGGTCTATAACAAACTCCACCCATAATGCTTCAGGCTCATCACACTCTCCATCAACTAGGTCCTCTCTTTCACACTTGCTTTGAGAGCACTTCTCACATAGAGACAGACACCAAGATCCCCCCTCCCCCCGTTTTACCCTGTCTTTCCGAAAGAGAACATAGACAGGAATAGAAATAGCCCAGTCATGTCAAGAATGAAGCCAAGATTCAGCAATACCAATTAAATCATAGTTCACTTCATGCACCAAAGCTTCCAACTCACCTATTTTGCTTGGCAGACTTCGGCATTGGTGAACAAACACTTGAATTCATTGTCAAATTTTTCACACTCATTTTGTATATTTGTTATTTCTCTAGCGCTCATTGACAGACGTAGTCCTCGGTGATACACCACTTTCGGGTTATGTTGCCTCCACAGGAGCAGGACTAGACAGGAAATTAAAAAGCTCTGGCCACACCCTAGGGGCAGTCCCAGAGGGTATATCCTCCCTCTCTCTGCCTCAGCAAATCAGTTATTTTCTGTCTAGTTAGGAGTAAGGACCTAGATACCTTGCTGGGATCTTAGGTCCTGGCAAGAATTTTTTTCTTAAAGGATTTTTTAGACAGCTTTTTTTCTCCAGTGTTCCTGTGAGATCTTCAAGCAAGAAAGCTGAACTGGGCGACGGGCTGGATGTTGAGATCCGGTGGTCACCCCAGTTCAGCCTACGAGCGCGTGCAGGCCATAGCTCCGCGCTGGGTCGGCCGCGACAAAGTCCCATTAAAAGGACTGAACCCGCGAGTTAAACGTCTCGCTGAAACGCCAAAGACCATGAGTCACGGCGTCCGTATCGGTCGACAGCCCTCCCGCCCCGGTGGAGAGGGGTACTGTCAGGAGTTGGTGCCCGCCTGGTTCCGGTATGGTGAGTAGTATGTTCCCCCTTTTTCCCTGACGGGTTTTGTGGTGAACGCGGGCCCCTCTCTGTATGGTAAGAAAGAGTCCTTTCTATCCTATAACATGTCACAGATCCTCCTACTTTGAGTGTGATTTTATGTGTGCAAAAAGCCAGGAGGCTTGGTTTGGGAGCTAACAATCTATTGTATACATGTTTAAAAGATGTAATCTGTGGCATTCTGGGAATCTTATGGGTTAAGTATAAGCTACCTACCAGTCAGAAGCCACGGACATGTAGACTGCCTTCCAAATCAGATCTCCAGCTATTAGCAGGCCTCCTGAACGGCCATGCGGTCCGCCAGGGCCGGTACCGCCAACCACGCCATATCCCCATGCAGAGAGAGTGTTGTGTGCCCTGCAGCACACCGCTATTCAGTACAGGCCGCCGCCATTTTTTTTGCTGGATCGCACGAGCCGCCATTTTGGCGTAGCCTCGTGTCTCCAACATGGGGGCGGCCATGTTTGAGGTGATCCTACACCTCGTGGAGCTTGGGGGAGGCGCCGGAAGGCGTGCAGAGGGGCGGAGCCGCCTCCTTTCTTCCTGGGCAGCCAGCCAAAAGACTTCCTGTTTGTCAAGACAGCGCTGTAACCTGTTGCAGTTTAACTCTGAGCATCAAGTGGTGAGCCTGGGGGTCTATCTCTCTCTCTCTCGATCGATAGGGATCCCTAGCAGGTAACACTAAGGGGCTTTTTGTGGCGCTGGGGGTCAGAAAAAGAAAAAAAAAAAAAAAAAAAGTTTTTTTCTTTACTTTTAAATTATATTATCCAGGAAGTAACTGGAGTTATCATGGACCCTGCCACACATATTCCCCCACCTGTTTCCCTCGAGGGGGCCTCGGGACCCGCCGGTGCACAGAGTATAGAGTCATTTACAGCAATTTTGGAGTCTATGGTGGCTCGGGTGGAGGCGGCCTGTCAGGGACGGGGGTCAAGGAAGCGACCCCCGCCTACCCCTATACCATCTGACACCTCTGACTCAGATTCAGAGATGGTCACGGCAGTTGCAGGTTCCTCTGCAAGGGCTGTTATCCCAGGTAAAGCCCCCTCAGACAGTGAGGAGGACGCTTCTTCTCTTGCTATAATTCAGGAAGAAGCATTGGTGGACGCACTAGTTGTGGCAGTGCAGGAAACCTTAAAACTTGAGGCTTTACCGGCAGAGGCAACTGAAACAGAGATGCCTTTTGGTACTAATAAGCCCATCAAGACGGCGAAGGCTTTTCCTGTACCTAAATGTTTTGGTAATCAGATTAAAGGAGAATGGGAGCATTCTAAACGTACCTTTACTATTTCCAAGCGTATTGCTAGACGCTATCCGTTTGAGGAATCCATCATTAAGAAATGGACGGTACCACCAGTCGTGGATCCGCCTATTTCCAGGCTGAATAAAGCCACGGTTATTCCAGTGGAGGACACTTCGTCCTTTAAGGATCCGGTGGATCGAAAGATAGAGGCAGAGTCCCGCACTATCTTCTCTCTGATAGGGTCAGCATTTAGACCAGTAATTGTTATTGGTCTAGTTTCCCAGACACTTACGGAATGGGCGAAAATGGTACGCCAAGATCTTAGGGGAAAAGATATTCCCCAGGAGACATCTGATTTGATGGAACAGATCATACAAGGGCTACGGTTTATCTGTGACGCAGCCTTGGACACTACTCCCTTATTAGGGCATGCATCTAAGTTAGCAGTGATCCTCAGACGTGTGCTGTGGTTAAAATGCTGGTCAGCTGACCTAGGTTCCAAAAAGACCTTGACCAATCTCCCTTTTCAGGGGAATCGTCTATTTGGGGCCAACCTAGATGAAATCATTAAGGATGCCACTGGGGGCAAGAGCACTTTTTTGCCACAGGCTGCAAAAGCTAAGGGACCTCGCAACAAGCGAGGACCTTTCTTTACCGCCCATAAAGGGCGCCCGGCTGGTACTAGCGGGAAAGGCAAGACTCCTCCAGGAGGGTTCAAGAAGGGCTGGTCGGACAAGCAGAGGACCAACCCAGCCAAACCCGAAGTAAAGGAGTACACAGCCTGAAGGTGCGCCCCCACCCGGTTTCAGGGTGGGGGGACGTTTTCACCGGTATTCAGGACATTAGATCGAGCATCAACCACTACTACCGGTGCGATTCTTCCCTTCCAACATTTAAGTACCACAGGAAGCGGTAGTTACCGTTCCCTGAATAGATATTTTCCTTTACCTTTTCCTAAGATTAGTCCCGATACCTCACAGGAATCGGATCTGGTTGACCAGATAGGCCAAGTAGCCTCTAGTCGGGTGACTTCGGTCCCTGAGGTTCAACCAGAAAAGATCACCTTTCCTGATAACTATCAGGTATCTGATAAATGTGTGGGAACAGAAAACGACCAGACTTTCTCGGATGGTCGGGGCCAGATACCTCTAGGGACGCCTGGTTCAGATCCAATCAGCGCCAGTGGTCCTAGAAATTCTAGGCTGGCCTCCTCAAGCCGGCCTGGCCGACTTGGACATGTTAGTCGCAGACGTTCCGTGGGAACTTCGTCTCAGGGAGTGTCTGTGGTCTCAAGGACCAATTTACCTTCGTGCTTTACAGTCGCTGGTTTTAATGGCCTGGCCATTGAGACCCAAGTACTGAAGGACAGAGGTTTGTCTACTTCAGTCATTCCTACCCTTATTAAAGCAAGGAAAGCGACTTCCAGCAAAGTCTATTATCACACATGGAAGACTTATATTGCGTGGTGCGAATCTTTAGGATTTCCTCCACGTACCTATTCGGTGTCTCGAATATTGGCCTTTTTGCAACAAGGGGTTGAGCAGAAGCTAGCCTTGAGCACCATCAAGGGTCAAGTTTCAGCATTAGCAATCTTCTTTCAGAAGCCTTTAGCTACCAAATCCTTGGTGCGGAATTTCATCCAGGGGGTGCGGCACCTGGCTCCTCCAGTCCGCGCGCCCTTACCGCCCTGGGATCTTAATTTGGTTTTGTCGGTTCTACAGAAACCTCCCTTTGAAAACATCAGGGAGATTCCCTTGCTTACTTTATCCCAGAAGGTGGCCTTCTTGGTGGCTATTACTTCTGCTCGCAGGGTGTCAGAACTGGCTGCATTATCATGCCAGTCCCCATACCTAGTGATTCATAGGGATAAGGTAGTACTTCATCCTAAGCCATCTTTTCTTCCTAAGGTGGTTTCAGATTTTCATCTGAATGAAGATATTGTACTACCTTCCTTGTGTCCTCAGCCCAAGCATCATCGGGAACATGCGTTGCATTCCTTAGATGTGGTTCAGGCAATCAGGGTATACCTGAAAGCTACGGAATCATTCCGTAAGACGGATTCACTTTTTGTGATCACGGATGGCCCCAGAAAGGGTTTGCCTGCATCTGCCGCGACCATTGCCAAATGGATTAGACAAACGGTGGTACAGGCTTATTCTATTAAGGGTCAGAGTCCTCAGTTCCCTGTTAGGGCGCATTCCACTCGAGCGCTCAGTACTTCCTGGGCCTTTCGCCATTAGGCGTCAGTGGTCCAGGTATGTAAGGCGGCCACTTGGTCGTCGGTACATACCTTTACAAAATTCTATAAAATTGATGTGACAGCATCGGCGGATGCCTCATTTGGCCGCAAGGTTTTGCAGGCCGCAATTTGAGGAGACCGGTGGTCTACCTCGAGGGTTTTTTTCTGTTTGAAAAAAAAAAAAAAAAAAAAAGAAAAATTTTTTCTCTCTTTTGTTGAGTCTCATCATTAAGGATGAGCATTGTAAACTTCTAGTTGGCACCGGTTGGGCCTTCTAGATTGGGATTTGATTTCATTTTCCCACCCCTCAGTTGTGATACTGCTCTGGGACGTCCCGAAGGTGGTGTATCACCGAGGACTACGTCTGTCAATGAGCGCTAGAGAAAAATGGATTTTTGTAAAATCTTACCGTAAAATCCTTTTCTCTTAGCTCATTGACAGACGTAGTCCCCGCCCCTCTGTTTTTTTGAGTTGGGTTAAAATCTCTAAAGACTGCTTTTTCACATAACTGATTTGCTGAGGCAGAGAGAGAGAGGATATACCCTCTGGGACTGCCCCTAGGGTGTGGCCAGAGCTTTTTAATTTCCTGTCTAGTCCTGCTCCTGTGGAGGCAACATAACCCGAAGGTGGTGTATCACCGAGGACTACGTCTGTCAATGAGCTAAGAGAAAAGGATTTTACGGTAAGATTTTACAAAAATCAATTTTTTAGTACAAACAGTACAATTTCCAATGGTTTTTTGTAACATGGGAACCTTCATATCATTTGCCATAGCCCTCCCCCCACCTTTCCCCATTCCACCCACCAATAAAGATTGGCCTCTGTCTGACCTGTCTGCCCCATTATAATCTAATTTATCCTCACTCCTCAATCCTAGTTTAAAGACTCCTCCAGCCTTCCCATAAACCTCTCCCCTAGCACAGCAGACCCCCTTCCATTTAGGTGCAAACCATCTTTAGCATATAGGTTGTAGCCCAATGAGCTCACTTCAAAATACCTCTGAGACCGTTCAGACATAATTAACCAGTGCATTTGGCCTGCAGTTGATCCTTTCTGACCTGCATTTGACCTGCTTCAAGTAGGTTTTACATTGCCATAGGCTTTTATAGGTATTCAGAACCAGTCAAATAGTCCATTGACACAAGCCTTAGAGAAGTTTTAAGGTAAGGGAACCATATATTCTGTTAAATTCCACTTTAAGGGCCTTAGTTGATAATTGGGTGCATCTTGCTCATTGAACCTTGATAAATTATTATGTCTTTTTATTTTAGGTTGATATAGAAGTTAATGGAGAACCTGTAGATCTGCAGATGAGACTTGGGGAAAATGGAGAAGCTTTCTTCATTCAAGAGATGGAAGAGAATGAGGTAAACCAATGATGGGATTGATTAAGGCAGGCCACAGATAATGCGATTTTCTTTCTTGCAACTATGGGTAGCAGGAAAGAAATTTGCTCGATTCCCCCATCCACACTGACTATGTGGATGGGGGAATCCCTCTTGCAGGCTATTGTGTTCTCCCAGAAAAGGGCGCGGGGAGCCGCCCCTGCTGGGAGAGCACAGTGATTATTGCTACCAGCTATAGCTGCTGGCAATATTCGCATGAAAAAATCCAACATGCTGGTTATACCCAAGGTGATTGATGGATAGAACGGGTAAAATCAGCCTGCCCATAGACGGCTCGAATCTCGGCAGGTCCCTGCTGAACTGGCTGAGATTTGAACTGTCTATGGCCAGCTTAACTAATAATAATGATAAAGGAGGAAAAAAGGGTCATAAATGCTCAAGGGTCAGTCTGCTAAAACTGTTATGAGTTATGGGAAGGTACAAGCTAGTAAAATTACCAATTGGCCAGTTGCATGTGGGAGTGCGTGACATCACCATTCCCATTACAAGCGGACACCAGCCAACCCCCAGGAATTCTGGTGGCAGCTGCAACAGAGGAAGAGGCAGTGTGGGTGCACTGGGGAGGTGCATGATTTGGGGGTGAGAGCTAATACACAGGCACTGTCACTTTATCCGGAATGGACAAGGTGACACCTACTATTTTATTCTCAGCTCCGAAGTCTTTTGAGCTGTTAATTATAGAACATTTCCATCTCACATTTTTGGCTCTGTTCTGCTACACCATGGAGTCTCACAGTGGCATAAAGGTGGGTCTCAGCACTGCTATACTCTTCAAAATGTAAAATAAATGAAAACAGTTCAGACTAAAGACACGATCAGAAAATACTGCTTTCGAAGCGATCGTAGGATAATCTGATGGTTAGTACAAAGCTTTCAAGAGCCGATCAAAACAGTTCATCCGATATTACGTATTTAATGGGACAAATACGAAAATGTTTCTCGTTTGATTTTTTGTTTAATCAGTACAGTTTTCGTCCAAAAATGCAATACAAATATAATACAATACTTTATATTACTTCCAAATTTTAATTTTGTTGTACAAGAATTTTCATAACTTTAGTAACCTCTACATTTTCGATATGAGATTAGCATGCAAAAAAAATGGAAGTTCATTCGTCCGATGATCTCAATGTCTGTACCAGGCATAAGGGTAACATTCATCATAAGACATCCACAGGTGGTAATCCTCTGTAATTTAGCACATACATCAGAAAGGTTCAACTGTAGTGAATAATTGGTGAATGTTGCATTTATTGCTTTATAAATATGCCCCCCGTAATAAATATTTGATGCATGTCACATTTTTGATGTATGACACTTCTTTTTAAACACAATATGGTGCTGTGAAATTTTCAATACAAGGAAATTGTTGCAGCTGTTACTATTCAGATCTTCACTGTCATGGCTCATCTATCAAAAGGGTTAGGCTGACCATAGATGGATCAACCTCAGAACAATAAGCCTGTTTTTTTTTTTTTTTTTTGCATGGGATCACTGCCAGCGGTGATCATTGCAACACTAACTGTGTTGATGGGGAGTCGAACAATTTGCATAATCAATGAGCTGCTTCAGGTGGAATTCTAATTGTGACTCTCTGCCAAAATGATATTGCCCCATACCCTGTTTCCCTCTTCATGTATTATTTATAATGTAAGCTAAGGGCCAATATACATCTTTGTGGTGCGTTAACACGTGGTAGGTTTTATATTAATGTACATCACATGAAGGCAGCCTTTTCAAATTGAATAGGGTGCCAGCATGCCTTAGCATGCCTGAAATTGCAAACCACTAAGCACTGCCATGTGTTGCGGCATGCTACAATGCAGGTGCATTGCCTAAGTGCGTTGGGGTTCCATTCAGAACGAACATATAATACATGCGTTGCAAAAGTGTGAATCAAACCTAGATTAAAATCCAAGAAGATAACTGGGATCCATTTGTAAAGGATGTGTAAGATGGACAGTGCTGAGTATTTAGGTCTCTAAAGCAGGCCATACATTATGCAATTGTCTTTCCTTCCACGCATGGAAAATTGCTGACCATGTTGTTCGGTAAATCCCTTCTGCATAGCTATTGTGTCATCAACAGGGAGGGCAGGGAACCTTCCCTGCCGGCAGAATACAATGATTAGTGTTGCTGGCTTATAGCCAGTGGAACTAATCGATTGGGAAAAACCCAACAGGCTGGCTGTACACAATTGAATAGTTAGAGTGACATTCATTCATGACATTTTTGTAAATACACCGCTCCAAAAAATTAAAGGATCACTTTTTAATCAGAGTATAGCATCAAGTCAAAAAAACTCCTGGGATATTGATCTGGTCACTTAAGTAGCAGAGGGGGTTGTTAATCAGTTTCAGCTTCTTTGGTGTTAATGAAATCAACAATGGGCACTAGATGGGCAACAATGAGATAACCTCCAAAACAGAATGGTTTTACAGGTGGAGGCCACAATGTTTTTCCCCTACTCATCTTTTTTGCCTGTTTTTCAATAGTTTTGCATTTATCTAGGGTCAGTATCACTACTGGTAGCATGAGGCGATACCTGGACCCTATAGAGGTTGCACAGGCAGTCCAACTCCTCCAGGATGGCACATTAATATCAATACGTGCCATTGCCAGAAGGTTTGCTGTGTCTCCCACCACAGTCTCAAGAGCATGGAGGAGATTCCAGGAGACAGGCAGCTACTCTGGGAGAGCTGGACAGGGCCGTAGAAGATCCTTATCCCATCAGGAGGACCGGTATCTGCTTCTTTGTGCAAGGAGGACCAGGATGAGCACTGCCAGAGCCCTACAAAATGACCTCCAGCAGCATACTGGTCTGAATGTCTCTGACCAAACAATCCGAAAAAGACTTCATGATGGTGGCCTGAGGGCCCAACCTCCTCTAGTGGGCCCTGTGCTCAATACCCGGCACCGTGGAGCTTGATTGGCATTTGCAATTGAACACCAGAATTGTCAGGTCTGCCACTGGCACCCTGTGCTTTTCACAGTTTAGAGCAGGTTCACCCTGAGCATATGTGACAGACGTGAAAGGCTCTGGAGAAGCCGTGTTGCCTAAAACATTGTTCAGCATGATTGGTTTGGTAGTGGGTCAGTGATGTCAGAGAGCATGGAGGGATGCACAGACCTCCATAGGCTGGACAATGGAACCCTGACTTTAGGTATTGGGATGAAATCCTTGGACCCATTGTCAGACCCTACACTGGTGCAGTGGTTCTGGGTTCCTCCTGGTGCACGACAATGCCTGGCCTTATGTGGAGAGAGTATGCAGCCAGTTCCTGGAGGATGAAGGAATGGATACCATTGAATGGCCCCCACACTCGTCTGACCTAAATCCAATTGAACACCTATTGGGACATTATGTTTTGGTCCATCTGATGTTGCCAGGTTGCACTTCAGACTGTTCAGAAGCTCTGTGATGCCCATATCTGGGAGGAAATACCCCAGGACACCATCCGTCGTTTCAAAAGGAGAATTCCCCAATGTTGTCAGACATGCATACAAGCATGTGGGGGCCATACAAACTACTAAGTACCATTTGGAGTTGCTGCAATGATATTTCAGCAAAATGGGCTAGCCTGCTGCATAATTTTTACACTTTGATTTTTGAGGTGTCTTTGAATTCAGCCCTCTGTAGGTTGATAATTTTAATTTCCATCAAACGATGTGGCATCCTTTAGTTCCTAAACACATTACCCAGTCCTTATCAGTATAGATACCCAGTATGATATTTTTCTCCATTGAGATCTGATGTGTTTTCAAAGTGTTCCTTTAAATTTTTTGAGCAGTGTATTTGGTACCTAAAGAAATATATTATGTTAAACAAATATTGAATGGTTACTCCTCTTTTGGGACTAAACAGTACAATCTTTTCTCCATTTTTTTCTACTGGTTGTACACAAGTTAATCGAGTGCCCATACATTGATCAAAATTCATCCAGTTTCTACTGAACCGGCCGATTTTCGATCCATGTATGGCTGGATTTAGAGATATACAAAGCTTGTAGGTAATTTAATATACAAGAATGAACCTATCACTGAAATATTGGATGGAGTTCTTTAACATCCACTGTTTTTGTTCACTTTAAAGGAACACAACCCACCCATCAGCCCTGTTATCCATTCCCTGGATATGTTATCTACTCATGACAATAACGATATACCAGAGGCTCCCCTAGCTCCAGATTCCACTCTATCTACACTGGACACACCCGCCAGGAGGCAACGTTGGAGCAACAGAAGAAAGAGGAGTAGAGGGGACGAGACTTTGGGAGCTCAGGATAAAGATGGAATTGCTGTGCTACCTTCGTGGTGAGTAATGATGGCTTGTCCTGTATTTTTGACTCTGTGTCATGGGTAGATGTGTGACACCACTTGGCACATGGATGGCTACTGACAAACTGCTCAATGGCAAGCATCCAGTGCAGAGTGACATTACATTAATGATCCTCAGTGCTGACACAATCCAAAGTCAGACTCAACATGCTGCATAGCAACTGCGTGTTGTTGACGTACACTGCCAGTGTTATAGTGCTCTTTACCGAAGGTGATAATCCTCCTCCTGCCTGCACCCCGAGCTATATTTACATACATCTTTCTTTAGAATGTTTTTTTATTAAATGTTTGAAAGTGGAAGGGTTACTGCAAGATTAGCCCTGACCTTGTGCTACCAATTAGGGCGATGATACACAGACATTGTCCCAGGCACTAAGTGCAGGGCCGCACTACAATACTCCTAAGGGGACACAAATTATACAGAGATGTGCACTTTTGTCTTCATAAATCCAAAGTTTAATTACTAAAAATTTTTCTGCTTTCATTTCATTGTTGTTGTTCAGTCATTTAGTCATGTCCAACTCTTCATGACCTCATGGACCATAGCACGTCAGGCTATTCTGTCCTCCACTGCCTCCCGGAGCTTGCCTCACTTCATGTTCTTCAATCCATCTCGTTTTCTGTCATCCTCTTCTCCTTTTTCCTTCCATGTGTAGCACTACTGTGAACTGAACTATGCACAATAGGCATGGACGGTCTGAAAAATGCTGATTAACGCTGATTAACGCTGAGTTGAGCTAGTCACGGCTTAGCCGCTATATCACGTCTTTTTAATTGTTTTTTTTATAGGTGTTTTAATGAAATTAAGGGTTTTTATTTACAAATTCAGGGAAAATCTGGAGATTTATGCAAATTTTCATTTCATTTTTATTAAATTAATTAAAGTGTTTTGGTGGGTTTAAGGATGGAATGGGCCGTTAATTTCTCCTGAGAATTAGGGAAGCTTCTTTCAAATATCCTGTACCTGTGGCTGTGCCCAAAAGGCCCAACATTGGCCTCAAAATTGTAACTTTTTTTTTTTATTCCACGAAAAGAAAAGACAGCATAAACGTTTAAAAAAGTAAAAGGACTTTCCACAGAAAGACAAATACATAAAAATAAAAAAAAGGGAAAAAAAAACTCCCTAGAAATACACAGAATACTATATGAATAAATAATATGTAAAGCGCTGTGCTACATAAATAACTGTCATAAATAAGTAATAACACTGGATTAAAGCGGAAGTAAATGTATTTGTAA
Organism: Pelophylax lessonae; assembly: GCF_965119305.1. NCBI lineage: Eukaryota > Metazoa > Chordata > Amphibia > Anura > Ranidae > Pelophylax > Pelophylax lessonae. Next base: position 37,375,345 of record NC_138778.1, on the reverse strand, counting down.
GAGTAAGCTTTTACTATAATATGCACTGCATACTTGCACATTATTGTACATCTACCTTTTATTATGCTGTCCTCCAGCATAATGAGTCCAGGATCTTACTATTGCTGCTTCCCTTTTGGGATCCCATGGAACTCACAGATGACGTAACTATCATGCATACCCATAGGGAGTTACATTGTCCCTGGTGCTTTTCTCCGCATGCCAAGAAAAAAGCAGGGTGTACATCACTCAGTGCATGCATTGTTCAATGCACACAGAGAACAAAAAGCCGGGGGAACTTTTTTTGGCAAAAGAAAATTTGCATATCTCTTCTGCCAAAAACTTTGCCTCCTGGTGATTTTGTTTAAAGGACAGTCAGACATTAGTATATAAACATCCTGATGGTAAGTGGTTAATACCAGGATCATGGCGCAGCTGCAGCCATGATCCTGGTACGTTTTTTTTCAGCCGGAAATGGGCTGTCATCAAAAGGGTAACTAGAACCTTCAGAGCCCCGGTGTAAGAAACCATGAAGGCCCCCCGGACCTCTGGCCGAGGCCCTTCCTTTTTAAGCCTGGGGCTTTCCCACTGATCCTAGGGCCCTTTATTACGGTCCCACAGCGGGACCCTTTCACAAGTTCTGCAGTGGGCCCCCTTCCTGCCATCTTGGGGCCTCCCCACGGTGGTGGAAAGCCAGGGCCCGGTCACAAGTGTGACCTTTGCGATCCTGGAAGTTCACCCACTGGTGTCAATAGTTTTTATTTTTTGGTATTTTAATTGTATTATTTTTTATCATTTTATTTTTTTACAATGTCACTGACTATGATTCTGTCAATTCAGCAAAGGAAGGAGCTGGGAAGTAGCTGATTCCTGTATTGTCCCTATTTTAGTGGTAAAGAACCTGATTACTTTACTTGTATAGTTTTTACTAGAGTTGCACCGATACCAATATCGGTATCAGTGCCGATGCTAAGCATTTCCACGGGTATTAGTACTCATGCAAATGCTTCGATATCCAAAACTGTTACCTTCTGGCTCTGTTCTTTCAGCTGTCAGTGGGATTTCCCCTATAACATTTGAAATGTAAAGAAAAGAATGCTGGCAATTATTGGTTGTTAAGGAGCAGGGCCGCTGCGTCCTTAACAATCAATGACATTTCAGCTGTCCGCGGGATTCCCCTCCCTGTCTCCTCCTGCCAGCTGTCACCCTCCTGTCCTGGCACGGCTCTGCAAACTCAGTGGGGGAGCTGGAGGTAAAGCGGGCGGGGGCGCCAAAATTCTGTGTACCAACCATCTTATCCACTGCTTTGCAGCTATTTAAAAAAACTTCTCTGGGTCCCCTTTGTTCAGTGGGTGCCGGGGGACAGACAGCAGACTATTTACCCACCTTAAGGTTAGGCGGAATAATCCGCATCAGCGCTCCACACAATTACATTGAAGGCCGGCCTCTTCTTTATCAGTACACTGTGGCAGGTCCAAAGCGCCCCTTTCAATGAATACACCTAAACCCGAAAGTGGTTAAATACAGTGCCTTGAAAAAGTATTCACACCCTTTGAAATTTTCCACATTTTGTCATGTTAAAACCAAAAACATAAATTTATTTTATTGGGATCTTATGTAATAGACCAACACAAAGTTGCACATAATTGTGAAGTGGAAGGAAAATAATAAATGGTTTTCAAAATTTTTTACAAATAAATATCTGAAAAGTGTGGCATTCATTTGTATTCAGCCCCCCTGAATCAATACTTTGCAGAACCACCTGTTGCTGCAATTACAGCTGCAAGTCTTTTAGGAGATGTCTCTACCAGCTTTACACATCTAGAGAGTTAGATTTTTGCCTATTCTTTTTTGAAAAATATCTCAAGCTCTGTCAGATTGGATGGAGAGCGTCTGTGAACAGCAATTTTCAAGTCTTGCCACAGATTCTCAATTGGATTTAGGTCTGGACTTTGACTGGGCAATTCTAACACATAAATATGTTTTGATTGAAACCAGTAATGGCAAACCTTGGCCCCCCAGATGTTTTGGAACTACATTTCCCATGATGCTCATGCACGTGTAGTTGAGTATCATGGAAAATGTAGTTCCAAAACATATGGGGTGCCAAGGTTCGCCATTACTGATCTAAACCATTCCATTGTAGCTCTGGCTGTATGGTTGTGGTCGTTGTCCTGCTGGAAGGTGACCCCCCCCCCCCCAGTCTCAAGTCTTTTGCAGACTCTAACAGGTTTTCTTCTAAGATTGCCCTGTATTTGGCTCCATTCATCTTCCCATCAACTCTGACCAGCTTCCCTGTACCTGCTGAAGAAAAGCATCCCCCCCAATATGATGCTGACACCACCCTGTTTCACAGGGGGTGGTGTGTTTAGGGTGATGTGCAGTGTTTGTTTTCCGCCAAACATAGCGTTTTGCTTTTAGGCCAAAAGTTCAGTTTTGGTCTCTTCTAAACAGAGAACCTTCTCCCACATGTTTGCTGTGTCCACCACATGGTTTCTCACAAACTGCAAATGGGACTTCTTATGGCTTTTTTTCAATAATGGTTTTCTTCTTGCCACTCTTCCATAAAGGCCAGATTTGTGGAGTGCACGACTAATAGTTGTCCTGTGGACAGATTCTCCCACCTGAGCTGTGGATCTCTGCAGCTCCTCCAGAGTTACCATGGGCCTCTTGGCTGCTTCTCTGATGAATGCTCTCCTTGCCCGGCCTGTCAGTTTAGGTGGACGGCCATGTCTTGGTAGGTGTGCTGTTGTGCCATACTCTTTCTATTTTCGGATTATGGAATAAACAGTGCTCCATGAACTGTTCAAAGTTCAGGATATTATTTTATACCCTAACCTTGCTTTAAATGTCTCCACAACTTTATCCCTGACCTGTCTGGTGTGTTCCTTGGCCTTCATGTTGCTTTTTGTTCACTAAGTTTCTCTAAAAAACCTCTGAGGGATTCACAGAACAGCTGTATTTATACTGAGATTAAATTACACACAGGTGGCCTCTATTTACTAATTAGGTGACTTCTGAAAGCAATTGGTTCCACTAGATTTTAGCTAGGGGTATCAGAGTAAAGGGGGCTGAATACAAATGCACACCACACTTTTCAGATATTTATTTGTAAAAAATGTTGAAAACCATTTATAATTTTCCTTCCACTTTCACTATCATGTGCCACTTTGTGTTGGTCTATCACATAAAATACCAATAAAAATAAATTTACATTTTTGCTTGTAACATGACAAAATGTATAAAGGTGTATAAATACTTTTTCAAGGCACTGTAGTCCGCTTTCTGTCCCCTGGATCCCACTAAACACAGGGGACCCGAAGAAGTTTTTTTTTAAATAGCTGTACAAATGAATTAGCTCATTGGTGCACAGAGTTTTGGAGTCCCCGCCCGCTCTATCTCTGGCCCCCACTGAGTCCCCCCTAGCCCCAGTTGCCCAGGAAGGAAGGGGCAGCACCAGATATATCAGCAGTGCTCAGACTCCCAGCTCTAGAAGATCCACCTACATGAGAAGCTGCATTCCAACCACCCCAGCCCTTAAACCCTATCCCTCCCCATCCTCAACTACCCTGCCCTCACTTACCCCCCATCTCTGCCCCACCCCACCCTGCCATCACTTATCCCTACTCCCTGTCTTCACTTCCCCCCTACTCCCCTCCCCCACCCTGCCCTCACTTACCCCCTACCCTCCCCCCACCTTGCCCTCACTTAATAGCCCCCTACTCCCCACCCACCCTGTCCTCATCTGCTGGGTTGAATGAAAAAAAAAGACTAGAATTCTCTGCTTTCCTAATAAAAACTGACACACTAAGCAGGGGAGCACACCATGGTCGGTTCTCTAGCTATGCTAGGAACTCCAATGATGAATGGTCCTGGCACAGCCCCGCTGCACAGCCATTCACTGGGAAGCTCAGTGTACTGTTGCTGCTCCTCCCCCAGCTCTTATGCAGCTGAGAACAGAGGGAATGAATGTGACCACTTCTAAAAACCGATAAAAAGGTATTTATGTTTTTTTTTATTTTTTTTTTTATATATATCTATACTCAAATGTTTTGGCTTTCATTTCTATTTTAAACTGAATAGGTTGTTTTACAAGGTGATTGTTTACAATCACTTTAAGGATGGATGAGTCCACCCCTCAGCTTTGCCTATTATCAAGATCTTTTTTTTTTTCTATCTCTGTGCATTGTATATATGGGGGAGGCTGATGGCCATGAAGCTCCAGAACCAGGAGGTTGTTTTCAGCAGTAGTCAATTTTAAATAAAATCTTGCATTCTTGTTCAAATATCAGCGTACCTCCTGTGTGGCTAAATGGTATTGTATTTACATGTGTACATGTGGAAGTAATCTCCTATTTGCTTCTTTCAGTGTAATACAACTCCATTCTTACAAAAACATGCATTTAAAAAAAAGCTCTCAAAAATGTCCAAAATGCAATGCAACACATGGAAAAACATACAACAGAAAAATGAAAAATGCTTATTTAAAACATGTTTGAATGAGGCTCTAAGGCTCCTGGCACACATAATAACATAGGAGGATCCTCAGTCTAAATAGGAATTGATGGGCCATATGGTGTTATAATTAGTATGGGATACAAACATTGTCCTTTTTTAGAGTGGAGATGTTCCTGTAGAGAAGAAGATGACATCACTGTGTACTTCTGAATCTCTCATTGCAGTAAATTAAGGCAAAAAGTAGCCAAAGTTACACACATACTAACATTTTTAAACATTATTAGCAATATAATGACCATTATGTACAGTGGGTATAAAGTCTACACACCCCTGTGTGTAGAAACCTAAAATGTCAGGTTTCTGTGATGTAATAAAATGAGACAAAGATAAATAATTTCAGAACTTTTTCCACCTTTAATGTGACCTTTAAACTGTTAACAAACAAACTGAAAACTTTTAGGTGGAGGGAAGTATTCTCCTGTACCATGCCCGCAGCACTGCATCTCCTGTGCCATGCCTGTACCATCTGTGCCATACCTGTACCATCTGTGCCATGCCTGTGTACCATCTGTGCCATGCCTGTGTACCATCTCCTGTGCCATGTATGTGTACCATCTCCTGTGCCATGCCTGAACCATCTCCTGTGCCATGCCTGTACCATCTCCTGTGCCATGCCTGTACCATCTCCTGTACCATGCCTGCAGCACTGCATCTCCTGTGCCATGCCTGTACCATCTGTGCCATGCCTGTACCATCTGTGCCATGCCTGTGTACCATCTGTGCCATGCCTGTGTACCATCTCCTGTGCCATGCCTGAACCATCTCCTGTGCCATGCCTGTACCTTCTCCTGTGCCATGCTTGTACCATCTCCTGTACCATGCCCACAGCCCTGCATCTCCTGTACCATGCCCACAGCCCTGCAACTCCTGTACCATGTCCGCAGCCCCTGCACCATGCCCGCAGCCCCTGTTTTGGGTCTTGTGGTGGTCCAGTTGGGTCCAGTAGCTGCTGCATTTCCCACTCTAGACTTATACTCGAGTCAATACATTTTCCCATTTTTTTTTAGGTAAAATTTGGTGCCTCAGCTTCTATTCAGGTCGGCTTATACTCGAGTATATACGGTAGTTGTTTTTAATGCACTAAAAAAACGATATCCGTCGATCATTAGTTCTAAGGACTTCAGAACCCTGCCCATCTATGTTATGAACAAGAGGACGGGGGAGGTTATAGTAGGCCTGCCCTATTTCTGTTGTCATGATACAGTAGGGTGAGTAAGAGTTGCCATACCAGAACAGGAAGGGTGTTCCTGATAGAATCGTGAAAATAAAAGGGGAAAATAAAACAAAATCTGAGGACTGCTGAGCTGCAAAAATATTTTGGGAGGGTTTAGATACACTTTGGGATATATCTGATTCTTCTTTTTAAAAATGCCACTTTAAACCCAAATCAGCAGAATCTTGAGATTCTTGAAGATGCTGAAGTAGAGATATAATCACAGGATCCCTGGCTACTTTCTCTTACTTGACAAATCTGTTTAATTGTCATTATTACAGCCCTACTGCTTTCTACTCTACAGAGAGTGGTCAGCATAGACCTTGGAAGTGCAGAGGTCTGTAAGACATAAAGATGACTGAGCCAGTCAGGGAAATTCAAGGAAAATTCCTGGATGTTCCTGAATTAGCATTAAGCAAGCACATGGCATTACGAGAACTGGGTTTCCCCTAAACTAGCAATGTCGATTTAACACAAAGAAAAACAACATAATAAAGTTGCCTAATGGCGCTTTTCCACTCCATGGAACCGAACAGTTCGGCTCGCTTTTGTGCTTTTCCACTGCATGGTACCGCATGGTACGGTGTTGGAACGGGTCGGTACGGTACGGCGGCGCTTTTCCACTACATGGAACCGAACGGTACGACTCGCTTAAACAGTACCACCTCAGTTGTAGTTCCAAGAGGGCCGTACCGGTACCATATCCCACAATCCTTTGCATGCAGCCTTGACTGTTTGTCACTACTAGCCACTGATTGGTCAGAGAATCATTGTTATCCCACCCACTTTACTTTAGTGGAAAAGCAAACCGTACCGAACCGTTCCAACACCGTACCATGCGGTACCATGCAGTGGAAAACCGAACAGAGCCAAGCTTTGAATTGCAAAGTGTTTATAATAATCTACATTTGATTAATTTGATTATTTTATTAATAAAGAAAGTTGAAGGGAAAGTGAACCGTACGCTACATGCTATACATGAGTATTACACTATCCTGATTGTCTTTTCTATATTGTGTCTTCTAAATTTCTTCATATCCAATCTAGTGACTCCATATACTTCTCATTTTCTGACCTCCCTGAAGAAATATCCACTTTGCAGTCTAAGGATTTTTACCGCTATGCTGAGGAGGACCCCTTGCAGTTATCCTCAAGGTAAACCAAGTAAATGAGGGTTGAAGGTCAGGGTAATCATTGACAATGTGGGTGACCTAAAAAAATGTTGACGTCATGTGACTGAAGCAACCAGTTGGTTTATAGATTTAGAGCTTTAACTTTTGTGTAGGAAAATTAATGTGAAGTCTTCATGGCTTTTCCTTTCTTATACTGTATTTTGTGTATGTGAAGATGAGTGACATATGCACCATTTGCTGATAAACAAAAACTGATCTGATTCAGCAGTCGATCCCCATCTCCTAAAAGTGACTCGGAGTTGGAAATGAAAGTCCTCAACACATCTCTGTCTGAGAACTGCGTGGAATGGAACTGGGGAAGACTCCCACAGGTGAGACCATTAATGACCAGCCATCATCGAGGTCACTCCTTATAGTCAGGTGAGGACTGGGATTGTTTGTCCTGGGGGGACAAAGATAATCAGCTGGCCCTTAGATGGTAGGAACAGTTTCCTGTGACAGAAGAATGTGTTCTCTACAAAGTGTGCAATGGTGGCATATGGGTTTCACCCTAAAGGACATGGGTCAGATAGTACAGAGTGGGATGCAGGAATCAATGAAATAGGGGGGACCAGATTGTCAAAGTGGAGAAAAAAAAAACCAATGAGAATGAATTTGGAGGAGGGGTAGATAGGTGGCATTGAGACCCAGATCATAGAGGGCAGCAGAAGAGGCAATGGCCTAGACCAGTGGTTCTCAACTCCGGTCCTCGGGACCCACTAACAGGCCAGATTTTAAGTATTACCTTGGGGGATGCAGACTAGAATACTGCAATCACTGAGAAGCAAATGAAATCACCTGTGATGTAATTTAGTTATCTTGCAAACCTGGCCTGTTGGTGGGTCCCGAGGACCGGATTTGAGAACCACTGGCCTAGACAATGGAGGGGAGAGGGGTAGCAAGAATTGACTGTCTGAGAGACAACTGTTGGTCAAGGTACTCCCAGCAACACTTTTTAGCAGGAGAATTAGCAAACCACAAACTTTTATTGGGTATCAAATGTTTCACCTTAAAAAGGCTGGGCCCCACCAAAATTTTAGTCACTAAATAAAGATTTTCTGTTTGCTGAAATTCTCTAGCTGACAAGTCCTGTAAGTGCCTCAACCAACATCAGTCTATCAGCATTTTAATAATTTCTTTTATCTTTGCCAGGTCACTCGGTCTGATATTGGCTCTCAAATGTCACAGTCCACACCACCTAGTCCTGTCAGGGAGCTGGTTGAGATACCTTCCACTGTCTCAGCAGACCCTGAACTTCACATAACTAAAGAGGAGGATGGCACTTTCCATGTTACTCTATTAGAGGGATCAGAGGATACCCCTGCTTTCCAGGTTCTTCCAGGTGAGCCATGAAGAAGATTCTGTATATAGCAGCTCAACCTGGTTTCATCCACTCATAGACCTACATCTGTATATATTGCAAAACAAAAGGATTTTCCTCTTGAACTGCTGTCAACGAATCTAATCTTATCCCATGCGTGACTAGTTTATATATAAATGCAGGGCCGTCTTTAACACAGGGCAAAAGGGGCAGCTGCCCTGGGCCCAGTAATTGTTGTGGGGACCAAAGCAGCTGCCCCTTGAGCTTGCATTGCTTGCAAATAGTTGATAAGTGGATTCGGGAGGGTACAAGAAAATATTTACCCAGGGTCCAATAAATATTAAAGATGGCCCTGTATGAATGCATTTATTTAATTTTTTGTCATTATAGTCTCTAAAGATTAAATTGTATCTAAAGCCTATATATATATATATATATATTTTATTTAGTAGAGAATGCTTGGATCCTTTATCAGGTTGCTTATTGGTGTCTGTGTTTCCTCTGGGAAGCTTCACTATTCTATTTGTCCATGTTCCCATTCTCACTAATGTATAGTGTTTAAAATCCAAACTTTGGAGTTACCACTGGAACAGGGATAGGCACCTGTCTAAGGGGTGACTTTCCCCAAAGCTGCAAACACAACAACAACAGCAAAAAACGGACAGGGGCTTTCTCCATGCCCTGGTCCAGTTGTGGTCAACTTGCTTATTATAGGGCTCCAAATTTGCAGCCCCTGCCATCCCCAAAGGGCTACACATACTATTTAGTAATTGTAGTATTACAAAAGCTGTCAGAGACTGAAGACATGCAACAGAACATGGCCAGCGACTGAAGAAACGCTATAGGAGTGGTTGGAGACATGCTTCAGGAGACAGCCATAGCCAAGAGACATCTTACGTGAGAGTGCTAGAGATCAATGCTATTAAAGCCCCTTTTACAAATCAGTGCTCTTACATTTGTGCTCCCGACAGCTCTCTTATAAATTACTTGGGTCACATTTGATATTTTTCTCAGCAAGATCCTAGACACCACTCTAGGATGTGTCTGCAAGAGCCCCAAGGGCAGCCCAGTAAGGTTCGTAGGCTAGGTGCCAGGGCCCTACTCTATCCAAAAGACAAAAGGGTTTGGCTTTAGGTATACTTTATAGGTGATATAAAATATTGTACAGTAAAAAAGGCCATTCAATTTTGAAAAACAAAAATGGAGCCTAACTGATTTGATCTGTGAATGTGCTTTGAATGAAATTAAAGCATATCCAAAGCCAGTCAACCATCCTTTAAAAAATTGATCCACTGGAGATCACTTTTAGGCATTAGTAAATTGTTTGTGAGTTTTAGGAGATCAATCTCTGTGGAGTGTTGAGGGCAAAATCAAGACTGAAGGGAATCAAGAAAGTTATTCTCGTTGGTTGTAGACCAGGCGTTCAAATTGTTTGGAGGAAAAGGGGAGCAAGGAGATGGGACGTAGGTTGTTAAGATGTATGTGGTGCAATTAGGGTTTTTCAACTATGGGGGTGACTAGTGCATGTTTAAGAGGGTTGGGGATGAGGCCAGAAGAGAGGAAGAGATTGAAGATGTGAGTTAAAGAGTGAAGGATAGAGCCAGAGGGTACAGTAGTATTGCTGGGGAACAGAGTCCAGGAAGCAGGTGGTTACGCGGGTTGGGACTTGTGGGAAGGAAGTATTGAGTGTACCCATGGACATGGAGTGTTAAGTGAGGGACACATCTGTGCAGTGGAGATCTTATCACAAATTGTATCAATCTTATTTTTCAAATTATTGGCGATCTCCAGGGCAGTGAGTGAGTTAGTGGGTGGAGGCAGTGGAGGACGAAGTAGAGTGTTAAAGGTAGAGAAGAGTTGATGGGGACTGGATGAGGGGGTGTTAATGAGAGTGATAAAATAAGTCTGCTTGGTGATGTGGAGGCAGGAATTGGTAGATTTATGTTGGTTGAAGTCTTTCTGAGACTTACGCCACAGACGTTCAAGAGCGCCGCTATTTTTTTTGAGACTTCTGGTGTTGTCCGTTTGCCAAGCTTGTAGTCGGGGCCTGATACTGTGTGTAGAGAGGGAAATGTGTCAAGGGAGGATGACAGTAAACTGTTGTAGACATAAATAGCTAGATTGAGGCAGGACATGGGTGAGATTTTGTCATAGAGGTGGTTAGTTGCAGAGTACAGAAGAAAAGGGTTAAAATGGCGAAGATTTCTACGGGCAACTGTTAGGCTGTGAAAGACAGGGAGAGAGCTCAACTAATAAGGTAGTGATCAGAGAGAGGAAAAGGATTGTTGTAGAGGGAGAGAAAGGGTTAAAATGGCAAAGATTTCTACGGGTAACTGTTAGGCTGTTGGAGGGAGAGGAGGTGAAAAACAGGGAGAGAGTTCAACCAATAAGGTTGTGATCAGAGAGAGGAAAAGGATTGTTGTACAGGTTGCACCGAGTGCATAGATAGGAGAAAACAAGGTTGATGGTGTTGCCATCAGAGTGAGTGGTATCCATTGGTTCAGGTCAAATGAGGAGGTTACACTGAGAAGTTTAGAAAGTAGCAGAAGTGTAAAGCCTGGTACACAGTAGTATTTTTTTAGTTTAACCCAGATCTCTCCTGCTGAGCTTTTGTGTTCTGACAGGGGGACAGCCCTCCCACCAGAACACACCAGTCAGTGCGGATCGGCAGACCGTTTTCAGTCATGCCCCATTTACAGATGCCGGCCCGGCTGACGTAAACACAGGCCGAATGCCGGCCGGCGTGTGCTAGGCTTCAGTATTACCAGGGATGTTGAAGTCACTGAGAATGATTGTGGGAAACAGCAGAATAAAAATAGGATAGCAAGCCAAAGAAGTCATCAAGAAAGATTAACATCGGTCCAGGGGGCCAGTAGATCACAGCAATTCTTAAATAAACTGCAGAAAAAATTCAATGTGCCAAATAACCACTTGCTGACCATTGGAAGTCCATGGACCTTCTTAGGTTGCAGTGGTTATACCGGAATGATACCTGCACTTGCATCCCAGTTTCAAAATTTGCAGCAAGCGATTCCCTGCAAGGGACTTGAGGGGCTGAACAGTCACTCGATCAGTAGTGCGAGTGGCGGAAGGCAGCCGCTGCAGCTGTCTTTCCCAAGCTTACCCAAAAATTGGGTATTATATTCTGTTTGTGTGCAATAAAATTACTTAAAGTGTATTTTTTTCCCAAAAAAAAAAAAAACTCTGTGCAAATGCCCTGTGACATAAAAACAAATTGCAACACCCATCATTTTATATTATAGGGCCTCTGCTAATATATATATATATATATATATATATATATATATATATACAGTATCTCACAAAAGTGAGTACACCCCTCACATTTCTGTAAATATTTTATTATATCTTTTCATGTGACAACACTGAAGAAATGACACTTTGCTACAATGTAAAGTAGTGAGTGTACAGCTTGTATAACAGTGTAAATACAGTGTAAAAAAAATGAAAGGCTTAAATCTGATTATGTGTTGTTGAGTAATAAAGACTTTGTTTGATAGATAAGGCCCACATAAGGCCTTCAAACACACAACCCTGACAAATTAAGTGAAGTGGATGAAATTAGACTTCACTGTCATATATTTCTCAGAGAGGACTCTGGTGTAGCAATCCCTCCACCTGACATCCTAGGTCAACTTACCTGCAACAGCAATTAAAAGGGGATATCAATGTACCCTGTTTTGAGTATTACTGGTACAGATTGTAGACAAACCTCTGAATATGACACTGAGCATGTGCACTCAACTCCTATGGTCGATCATAACAAGGCCTGTCCTGAGTGGAACCTGTCGCTGTATGGTCTTGCCCACCGTGCTGCAGCTCAGTTTCAGGGTCTTGGCAATCTTCTTATAGCCTAGGCCATCTTCATGAAGAGAAACAATTCTTTTTTTTTCAGATCCTTTAGAGCGTTCTTTGCCATGAGGTGCCATGTTGAACTTCTAGTGACCAGTATGAGATAATGAGAGCGATAACACCAACACAACTGCTCCCCATTCACACCTGAGACCTTGTAACACTAACAAGTCACATTACACCGGGGAGGGAAATGGCGAATTGGGCCCAATTTGGACATTTTGACTTAGGGATGTACTCACTCTTGTTGCCAGAGGTTTAGACGTTAATGGCTGTGTTGAGATATTTTGAGGGGAAAGCAAATTTACACTGTTATACAAGCTGTACACTCACTACTTTACATTGTAGCAAAGTGTCATTTCTTCAGTGTTGTCACATGAAAAGATATAATAATATATTTTCAAAAATGTGAGGGTTGTACTCACTCTAGTGAGATACTGTATATAAAGTTTAGGGGTTCTAAGTCATTTTCTAGCAAAAAAAGTAGATTTTCACATGTATGTGAGAAGTGTCAGAATTGGCTTGGTAAGCAAGTGGTTAGATAGTTAGCTGTTCTTCTAATATATGTTCTAAAACTCTAAATCCTTTTTTTTTTTTTTTTTTGCATTGGCCTGGAATCGAACCCGGGGCGCCCCCACTCTAAATCCTTTTTTAGTTTGACCTTAGTATTTCTCTCTTGCAGATGCTCCTTCTGCAACTCTAACAATTTTACCTGATGAAGTGCTTTCTCCAGACTCTCAGGAAGTATCCCTCTATTTTCCCAACAGGTCAGTATTGGAGAGTATATGAGAATGTAGCTGCACCATAGTGAAAATAGTAGACACAACATGCAATAATTATACCAGGCTAAAATTAATATGAGTTAAAGCTGAACTCTAGGAACAAAAACTTTCACTTAAATATATTCCTCAAAAGCCACAAGGGATATAAATCCTTTAATATTACCTTGTAAAAGTAGCAGTGACATCATCACTATGCAGAGAGGAGAGCTGTGGGAGGGACCCAGCAGGCTCCACCCACTATAGGCTGCCTGAAGAAAATTACAGGAAGGGGCGGAGACAAGATCAGTAACCCTGCAAAAAGAGAGAGGGCAGCAGTGACTGGTCTTTAATACAGGAAGCTCATGCAGAGTCAAGGTTTTACTCTGAATTATTGCAAAGATCTGGAGGAAAAACACAAAGCACACCAAGATTGAATATGAAGACACAGGACATGATTTAGTGATTTAGACAATATTTCCTTATCCCAGAGAAGGGCAACTAAACGAATTAGGGGATTGGAGGCTTAATTATGAAGAGCGTCTGCAATCGCTTGATTTATTCTCCCTGGAGAAGAGACGCCTGAGGGGGGACATGATAGCAATTTTTAAATATCTCAATGGGGATCTCCGCTTAGAAAAAAAGCTGTTCAGTCGAAGGGATTGCATGAGGACTCGAGGGCATACAATGCGATTAGAGGAGAAGCGTTTTAACCTCAGGCAACGTGGGGGGTTCTTTACTGTTAGGGCTACAAGATTGTGGAATTCTCTACCACAAGAGGTGGTTTCTGCGGGTAGTATGGTGGCTTTCAAAAGACTCTTAGACGTACATCTCAAGGATCAGAACATTCAGGGCTATGTGAGATGATTACAGCCACACACATCTACACAGGTTGAACTGGATGTACTATTGTCTTTATTCAACCTCACCTACTATGTAACTATATGTAACTATGTAGAGTTCAGCTTTAAAATGCCCTGAAAAATTGAAATTCCTCAACCTTTGAAAAGAAGCCTTCTTTCTTTCCACAGTGAACCACACCCACCACCGCCACCCAATCAGCACGACTCAGAGAACGTAGCAGATGACAACATGGAGTCATGTGTAGCTTTGTCACTGTGTGGAGGCCTTGCAGACTCCTGGAACATTCCTGAAGGTATGTTGACAATGATAAAGTCACACTATCAGATCAGCAGGGTGTTTCATTGAGTAATATATGAGGATTGTTGGGGGAGATGGTAAGACTTTACATGACATAACCTTTTGGGATTTTGGCTTACTTGAATAATTTGATTAATTAAAGTGTATATCTAGTCCAACTTATTTTTTACTAGGGCTAAAGCAAAAAAGTCTGCAGTTGTCTCTAAAACAGGAGGTGAGGGGAAATCTTTCAACAGGGACACCTTTCCAGAGATAGTTGTCTAAGAGGGCATTTGTCCTCACTTTGGAGAAATGTCCTCTCCCTTCCTGTTGTGTCTTATAAACTGTCATTGAGGGAAATTTTCCTTATGGGACACAAATACAAATAGACAAAGACTTTGGAGGGGCCAGTCAGTGGCCATTGGGAGTACAAAAAGCCCCAATGTCAGTGGTTCTAAATTATTGCTCAGGCTTGGAGGTCAGTGGGAGTTAAAATGTACCTGCCTGTGGTTAGTAGGAGCAGAAATATTAACTATCATTGGTGTCAGTAGGATGCATAGTGCCCTGTCTTTGGTGTCAGTGGGAGGGATGCTGTTTCATCGGTTATATCAGTGGAAGGAATAGTGCCCATCATTGGTTTTAATGGAAGGAATAGTGCCCCTTCATTGGTATCAGTAGAAGGAATAGCGCCCCATCATTGGTGTCGGTGGAAGGAATAGTGCCCCTTCATTGGTATGAGTAGAAGGAATAGTGCCCCATCATTGGTGTCGGTGGAAGGAATAGTGCCCCATCATTGGTGTCAGTAGAAGGAAAAGTGCCCAATTATTGGTGTCAGTAGAAGGAATAGTGCCCCATCATTGGTATCAGTAGAAGGAATAGTGCCCCATCATTGGTGTCAGTAGAAGGAATAGTGCCCATTCATTGGTGTCAGTGGAAGTAATAGGGCCCCATCATTGGTATCAGTGGAAGGAATAGTGCCCCTTCATTGGTATCAGTAGAAGGAATAGTGCCCCATCATTGGTGTCAGTGGAAGGAATAGTGCCCCATTATTGGTGTCAGTGGAAGGAATAGTGCTCCATCATTTGTGTCAGTGGAAGGAATAGGGCCTTATCTTTGGCGTCAGTAGGAAGGGATGGTGTTCCATCGTTTATATCAGTGGGAGGAATTATGCCCCATTGTTGGTGTCAGTAGAAGGAATAGTGTGCCATCATTGGTGTTAGTGGAAGGAATAGTGCCCCATCATTGTTTTCAGTGGAAGGAATAGTGCCCTATCGTTGGTGTCAGTGGAAAGGATAGTGCCCATCATTGGTATCAGTGAAGGGAATAGTGCTTTATTGTTGGTATCAGTGGAAGGAATAGTACCTCATTGTTGGCATCAGTGGGAGAAATAGTGCCTCGTATTGTGTGAGAATTTAATGCCCCAAGGGCAAAAGAAAAGATGAGCATAGGGCCACATCTGGTCCACATACCATAGTTTAGAAATCACTGCTCTATACCTAAATAAAAAAAAAGTTTTGACTATAGATCAACATAGATTACCCATGTTACATAATTCTTCAGCAAATACTTCAGAAGCTGGCTATACACTGCTAGAATGGGCAAATCTCCCCTGCCAAGCTACTACATTCTAACAGCTACCACCAGTGGCTGTCAGAACACCTGAACAGTGGCTGCAATTTTTAAATTGAAAAATGTGGTATGGGCGGGTGCCGACAGGGCCACTTATGAGCTAATTTTGTCTAGTACATTGAGAATCGGCAGACATATGTACAGTGTAAAGACAGCTTTAATCAACAGACTTTAGGTTGATAAATCCATTGGTAAGGTTGTTTGTTGACCGAATTGGGTAAGAGTGTCTGACCTTCGTATGACATCTACGTCCAGCTTTACATTTACCCTGTTTGTCTGCAGTCTAATTGTCTTCTCTCCACGCACAGACCGGTTCCAGAAATACAAGATCTCATATTCCGATTTCTGCAAAAACCCTTCACTGATAGACAACCCAAGACTGGTGCTCCAGATAAACAATAAGTGTGAACCATTTTATAACGTATTTCCTCCATTGTTGTTTTTGTTTAGTCTTTTCTTTAAAGTTCTATAGAATAAGCTTATTTTCAGTTAATACAGTCAGGTCCATAAATATTGGGACATTGACACAATTCTAATCTTTTTGGCTCTATACACCACCACAATTGATTTGAAATGGAACAAACAAGATGTGTTTTAACTGCAGACTTTCAGCTTTAATTTGAGGGTAGTTACATCCAAATCAGGTGAAAGGTGTAGGAATTACAACAGTTTGTATATGTGCCTCCCACTTTTTAAGGGACCAAAAGTAATGGGACGATTGGCTGCTCAGCTGTTCCATGGCCAGGTGTGTGTTATTCCCTCATTATCCCATTTACAAGGAGAAGATAAAAGGTCCAGAGTTCATTTCAAGTGTGCTATTTGCATTTGGAATCTGTTGCTGTCAACTTTCAATATGAGATCCAAAGAGCTGTCACTATCAGTGAAGCAAGCCATCATTAGGCTGAAAAAACAAAACAAACCCATCAGAGAGATAGCAAAAAACATTAGGTGTGGCCAAATCAACTGTTTGGAACATCCTTAAAAAGAAAGAATGCAGCGGTGAGCTCAGCAACACCAAAAGACCCGGGAAGACCACGGAAAACAACTGTGGTGGATGACCGAAGAATTATTTCCCTGGTGAAGAAAACACCCTTCACAACAGTTGGCCAGATCAAGAACACTCCCCAGGAGGTAGGTGTATGTGTGTCAAAGTCAACAATCAAGAGAAGACTTCACCAGAGTGAATACAGAGGGTTCACCACAAGATGTAAACCATTGGTGAGCCTCAAAAACAGGAAGGCCAGATTAGAGTTTGCCAAACAACATCTAAAAAAGCCTTCACAGTTCTGGAACAACATCCTATGAATAGATGAGACCAAGATCAACTTGTACCAGAGTGATGGGAAGAGAAGAGTATGGAGAAGGAAAGGAACTGCTCATTATCCAAAGCAAACCACCTCATCAGTAAAGCATGGTGGTGGTAGTGTCATGGCGTGGGCATGTATGGCTGCCAGTGGAACTGGTTCTCTTGTATTTATTGATGATGTGACTGCTGACAAAAGAAGCAGGATGAATTCTGAAGAGTTTTGGGCAATATTATCTTCTCCTATTCAGCCAAATGCTTCAGAACTCATTGGACGGTGCTTCACAGTGCAGATGGACAATGACCCGAAGCATACTGCGAAAGCAATGTAGGGGTTAGGAGGTGTTGGTATGGGGCGCTACCACCTTGCACAGCGAATTTCTTCGTTGTATGTGATCCAAAAATGAAAGTGCACAGTGCTTATTGGTGAGCAGATATTGTGCAAATTAAAATTATTTTATTGTTAAAATCTTAAATGTGCAATATAGTGCAAATATAAAAATATAAAAAGACGGTAATTATCGTGTATCAATTGGATTGTACTGTATATGTATCACTCATCGGATGTAAACAATCATATATAAGTGACCAGTGCAAAAAAGTGCTAAGTGCAATTGAGTGATTTAAACAATAAATGCTTTATTGTGGTCTCCTTTTAAAGAGGAAACTGACATCCGTGGTGAATATTACAAACACTATGCAGTGTAAAGTGAGAGAATAAAACGCCTGTTGCGCGTGTTGAGAGTTAGGAGTGCTAATACCGTGGGTAAAGCACTTACCAATGTCCTCTCCCTTCTCACTCTAGTATACTGTGTCTCCCTTCTCCTGATGCCTGTAAGAGCTGGTTGTTCCGTGCATGTAGTTGCGCTGGCATCTAGGGAGTCAGTGTACAAAAGACCAAGAGAGCTTCCATTGCGTAGTATAGTACAACATTGAGGGAAAAATAAGTATCGACTCACTGTTAGGAAGTTCACCGTCAGCCGCGGCAAAACAGCGTCATACGTCACTTCCGGTTAGGTGGCTCCGGCCGGTGGAACGTGGAAACACCGCGCGGCCGAACACTGGAGACACACCAAACAAGCTGACGGTGAACTTCCTAACAGTGAGTCGATACTTATTTTTCCCTCAATGTTGTACTATACTACGCAATGGAAGCTCTCTTGGTCTTTTGTACACTGACTCCCTAGATGCAAGCGCAACTACATGCACGGAACAACCAGCTCTTACAGGCATCAGGAGAAGGGAGACACAGTATACTAGAGTGAGAAGGGAGAGGACATTGGTAAGTGCTTTACCCACGGTATTAGCACTCCTCACTCTTAACACGCGCAACAGGCGTTTTATTCTCTCACTTTACACTGCATAGTGTTTGTAATATTCACCACGGATGTCAGTTTCCTCTTTAAAAGGAGACCACAATAAAGCATTTATTGTTTAAATCACTCAATTGCACTTAGCACTTTTTTGCACTGGTCACTTATATATGATTGTTTACATCCGATGAGTGATACATATACGGTACAATCCAATTGATACACGATAATTACCGTCTTTTTATATTTTTATATTTGCACTATATTGCACATTTAAGATTTTAACAATAAAATAATTTTAATTTGCACAATATCTGCTCACCAATAAGCACTGTGCACTTTAATTTTTGGATCACATACAACGAAGAAATTCGCTGTGCAAGGTGGTAGCGCCCCATACCAACACCTCCTAACCCCTACATTTCTTTACCCTTGTGGTAAGTTGGAGGCAGCATAACCATCTGATCCCCACACCCTGAATTTGAAACTGTTGGTTCAGTATTTGTGTTGCTATCCATAGCGCGGGTGCACCCCAAACCTTTTTTTACCATACTGCGAAAGCAACCAAAGAGTTTTTTAAGGGAAAGAAGTTAAATGTTATGCAATGGCCAAGTCAATCACCTGACCTGAATCCGATTGAGCATACATTTCACTTGCTGAAGACAAAACTGAAGGGAAAATGCCCCAAGAACAAGCAGGAACTGAAGACAGTTGCAGTAGAGGCCTGGTAGAGCATCACCAGGGATGAAACCCAGCGTCTGGTGATGTCTATGCGTTTCAGACTTCAGGCTGTAATTGACTGCAAAGGATTTGCAACCAATTATTAAAAAGTGAAAGTTTGATTTATGATTGTTAATCTGTCCCATTACTTTTGGTCCCTTAAAAAGTGGGAGGCACATATACAAACTGTTGTAATTCCCACACCGTTTTCCTTATTTGGATGTAAATACCCTCAAATTAAAGCTGAAAGTCTGCAGTTAAAGCACATCTTGTTTGTTTCATTTCAAATTCATTGTGGTGGTGTATAGAGCCAAAAAGATTAGAATTGTGTCGATGTCCCAATATTTATGGACCTGACTGTAGTTTTACATAATGCAGCAACATCCACACATGTAGGACACCCAATGTTAAAGAAGATTCTTTCTTCCAAAGCAAATACACTTTTGCACACTGGTACTGACTAGTATTCCAATGTTTCTTTTCTCCCTCAATTTCTCTCCATCATTCAGCTAATTTGACCCCAGTGCTGATGTTGAGAGGCAGAGGAGGGTCAAACAAGGAGGCTGTGAAGGTGACAGACATCCTCCTTTTCAACTGATGACATCATTGGTTGTTAGGATGCCAGTGTCTATAAAGTCATAATGGTGCATAATGAAAACTTGTGGCTTTGTGTAAGTAAAAGGTAGGCTTCATCCAACTGCTGGCTTGGATACAATCTTTAGGCATTTTGCTAAGGCACCCCAGAAGAAGCTTCAAGGCACCCCAGGGTGCCTGGGCACTTTGGTTGAAAAAGGCTGTACTAGATTTATATATGCTGGGAGTCATAAGCATTAAAATAACCCATTATCTGTAAAAAAAAAAATAACAAAATTTCATGTTAAATCACATTACCTATTTAGTATACCTTGGACACCAAAAACCTTTGCAAATAAAACCTCTTACCACAGTATCATTGCAGGCCTGGGCCAGTATAAACACTGCTTTTTTTGGATTCAGTCTGACTGTACTGGGTTCTAGCCCTGGTCTGCCTTTGTGGGATGCATGTGTCAAGAAGAAATGGCTGCCCACCATGACAATGTTAGTCCTTTTATGCAAAATTATAATAAAAACAACAAAATCACCACAGGACAGTAGCAGATACAGAAGGTTGACTCGTTTCACACAATTAAATTGAGCTTACTCATGAGTAAGCACAGTTTAATTGAGTGAAACGCGTCAACCTTCTTTATCTGCTACTGTCCTGTGGTGATTTTGTTGGATTCATTCGAATTTTGCAAAAAACGGACTAACATTGTCATGGTGTGCAGCCATTTCTTCTTGGCGCATGTACTGATCTGCAGACTGAATTGTACATTAAAGAGGACTGCTTGCCCCGAAACCTGACAATTGAAGGAATTACAAATCCCTCCAGAAGTGAAATTGGTTTACCAAATTTGGCTGTGTTTGATCTCATGGGATAGGCAGGGCTTGCTTAAATAACGCAGGAGCTGTCTTCTTCCAGCAGTTTCTGATCTGTTTCCCAATAGATTACATAAGTGCGGTGCAGTATAGAAAACTTCATATATGACTTTTGATAATGAAGACATTTAATCAGACAAGAGGATGCTATAGCATTCTACTGCTCACCAGTGCTTACTGCAGACAGGTAGTATGTTACTTGGTGTTCCTGGATATATTAATAGCGCTAATGTGTTCTAAGGTGTTTTTAAAGTGAACAGACAGAGCTTGAAAAGAGGGAAAAATTGGGAAGGTCACAATGATGCAAGTTTTAAAATATCTGTAAGCGCTAATGAACACTTCTAAGGTCTGAACCACTTCCACGTCTGCTCTTAGCATTGATTCTAAATCACCTGATCCTTGATCAGGTGATCAACCATTGCATTGTGCCATCAATTCAGTACAGGATAAGCTTCCTTTGGTAATGTTTTCAAACAGCTCCCAGGCTGGTAAACCTGCCTTGTAAAAAGGGGAACATTAAGGCACATTTACTAAGAGCCCATTCACACAGGGACGACACGACTTGCTGGGGTGACCTGTGAAGTGTGCACCGCAACCTCGGCGCGACATGCACGGACTTCATATCATTGAAGTCAATGCAAGTCGGCCCAGGTCGCCCCAAAGTAGTACAGGACCCTTTTTCTAAGTCGGAGCAACTTGTGTCGCTCCTATTAGAACGGGTCCTGTGCTAATCAATGGCAGGCAACCCACCGCGACTTGTCAGGCGACCAAGTTACCTGACAAGTCGCGCTAGTGTGAATGGGGTCTAAAGCCTAGTACACACCGCTAGTTTTTAGGTTTTTAATACAACAATCTCCCCTGTTTTTCTATTGTGTTCTGACAGGGGGGTGCCCCCCCTTCCCCCGCCAGAGTACTCCAGTCAGTGCTGATTGGGAGCCGGTTGGCTGCTGGTTTTCCGGCATGCACCTCCGACAGAAGCCTGCCCGCCTGCCATACACACAGCCGAATGTTGGCCGTTTTTTATTGAACCGGCTGATGTCGCCCAACATTCAGCGACAAAAGGTATGCTACTAAATGGGAAAGCCAAGCCTGCATTAAAAACATGGCCTTTTTTTTTCATTTACAGATATAGCTACAAATATGGATAAAAACAAGATTTTTTAATGGTTAACAAAAACTGCACCAGTTTCTCTTTAAAAAATTATCTGCTAATGTATTTATGTTTTTTTTGCCCCCTCGTACTTTTAAGAAAGCCCTAAAAGTTCACTAATGTTTTTCTTGCTCTCCAAAGGTATTACAATTGGGCTACAGCCGCCCCTCTTGTGTTAAGTATGCAAGCCTTCAACCAAGAACTGCCCCAGGTAATGTATAGCAGGTCACATTCGGCTCCTATTTCTGTCATTCTTTTGCTTATGCTTTTCTACTGTCTGTAGGGGGTGATCGATCAGCTGACTCAGCAGAGGATGCCTCCTCAAAGTCGGGGATGGTGGTTTTCTTGGAGAAGGAGAAGTCTGCCCAACCAACCGGTGAGTAGACAAAAGTACTCAAATTTGCACAGTAAAATCTATACACATTCTTATAATACTGCTGTTCTCCCAGCTTCATCACATAGCTGGTCATATTTAGGACTTTATATTTTGCTTGATAAGATCCAGTCCAGAATTATTTTCCCTTGTTCTTCAGGCTTACAGTGAGGGAAAAAAGTATTTGATCCCCTGCTGATTTTGTACATTTGCCCACTGACAAAGAAATGATCAGTCTATTATTTTAATGGTAGGTTTATTTTAACAGTGAGAGACAGAATAACAACAAATAAAATCCAGAAAAACGCATTTCAAAAAAGTAATTCATTTATTTGCATTTTAACTTCTTCAGATCCGCGCTATGGCCGAAGTACGGCTACAGCACGGACTCGAATTTCCGGGAGGCCGTTTTTAAACGGCCTCCCAGAGACAGGCTCCCTGCGCGATCCCGCGAGCGCGCATCGGGGAAAATCTGTGTCGGCCGTGTCCCTCGGACACAGCCAATCACAGATCGTTGTAAATGGCCAATCACAGCGGCCATTTACCACGTGATCGGCCCATGCAATGAGAGATGATCTCATATGTAAACATATGAGATCATCTCTCATCGCCAGCTCTCCTTCCTCACACAGAGACTGCAGTGTGAGGAAGGAGCAGAGCCGATCAGCCGTTGGGGACACAGAGGAATGTAATCAGGGCACTAATCACCAGTGCCCTGATTACACAAGGTAAATAAAATACACGAAGTGCCCACCATCAGTGCCCGCCATCAGTGCCCCCCATCAGTGCCCACAATCAGTGCCCATAGTGCTGCCAGTCAGTGCCCATCAGTGCCTGCTCATCTAGGCACTGACTGGCAGCACTATGGGCACTGATTGTGGGCACTGATGGTGCTGCCCATCAGTGCTCATCAGTGCCGCCCATCAGTGCTCATCAGTGCCACCCGTCAGTGTCTATCAGTGCCACCCGCCAGTGCCCATCAGTGCCACCCGTCAGTGCCACCTCTCAGTGCCCAGCAGTGCCACCTCTCAGTACCCAGGAGTGCCACCTCTCAGTGCCCAGCAGTGCCACCTATCAGTGCTCATCAGTGCCGCCTATCAGTGCTCATCAGTGCGGCATATTAGTACCTCCTCATCAGTGCCACCTCATCAGTGCCCATAAGTGCCACCTCATAAGTGCCCATAAGTGCCACCTCATCAGTGCCCATCAGTGCAGCCTATCAGTGCCCATCAGTGCCGCCTCATCAGCGCACATCAGTGAAGGAGAAAAATTTATTTATTTTCAAAATTTACTCGCAGAAAATAAGAAAAACTTTTTTTTTTTCAAAATTTTCTGTCTTTTTTCTTTTTTTTTTGTAAAAAATAAAAAACCCAGAGATGATTAAATACCACCAAAAGAAAGCTCTATTTGTGTGAAAAAAATGATAAACATTTCATATGGGTACAGTGTAGCTTGACCGCGCAATTGTCATTCAAAGTGTGAGAGCACTGAAAGCTAAAAATTGGTCTGGATGGGAAGGGGGTTTAAGTGCACAGTAGGCAAGTGGTTAATGAGTGAAATAATTATTTGACCCCTTCACAAAACATGACTTGGTACTTAGTGACAAAACCCTTGTTGGCAATCACAGAGGTCAGACGTCTCTTGTAGTTGGCCACCAGGTTTGCACGCATCTCAGGAGGGATTTTGTCCTACTCCTCTTTGCAGATCCTCTCCAAGTCATTAAGGTTTCGAGGCTGACGTTTGGAAACTCGAACTTCAGCTCCCTCCACATATTTTCTATAGTATTAAGGTCTGAAAACTGGCTAGGCCACTCCGGAACCTTAATGTGCTTCTTTTTCAGCCACTATTTTGTTGCCATGTGTTTTTGTCATGCTGGAATGAGGGAAGGAGGTTCTCACCCAAGATTTGACAATACATGGCCCCATTCATTGTCCCTTTGATGCAGTGAAGTTGTCCTGTCCCCTTAGCAGAAAACACCCCTAAAGAATAATGTTTACACCCCCATGTTTGACAGTGGGGGTCATAGGCAGCATTCCTCCTCCTCCAAACTCGGCAAGTTTTTAGTTGATGCCAAGGAGCTTGATTTTGGTCTCATCTTACCAACACTTTTACCCAGTTCTCCTCTGAATCATTCAGATGTTCATTAGCAAACTGCAGACTGGCCTGTACATGTGCTTTCTTGAGCAGGGGGACCTTGCAGGCGCTGCAGGATTTCGGGCCTTGACGGTGTAGTGTTTTACCAATTGTTTTCTTGGTGACTATGGTCCCAGCTGCCTTGAGATCATTGACAAGATCCTCCTGTGTAGTTCTGGGCTGATTCCTCACCGTTCTCATGATCATTACTTCTGTGGACCAGTGCTGTATCTTGGCCTAGGCCAATAAGGCCCTGGCCTAGGGCGGCACTTTGCAGGGGGGGGCAGCAAAAAAGATGCACCCCGCACTGAATAAAAATCTGCCTCTTCCCATCTCCTGCACAAAAAAAGTCCCCACCGACTTGCGCTACACTTTTAGTATAGTGCCAGTCTTATGGGGTGAATAGGGCCGGAGGGCAGGGTCCAGGAGGCAAATCAGTCTGGCACCCCCATAAAGTGATCACATTGCTACCTGCCGGTATGTTATTTAAATTAGGGGGTGCACAAGTTTAGTCAGGCCTAGGGCAGCACAAAACCTAAATACACCACTGCTGTGGACAGGTGTCTCATTGCCTGTAAAGAAAACACCTGGGAGCCAGAAATCTTGCTGATTGATAGGGGATCAAATGCTTATTTCACTCATTAAAATGCAAATCAATTTATAACTTTTTTTAAAACGTTTTTCTGGATATTATTGTTATTCTGTCTCTCAATCTTAAAATAAACCTACCATTAAAACTATAGACTGATCATTTCTTTGTTAGTGGGCAAACGTAGAAAATCAGCAGGGGATGAAATACTTTTTTCCCACACTGTATATTAGTTTATCAAATGTCTTCCTTCCTTTTCTTTTACCACTATTGCCTGACATTCAGGGGTTGATTTACTAAAACTGCAGAGTGCAAAATCTGGTGCAGCTCTACAGATAAACCAATCCGCTTAGGGTCCTTTCACACAGGCGTCTGTCCGTTTTTCATCCCATCCGTTTGCGGATGAAAAACTGACATAATGTTTGTCTATGGGATTGCGGACGTTAGCGGATGACCATATATATACAGTGGGTACGGAAAGTATTCAGACCCCCTTAAATTTTTCACTCTTTGTTATATTGCAGCCATTTGCTAAAATCATTTAGGTTCATTCTTCTTCTTCATGAATGTACACATAGCACCCCATACTGACAGAAAAACACAGAATTGTTGACATTGTTGCAGATTTATTAAAAAAGAAAAACTGAAATATCACATGGTCCTAAGTATTCAGACCCTTTGCTCAGTATTTAGTAGAAGCCCCCTTTTGATCTAATACAGCCAGGAGTCTTTTTGGGAAAGATGCAACAAGTCTTTCACACCTGGATTTGGGGATCCTCTGCCATTCCTCCTTGCAGATCCTCTCCAGTTCTGTCAGGTTGGATGGTGAACGTTGGTGGACAGCCATTTTTAGGTCTCTCCAGAGATGCTCAATTGGGTTTAAGTCAGGGCTCTGGCTGGGCCATTCAAGAACAGTCACAGAGTTGTTGTGAAGCCACTCCTTCGTTATTTTAGCTGTGTGCTTAGGGTCATTGTCTTGTTGGAAGGTAAACCTTCGGCCCAGTCTGAGGTCCAGAGCACTCTGGAGAAGGTTTTTGTCCAGGATATCCCTGTACTTGGCCGCATTCATCTTTCCCTCGATTGCAACCAGTCGTCCTTTCCCTGCAGCTGAAAAACACCCCCACAGCATGATGCTGCCACCACCATGCTTCACTGTTGGGACTGTACTGGACAGGTGATGAGCAGTGCCTGGTTTTCTCCACACATACCGCTTAGAATTAAGGCCAAAAAGTTCTATTTTGGTCTCATCAGACCAGAGAATCTTATTTCTCACCATCTTGGAGTCCTTCAGGTGTTTTTTAGCAAACTCCATGCAGGCTTTCATGTGTCTTACGCTGAGGAGAGGCTTCCGTCGGGCCACTCTGCCATAAAGCCCCGACTGGTGGAGGGCTGCAGTGATGGTTGACTTTCTACAACTTTCTCCCATCTCCTGACTGCATCTCTGGAGCTCAGCCACAGTGATCTTTGGGTTCTTCTTTACCTCTCTCACCAAGGCTCTTCTCCCCCGATAGCTCAGTTTGGCCGGACGGCCAGCTCTAGGAAGGGTTCTGGTCGTCCCAAACGTCTTCCATTTGAGGATTATGGCGGCCACTGTGCTCTTAGGAACCTTAAGTGCAGCAGAAATCTTTTTGTAACCTTGGCCAGATCTGTGCCTTGCCACAATTCTGTCTCTGAGCTCTTCAGGCAGTTCCTTTGACCTCATGATTCTCATTTGCTCTGACATGCATTGTGATCTGGAAGGTCTTATATAGACAGGTGTGTGGCTTTCCTAATCAAGTCCAATCAGTATAATCAAACACAGCTGGACTCAAATGAAGGTGTAGAACCATCTCAAGGATGATCAGAAGAAATGGAAAGCACCTGAGTTAAATATATGAGTGTCACAGCAAAGGGTCTGAAAACTTAGGACTATGTGATATTTCAGTTTTTCTTTTTTAATAAATCTGCAACAATGTCAACAATTCTGTGTTTTTCTGTCAGTATGGGGTGCTATGTGTACATTCATGAGGAAGAAGAATGAACCTAAATGATTTTAGCAAATGGCTGCAATATAACAAAGAGTGAAAAATTTAAGGGGGTCTGAATACTTTCCGTACCCACTGTATATATATATATATATATATATATATATATATATATATATACACATTTGTATGTTGATTTGTCCTAGTTGTAAACTGCATGTAAAGCCAAATAGTTTTTGGGATTTTGGATAAAGCGGTTACAAATGGTTAAGATCTCTGTTAGGTCCTGTATTTATTTTTGTCTGTCTATGTCCTATAGAGGAGATTTTCCCTGTACTTCCTGTTACAGAGACACAGCAGGAAGTGGGAGGAAATCTCTTCACAGCAAAGAGAAATCTCCTCTTGGATGTCTCCAGAACAGGTGTCCTCATTGGAAGATTTCCCATCTATTTTTTATCTCTGATTCTGTGACAGCTCTAACGTTTTGGATTTCCCATCACTTTCTGCTTTAAGGACAATGGTCAACAAGATTAATAGAGAGTATAAATCTGTCCAGTGTGGATACAGACAACAATAAAAATCTGACAGGGGTTTTAACATTTAGTCATTCTATCCAAAACTAAAGAAACGTTTTGGCTTTAAATACCGTTTAATGTTTATCCATACATCACTATGCCAACCCTAACAGTTCTACCTATCTCGCACTTCCCACTCACTCTCTCCATCATTCTGCTCCTCGTGCAGCCAGTATCAGTTCCTAAGGAGCATGTGGAACAGAACGAAGATCATGGTATCAATAGGTGAGTGTTTATTCGTTTTATTGGTTCTTTACTCTCTATCCCTGGTCCTCTTAACCTATTGTATCGGTCTCTCTCTTCTTCCATTGAATTTCCTCTTGTTATCAGATTTAATGCATCAATATGGATCCTTTTGTTTACTCAGGTCAGAGGAGAATGTGGAAGTTGCAACAGAACCCTCAGCCGGTCCAGAACAACCCTGCCCATATCGGAAATCCCTACGTCTGACATCTGAGCAGATAGTAAGAGAGAGACTTGTGGCTGTCCAATTATGTATGCTTTTTGAAGTTGAAGAACTCTTTTATTGGCTATGATTTGCAGGAGAGGAGTAGGGACGGTGTGACAGCAGGCAGTAAGTACAGGAGAGGAGAGCAGAAGGTATGACAGCAGGCAGTATGAGTGGGAGTGGAATCAGGAGGGTATGAGAGTGGGCTGTATGTGCGGGAGAGGAATGGGAAGGGTATGACAGGGGACAGATTGTGTGGGAGAGGAATGGGAAGGGTATGAGAGTGGGTTGTATGTGCGGGAGAGGAATGGGAAGGGTATGACAGTAGGCAGTATATACAGGAGAGGAATGGGAAGGGTATGACAGTAGGCAGTATATACAGGAGAGGAATGGGAAGGGTATGAGAGTGGTCTGTATGTGCAGGAGAAGAATGGGAAGGGTATGACAGTGGACAGTTTGTGTGGGAGAGGAATGCAAAGGGTATGAGAGTGGTTTGTATGTGCGGGAGAGGAATGGGAGGGGTATGAGAGAGGGCAGTATGTGTGGGAGAGGAATGGGAAGGGTATGAGAGTGGGCAGTATGTGTGGGAGAGAAATGAGGAGGGTGTAAGAGGAGTGGGAGAGGAATAGGGAGAGTATGACAGAGGGCAGTAGGTGCAGCAGAGGAGTAAAGAAGGTATTACAACAGGCAGTATGTGCGGGAGTGGAATGGGAAGGGTATGACAGTAGGCAGTATATAGGGGAAAGGAATGGGGAGGGTATGACAGTGAGCAGTATATACAAGAGAGGAATGGGGAGGGTATGACAGTAGACAGTATATACAGGGGAGGGTATGATGGTAGACAGCAGGTACAGGAGAGGAGTGCAGAAGGTATGACAGCAGGCAGTATGTGTGGGAGGCTATGACATTGGGTAGTATGTATTGGAGAGTAATGAGGAGGGTATGACAGTGTGGACAGTAGGTGCAGGAGAGGATTGAAGAAGGTATAACAGCAGGCAGCGTGTGTAGTAGAGGAATGGGGAGGGTATGACATTGGGCAATGGGTGCAGGAGAGGAGTGGGGAAGGTATGACAGTGGGCAATGGGTGCAGGAGAGGAGTGGGGAGGGTATGACAGTGGGCAATGGGTGCAGGAGAGGAGTGGAGAGGGTATGACAGTGGGCAATGGGTGCAGGAGAGGAATGGGGAGGGTATGACAGTGGGCAATGGGTGCATGAGAGGAGTGGGGAAGGTATGACATTGGGCAATGGATGTAGGAGAGGAGTGGGGAGGGTATGACAGTGGGCAATGGGTGTTGGAGAGGAGTGGGGAGGGTATTATAGAAGGCAGTATGTGCAGGAGGGGAATGGGGAGGGTATGAAAGTGAGCAGTGGGTGCAGGAGAGGAGTGGAAAGGATAGGACAGTGGGTAGTAGGTGCAGGAGAGGAGTGGGGAGGGTATGATAGAAGGCAGTATGTGCGGGAGGGGAATGGGGAGGGTATGACAGTGGGCAGTGGGTGCAGGAGAGGAGTGGAAAGGATAGGACAGTGCAGTGGGCAGTAGGGGCAGGAGAGGAGTGGGGAGGGTATGGTAGGAGGCAGTATGTGCAGACACATGTGGATTATGGGCACATCTAAGCACGGGCTGTGTTGACAATGAGCCCATCAAAGTACAACATGATCAAAAACTTTTTTTGGACAGAGCAAAGCAGGTTTGGCACCTCCAGTCAAGATTATATTGTTGTCTGTGTCCCTGTAGGGCATTGTCCTTAATACTTCTCCTGGTGACTGGATATTTTTCCACTGGTGGCACAGACAGCAATAAAAGTAGTTTTGAATATCTGTTTGCTTTTTGGGTTGGGTTGGAATACCTGTTTGCTTGTTATTACTTATTCCATCACTTTCTGATGCACTATTATTATTACCGAATTATTTATCTCTATACAGAGAAGTCTGAACTTACAGCGTGGAGCAAATGAAGTTGTATTCAGCGTCTGCACCAAATTTCAAGGCACATGCCGCACTCGAGCGGAGATCTACCTGTGGGATAGTACAGACCTTGTTATTATCAGTGACATCGATGGAACAGTGACCAGGTCAGATTCTTCTCATGGTTGATTTTTACACCAAAAAAAAGTTGCACAACATTTCTTCCATCAGAGCCTAAAGCCAAACAGACATAGGAAATTGCAAAGCTAAGCATCTAGATACAAAATAAATATCACCTGAATGCACATGTACTCTAACATGTCTTTACTTGTGAATATCTAGTTTATTATGTCATGATATTGAAATGACCACTAGGTTCCTCTGTAATTGAAGAATATGTCAACCCAACATTTTATATTCCCGATATGTGCCTGCTGTACCATGTACTTATATGAAAAAGTATCCTGTTCACTTTGTATTCCTTTGTGTGAAATCCCTGGTGTTCCTGCTGCTTTCCTATTAAAAACTGACCACACTAGGTTTGAGAGAACAATGTGGTCAGTTATCTGGCTGTGCTGAGATTTCAGCCGGCTTTCCTCCAATGATCAGACTTGTCCTAATGCATCCCCCTTGCACAGCTATTGACTAGGACAGTGATGGCAAACCTTGGCACCCCAGCTGTTTTGGAACTACATTTCCCATAATGCTCAACCACACTGCAGAGTGCAGGAGCATCATGGGAAATATAGTTTCAAAACATCTGGGGTGCCAAGGTTCTCCATCAAGGGACTAGGATGATCATTGTGGTGCAGTTTCTCTCCCACCCCAGCTCTTATGCAGCTGAGAACAGATGGAATGTGATCACTTATAAAGAAGTAAAAAAAAAGGTATTTATAATGTTTTTTTTTTTTAAATATCTACTATATACACAAATGCTTTGCCTTTCAATCCTAAACTAAATGTTTTTTTTTTTTTTTTATAAGGTCAAGGTTTACATATACTTTAACCACTTGCCGTCCGCCCACCGTCAAATGACGGCGGAGCGGTGCGGCTCTCGTTCTGGGAGGACGTCATATGACAGGACCCCAGAATGGCCTGCGGGGGCGCGCAGCACGGCGATCGCGGCCGCACCGTGTTCCTAGGACACAGCGCGCCCCCGATCTTGGTAAAAATCCAATGACGTGGCTCTTTTACCCATGTGATCGGCTGTGTCCAATTACTCAAAGGGAGTCTCCAGCATTAGCTCCCTCCAAGCTGGCAATACACTGATCAAAATGAATTAAGCTCAGCAGGTACTGGATGGATTTTGTTCAGTGTGTGGCAATTCCCGTCCAACAGTTTGATTGACTTCTGCCTGAGGGAATTGTTGGAAAATGTTCTTCGATCTTTGGCTGCAGCCATCATCCACTGTCCTGGTAATGGGATTCCTCCATCCACCTCCTTTGCGTTGACTGAATGAACAAAAAAAAAAACTATGAGTGTATGGCCAGCATAAACTCGATTTTCTTTCCTTCCACCACGGGCGGCATAGACGAGCGCAGGGGGTGTGCCCATTCCCCCTATTACCTGGGCTTCCCCCCGTGTTCCACCCCCCCCCCCCCCCGCAGTGCTGCTGGATTCTCTCCTCTCATCTCCCCCTGGCTGCTGCAGGCGATGTTTAGAAATGGAGAGTGGAGGAAGGTGCTAGTAAATATGTAATTTATTGGCACCTTCCTTTTCTAAATGTACACAGTGAACGCACTCACTCACTGTGTTCATTCATAACTGATGCATACAATGGGAAATATCCGTGTTAAAATTGAAAAGAAGCAGCCAGCATCAATCTGTTGATGACAAAATAACTTTCATTCTATAACTGATGCATAGTAGACTGTTTACTAGGTTCAGTTACTGTCTGTCCCCAAACCTAGGGGCTCATCTCTGCCTAAAGATGCAGATTGGCTCAAAAAATATAAGTAAGAAGAGTTGCCTTATGCCTCGTACACACGCATCGATTATTGGCCGGGAATTTTCGGCCAACGTCCGATCGGCCGATTTTCGGCTTGTTAGTATGATGCTTCCAACAACCAACTCTGACTTTTCGGCCGAATAAAATCTGGTGTGCAGGCTACAAAATTTTTGTTGGCCGCCAACACAACGGCAGATTTTCCGTCAGTCAGTACAGATTTCGGCCGACAAAAATCTGATGAGCAAGACTGGGCATGCTCAGAGAAGAAAAAACACATGGAAAGTAAACCAGCACATGACATCACTTCTGAAGTAGATTTTTGTTGGCCGAGAAAATTCGTGTGCAGTCTAGGCACATTCCAACCAACAAAACACCACTCTGGACAAAAGTCGGACGATCGGTCGGCCGATAATCGTTGCGTGTGTACGAGGCATTAGACGTTGTACTTTGCAGGCTCTTGCAAAAAGTAGACCATTGCCATCATGCCAAGTTTTTTTAAGTGGGGTCAGCAGACCAATTTTTACAGCATCTCAAAACGTCCCTATTTTATTTGTAAATCAAACATACTTGTATGACCTTCATAGCTATGCATTTCTGTTGCATCCTTATATATAGTCTAAGAATGACTCTAGAAATATATTTAGTGCCATGGTTGTTTACATAGTGGGTAAAGATCCTGTGAGATCCTAGATCTGGAGAACAGGCATGTTTTTTTGCATTGGGTCCCCAAATATTGCAATCGCATGATTCAGCATCAAATGAAAATAAACAACAATGTTTATGTATTATTTAGATTACAGCTGTTAAGCCCCAGGCGAGTTGTTTAAGTCAAACATTAGCAGATTTGGCCATACACGCTTAACACTGAACACATGACAACGCCTCCGGCCAACATTTCATCAAACAATGGCATGCCAACTTTATCTGTGATAGTTTCCAGCATATATAATGTCCTCTGTTACGAAGACCATAAAATATTTTCTATCATATTGACATTTCTCTCTGTTTATGACCAGCTTGGCCAAATTATTTCCATGTTTTCCATTAAATATTTATCCATCGTACATCTCTCTATCTTCAGGTCAGATGCTCTCGGCCACATTTTACCGCAGCTGGGAAAAGACTGGACTCAGCCTGGGATTGTTCAGCTCTATAACGCCATTCACAAGTCAGTATCATAGTCCTAGTACTGTCGTTCCATCCACTGCTCCTGTACCCGGATTTTACATTATTCATCTTTCTTTAGCTTTCCTAATGTTTATTAGTGTCTGGTTTGTTTAAGGTAACATCATCAGGTTTTTTTTTATAAACTATATAGAAATACTAGTATAAAGAAAAAAAAAAAAATATATATATATATATAGGTTATAAAAAATATAAAAATAAATATAAAAAATTATATAAAAATAAAAAAGATGATTAATCCATCAGGTGTAAGATTTATGCATATTCAATTAAAAAGTATATATATATATATATATATATATATACACACAGTATCTCATAAAAGTAAGTACACCCCTCACATTTTGGTAAATATTTTATTATGTCTTTTCATGTGACAACACTGAAGAAATTACACTTTGCTATAATATAGTGATTGTACAGCTTGTATAACAGTGTAAATTTGCTGTCCCCTCAAAATAACTCAACACACAGCCATTAATGTCTAAACTGCTGTAAACAAAAGTGAGTACACCCCTAAGGTAATACAGTGCCTTGCGAAATTATTCAACCCCCCCCCCCCCAAAACGTTTCAACCTTTTGCCACATTTCAGGCTTCAAACATAAAGATATAAAACTGTAATATTTTGTGAAGAATCAACAACAAGTGGGACACAATCATGAAGTGGAACGAAATTTATTGGATATTTCAAACCATGTTAACAAATAAAAAACTGAAAAATTGGGCGTGCAAAATTATTCAGCCCCTTTACTTTCAGTGCAGCAAACTCTCTCCAGAAGTTCAGTGAGGATCTCTGAATGATCCAATGTTGACCTAAATGACTAATGATGATAAATAGAATCCACCTGTGTGTAATCAAGTCTCCGTATAAATGCACCTGCACTGTGATAGTCTCAGAGGTCCGCAGAGAGCATCATGAAGAACAAGGAATACACCAGGCAGATCCGAGATACTGTTGTGGAGAAGTTTAAAGCCGGATTTGGATACAAAAAGATTTCCCAAGCTTTAAACATCCCAAGGAGCACTGTGCAAGCGATAATATTGAAATGGAAGGAGTATCAGACCACTGCAAATCTACGAAGACCTGGCCGTCCCTCTAAACTTTCAGCTCATACAAGGGGAAGACTGATCAGAGATGCAGCCAAGAGGCCCATGATCACTCTGGATGAACTGCAGAGATCTACAGCTGAGGTGGGAGACTCTGTCCATAGGACAACAATCAGTCGTATACTGCACAAATCTGGCCTTTATGGAAGAGTGGCAAGAAGAAAGCCATATCTTAAAGATATCCATAAAAAGTGTCGTTTAAAGTTTTCCACAAGCCACCTGGGAGACACACCAAACATGTGGAAGAAGGTGCTCTGGTCAGATGAAACCAAAATCGAACTTTTTGGCAACAATGCAAAACGTTATGTTTGGCTTAAAAGCAACACAGCTCATCACCCTGAACACACCATCCCCACTGTCAAACATGGTGGTGGCAGCATCATGGTTTGGGCCTGCTTTTCTTCAGCAGGGACAGGGAAGATAGTTAAAATTGATGGGAAGATGGATGGAGCCAAATACAGGACCATTCTGGAAGAAAACCTGATGGAGTCTGCAAAAGACCTGACACTGGGATGGAGATTTGTCTTCCAACAAGACAATGATCCAAAACATAAAGCAAAATCTACAATGGAATGGTTCACAAATAAACATATCCAGGTGTTAGAATGGCCAAGTCAAAGTCCAGACCTGAATCCAATCGAGAATCTGTGGAAAGAACTGAAAACTGCTGTTCACAAATGCTCTCCATCCAACCTCACTGAGCTCGAGCTGTTTTGCAAGGAGGAATGGGCAAAAATTTCAGTCTCTTGATGTGCAAAACTGATAGAGGCATACCCCAAGCGACTTACAGCTGTAATCGCAGCAAAAGGTGGCGCTACAAAGTATTAACTTAAGGGGGCTGAATAATTTTGCATGCCCAATTTTTTAGTTTTTTATTTGTTAAAAAAGTTTGAAATATCCAATAAATTTCTGTCCACTTAATGATTGTGTCCCACTTGTTGTTGATTCTTCACAAAAAATTACAGTTTTATATCTTTATGTTTGAAGCCTGAAATGTGGCAAAAGTTCGAAAAGTTCAAGGGGGCCGAATACTTTCGCAAGGCACTGTATGTCCAAATTGGGCCCAAATTGTCAATATTTTGTGTGGCCGCCAATATTTGCCAGCACTGCCTTAACTCTCTTTGGCATGGAGTTCACCAGAGCATTACAGGTTGCCAATGAAGTCCTCTCCCACTCCTCCATGATGCCGCCACGGAGCCTGTGGATGCTAGAGCCCTGGCACTCCTCCACCTTCTTATATGAGGATGCCCCACAGATGCTCAATAGGGTTTAGGTCTGGAGACATGCTTAGCCAGTCCATCACCTTTACTGCAAGGCAGTGGTCATCTTGGAGGTGTGTTTGGGGTCGTTATGTTGGAATACTGCCTTGTGGCGCAGTCTCCAAAGGGAGGGGATCATGCTCTGCTTCAGTATGTCACAGTACATGTTGGCATTCATGGTTCCCTCAATGAACTGTAGCTCCCCAGTACCGGCAGCACTCATGCAGCCCCAAACTATGACACTCCCACCACCATGCTTCACTGTAAGCAAGATACACTTGTCTTTGTACTCCTCACCTGGTTGCCGCCACACAGGTTAGACACCATCTGAACCAAATAAGTTTATCTTTTATCTCATCTCATAAACTTTTAAAAAATGGGGCCTGCATGTCAGTTAGCCAACATACAGAAATCAACATACGGATGATATGTTTTGTTATCCAGGTACCCAATAAATGAAATCATGAACCCCCATTTTGGGTCTTTACACATCTGACTTAGACCCCTATTTATGTCAACTGCCTAAATAAATTTCTAGGCACATATTTTAGCTAACTTTTGGGGATTAAACATTTTTCAGGGACAAATCCTAAATTGGTTATAAAGGCAAACCATAATACATTCTCTGCATTAAGGTAAAAAAAACCTTTCGATAGTTGCTCCGCCCAGCCCCCCTTAAACACTTACCTGAGGCCGATCTCGATCCAGCGTTGGGCCCATATGCAGCAGCTCTTCTATGCTCTCTCTCTTCTCACAGCAGGCTCGGCAGCAGCGGGAGCCATTGACTCCTACAGTTGTCAATCAAATCGTGTGAGGAGAGAGCATCTATAGACGCACACAGTCTGGCTCAGGATGGAGCCAACATGAGTACTAGTTTCTATGGGGCCACTTGGAGAAGCGGAGGAGCCAAGAATGTGGGTAGGGGGGCTCCAGAAGGAGAGGTTCGGGGCTACTTTGTGGAAAACCATTGCACAGAGCAGGTAAGTATGGCATGTTTGTTATTTTAAAAAAATAAATAAATACCATTTACAATTATTGTAATTTGCAGAAATTTGAATAGAAAAATCTTATACATGCCTGTTTTCATTCTTTCTTTATTAGATAATCCATGACCTGTTTTCTCCCATAGGAATGACTACAAATTCATCTACTGTTCTGCCCGCTCAGTGGGATTGGCTGATATCACAAAGACCTTCCTCCAAGGAGTGAGTGAAGGGGGCTACACTCTGCCACCAGGTCCCCTCCTGCTGTCTCCGAGCAGCTTGTTTACAGCCCTTCATAGGTAAGTATGTCCAGAGAGCTATCCAGAACATGTTTTCTTCACTACACAATTTGGCACCTTTAAAAAATGTCATCTGTTATGTCACATGTAGCGAGAATAGGCAGCGCCAAACCCCAAAATGTAGAAATTAGGATACCTTATGTTCTAATTACCTTATTTCCTTTGTTTTCCCTCCTCTGTCCGACTGAAAATGAAAAGCTGAAATTAAAGCCAGAAAACCTGTAAAGGAAAGGAGGTGCAAATGACATTGTCCTGAGTACATAGCAGACCCCCTGCTACCCCAAAGCACATCCTAGTAGTAAGAAAGAAACAATGATTCCTTATCCCACCCACTCAGCGCATAAGTAGATGCAATGCTCAAAGGATCAAACGTATACAACTAGCAAATCCGCAAGATGTAAATTCTCATATGCCAATATTCCCAATAGAGCAGCCGCTATACACAGGTCATAACATAAAAAAGGTGCGTATGAGAGCCACAGCCAACATAAACACTAGCAGCGCTAGAAAACAACCTCTACCTAGGTTGAGGGTATATGGCAAAATAGTGGATGTTATAAAGCCAAAGAGTTCATAAGTCCATGGTACTCCCAGGGTAAAGTCACAAGAAGGATTGGGTGCATAGGAAACTTGTTATATAGTGTTAAACAAGACTTCTTTGCTGGTCACTCTGCAACTACCATATCCTTCACCTCACCACTGTGCTCCCCCCCCCCTTGTGAGTGAACACGTACCCTTCACTCTAGGGTCTAGCGCTTTGTTCAACAGATGATCTTCCACTCCCAGATGGCGATCCCCTCCGGACTCCACTCCAACCGGTAGAGATATGAACAGCACTTCCTCCTCTCCTCTCACATAAAGGGGGACAAATAGGGACCTATAGCGTAATATGTACATACAAGGCTTTATTAAAAGGTTAAAATCACACTCACATGGTATCGGATGCAGTTAAGCAGAACAAATGTCCAAGGCACAAATCCCGGTCCTCCCGCTGCAAACGTTGTCCCCACTGAGCCACACAGTACGGGTGGTCCAGCCACCTGATCGCGATGTTGCCCGGACTCAATGGGCGTTATACCCGGGGATCCGCTGGGATGTCCTTGGTGTAAAACAGAATGGCCGCGTGCTCACGCCCTGACGCGTCACACCCTCAGTAGAAGTCCAGTGCCGACGAAACGCGTCAAGGCGTGAGCACGCGGCCATTCTGTTTTACACCAAGGACATCCACTCCCAGACGACCTTGCTGACTGTATTTAACATCTACTTATGTGGCTGATTTATCAAACATGAAATAAAAGTTAGTGTTTGTAATGCCCCTGGCAAGAAAATTGGTTTAGCTGCTTGTCTTCTCAATAGAAGACTTGAAAAGCCAATTTCCCAACCAGAACTGTTTACTTCATGCGTAGCGCTGAGAAGTTGGCATGTTAAAGGACATTACTTCTCCCTTATTGTTTTGTTGAAAGGGTTCAGAAAATGATCCTAAATGTCTCCAATGGGGACAGAGTCAGTAACAAAAACACAATTGCTAGTACAGAGGGGAAAAGTTTGAAGCCCTTTAAAATTTGCATTGCTGACTGTTTTCTTGTCACTTTTCCACTGCAAGTACCGGCTTGGCTCTACTCGGCCCTGCTTGGCCCGGTTTGCTTTTCCACTGCTGGTACCGCATGGTACTCTGTTGGAACGGTTCGGTACGGTACGGTATGGTTTGCTTTTCCACTAAAGTAGTACTAAAGTTAAGTGGGTGGGATAACAACGGGGTGGGTGGGATTCTCTGACCAATCAGTGGCTAGTAGTGACTGCATGCAAAGGATTGTGGGATATGGTACCGGGTATGGTACCTCTTGGAACCACAATCGAGGTGGTACTGTTTTTGAGAGCTGTACCGTTCGGTTCCATGCAGTGAAAAAGCGCCGCCGTACCGTACCGAACCGTTCCTACACCATACCATGCGGTACCAGCAGTGGAAAAGCACAAAAGCGAGCCGAACCATTCGGTTCCATGCAGTGGAAAAGCGCGTTAGTGACCCCAGTCCCTCATTGCTAGTCCAGCTGCCACAGAGGTGTCAATGGGACACTAAGTTAAAGGAAATCCTATCTGTGGAGTTATAGGCAATAATAAAAACCTTCTGGAAATTGTAACCCTTTTTTAACTGGGGATTGACTTTATTTTTTTTGTGGTTCCTCTTCTGCTGGCTGAAACGCTAAATAAAACTAGGGGAAAATAAATTAGATATTATACTGGCCTTTCTCCCAGGTTCCACAGTGTGAGTTGTGATGTCATCCTTGTTCCTGTAAGATCTGTGAGAATGGAGAGTACGTCAAACCTCAGGAGAAGATGCTGCAGCACAATACATGATTGTCTTCTCATTGAGATTTGGCTACTCAACATACCCCAGGATCTTGCCAGAAGCAGGATGACAACACCCTTGCCTGGGCACCATGGCAAAAGTCAGGTGAATGGTGAGTGTATATATTTTTCCTCCACGGGTGTTTTTTACCGCGTTTCAGGAAAGAGGCACAATAAATAGTGGACCTTGCTATTTAGGTGCAAGATCTTCTGTAAATCTCAGAGACCAATATAGTTATCAGTACAGGACACAGGACTTGTATTCATAGACCATGCGTTAGATGCAGGCTACGCAGTGTGCACTAGTCTTTGTATAGCAGCACTTTTCTTTCTGTAGCCTAAGCGAGCCCCCAAGGCACCAAGAAACTGGCTAAGTCAAGAAAAACCTTTCCAATACACACACAAACTGTGCATTTTATGAGGACTGGCCCAATTCTGAAAGAATTCTCACTCCTTAGCTTTTTGCATTTCAGTTTTCAATAAACACCTTACACTTTTTGCATTTCAGTTTTCAATAAACACCTTACACTTCCCATATGAGGATATTTTTAAGGATTATGTTGCTAGGCACCTGGAAGCCCTCTTCAAGGCCTTCTTTTCCCTTGCAGGTCTTGCCTTGCAGCTAGCTATTGTTGCCATGTCTTTTTGCCAGGCTATTGCTAACTGGACAAGATAAATGGAAAAAAACCTTTGAGAAATTATGCTCTCAGCCTTGTTGTTTTGAGTGGGCAGTCTGGAGATTATAAATTACCAACTCATTTAGAGTGCCTCTTATCTCTGTGCATATGCACTGGATTTTGTGGATAAAAGCTTGGTCTGCAGAACCTGCTTGTAAAATTGTCTTCAATGCATGTGTTTTGATGGTGAATGCCAATTTGTGGAATCCCTTGATAAATTCATTAAGGAATTGACTTGCTGTACAAGAAAAAGCCCAAGTCTCATACTCCTACAGCTACTGCTTCTGCTCAGCTAAAGGGACCTTTACACTTCCCCGGGTGTCAACTTTCAAACCAAGACATAGCACCTGTTTTTGTTGCAAGGCCTGGGCTCCTAAATCCACCAAGCCTGTCTAGAAGCCCTCTTCACAATGAAAGGACCCACCAACTCTATGAAGTGGGGGGGGACAGCTGTTGGCATTTAAGTTGGATCTGAAAATTCCCAGGCCTGTCATTTCATCTGTCATTTCAAGGGTGTATAAACTAGAGTTTCTATCTCTGCCCCTCTTCACTTTAACTTTTCAGTCTGCCAGCTTCAGACCAAAATAAGGCAGATTCAATGACCTTTCATTTTCCTTCCTTGGGAGAAAGTTTCTTCCCTA
Source organism: Pelophylax lessonae (assembly GCF_965119305.1). Classification (NCBI taxonomy): domain Eukaryota; kingdom Metazoa; phylum Chordata; class Amphibia; order Anura; family Ranidae; genus Pelophylax; species Pelophylax lessonae. The sequence continues at coordinate 37,335,365 of NC_138778.1, read as the reverse complement.
AGATCCCACAAGAGGACCCTCAGGTCCAAACTGCACCCCCCAGTTTGCTTCTGGGTTCTGGGCTTGGTGGTAGCCTCTTTCCCAGGCAGTTCCCATTCGCCCATCTTCACTCCAGACCTCTTCAATCCAACATACTGATGAAGCGTCGCATGCCAATCCCTGGATCGTCCAATGCTTCTGTCTAATCAGACAAAGCTCTTCCTTAAAATGGGGGATCTCAAATCCTGCCCTGGAGTTAGGAAAGTCTTTCCTTCACATTCCCTGGAAGATAGTGACGGATGTGAGCCTCACAAGCTGGGGCAGAGTTTATAACTCACTGTCCAGGGAACATGGTTCTGACAGGAGTCGAAACTTCCCGTCAACATTCTGTAGAGTCGTAAGAGTGTCTCTAAAACACTGTGCAATGCTACAGTAGTGGCCTGCATAAACCATCAAGGGGGTGTCAGAAGAAAATCTGCCATAGAAGAAACCAGTCTCATGCTCTTCTAGGTGGAAGCTCACATTCTAGCTCTCTTAGCCATCCACATTCCTGAAGTGGCCAATTAGCAGACGGACTTCCTAACCCCACCTAAACCCAGGGAAGTGGTCTCTGAACCCCAAAATCTTTCATATCCCTGTCAAAGCATGGGAAAACCAGATGTGGACATCCTGGCCTTGATCTTCAATAACAAGCTGAAAATATTTGTAGCCAAGACCAGGGATCCACTTGCCATCACAGTAGAGGCTCTAGTAATTTCTTGGACTCCATTCAAACTGGTTTTTGCCTTCCCTCCAAGAAAGAACTGTTGTGCAAGATAGCGGAGAAAGGGGTTCTGGTGATTCTTATTGCACCAATTTTGCCCAGAAGGGCATGGTACACAGACATACCCAAGCCCCCCTATTCCATCCTGCTTCTCAACAGTGTGGAATAAACCCTTGCTGTATTTATTGGCATGGCTGTTGAGACCCAAGTGCTAAAGGATAGGGGTATTTCTGACTCTCTTCTTCCCACCTTACTCAGAGCTCAAAGTGAATCACACTCCTATAAGATTTACTGTACATTTTCACATGGAAGGCTTACTTTACTTAGTGCAAAGGCAGGAAGCTGAGTCACAGGGAATACTCTTTGTTTGGTATTAACCAGCATTGAGTACCTTAAGGGACAGGTTTCTTCCTTAGCCATTTTATTTCAGGAACCTATTGCCTCGTAACCCCTAATCAGGACTTTTTTTTTAAGGGAGTTACTCATATAAATTTCCAGATTTAACTTCCTACGTCTCCTTGGGATCTCAGCCTGGTGCTCTTTGTACTTTAAAGGAGATGTACAGCCTTGTGCTCCTTTGGCTGTACATCTTCTATGGATTACAGGAGTGCGGTTTGTTCTGCACTCTTGTGAACTGTTTTTAGCAGAGAGTGGGCTGAAGTCCGCTCTCTGCTGACGTCACAAAGTCGGTTCAGGCACCGCGTCGTCACGACCACGAGTCGGCAACCACCAGGTGCCTGGACCGACGCCCGGCTCAGCCTCTCAGCGAGCCACTGAGAGCCTGAGCCAGCTGCTCCCCGCCCTTCCACAGCCCAGAGCTCCAATGAGTGAGGAGTGGGCAGAGCAGAGAGCTGCTGACTGACAGTTAGCAGCTCTCTGCTCGGGGGGCTGTCAGAACCAAGCGATCGGCGGTGTTTGATCGCTCGGTTTTCAGTATAGACGCGCCAGACCGATGCTGAATCCACCTAGGTAAGTATAAATGGGGGGCAAATAACCCCACACTTCTCTTTTAAAGATCTCCTTTTGAACCAATTAGAGCTATTCCATTGGTAGACGTCACTTGTAATGTTGTCTTCCTAGTAGCCATTGCATCTGTCAGGGGTGTTTCTGGGTTGGTAGCTCATTCCCATACAGTGCCCTTTCTTATTTTACACAAGAAAAAAGTGGTTTTGAGACTCAGCCCCGGGTCACACTTATGCGATGCGGGAAGACTGCGAATTCGCGGCCTGTTCCCGCATCGCAAACGCACCCCTGGCAGTTCACACTGCCATATGCGATACACTGGGGGTGTCAATGTAATCTTAACGACACCCCCAGTTTGATCGCATATCGCAGTGCGATCTTGCAGTTCGCACAGGATCGGATCGCACAAGTGTGAACCGCTGTGCGATCCGATCCTGATGCGGCTGCAAAAAAGGGTCCTGTGCCTCTTTGCTGCGGATGCAGTGCGAATTTAGCCATACAAAGTGTATGGCTAAACTCACACCGCACAGCCGATCGCATGTAATGAAGGAGCAGTGCGCTCCGACATTACATGCGATCGCCGCAGCCGCATCAGTGTGAACCGGCTCTAAAACCTACATTCCTAATCCTAACTAAGGTGGTCTTTTTTTCCACCTCAATAAGGACATTGTTCTCCCCTCCCTTTGTCGTGACCCAAAACATGACAAGAAATTTTCCCTACACTGCCTAGATGTGTCAGGGCTGTCAGAGTCTATCAGGCAGCCACAGCCTCTGTTCTGAAGACTTAGTCCATCCGTGTCCTGCCTGTGGGCCCTAGCAGGGCATCCAGCTTCCCTCTCCACCATTGCCAAGTGGATCAGGCTACTCATCCTTTCCCTATTAAAGCCCATTTCACCAATGATATTTGTTTCTCTTGGGCTTTTCAGCATCAAACATCTGCTTTCCAAATTTGCAAGGCCGCCATCTTGTCCTGTGTTCACATGTTCTCCAAGTTCTACTAGGTGGATGTTCAAGCCTCAACTGATACAAGCTTTGGCCACAAGGTGCTTTAAGCTATTTTCTGAGTGTTTTTTGGAGTAAATAGGTTTATATGGGTGCAAAAGTATAAAAGGATTTTATCCAGGGGTGATGTTGTTACCCACCAAAATATTGTAAAGGTGATTTCATAATTTCATTGTTTTATTTACTTTGATGTGTGTCATTAGTATGGTGCCTTACATGTCCCTTCATACTGAAGGTATATTCCCCTTTTCTTGCCAATTAGGGTTATATGGGTGATCTCTAGGTTTGGCCCTAGTAATGGTCGGAATACACGATAAGAAAATTGGCCGAAAATTTCCATTCAGCAAGCGATCAGCCGATATTCTACTCGTTAATGTCCAGCCATCAATGAGCGATATCGATATTGTGAACAAAAAATACCGCTTGAAAAACCCGAAAAATTATGTCGTCTTGTTTGCGAAAGAACGATATTCTATACGTTGGTGTTGAGGTCATTCAGTTTAAATCTGTATACGTTCTTGGCAACGTTTTCGACCGACGAACACTGTTTCGATGGTCGGCGGGCAACGGTCGGGCGATATTCGGACCGTGTATGTTGGCAACGTTTTCGACCAACAAATACTTTTTCAAAAGTCGGTGGTCGAATGATCGGGCGATATTCTAATCATGTATTCACACCATAAGTCTTTTACCAGTGTTCAATCCCCTTAAGGTAGGCTCATGTAACCCATGGTCTATGAATACAAGTCCTGTACTGTACTGTACTCCAAAAAAAGGTATTTTTAGGTCAAAACTCATTCCTATTTTCCTTTCTTTCAGGTTTAGGTCTTGCCTTCTCATGTGTTTTAGATGTGTTCAAGAGGTGTTCAGCATGTGTTTGCCTAGTGCTTATCATGTGGTTACACTGACTTGTATTGAGCATCAATAGCAAAGCACAAACTGAGCTCACACTGACTTTCAGCCCCCGTTCACATTGGAGCGACTTGCCATACGATTTGACAAATCCCATGAAAAGTCGCATTCTATTGCCAGCAATCGCACTGTTCAAATCAGTGCAATGCCAACTTTGCGGTGCCACATTGATTGAAAGAGTAGTACATGCTGCACTACTTTTGGCGATTTCGGGTGCAACTTGAGTAGACATCTGTGCATGATGTCTTAAAAGTTGCACCCGAAGTCACACTAAGATGAGGCTTTGAAGTCGTGTGATTTCAGGTGCACGATTTCAAAGCCGCAGTCAATGTGAATGGGGGCTAACTGATCATCAATGCTGTTTACTATGTCTCTTAATACGTCAGTCTCAGAAGGCCTATTTAGCGTGCGTATCACTATTCACTCTCCACTGGACTCCTCTGTGTTTACCATACACTGTGCCTGCATTTTTCATTTCATTCATAAAATCTAGACCTTTGTGTGGAGTCGGCTATGTCCCATAGAATGCTCTGCATAATGCTGCAAAGGGTACTCCACAACTGGGGGGTATTGATTACATGATCACAGATCATCTCTATGAAGATGCAAATAGATATTTATAAAAAAAAAAATGGAGGGGTCCCTTTAGCAACTAGTTAGATCCCTCCTGTCATTTTTACATAGGCTCATTTTTTTCCTTAAAAAAGAGTCCTGTTTAGGGAACTGTGAAATTTACACATGCTTTTATTATTGTATAGAGGGAAAAAAAAATCTTCTGTATCTGATTTTTCTCTCTTGCAGGGAAGTTGTAGAAAAGACTCCAGAGCAATTTAAGATTGCTTGTCTCTCTGACATCTGCCAGCTCTTTCCTGACCCCAGTCCTTTTCATGCTGCCTTTGGCAATAGGCCCAATGTAAGTATAAAGTAGCCAGGGTGGAGAATTAAAAGTTTACAGTAGGCAGTAAAGGTGATTGCACATTGGCTGCGTTTAATTGTTTGTTGAACCTCAAAGTCTGCATTTACGGCATGATTGGGAATTATAGGTGGCCTACAGCAGGCTTTTGCGTACAATGGGAGAAATCTATGTGTACAGAGTAAAGCTGGCCATAGATGGTTCAAATCTCGGCCGGTTCAGCAGGGACTGGCTAAAGCCTCGTACACACGATCAGATTATCGAACGATCTGTCGTCCGTTTTTTGTTGCATGCTAGTCTGATGTGGAAAGTGAAGAGGTTATTTTCATACGAAAATTCTTGTACGACAGAATTCAACTTCAGAAGTGATGTCATGTGTTGAATTGTTTTGTTTTGTGTTCTTTCGTTTCTGAGCATGCCTAGTCTTGCTCTTACGATTTTTTTCGGACGAAAACTGTACTAATTAAATGAAAATCGGACGTTCTGTTAACGTACGATAAAAATTTTATAGCCTGCACATCCAATTTTTGTCGTCTGAAAATCCGTAATCGGCTGTCGAAAGCACCATACTAACAATCTGAAAATCGTCAGATCGTTCGTCGGACGAAATTTTCCTTTCCGATTTTCGTATCGTGTGTACGGGCCTTAAGATTCTAACCATCTGTGGGCAGCCTGAATGTGCCCAAGTCGATACATTGATTGACTTGGGTGCAACCAACTTGTTAGAGTTTTTAATGCGATTATTGCCAGCATCTATAGCTGCTAGCAATAATCACTGTATTCTTCCTGCAGAGATGGCTCCCCATACCCCCCTACCAGGAGAACACAGTAATGCTGCGGGAGGTATTCCACACAGTCAGTGTTGATGGGGGAATCAATACATCTTTCCTGCAACTTGACACTTTGGGTCCAATTTGGACATTTTCACTTAGGGGTGTGCTCACTTTTGTTGCCAGCAGTTTAGACACTAATGGCTGTGTTGAGTTATTTTGAGGGGACAGCAAATTTACACTATTAGGGTCCATGTACACTGCAACTTGTAAACGGCCGTTTAGGAGCAGTTGGGCGTTTTTTTCAGAAGCCCCTGAACCCTCCTCTGTTATCTTATCTGTCCATGTACACAGGGTCGTTTACAGTCATTTGCAGGCAGTTGAGTTTAGGGACGTTTTTTGGAAAGCAATTATTTGCGTTCGAACGTGTGTTTCACAGCGTTTCAAACGCAAAAACGCGACCGAACGCGGCCGAACGCGATGACCCGCGTTTAGCGATTGCGTTTTTCCATTTTAAAGGGGAATGATTTTTTTTACCTCTAGGAACGGTTTTAAACACAAACGCCCGCTAAACGCGGGTGCAAACGCTACACAACGGATGTTTTAAACTTCCTAAAAATTCCAGCATTTGAAGGGACTTTTTTTAGCGTCCCGTGTACCTGGAGCCTTCTACAAGCTGTACACTCACTACTTTACATTGTAGCAAAGTGTAATTTCTTCAGTGTTGTCACATGAAAAGATAGAATAAAATATTTACAAAAATGTGAGGGGTGTACTAAATTTTGTGAGATGCTGTATGTTTTAGTGCTGTTTATAAGGAATAAAGAAAATCTACTATACTTTTTTGATAAGGCTCCTTTTTTATATTTGTCTTTTTACCCAGGGCCGCTGATAGGGGGGGACCACCAGCCCTCTTGTAGGGGGCCCGAGCACACAGGGGGGCCCACACAGAGAGGGGGGATTAGTAATGGACAACAAATACAGAAATCTTCCTCCAGCACCTGAATCTGATCTGTCTCTCTCCCTGCTATCAGCTTTTATCTGTTGAGAAAGAGACAGTCGTCCCTCACTAATCCCCTCCCTTGTGTGGCCCCCCTCCCAGCACTTATCTCTGCTCAGGAGTTTATTTGTAACTTTGTTTCTCTCTCTCTGTCTCTCTGATCACTGAGCTCCAACTGCCCAGCCTGTATATTTTTCTCATCTCATCTTCTTTTTTATTTAACAAATTTTTTTTTTTAGATTTAGCAGGAATTATGCGAGTTATGTTATATTTGTGTCTGCTAATAGTGATTTTGTTGTAATTTTAGCTAAATATATCTTTAATATTTTCTTGGGGGGCCCTGCCAGGTAGTCTGTACGGGGCCCCGCGATTTCTAACAGCAGCCCTGCTTTTACCCACGAGTAGTAAGTCTGTGTGCAGAGGGTGCCTGGCTGCTATATTTGTGTATAATGGGGGACTAGTGAAAGACGAGCCATGCGGGATCAGTGAATTCAGGATGGAGAGCCGGAACTCCATTACAGAGGAGTATGCAGAAACCCAATCTGATGAGAGAAGGGGGCTGCATTGTATGGAAATATATGTGAACATAGCATGAGAAATAAGCCCTGTTCTCCCCCTCTAACCATTTCCTTGTTTGTCTACCCCTCCATCTTCCCATTCTTCTGTACTCGTGCCAATCACCCACTCATCGCAGGATGTCCTAGCCTACAGGGAAGTGGGGGTGCCAGAATCTCGGATCTTCACTGTCAACCCAAAGGGAGAGCTGACCCAGGACCTGAACTCTGGCTTCAAATCCTCGTGAGTTTTTGGGCTGTTAGCTATGAGGAGGGAGGAGGGGGATCTGTAACATCACAGCCATATGTAGTCACACATGTTTCTTCCCACAATGTCCAGATCCTCTCACCTGCTTCTATAATCTCATGTATTTTACTTTATTTCCCAGTTGCTGAGATATGTGTTGCCAAAGAGAATCAACACTTACACTGCTCACATAATCTGTTCCTCTGCTATGCGCTTATGACATTACATTACATAATAACAATCGTTTTAAAGAGACAGTCCACCCAAAAGTCATTATTTATAGAGGGTTTGTTGCGGTGTCACCTGCTGGCTTTTTATTTCCCATGGGGACTCTAGTTTTTTTGTCGTTGCCTCTGTTACTACCCACCAATCATATGGCTGCTACAAAATGGGTGTTCCCAACACTTCTTATTATGTCCTTTATATTATAAAGCCCAACTCCAGAAAAAACGTGTGGATTTCTAGTCAATGGAATAGGGATATGTTGAAATTTGTCATGTTTTATTGCTGGCTGCTTTCCTTGTTGGGAAGGATTCTTTTTACAGAGACCACATTCCCATATGCTTACCATGAGTAACCATCTTTTCAAAAGAATATATGTAAAAATGTAACAGTATGTAAACCCAACATTTCACATTCCCGATATATGTCTGCCGTAACATGCACTTGTATGAGAAAGTGTCCTGTTCTCTTTGTATTGAACAAGATAATCCACAGACCTATATCTCCCTATGTGGGTAGGTGCCACATCCCGAAAAGCAAGAGCTACGAAAAAGGAGGATCCCCTAAGGGTATGGGATTTTATCGGCACTCAGAAAATTGCAAAAATGTATAAAAAATAAATGTTTATTGCATACTCGTATAAATATTAACACAAACATTTTTTATGATTTTTTTATGTTAATATTTATACGAGTATGCAATAAACATTTATTTTTTTTATACATTTTTGCAATTTTCTGAGTGCCGATAAAATCCCATACCCTTAGGGGATCCTCCTTTTTCTTAGTTCTCTTTGTATTGTTTCCATTTTGTAAAATCCCTGGCGTTCCTGCCCATCCCTCTTCTTTCCTATTTGCTGGGAACTCCGCCTGATCTTCTCCATTGTTTAGACTTGTCCTGACTCGCTCAGTGTACTACTGTTCCTCCTCCCCTAGCTCTTATTCAGCTGAGAACATGGGAGGAAATGCGATCACTTATAAAAAAGGGAAAAAGGGTATTTATAATAAAAAAGGGTATTTATAATGTTTTTTTTTTTTTTTTTTCTATCTAGTATACACTAATGTTTTACCTTTCATTTCTGTTTGAAACTGAATGGGTTGTTTTGCAAGTTGAGGGTTCCTGGCCCCACTCCTTAAAGCGGAGTTCCACTGGCTTTTGTGTTTATTAAAAGTCAGCAGCTACAAAAAGTGTAGCTGCTGACTTTTAATAAACACACATTTACCTGTCCCACTGTCCAACAATGCGGCCAGCAGGAGCCTCTGTTCTCTCTGTCTTTTCCCCGTAGCGCCGGCATCTCTAATGTGGGCACCCACCCGGCTGTGACAGCTTGCGGCTTCACAGCCAGGTGCACAGTGCGCATGCCCTAGGGGACTGCTGAGAATTGCACTTTCTAGATTCCCTGGGTTACCCGTAGCAACAGTCTGTGGAAACTTTGCACTTTAGACGCTTGGCTCAGACAATGAACAGTCCAGGGGATTTGGCTTTTGTGTTTTATTTAGAACTGGGATAGGAGAAGGGATGAGTGGGACACTTCAACTATGAACAAATCTGAGGACAACTAGCTGTAGTGTGCGGCAAGGCCGCTGCTTCACCTTGCCACTGAAGTGAAGGTAAAGAATATGATCCTGTTATAGTTTCTCTTCAGGGTCCTAATTTGGCACCCCCTTTCTCACTTGCTGCGTGTGCTAGCTCCTGTCCACTGACTCTCCACTGGAGTGGTCCCCTTCCTGGGCAGACCCCTGGCAAGCTTCCCGGTACTCACGGACACTGTTTTTCCAAGGTTGCTCTGCCTTCAACTCCAATTGTCAGCTTCCACAGGACCTCCTGGCTCAGCACCACACTTCTGGCTTACTGGGCCGACTGCCTGTGACCACCTTCCATACAGACAGGAGGAGAGACAGCGGACACCCTCCTCCTGGGACCTGGCTTCCCACCCAACGACACCCTGTCACATGTGCCCTTGGCTTTTATAGCATATTCCAGGATGCACCACTGTTTGTGCCAACCCACTGGGATAGTTACAAAAGCCAGTATGTCACTGGCTGGGTTTCTTCCACCTTCCAACAGGCTCCCCTATTGGATACAGTGGGGACACTCCCTCAGCCCAGATGAATCACACATGGACACATGCAACAGGCCTAACTACTGATCAGGCTCCCCTGATAAGCAGATGGAGCAGACTATGGTTTACCTGCTGCTCCTCCCCTGTTATGCAGGCAGAGCAAACTTATCCTTCCTAACTAGCACCTATCTAGGAGGGTGCTACACGCGCGTCACGCTGCACGTCCTGAATGGACGGGCAATCTTCTGGGACCTGTGACGTGTCCCAGAAGATTGCAGGGAGGGAGGGGGAGAGGAGAACTTCTGCCCGGGCCACCTAGGCGGCCCGAGCGGAAGTGGGAGCGAGTACCTGTCAAAACTAGGTAACCGCCCCCCCCAAAAAAAATGACAAAATCAAACATGTCAGGGGGTCAGGGCCACTTAAGGTGGAAATTCTATTTTTGAGTGGAACTCTGCTTTAACAACCTATTGACTGTGCACTCAGCGGGATGCCAAGCGCACAGAAAATTCGGGTGTTCAGTGAACACCTGAGTATGCGATGTTAGGGTCTGAACTTATGCTCGGCCTGAACTGTTCGCTTATCCCTAATTATGATGTTGAACAGACCCAACACTGCTGGTGCACGCCGCTGTCCTAGATCTGACATCAGCTGTCTTAGAAAGACTCAAAACTGTCCCTCAAATGGCACTCTGCTATTCCTATTCCTCTGCTATGATTTATTTATATTTGAGGCTCACTGAAGAAACTCTCAATGATCTGATTGCAATCAGTCAATGAGAGTGCCAACTGAAAAATCCTTAGGAGTCCAAAGTCTTTTTTGTTCAAATGGTTACAACAAGCAGGGCAAAACGCAGCCAATGCATTTTAGGGGCCACCTGATCCTCATTTACCAGGGCTGGGTGAAATAGCAGAATAATAAATGGAACTAAAAATACTCCAAAGCAGACTGATCTGCAGGCAGAGGATGTTATAGATAACAGTCAGTGTTGGTGTTCACGGTAGAAGTGGCAAGAATCTGATGACAGGGCAGAGAGGCTGATAGTAGGAGCTGACACACAGCAGGGTACTGGATAATGCCAGCAGTGACACCCCCCCCCCCCCCCCCTGCACACATTACAACAAGCTTGGGCTTTTTACATTTTTGTGCATTAACGACGCTGCTCCAACAATAATTACTACTTATACTACTTAGCAATATTACTTTATGGGTGCACGGATAATAAATCACTGACTTTGCAAATTGAGTTTACTAACAAGGAGTGGGCAGAACAGGGATTGGATGAGACAGCAGTTGACACTTCCATGAAGTGGTCACATTTCTAATAAAGTTACATGGGCCACAACATGGGGGGGGGACATTTTTTTTAAAGGTGGAAAAAACATGTAAGTATTATCCTCTACTGCTGCAAGGTTTTCACTTAAAGTGGTTATAGGCCCTTATACAGGGCTTTTTTTTCTTAGAGAGTAGGTGCAGGGACTCCCCACCTTTTGAGTCACCCTTTGTCTCTGTCCCCTACCCACCTCCAAGCACTTTCCCTTGGTTTCACCACCTACCCACCTCCAAGCACTGTCCCTTGGTTCCACCACCTACTCGCCTCCAAGCACTGTCCCTTGGTTCCACCACCTACTCACCTCCAAGCACTGTCCCTTGGTTCCTCCACCTACCCACCTCCAAGCACTGTCCCTTGGTTCCACCACCTACCCACCTCCAAGCACTGTCCCTTGGTTCCACCACCTACTCACCTCCAAGCACTGTCCCTTGGTTCCACCGCCTACCCACCTCCAAGAACTGTCCCTTGGTTCCACCACCTACCCACCTCCAAGCACTATCCCTTGCTTCCACCACCTACTCACCTCCAAGCACTGTCCCTTGATTCCACCACCTACTCATCTCCCAAGCACTGTCTCTTGGTTCCACCACCTACTCACCTCCAAGCACTGTCCCTTGGTTCCACCACCTACTCACCTCCAAGCACTGTCCCTTGGTTCCACCACCTACTCACCTCCAAGCACTGTTCCTTGGTTCCCCCACCTACTCACCTCCAAGCACTGTTCCTTGGTTCCACCACCTACTCACCTCCAAGCACTGTCCCTTGGTTTCACCACCTACTCACCTCCAAGCACTGTCCCTTGGTTCCACCACCTACCCACCTCCAAGCAATGTCCCTTGGTACCACCACCTACTCACCTCCAAGCACTGTCCCTTGGTTCCACCACCTACTCACCCCCAAGCACTGTCACTTGGTTCCACCACCTTCTCACCTCCAAGCACTGTCCCTTGGTTCCACCACCTACTCACCTCCAAGCACTGTCCCTTGCTTCCACCACCTACTCACCTCCAAGAACTGTCACTTGGTTCCACCACCTACTCACCTCCAAGCATTGTCACTTGGTTCCACCACCTACTCACCTCCAAGCACTGTCCCTTGGTTCCACCACCTACTCACCTCCAAGCACTGTAACTTGGTTCCACCACCTACTCACCTCCAAGCACTGTCCCTTGGTTCCACCACCTACTCACCTCCAAGCACTGTCCCTTGGTTCCACCACCTACTCATCTCCAAGCACTGTCCCTTGGTTCCACCACCTACTAATCTCCAAGCACTGTCTCTTGGTTCCACCACGTACTCAACTCTTAGCAGCGTCCCGTGGTTCTACCCCCTACTCACCTCCCAGCACCACACCTTTTAAAGAATACAAAACCAAGTATCATTTTGTGGTGGTAAGTAAAAAAGCAGTAAAATAGAGCCAGCAACAGTAAATCACCCGCACAACAATAGACCACCCCACAGCAACAATGAATGCACCCCAGCTACCATAGATTTCCAGCAGCAGCAACAGATCCCCTAGCAACCAGCATCAATAGATCCTCCAGCAGCCAGCAACAATAGACCCCTCCCTTAACAATAGATCCCTCACAGAAACAACTGAGCCCCCAGCAGCATAAGACCCCCCAGCAACAATAGACCCTCATGCAAAAATAGATTCCCACCACTGACAATAGACCCTCCAGCGGTCATCAACAAAAAACCCTCCAGCACACCCCAGCACCCCTTGCCATTACATTTAGTGCTGGAGGTGCCCGTACTAGTGCAGAGATGTCCCCAACTATTCACCGGCAACAGCGCTTGTTCGGGTTCGCCGCAGTGGGCGAACATATGCGATGTTCGGTCCGCCCCCTATACGTCATCATTGAGCAAATTTTTGACCCTGAACCTCACAGTCAGCAGACACATTCCAGCCAATCAGCATACCCTCCCTCCCAGACCCTCCCACCTCCTATAAAAAAGCAAGGACAGCATCCATCTTAGATTCATTCTGAAGCTGCAGTGTTAGTTAGAGCAGGGAGAGTGCTGCTGCTGCTGAATTAATAGCTAGGCCAGTGTCCTGTGTCCACTCCAGTCCTCAAAGACTCATCTGCTGTAAGGACAGCGTCCTGACAGCACCCCAAAAAGCCCTTTTTAGGGCTGGTACATCAGTCTGCTTTATATATATATATATATATATATATATATATTGCAGTTGCCTGCCCGTGTGTGAGAGGCCACAGGCCCACAGACTGTACTGTGTGCACACCACTCATATAGGGTGGCACAGTACATTGCACGGCACATGCGCCGTGCCCCAAATTGGAAGTAAGTGGACCAACCAACCATCTTTTTCCATCTCCCAGTTCCTAAAATCTATTCCATACACCGGCCCCTGATAAGGGACGTAACAGGGATTAAACTGATAAGAATAGTACTACTTAACACACCACTCATATAGGGTGGCACAGTACATTGCATGGCGCACGCGCAGTTCCTCAAATTGGAAGTAAGAGGACCGACCAACCATCTTTTTCTATTTTCCGGTTCCTAAAATCTATTCCATACACCGGCCCCTGATAGGGGACGTAGCAGGGATTAAACTGAAAAGAATAGTACTACTTAACACACCACTCATATAGGGTGGCCCAGTACATTGCACGGCGCACGCGCAGTGCCCCAAATTGGTAGTAAAAGGACCGACCAACCATCTTTTTCCATCTCCCGGTTCCTAAAATCTATTCCATACACTGGCCCCTGATAGGGGACAAAACAGAGAATAAACTGGTAAGAACAGATTTTTTTAATTTAAAAAAAAGAGGACAGCCTCTGCGGAGCTGGGTATTTTTTGGCCATGTTACTGAACGCTCATGCACAATGGCTGTAGGCTCATGCGTCCTTTTGCGGAGGTGACAAACCTGGTGGTCAGACGAACCCAAGGCAACATCATCGACCTCATCCCATATGCGTTTTTTCTGGAGCGTGCCCTGCGAAGAGTGCTGGATCAGACCGTAGATGAGCATGAAGAGGAAGAGTTGTGGTCACCATCACCACCAGAAGCAGCCTTGTCGTCGTTGATTGCTGGACCTGCGGCAACGCAAAGAGAGGAGTCTGAAGAAGAGTCAGAGGAGGAAGGTGGCTTTGAGGAGGTGGAAGACCAACCACAGCAGGCGTCCCAGGGGGCTTGTTGTCACCTTTCGGGGACCCTTGGTGTTGTACGTGGCTGGGTGGAGGAAGAGACCTTCAATGATGTCAGTGAGGATAAGGAACGGGACATGGCTAGCTTGGTATCCAACCTTGTGCAAATGGGGAGTTTGCGGTTGTGCAAATGGACTGTTAAACAGGGAGTTTGGTCTGTCAGTGTTTGGTCTGTCACTGTGAAGCGGGCGTAACCCTTACACTACCTGATAGATACAACATCATACCTGATCGTATACACACACTGGATGTTTTAAAGCACGTTATTCCAAACAATTTAGGAATGTTAGGTGATCTATGCCCTTTATGGATTAAAACCCGACTCTGCGTCAACTACGTAATTTTCCATGGGAGTTTTGCCATGGATCCCCCTCCGGCATGCCACAGTCCAGGTGTTTGTCCCCTTGAAACAACTTTTCTTATTAGTGCTTATTAGTACACATCTATATCCTTTGATTCCTTAGCGCGGATTCTATTATCTTTTTATTTGCGGAAATTTGCGTTCGCCGTGCGCGAACGGAAAATTTTATTTGGCATACCCCCACATTTCCCGCTGAAAAAAAGCCCTACCTTAACATATATACACAGTGAATTGACTGGCCTCAGGTGATACACAGAGATATAACAAATCATCCTACATAAGTTATACCTCTTTATCCACAGCCATCTCTCCCCTACATCTGTTCAAAGTGCAGAATTTACACAGGATCTCTTGGCTCTAAAAAGCAGTGGGTGGGGAGCTGAGGTTACTGTACATCAGTGAGGAGAGCTCTGAGAACTGATTGGAGTTAAGGGACGTCCCTCCTCCCCCCCCCCTCCCCCTTTCACACAGCATACAGGAGCTAAGGGCTGCCAATCACAGACTGCGCCCTCCCCTGTCACCATTTTTCTCTTGGTGTCAGGAAAACTTGTCAGAAGTGACCCATGCTGATAGCAGAGAAACAAAGTAGCAGATAGAAGTAACACTTAGTGCTCTGGATTGAGACAAGCACACACTATGGATGGATATGCTATGTTCATATTTCATGCCTGAGGTTTACAGCCACTTTAAAGACCTCATACACACTGAATGTTTTGCTATCTCTTCTAGATGCCTTTCCTCCTTTCAGCTGTGTTTTGGCAGAAAAAAACACTTGACACCTGTAAACATGTGTAACGCACTTAGGAGCGTTTAGGGACGTTAAGCTCTTGAGTGACCGTCTGGTGACCGTGACAGCGTATCGTTACTTCCTGCCCCGGTAACAGTGTCACCTGGATAGGAAATGGGGAAATCTCTTCTGTGGTGACACAAACAGAAACAAAATAACAGTGGTTCTAGCCTTCTGATACTATATCCAAAAATATGTAGCAGGTGGTAGGATTAATATCCGTCTTAGAGAGTGGGAGCTCCTTGCAATAGCCAGATGTGCAGAACTGGGAACTCAAGTGCATGCAGTGTATTATATTAACCACTTGCCGACTGCCTAACTGGGAAAATACGTCATTACTTTGATGGTAAATACCGAGTTTATGGCTGCAGCTTGATGCCATAATCCCAGTATAATTTTTTCCCTGGGGCGCCAGTCTTTCTCATTAAAGTTTTTACAAACGGTGGAAGGGGTAGTCGCCCCAAGAACTTGGCCTAAAAGGATGAAAATTTTTGATTTTTAAATATTTTTTTGGGGAATGTTATATAGCAGAATGTAAAAAATATTGTTTTTTTTTTTTTTCAGAAATGTCGCTCTTTTTTTGTTTATAGCGTCAAAAATAAAAATTGCACAGGTGATCAAATACCACCAAAAGAAAGCTCTGTTTGTGGGAAAAAGGACATCAATTTTATTTCAGCATAGCTTTGCACGACCGCGCAATTTTCCGTTAAAGTAACGCAGTGCCGAATCGAAAAAAATGGCTTGGTCATTAAGGGGGCAAATCCTTCCGGTCCAGAATTGGTTAAAGTGTATTTTTCACAAAAAACTGGGTTTGAAAGACCGCTGCGCAAAAACTGTGTGACCATAAAAAATTGCAACGACCACAATTTTATTCTCTAGGGTCTTTGCTAAAAAAAGCAAAAAAAAAAAAACGATATGATGTTTGTGGGGTTCTAAGTAATTTTCTAGCCAAAAATATAGATTTTTACTTGTAAACAACAAGCGTCATAAAAAGGCCCGGTCAGAAAGTGGCAGTTGAAGGGGGTTGTAAACCCTCATTTTTTTAAATAAAAATAACAAACAGGCCTATATTTACCTGCTCTGAGCAATTGTTTTGCACGGCGCAGCCCTGAATCTTCTTCTTCTGCGGTGCCCCGCCGGTGCTCTAGGCCCCTCCTCTTCATTGGGTGCCCCCCACGGGAAGCCGCTTTCTCTGGGGGCACCCCTGCAGGCTTACTACCAAGTCCTGCTGCTGCGTCCATTGACACAGACAGCTGGACTCTTCCCCACCCCTCCTCGCTAGTGTGTCACTGGATTTGATTGGCAGCAGTGGGAGCCAATGACTCCTGCTGCTGTCAATCTGTCCAATGAGTAGAGAGACAGCAGCTGGAGCCGCTGCGCTTGTGCTCATCGCTGGATCAGATCTGGCACAGGTAAGAAAAAGGGGGGTCTGGGGGAGTGCAGCACAGAAGGTTTTTCACCTTAACCATTTTTGGACCGAAAGATTTTCCCCCTTCATGACCAGGCCATATTTTGCGATTTGGCACTGCGTTAATTTAACGGAAAATT
Organism: Pelophylax lessonae; assembly: GCF_965119305.1. Lineage (NCBI taxonomy): Eukaryota > Metazoa > Chordata > Amphibia > Anura > Ranidae > Pelophylax > Pelophylax lessonae. The sequence continues at coordinate 37,318,778 of NC_138778.1, read as the reverse complement.
GCGCGGTTGTGCGATGCTGTACCCAAATAAAATTGATATCCCTTTTTCCCCACAAATAGAGCTTTCTTTTGGTGGTATTTGATCACCTCTGCGGTTTTTATTTTTTGCGCTATAAACAAAAAAAGAGCGACAATTCTGAAAAAAAAAATGTTTCACATTCTGCTATATAACATTACCAAAAAAAAAAAAAATGTAAAAATCAAAATTTTTTAATATTTTAGGCCAATATGTTTTCTGCTACATATTTTTAGTAAAAAAAATCGCAATAAGCCAATTTTGATTGGTTTGCGCAAAAGCTATTGCATCTACTAACTACGGGAAAGATTTATGTCATTTTTATTGTTTTTTTTTTTTTTTACTAGTAATGGCGGCGAGCTGCGATTTTTAGTGGGACTGCGACATTGCGGGGAACAGATCGGACCCCTAACTGACATTTTTGACACTTTTGGGGGGGACCAGTGACATTACTACAGTAATCAGTGCTAAAACTATGCACTGTTACTGTAATAATGACACTGGCAGGGAGGGGTTAACACTGTGGGTGATCAAAGGGTTAAATGTGTACCTAGGGGAGTGATTCTAACTTTGGGGGGGTGTGGCTTGTTAAATGATCATAGAGACCTGTGATCCTATATAGAGGGATCACAGGGATTCTATGATCATTCCAGGGAAAAGAACGGTCAGTTGTGTTTACAACATCTGACCGTTCTTCTCTCTCAGCGGGGAACGATCGCAGTTGTCAGATGGCAATCGGAGCCGCCTGCCCCATGCATCAGATTCCCAGCTGCCGAGTGGGGTCAGGAGCGCGTGCTCGCCCCCTAGCTGCAGGTGCATGACTGACGTAGGTCTACGTCGGTTCGCACGGGAGGCCCGCACTGCCACAGTAAATTAGTGGCGGGCAGTCTGGAAGTGGTTAATGCATATAATGCATTAGGGGGAAAAACCTTGAGGTTTTACAACCACTTTAACATTACACACAATATCTAATACCCCTTGCACTACAGCAAAGCACATTACACCTTTCTCACAGACTCTGCTAGTCTGCCTTTCTTCTCCGTTTCTGGGGAATGACCTTGACCCAGCAGGAACAGAACCCTTTTTATCTGATTGAGACAACAATACCTTCCAATCGGAGAACAATATCTCTATTACCCAGCTATACAGTGGGAGAAACTAGACCAAACTTCATAAGCCCCTTACAAGCAGAGATCTTTCCATGAAACTCCCTGAGAAACATAAGAAGCCGTTATGTAATTGAACTCTTCAGTATTTACCAAAAATTAGATATTTTTCTTTCACCACCTCCTTCCTAAACCTATTCTGACAATTTGCGTGTAAAAATCTACTTTTTTTTTTGCTAGAAAATTACTTAGAACCCCCAAACATTATATATTTTTTTAGCAGAGACCCTACAGAATAAAATGGCGTGTGTTGCAATTTTTTATGTCACGCGGTTTTTCAAACGCAATTTTTTTGGAAAAAAAAAACACATTCATAAATAAAATAAAAAATAAAACAGTAAAGTCTTGAGGTCTGGTTCTAGAATTATTGCTCTCGCTCTGAGGTTTACGACAATACCTCACTTGTGTGGTGCGATCACCGTTTACATATGAGCACGGGAGAAACGTATGCGTTCACATTTGCATGTAAGCACGGTGGGATGGTGGTGCTTTAAATTATTTATTTATTTTTTTAATTTAATTTATACAATTTTTTTTTTTACACATTTTTTTACATTTTTTTTTTGTACAAACTTTTTCGTTATCACAATAATGAACAACATTCCTTGTGATAGTATGGGCCATGACAGGTCCTCTTTATAGAAAGATTTGGGGTCTATTAGACCCGAATTCTCTCCTCTGGCCCTCAATGCAGCCGATCGGACCGAGATCGATCTGATCGGCTGCTTCTCTGGCCGCTGGTGGCCAGGTAAACAAAGGGGCGAAACCGGAAGTGACAAATACTTGTCGCTCCTGGTTTCCAGGGTTTCAGAGGGCAAAGAAGTCAGTTCCTCTCTCTCTGTCCCAGGCAGCCATCGCCGCATCGCTCCCGGCCTCCAAAATGGGACTGGAGAGCCCAGGAGAGGCAGCGGCAGAAAAGGGATTGGGGAACCCCTATCTGCCACCTGCAGAAGTGATCGGTGGCTAATTAGCCACTCAGATCACTTCTGCCTTCTACAGAAACACCGGCTGAAAATACTAATGGTACAGGGATGATGGCTGTAGGTGCAGGCATTACCTGGGTATAAACACTGAAACCCAAGGACGTACAGGTATGTCCTTGGGTGGGAAGTGGGTAAAGATGACCTATGCTTTGGAAGCTGAGCCCAAAAAGGCAAGAAGAAGACAAAGGACTAACCACCAATGTTGCCTTTGGGTTCCCTGCAGCTGATCTTTTCCCACAAATGAGTTTGCATGTCCTGTTCCACACTGTCCAAGAGGTTTTGGAGAGAAGGAGCAATAAAAAAAAGAGTGTAATGGCTCGTTTCCACTGAGCTTTCTGGTACGGTTTGGTTTGGTACGGTGCGCTATTTATGCTGTTTCCATTATGAATGGCACCCTAATTCCGAACCGTTCCGTACCACTTTTTGGTACCCTTTCGTTGGGGTACCAAGCACATTAGTACCGTACCAACAGGGTGGAGCTACACTCTGCAGAACTTTGATTGGTTGACAGAGAATCGTCTATCACAGCTTTCCTGCTACACCACGCCTATCATGAAAGGGTACTATTGGCAGTGGAAACGCAATGTGTACCGTTCCAAACCGTACCGTACTGAACCGAACCGTACCGTACCACTCAGTGGAAATGAGGCATAAGTGTCTGTGAGAAAGCAGGCGTCTACAGCTGATAAAAGTAACTGCTGGAGGCTGTTTTCTCACAGATATGCATACTTTTATTTTTGTTTTTTTTTGCCTATTGAGTCTGGCATTAGTCCAATTTTTATTAGTATACTGAGCCCTAATAAAGGGGTCCCTTAGACTCTTTAATACATGTTGAATTATTTCATTGGATATACTACAATGTATTGAATAATTTGGGTTGTCAACCCTCGGTGTGATGCTCCTATATCTCTTGTCCAAAGCACATCTCTGCGGCCTCTTTGTTCATGAGAGCAGCCTAACCTGGGTTAATACACTCCACTTCAAATATTCCAGCCCCCACCGTGAGAGAAACCCCACTTTGGATCCAGCTCCTCCAACTCATTCTTATTGAGAAATAGAGCTTTGTTTCCTAAAACCAGATCTGTCCCCTTTGTAAGAAGGTGCAGTTTGGCCTCCCTGCACAGGTAGCGCTGTTCAGCAGACGCCATGCAGAGAGGAAAGGGGGGAACCTATTTTCCTCTGAGTCCACCATAGGTGTCATTAGGAGAGCAGCTGTCTGATTGGCAGAGATGTATAGTAACTAAGTAGAACTACTTCACTACTGTACTTAAGTACCGAAAGGCGGTATCTGTACTTTCCTAGAGTAGAATTTTTTTCTCCTACTTCCACTTTTACTTCACTACATTTTTTCAATGATTTCAATACTTTTACTCCGATATTTTTTTTTGTGCTGCATAGTTACTCGTTACTATTATAAAAATTACCACTGCCAGAACAGTAGATGACAGGTTTCATGAAGCTCAAAACGTGTATTATCAGCGCATACGAAAATAAATGCTACTGTATGTATAAATACAAGCTGCATTTGAAATAATAAAAAACAATATGATGTTCAAACTTTTGACTTTTTTCTTTAATAACTACACAGTAACTAACACAGTACTTGTACTTTTACTTTCAGTACTTGAGTAGCAATTTTTTTTTCAAAACTACTGGTACTTTTACTTTCAGTACTTAAGTAGCAAAATTTTTTAAAAAACTACTTGCAATACTTAAGTACAAAAAATGTTGAATACTTTAGTACTTCTACTCAATTCACTTTTTGATCGAGCACTTCCACTTCTACTCAAGTCACTTTTTGATCGAGCACTTGTACTTTTACTCAAGTATGGGTTTCGAGTACTTTATACAACTCTGCTGATTGGACGCTGCTGCCCTGGATGACCTCAGTGGCGAACTTTAGTGTGGGCTGTGCTAAGAAATAGCACTGTCCCCCTTTAGTTGGCATGCATTTGCGAAATGGCTGAGTCAGGGACAGGATCCCGGTGGTCAGGGACAGTGTGTCTAGCTCAGGGAAAGGTTCCAATGGGAAGGAACAGAGTAGAGACCTAATTGCCTGTGCCGCCAGCTAGGAGCCCTTCTGCATTCAGGTGTCATGTTGCCTTACAGCCACCTTTTTTGTCAGATCTTGCCAGGGATCAAAGTTGTTTTCGGGAATCCTCTGCAAATTTCTCTGCCGTGCCAGTTCGACTTTTACCACCTTGTCGGAACATTCATGTTACTGCAATCATTGGTCTTAGTGTGGATTCTCTCTTCTCTGGGTAATAAGCTCCTGGCCCCACCCACACCCTGATGGCTGGTGATTTGGTGATTGTAGGGAGATATTCAAGAAGCACCATAAGAGGTGCAAAAAGCACAGATCCATAAATAAATAAAGCAAAAGTAGAAGATCCTTGCACTTAAGGTCCTTAGATTTGGCTTCATCTCAAGTGAGGAGAGCATTGAGCAGAAGAGGACCATCACCAAATCTTGCTCTAAATCACATGAGACTTTGTAAAACAAAGGATAAAAGATTTGCTGTTTTAGGCTCCATGCACACTAGCGTTTTTCATAAGCTCAAAAAAAGCTAGAAAAAAAACGCTGGATGAGAAATGCTGATAATATCATTTTTGTGTCCGCTTCTTTAGTCAGAAGTTTAGTAGCTTTCAGAAGCATTTAGAAGCTTTTAGGAGCACTAACATTTTATTAGCGTTTTTGCAGTACATGAAAAAAAAAAAAGCTTAAAAAAAATCTGTTAGGCCTCTTTTACACGGGCGTTCCGTGTGTCCGTATATCACCCCATCCGTTTGCGGGTGATATATGGACACAATGCATGTCAATGGGATTGCGGATGTCAGCGGATGACCATCCGCTGACATCCGATTTGCGTCCTTTCAGTTCTGTTCCGTTTTTTGGAACGGAACAGAACCCTATTTTTCTTCCGTTTAAAAAACGGAAAGGACGCAAAATCGGATGTCAGCGGTGTCATCCGCTGACATCCGCAATCCCATAGACATACATTATATCTGTATATCATCCGCAAACGGATGGGATGATATGCGGACATACGGACCGGATGACACAAGTGTCATCCGTGTCCGTAAAAAAAAAAAAAGTGACTGAACGGACGACAAAAACGGAGCGCCCGTAAGAGGCCTAAGAAGCATTTTAGTAGCATTTAGAAGCAGTTGGGCTCCAAATAACTCTACGAAAACAATTATTTTTGTGTGCATGGAGCCTTAAAGGGAACATTTAGATTTGTGCTATTGCTGTACCCTGAAATTTCTGAGTCCATATCTGCTTTAGCATTTTCTTCTACCTACTGATTGTCCCTTATGGCAAAACCTTTTTCCAATACTTAAAGCAAATTTGGTAATGTTATTTCTATGATGATCACTGTTCTCCTTGCTGGAGAAGAAGCTGTACCTGAGAACTTGCAGTGGAAGAATCGCTTTGCTTCATCCACTCTGTGGACCTGTGCATCCTCCACCTCCTCTGCGGCTTATCGTGTTACCTTACAAGTCATCAGCAGGGCAACTCTGACATGAGGAAGCCAAGCTCTTTCATCTACAGAGGTGGCTGTCTCTTCACAGAGACACTGTGCAGAACAAGTAATGGTAAGTTAGTAATGTGGAAAAAATTTGCAGCAGGAAGACTAAAGGCAATACGGAGACTAGCCCTTTGTCCTCTGCTTCCATTTTTGGGCACAACTTCCACGGTATACATAAATGTCCATCAGGCGAGTTGCACAGGAATCAGAATCTGGTCCTAATGCTGCTAAAGTTAAAGTGTTTGTTAACCTAAAAAAACAAAAAACAAAAAAAAAATCAGATCCTGTTCCCTTAGTGCCGGTTTACACTACCGCGACTTGTCAGGGCGACTTGGTTGCCTGACAAGTCGCGGTCCACTCTGTGCTACGGGAACCATTCGAATAGGAGCGACTCAAGTCGTTCCGACTTGTATCGGAGCAACTTGCATTGACTTCCATTATGTGAAGTCCGTGCAAGTTGCGCCGAAGTTGCGGTGTGCGGCGACTTCACAGGTTGCCCCCGAAGTCGTGTCGCCATAGTATGAACCGACTCTAAAAGCATGTGTTTACAGCACAGTGCTTGTGCTGTGTCATTTGCCCCCCTGTATCACCTAAAAAACCTGGCTGATCCTACCAATTTCTACTATCCTCTCTGTAAACTGACCACGGTGTATCATGGCTGCTTGATAACAGTACCAAACCAAAATCACAAGTATTTTGTACAGAACATTTTACATACAGTATATTTCTGTTATTCGTTGTTATTGTGATTTTTTATGACTGTCTATGGTCTTTGTCCTTACAGGTACTCTGGTCTGTGTGACTTGGTGAATGTCATGTTCCCTCCTCTGTCATCTCACTCCACCTCGGCTCTGCTGTCTCCGCATTTTAATGACTTCTCCTTTTGGAGAGACCCAGTGATCAGTATTAGTGAGGAAGAACTTGTACACATTTCCTAAGAATCGTATCTCAGGTGTCATTTTCCCAGGATCTGTATGACCAGTCATGGCCACAGGAGCCATTAGAACCACATTGCTGCAAAGGTATAGAAGGGTCAACTTGTGAACTGATCTACAAACAATGGAAAGCAGAAACAAAAAGGTGTCTTCCACAGCACACATTCCAGATATCAATCTTCTACTGTAGGCTAGGAAATAAAGTCTGAAGTTTAAATGGTTGTTACAGTAAGCTATTCAGCTCTTTCTTTTAAATATATTTTATGTATAAGGCATAAATACTATGTCCTAATGAGTCAATCTTCTCTTCAAGTAGCCATAGCAGGCCCAATGATTAGGTAGGTCAGGATGTTTTAGATGCAATATTGTGGTGATGATTGGAACATCAATTGGTGAGGTGTGTATATTCGGACTCGTTCAATGCTCCAAGAGACTATGCCCTCTTATTTTTTACCAAACAGCCAATTTGTAATTTTTTTTATTTGTGTGTGTGTGTATATATACTTTTATAGATGACCAGTTCATAAACCACAATTGCCTTTATTTCTGAATTGTGTGATTCACCCCAGATCAAACAGATCACAAATATTTAGACAAAGCAAAAACTGCTGCAAAGCTGAATGTCATGTATGTCTAAATAAATTGGAGGGTAATTTCACCATATATTGGGTGATAAAAAATTCTGCACCGAATTGCTACCTGATGTATGACAGCTCAATACTTCCTATCTTAAAAAAAATAAAAACCATACCTGTAAGTGATAAACCATAGATACTCAAACAGTGTAGCAGAAAACAATCAACAATAAAGTATATAAATCATAAAAACCCAAAATAATATTATACCCCTCACTGCAAAAAATATACATTTACTTACTGTGTATATAAATTAGGGATCGACCGATAACCGGCAAGGCCGATATATCGAGGGCCGATATGTACTTTCCCCGATTTATCGGTATCGGCCCCGGAGGTTACTGATATTGCCGATATTACTGTATGTAATATTAGTGTATGTAAAATCCTAGCATCCACTTTATTAGTGTTTTATATAATGTCCAGTGTGTGTTTTTGTAATCTAATAGTGTGAAATACCTTCATTACATCGCCACTTGGCCCTTCCGTTACCCCCAGCTGTCAGTGGGGGAGGAGAGAAGGACAGCAGAGCGGGAGATGTAGTGAAGATATTTCACACTATTCTGATCCAATACCCGGCCCTTCTGTGTACACTGCAGAGGGGAGGGGCTGAGATCCTCCTCTGACAGCCATGAGAGGAGAAAACAGCAGAGCGGGATATTAGCGAGGAGAGTCCGGAGCAGCGATGTAATGAAGGTATTTCCCACTATTCTATTGCAAAAACACACACTGGACATTATATAAAACACTAATAAAGTGGATTCTAGGATTTTATTGACACTAAACTAGGTTCACACGGGATTCCTGGCAGGCAGGGAGGGAAGGGAAGACTGTACATTACAGCTAAAAGACCCACCACACATGTTCAGTACCAGATTTGTGTCAAAAATTTTCTTTATTTTTCAAGACTTTAAATGTGCAAAATATCAGCCAATATCCGATACCGATATGCAATGGCCAAAATATCGGTATGGGTATCAGCAACGAAAAACCAATATCAGTCGGTCCATGATGTAACACTTATTCCAACCGTTCCAATCAGTGAATATATATAAATATATGTTTTCCAATTCGCATTCACAACGATAAATACACTGCTTGCCTCTCCTGAAAATAGAAACGCATCTTACCAAATATAAATTACCTCCACAAAAATGGCAGGTCAGTATACATGGGAAATGTATTATCCAAGTGATCAACACCATCTTAAGCTGGCCATAGATGGGCAAGCTGAATGTACCCAAGTTGATCAATTGACTTGGGTACAACCAGCTTGTCGGATGTTACATGCCATCATTGCTAGCACCTATTATAGCTGCAAGCAGTAATCACTATGTTCTCCTGGCTGGGACAGCTCCCTCCGCCCCCACCAGGAAAACACAATGGCTCGGCACGAGGGATTCCCCCCATCAACACTGACTGTGTGATTGAGGGAATCGACAAATTTTCTTTCTTGCAACCCGTGATTGCAGGACAGAAAATTGCTCCATCTATGGCTTTATAGTGATAGTGAAACCAACTCCATATCTTAATCTAGAGAACTCATATAATCAGCAAAGATAAGGAATGCAGAATGTTTAAACAATATGGACACTTACATGTAATTTATGCAACATAACAATCCATCGTTGGTAGCATGGAGTTTTGATCAACCTATAGTGGCATGTTAATGCTCAGTGATTTGTACCTACCGATATGTTGAAACACCTTTGCATGATTTTTCATGTACATTTACGCATGTTAAAGCAGCCCATTCACTGAAAAGGCTCTAACAAGGTTCAACACGCAAAAAATGCAGATGCACTATTTTTAGCCAGTGTAATACACCTTAACACATGCATTCACATCTGCAGTTTGTAGTGCATTGGAGGGCAGTTGTGTAGGGTTATACTATACAGGTATAGGGCGCCATTAGAATTAATAACAGTGCAACGCATCGTGTTCATTGTGTGTTGTGTGCGGCGGGTCCTAACACACGTTACTACAAGTGTATATTTGTGAATTTAGCCTTAAAAAAGCCAATGAGATGTTGACATTTTACCAAAAATATAAATTTTGGATGCCCTGATCCTTTAAAGATTTTAATGAAACCTAGGCAAATTAGATGTTACCATCAAATTTTACCATCTCCTTTAGATTTGCCACCAACTGCGTAGTTTGGGGATTTACCCAAGTGAATAGATTACTTTGGTATGCTATCATACACTATAATGGTTGGTAGAATTACGAAGTCTATGGCAAAGCACAGGTAACGTACATGAAAACCACAGGTACATTGTGCTAAAACCACTCTGCGAGGAAAGGGGGCTAAAAGGGAGATTGCAGAAAGTTTGCACATTTAGAATGCAACACACACCTTTAGTGGATCCCCAACACACACAGCCCAATAAACCCACATTTCTAAATTGAACATGGAAATACAATGAAAAATGGATCGGTGCTAATTCTAAATGTTTTAAAGTCCATGATGGAACTTACAGTGTTCTGTGGGATTTAGGGGCACCATAAGGGGATGAGTCCACAAAGTCTCTGGACAGCCATTGGCAGGTGGGGGAAAAAGACTAAAGCAATTTTTCCAGATATGTAAAGAGAGAAAAGACAACAAGGCGCCTCTAAATGTAGACTGTAGACAATTTATTGGACATGACACATAGGCAACCACTTTTTTGGAAATGTGAGTGTTTGACTATGTGTCATGTCCAATAAATTGTCTACAGTCTACATTTAGAGGCGCCTTGTTGTCTTTTCTCTCTCTAAATTGAACATACCTGTTATACTCCCAATGTAAACGTTCTCAGCCTGCCCAAGGCTGGTGTACCTTTATGGCGCTTTTCCACTGCAAGGAACCGAACGGTTCGGCTCGCTTTTGTGCTTTTCCACTGCTGGTACCGCATGGTATGGTGTAGGAACGGTTCGGTATGGTACGGCGGCGCTTTTCCACTGCATGGAACCGAACGGTACAGCTCTCAAAAACAGTACCTACTCGATTGTGGTTCCAACAGGTACCATACCCGGTACCATATCCCACAATCCTTTTCATGCAGTCACTACTAGCCACTGATTGGTCAGAGAATCCCACCCACCCCGTTGTTATCCCACCCACTTAACTTTAGTACTACTTTAGTGGAAAAGCAAACCATACCGTACCGTACCGAACCGTTCCAACACCGTACCATGCGGTACCAGCAGTGGAAAAGCAAACCAGGCCAAGCAGGGCCGAGTAGAGCCGAGCCGGTACTTGCAGTGGAAAAGTGCCATTACTGTTCTCTGGGTCCCATGACCTGGCCATATGGAATAATGAATATCTCCATCTCCTTTTCATCAAGTGACCCTTGGATCCCCATTATTCATTTTGCCCAGACGTTGCACAAGTACCATTATTAAAGTGGGGGGTGGAGAATAATAAAGCTGTATGAGCCACAGGCACTGTACATTTTCTTTTTCATAAGGAGAATGTTGGGGGGATTGGAGATTAGGTGAATTCAGTGAGTTAGGCCTCATTCACTTTGGCGCCCTGCATCCAAGGCCACTTATGCATCCCCAGTACACACACAAATCCTCTGAGGTGTGGTGACATGCATACAGCCACAGCTTGTCATTGATCTGTACCTCCAGGTCACATAAACCCACACCTTCTTCATGTTGTATGGTTCTCTTCACCCGTGTGAAAGAGGCCTTAAGGCTGGGCCTTTCCCTTTTGCTGCACCCTCATCAGATATTTTAAGCAGACACAAAATGTGTAGTCAGATTCAGAGACCTTTATTACAATACAAGTTGAAAAGCACAGTTAATTTGATTTCACAAAACAGAAATACACCTTATATTATTTAGCATCATAAACCAAAATACGACAAAAAAAAAAAGTCAAAAGCCGAAACCTTCTCTCACTTTCCTGTTTTTTGCTTCGATTTGACTGAACAATAATATTGTACATCTTTATAATAAAAAAAAAAAAACATCCTCCCAGATACACACAGGATAATGCCAACAGACAAACAGTGTAGCTCTGTCCCTTCCTGGAGGTTAAGAGCTATTCGTGGAGGCAGCTACTTGGAATGTCATGTAGAGGAAATGTTTACATTAGGGGTGTTAGAGGCCGCTGACAGCCAAAGAATGCCGGTGCTATTCATGCTGTCAACAACCCAAGAGGTCCATCCAGACACAGCCATGATTTAGTGTTGTGCTGGACTAGATTAGATGGCTGACTAGGCTGTCCGGAGTCTTCTTAGGTGCCTCTTGTAAATAAAATGTAATTAAAAGAATGCTAATTCCATTTTCTAACATTTTGTCATGTAAATATGAAAAGTTTTAACTGAAATGTACACATTCATATTCTAATGTCTAATTGAAGGTTCTCAAGCAATGCATTTATTTCTTCAGGTCAATCATAACTGATGTAGCTACGGAACTAAATTGGTTTGTAATTTATGTATACCAAACTGCCCTGCCAACAGTGTAGCAGCATGCTAGGCTTTATTTAAAGCAATTCTCCACCAAAACTGCTGTTTAGGTTTTTTGGAGGGTGATATTAGATGGAGTCACCCATTGCCATTTTATTTTAGATCTTCCAATGTGATCTACAAGGTGGGAAGACTCAGCTCATGATCTTCTTTCCACCTTTCTATTTGGTCACCTGGAATTTATATAAAATCTCTGTGGGTGTTCACTGACTAGGCCCAGATGATTTAATGAGAAAGGGGGCTGAATTTAGGAGAAGGCATTCTGTGCCTTATGGAGCGAGTCATGTAGGATAGCCTGCTATAGGTTTCAAGGATTCTGCTAGCAAGAGCTCTGTTCCTGGGTTTCAAGCTCCACCCACCTTCTCCAGTAGGTTTAATTGTTACCACTGAATACTACATATATTCTAAAGTATATCTGAAGCTAAGAATTTATTCAGGTTTGGGATAAAGTAAAGGCCCTATAGACAACTCAAATGCAGAGGCGTACCTAGGGTCTCCAGCGCTCTTGGCGAGGAACTGTATTGGCGCCCTCCCAAAAAGAGAGATATGGGGGGGGGGTTTACAGAGAGAGAGAGAGGGGGGGGCTTACAGAGAGAGAGAGAGAGAGAGAGAGAGAGAGAGAGAGGGCTTACAGAGAGAGAGAGAGAGGGGGTTGACAGAGAGAGGGGGGGTGACGGAGAGAGGGGTGACTGAGAGAGGGAGGGTGACCAAGAGAGAGGGGGTGACCAAGAGAGAGGGGGTGACAGAGAGAGGGAGGGGGGTGACAGAGAAAGGGGGGGTGACAAAGAGAGAGAGGGGGGTGAGAGCAAGAGAGGGGGGTTGACAGAGAGAGAGAGGGGGTTGACAGAGAGAGAGGGGGGTCCCCCAGTCAGCTTTGCCTGGGAGTGGAGAGGAGGTTGAAGGAGTCTCACAGTGCTGAGCGGCAGTATGTGCTCCTCTGACAGCCCCAGTGCAGTCCCTATCCCCAGCCTGCCGCCGAGCTGGAGCCAATTGACGATGTCACGGTCATGTGACTGCTGACCGGCTGCATGTGTGGGCGGACAGGGCTCTGGAGAGCCCGCACTGCCGCCTGGAGTGGATACAGGGCTCCAGGATTGGAGTCGCATGCTGCCTGGGGGCGCCGGGGGTGCAGGCTGAGCAACCCTCAGCCTGCGCCCCTGGCGGGCGCCAATCTGGCCAACCCCTTGGTACGCCCCTGCTCAAATGTTGGCTAAATCCTGCTAAATCAGCCAAAATTCAAACAATGGGTGGACCTGCAAGTACCACCGGGCTAAAAATACTTATCATCCGAACAGTGACCCCATCTCACAGTTGCAGTAACTGTTTGGCAGCCCCTAAATTCAGGCACAGGCAGACACAGGTGCCTGAATGAAATAGCTAGCATGATTTGCCCTATATCTCTGTTTTTTGTGACAACTGTAACATTCACAATCACCGCCCTGGTGACATTGGTCATCAGGAATAAGAGAGAGAGTGAATTTCCCCAGCAGGGAAACAGAAGGCAATAAAAAACTGACAAAGGGCCAGACTGTTCCCAACTTTATGTAATACCAAGAAAAACAAAATTTGGCTTTGGACACGCTTTAGATTATGGAAATCATGGCCGAAGTGACAAGACTTTTTTGTAAATGCTAAGGCAGGAGGCAAACACAGCATAGGGAGAGCTTGTTGCTGAAACCTTAAAGACGACCTGTCAGGAAAGAAATATAGAAATGTGAAAAACCTAGCTGCTAAGGCTGACTTGTTTTGAAAGCTGCAAGTGTCATTGAGTCACTGACCCAACGCAAGTATGCAGATCAAGAGTTCAAACCTGACATGCTTATTCCGGGTCACTAACTCACTAGGTAGTAAAGTAGTACTCACGAGGTCAGTCCCTGAGTCTGCACCATTAAATAGAAATCAGTTCCATTATCACTATCATGACAGGTTCCCTTTAAGAAAGACCATAACTAAGGGATTCGATCTACTAAGACACAAATTATTGGGTCTGTGCGCACTAATCCTTTAATAGCATGAAAACACTGCAAGAGCAATTCAAATTTTGCATGATAGCTTGCAGACATTGGAAAGACGAAAGGCAACCAATCACAAATCGTCCTTTAACACTGACTAGGTGAAAGCTTTGTCTTGATTGGTTATGGTGAGTTACTGCTCTGAAGTGTAAATGTTGATAATTAAAGGTTACAATTTAAAACTCACTTTGTACTCAGAAGTCATTTATTGATGTAACATGTAACAAATTTTTATTTTTTTATGAATTGTAACCTGTAGCTTTATTGTTGCAGAATAAATAAATGTGGTTATTTTAAAATTAAAATTGTTGGTGTGGATTTCAGATTAAAATAGTCTTGGGGGGAGTTCTACCTTTTAAAGAACTGTCTACCCATAATGATCCTTCGGCTCCTTCTTTTTATTTTTAACTAGCACTGGAAACTTAAAAGCCACAATCTTATTGTGTGCCCTAAGCTAGTCCTTTTCAGCCATGGTTCCATTGAACCTTTGGGTTCCTGAAGAGATCCCTTAAACCAGGCATGTCCAACCTGTGGCCCGGGGTCCGCATGCTGCCCGAAACCGCAGGCAATGCGTCCCACTGCCCCCTGATAATTTTTTTTTTTTGGGAAGGAAGGAAATCGAGTCACGGGCACGGCCACAGAGGCAGCCTTGGAGGGGATCATCCACTAGTTGTGTTAAATTAGTGCAGGGGGTGGGCGCGGCAGCACGGGAAGGGCCCAGCGCCATTTTATTGCTTATATACCTTAACTATAGTATATATTTTATATGCGGCCCGAGACAATTTCTCTACACTCAATGTGGCCCAGAGAAGCCAAAAGGTTGGACACCCATGCCTTAAACAATGAAAAATATCTACTGTATCTCTCATTTCTCTCAGCAACTACTGGCATCAATTAACCTTTAACATGCCTGTTGGGGGGAAAGCAGCCTTCCCAGATTAGCCGTGTAAAGGGGTTCTTCCTACCACTGACCACTAATATAATGTGCTTCTTCTCCCACTGACCACTAATATAATGGACTCCTGCTCTCACTGGCCACTAATATAATAGACTCCTTCTCTCACCGGCCACTAATATAATGTGCTTCTTCTCGACCTGATATCTAATATAAGGAACTCCTACTCTTACTGACCACTAACACAAGGGGGGTCCTTCTCACATTGACCACTAATAAAAGGGGCTCCTTCCCTCACTGGCCATTAATATTGTGGGCTCTTTCCACTGACCACCAATATAAGGGGGTTCTTCTCCCACTGACCATTGGGTGTTCCTCAACTGGCCACCAATGTAAGAGATCACTACAATGACCACCATGGTAAAAGTAAAGATGGGTGGTGCTGGGTAATTTTATTTCCCCTGGGTAATGTGAAAATGGTATTATACACTCTTCGGACACTGGTCTGGAAGCTTCCATGGGGGGGGCGGAGATAAGTATAAGATCGTTAGAGAAGAGTGTTGAGGTCTGTAACTGATGTAGAGCGTGTCTATTAGGGTCAGTGGGTTACTTCCTCAATATTACATCTATAGATCAATTGCTGATTAAAAAAAAAGGTGTGCTTTTAAACCCCCTAAACGTGTTGGCCATACATGTAGAGGCTTTTACTGAAATAAATGTTTTTTGGATGTCAACACTTTGGTGTGATGCTCCTATCATTACCTCCTATTCCGGTGCAAATATAACTAGGCATTTCTCTAATGCCCACAAATGTGATGGCGCCCAACAATTTTCACCGTCTGTGTGTTATTTCATTTCATTTTAATTGTTGGAAATAATTGTTATCACATAAAACAGGGGAGGGCCCCTAATAATTATTTACTCTGGGTGTCAAATACACTCTTTTTTCTTTTATTTATTATGTTTACAGATTACCCTAATGAGCTGTAGATGTAATTATTTAGCAGGGTTACCCCAAAACCTATTTTTAAGGGTCCCTCTGTTCTAAAAAGGTTGAACAAAGTTGCTCTAAGCACTGCAAAGAGTTCTTTTTTTCTTTAATATGTGAAATATTCATGTGTCAGCTTTGTTTAAAACCATTTTTTATAGATATATGAACAACAAAAATTAGCAATTCAAAAGAAATGGTTCACAATTTTTTTCCAAATGGGAATTACGCATGTCGTCTGCCCTACCTAAAAATGGACCACTTTCAAATAGTATAGGCCCCACACCTTTCAAGGATCTCCAAAAACTGGGACAGTTAGGGGATGTTTTTGTTAATTTTGGAATGATTTTATTAGGAATTTCTCATTTATTTAATCAACAGTAAGTATGGCTGGGGGTGGTGGCATTGTGGAATGGCCAACTGAATGCTATATACGGTAATTGACCTGCAATTTACTATTGTTTGCTGAAGTGGAGCTTCATAGCTAAGCCTTTCTTTGTTTTTAATGCTTGTAAAACTTTTTTTTTTTTTTTTTTTTATAAGTCAAATAAATGTGTAATGGGACCTCAGTATATAAGAGCAGAAACTGAAAATAAATCTTGCTCTCCATAGTGTCCAACACTCTGCACACAAAGACAGATGTGCAACAGATTTAGAAGCCACAGCTCCAGCCATGACATCTGCAGGCCGGAGATATTCTCAAAGGATTTCTCCACTACAGTTAATGCCTAATGCAGAGTTGAAAGGCACTTAGGATTGGATGGTGGATTACAGATATGAGAAAGTATAAAAGGACACATACATAAAGGGGAAAATCAAAGCATGCTCTTAGGCTGGTATGACAATCCACAGCCTAGTAGTTAGAGGGGAGTGTAAAGTGGCCACATTTTTGGGACAGTGATCGTCTTGTATGAAAACTTGCAGCTCCCAAGGCTAACCTACCAGCAGCTAAGAGCCCTGCCAAGCTGTTGGCAGATGGTCACATGGATGATGTTCAGGCAGATAGAGGCAATTAGTGGTCTTGTCTAAATACAAATGCCACCCTTTGACAGCACCCATGTGATCCACCACCACAGTGGCTGACGTGAGCCTAGAGATGTTTAGAGGTAAGTATTAGACTGCTTTTCCTCAAAGGAGATAGGACAGTGTGGGGACAGGGCTGAAAAATCACAATTTTATAATTGCTTTTTTTTGTGAGAGCTAGAATTTGATTAGTTGTTATGGGCAACACCTTCATATGCATTTGTGTCCCCCTATGCAGATTTTTAACTAAGAAATGTAATGCAAAAACTTTGTAGTAGGCATCATAAGATTCCTATAGAGCAGTGGGTTGCAGGGGTTGCAATTGCAACCGGGCCCCATGCTCCAGGAGTCCTGTGCGGCTCCCCTGTACACCTGGAACAGGAGGGGCTGTGGGGGCAGCGTGTAGAGAAATCACTGTCCTCCTTTTTCCTCCTGTAGCTGCAGGAGGAAACTAGAGGAGATTGGTTCCTCTGTATGCTGCCCCCACCACTCCTCCTATCCAGTTCACTTGTTTTCTGCTGTCTCTGGGCCCTTGAGTGCTCCCCTTGTCCCTCCACTGTGCTGCCCCCCCCCCCACCCTCACTGTGCTCCCTTCCCTCTCCTGACGGCTGCTGCAGGGGATGTGTCACAATAGAGAACCAGAAAGGGGTCAGTAAATATGTAATTTACCAGCTCCTTCCTTTTCTGAATGGACCTAGTCATAGTCTGTGACATTGTAAAAAATAAAATGATAAAAAATAATAAAATAAAAATACCAAAAAAAAAAAAACTACTGACACCAGTGGGTGAATTTCCAGGATCACAGAGGTCACACTTGCAACCAGACCCTGGCATTCCACCACCATGGGGAGGCTCCAAGATGACAGGAAGGGGGCCCACTGCAGAACTTGTGAAAGGGTCCCGCTGTGGGACTGTAATAAAGGGCCCTGCAACGAGATTAAAGGGCCTCAGGATCAATGGGAAGAGCCCCATGCTTGAAGGGAAGGGTCCCAGCTAGGGGTCCGGGGGCCCTTCATGGTTTCTTGCACCGGGGACCTGGAGGTTCTAGTTATGCCTCTGCTATAGAGCACCACCTACCTCTGCAGGCAAGCATTGCAATCACCTGTGCCCTCCAACAAGTTACTGTCCCAAACCATGAGTACTGTACACAGAGGAAGGGGGGCATGCTAACCCTTTACAAATACTAACTTTATAAAGTCAGTATTTGCATGAGGTTTTTGGTTTCATTCTGTGCCATATTGGAAAGTGGGTGGTGCCACAGATGCATGCGCAAGCAAGGATCTTTGGGGCTTTTTTCAAAGCTTCAGCATTGCATGGCTTAGCAAGTAGTCAATACAGGGTGAAGACACAGGTACAATGACCAGTACATCAAAGACCTTGTGGCCAAAAATCCACACGCTTTATTTAAGCACTCATGTAAAAATCGGCACGTGTATGTCACAATGGCTACTTGGTTGAAACATGTAAGTGGAAGGTTTAAATGCGAGTGTCTAAATTAGGGGGGTTTCTTCTTTTTTTTTTCTTTTTTTTTTTAAAAGAATGCCATTTCTGTCTAATCTGAACTTGTCACATAAGCAACAAGCATTTTCTCTGTAATGTGTGGTTTCAGTTCCTCACGCAGTAAGAAAATTCAGAGCTGAAGCCATCATATATAGACTGTTCACGTAGCATAGCTATTGTTCATTGTTCAAATAAGCTCCTTTTCTGTACATCTGTGGAGGTGATTTATGACCCCATTCCAGGGCTTGTACTTGTATCCCGTTAACATAGGCCTGTAATGCTGGAGATATCCACCAGGGGGGGCATATGCAGCATTAAAAGGACAAGGAAACCAATTAGATAGGAGACTATGCTTTGTGTTGCAAAGTGGAACAAACTTCCTAAAGCTAAGAGACGTAATCTTCTTAGATTCAAGATTTTAGAATCACCTTATTAGGTGTTTTGAACTGATGGATATGAATGGAAGACTTGTTGCAACATAGTAACCATGTATTGAACAAATTAGCAATTCTTAGGAAGCGTTTATGTGTGCAGGTAGATATCCTAGTGGCTATATTGGGTTAACATTTGGTTTGAGCCTTTAGTGTTTATGGTTTTCTTGCATGATACATACAGGCACATCATTTTTTTGTTCCTCTGCTTACTTCTAACAGTTCCACTGCTGGCAGAGAACAAAGAGGGGGCTTAATTTTGGCTGCGATAATTCATCCCAAAGTGAGGTTATCTTCAGATAGGTACAGAGATGAAGCAGGCGTTATCTAAGCTCTCACAGTGCATCAGGGTAACACAGAAGAAGACACTGAGAGATATACAGTATGTGGAAAATCCAGTCCTTTGTAAAGTAATAATGCCCTAGCACCACACATATCCCTGCACTGCCACTTTATCTTGCACTGAACAGGTGGCATTAAAAATGTACCCCCCTACCACCCTCCACCCTCCCCCCTAAAAAAAAAGTGACTTAGCTGCCCCAAACTCTGAGAACCAGTCTTCTCCGGTCTCCCGGTTCCAAGTGGGCATTTTGCTTTTTAAGGTCCTTAAGTTTTTGTTTATGGTTGCCCACCATGTTCAAGGAAGAACTATTACTGCAATTTAGTCATGCTATTTGCCTTCAGCAGTGTCCTGTGTGGTAGGTGGCAGTGGCAAGCTTGGAACATGTTGTGTAATTTTATTCAGCTCATATCTCAGGGCTTCCATACCACGATCATGGGAGGCTAGTGTGCTATTGACATGGTCCAGATAGCCAAAAAAGTTTGCTTCCTGAGCTCCACAGGTACTTTCCACTTGGTTCACCCTACGTTCAAACTGTGCCACTTCTCCATGAAGTTCACGGGCAAGAACTTGACAACTACCTAACTGACCTGCAAGACGTGACTTCATCCTTTCCATATCCCCCCGCAGTCCTAGCAGCTGTCCTCGGCTGTACCGGATTTGAGAGCCTTGTCCGTCTATCTGTCCTTGAACAGTGACCAGTTCTTCACTCAGTCGGTTACCCCGTTCCTCAGCCGTTGAATTTATCTGTGATACAGTATCTGTATATCTATTCACAGTTTCTTCCAAGCCATGCAGAGATCGTCCAACACTGCGCAAGTTAACTTGTAGCAGAGTGATCTCGCCTTGTAATGCTTCCTCATGTTGTCGTTCAATCAGCTTCTTAATGCCTAAAACAGTACCGTTCAGGTGACTTAGTTGTTTTTGGACATCCTGGTTCTGCTTCTGGCACTGTAACATCTCATTATGAATCTCTACAAGAGATTCTCCTCCAGGTGCAGAACATCCAGCAGCACACAATTCCTCTACAGCAGCAAGTCGACTCTGTACTCCTTCCAGCCCTTCAAGACCTTCTTTTCTTATACCAGACAAATGAGCATCCAATAAAGGCATCACTGCTCCATCCAGAGCCAAAGGAGCAGAGGCATTGGTGAGCTCTCCAACAGCTGTTAAAATTCTCTCTTCCAAAACTCTTACTTTGTCGTCTACAGAAGCTCTTACTCCATCCAATTCTGTTAACAAGTGGCCTCTTTCCACTCCTTCCTGGCAACATCTTCTCACACCTTCCTCAGTTAGGTTTAACCTGCTTTCTACTTCATCCAGTCTTATTCCAGTCTGAGGCTCCACCATAAGCCTTGTAAGTTCCACATCCACCCTCTGGCTAAGAGTGTGGTGTTCTTCAGTCAGTTGGTGCAAACTACGTTCCAGTTCCTCCACGCGCCTACTGAGGTCTTCCAAACGTCCACAACAGCCATCAAGTGCACCCAGTTCCTGTAGTCTGGCACCTAATTTTGACAATTCTCTTTGCAAGGCAACTTCTCTTCCATCCATTTCCTGCTGCATTCTATGGCCTGCTGCCTGTTCTACGTCTTGGCAATGCTTCTGAACTTCCTGTACTTTAATATCACAGTTACCTTGGATCTTCTGTATCCGTGCCTCTATTCCTTCCATCATCTTTGCCGTTGCCTCAGCTATTTTGCCCTCCAGGTACTGCTCCAGCATTTCAGTGGAGGTAAGTGGAGAAGGTCTCGCAGCCTCGAGTAAGTGTTGGAGCTGTGCTTCATGACCCATCACCATCCCATTCACCTCATCCAGAAGCTCTGTTTTGGATCGTAAAAGTTCACTCACTTCAGCTACTTTGCCAGTTAGGTCTCCAGGAACATGAGGAGCCTCAGCCAAAGCATCTGGAATCACCCCAAAGCCAACAGATGATTGTGATGAAGAACCAGGCCCGCTCACTAACGAGCCAATCATTTTGTTGGTGTCTTCCTGTATGGCAAGACGTAGAGAGTCCCCCAAACTGCTTACTATTCCTTGTAAGCTGTCATAAGACTGAGACAAACGTCTGACTTCTTCTTCCAAACGATCCAAACGTTCTCCAAATATAGGGGGCAATTTTCTACCTGTAAGGGATACAAATTAGACAATTAGCAAAGAGATAGTGACTCAGTGCAGACCGAATTGAAATGATTGCCTACTTCCCAGTCTATCACTATTGTTCCTTTGTGGTCAAACCAGTACCAGGGGTGTCAGCATCACTATGAACATACAGTAAATTTAATGTTTTTTTATAACTAGTGTAAGGGTTTGGCTCGGTAGCGGGTGTGGGTGACCCCCTGGGTGGGTTCGCTACACAGAAAGACAGCCAAGGAGTGGTTGAAAACAACGGTCTATGGTTTATTCTTCCAATTTACTGGAAACAAGTGCAAGCATACAAACAGCATAAACCAAACAAAACATAAAATAAACCCTGGCCACTTGGGGCGTCTACCTTCACAACACAGGAACCTACCTATGGAGTCTGTCACAACCTACTGCTGGGCAGACACTGCTGGTCATACAGCAGAAAACCAATAGTCTATTTGTTTTCTTTTCACACAGAAAAAGTCAACACCACCTCACCTTCAGAAGTCTTTCTCAGCTCACTGCTCTCCTTAACGCAAAAAGCCTCAGGATGCAGCAATCAGTAGTCATCCTCTGGATAACTTATAGACGCCTTAATTGCCTCATTCTGAATAGCTGAAGCTTTCCAACGTCCTTAAACCTTTCTGGCTATCTCCGCAGCCGACACCTGATAGTAATTGGTGAATTGTCTAAACAAGGCAGAAATGTATCTCCCGTCTGTGACAACACCCACAGATTTACCTGACTTCCTGTCACACTAGGTTTATGTAAATGACTTTTGCATTTATACCATGCGTTTAAATTTGTAAATGTTTCAAGAGATCATTAGTTCACATCGTGTTGAAAGCCCATTTCCATGCAAAACATTTTTGTAAGCTTTGAAAAGAGTGGGGAAGGTTTGGAATTTCTTTTTTCATTGTTGTCTGCGACTCTACTGACATAATTTTTTCACTTCCTCTGTGGTCACTAGGACAAGAAGTAAGGGGTATCTCTCTATAAGGAGCAAGGAAAGCAATAAAAGAGCTTTTCTTTAGTAGAGAATAGAGGAGTGAGGGAAAGAAGGATGTAGAACCTCTATTATATTTATATTGCTGTGTTTTTCCTTATCTCCTTACCCCTGGAAGTAAAGCCCCATACACACGATAAAAAATTCGGAAGGGGAATTTCATCCGACGACCGATCTGCCGATTTTCGGATTGTTAGTATGGTGCTTTCGACAGCCGACTCTGACTTTTCGGCTGACAAAATCCTGATGTGCAGGCATTAAAATTTTTGTCCTCCGACAACACACGTCCGATTTTCGTCTCATTAGTACAGATTTAGACGGGGAAAAATCTTATGAGCAAGACTAGGCATGCTCAGAGATGAAAGAACACATAGAAAGCAATCCAACACATGACATTACTTTTGAAGTAGAATTCTGTCGTACGGGAAAATTCGTATGAAAATAACCTCTTCACTTTCCACATCAGACTAGCATGCAACAAAAAACGGATGACAGATCGTTCGATAATCTGATCGTGTGTACGGGGCTTAAGAGACACTCTTCCCATTGGGGCCACAGGGATTAACTCTTCCCTACCCTACTCATCAGAGATGTATAGTAACTAAGTAGAACTACTTCACTACTGTACTTAAGTACCGAAAGGTAGAGCTAGAGTAGAATGTTTTTCTCCTACTTCCACTTTTACTTCACTACATTTTTTCAATGATTTCAATACTTCTACTCCAATGTTTTTTTTTTGTGCTGCATAGTTACTCGTTACAATTATAAAAATTACCACTGCCAGAACAGTAGATGGCAGGATTCATGAAGCTGAAAACATGTGTATTATCAGCGCATACGAAAATAAAAGCTACTGTATGTATAAATAAAAGCTGCATTTGAAATAATAAAAAACAATATGATGTTCAAACTTTTGACTTCTTTCTTTAATAACTACATAACGCAGTACTTGTTCTTTTACTTTCAGTACTTGAGTAGCAATTTTTTTTTCCAAAACTACTGGTACTTTTACTTTCAGTACTTGAGTAGCAAAATTTTTAAAAAAACTACTTGCAATACTTAAGTACAAAAAATGTTGAATACTTTAGTACTTCTACTCAAGTCACTTTTTGATCGAGCACTTCCACTTCTACTCAAGTCACTTTTTGATCGAGCACTTGTACTTTTACTCAAGTATGAGTTTCGAGTACTTTATACAACTCTGCTACTCATCCCAAAACCTAACAAACGACTTTAAAACGAAGGTATAAAAAGAGCAATATTTTTCAATAAACAGCTAACAGGCTAGAAAATGTCTAGCGTCAATCTGGTGCCGAATATTGCAGGGAATAAACAGCAATAAATCCCAGCTTCAGGCAAAGGATTATTTTTTAGTTTTGGACGGGGGAATAGGGGGGAGTCTAGAACCTCAAAGAATCCTTCCCAAACAAATAAATGTTTGGCTGGAGTTGGGTATAAAAAGCCAGTTACATAAAATGCTAATATAAACTTCTGTACAGCAATAATTACTTTCATATACATATTTGTAAAACTTATTGGTAGCTCCTGCATGTAATATAATATTTTATTATTTAAATGGTTAGTGATAGATGCAAAAAACCTATAGGAATAGTGTTTTAAAGCAATGCAAGATGTGATCTTAAAAACATGTGCCAACGCTAGAAATAATATGCCGCAAAACTTGTGAAAAACACAAAATTGCATTCATTTTCACAACAAAATTGGAATCTAACCTGAAGATTTTGCTTGTTCTGTAACCATGTTTATAGTTTGATTTGAATTATATATAATTTTTATTGGGGTGCATGTGTAAGCTCTCGCTTTCAAACCTTTCTAGGGTTGTGTATGAGGTTCATTCTTTTCATCAAGGTTTGGAAGAAAAATGATCCAGGGCTCAGCTGGTTGTATTTATGTTATTGCAGTGGCAGATTGGAACAATCCTGGCTTGGAGTGCCTCATATAACTTTGTAGTGGCGTACTGTTCTGCCCTGTCTTTGGAAACCGGGCGGCTGATCAGCTGGCTGCGAAAGGCATTAGGAAGCCCAGCTATGATTTGTAGCAGTACTATCTATTGGCTGAGACTGGGCACGGCGGCATAAAGCGACTTTGTTCTCATGAGTAACCCGAGCCATGAAATTATTAATCTATGTTTGTAAAAGAATATACCAGCAGAGCTATACACACCGGTATTTATGCAGAGAGGAAGGAACTGTGGTATTTTTGTTTGATTTTGTCAGCGGTGATTAAAAGAGGGATACTTTATTTAGGTGAATTCTGTGTCAACTGATTGAGAAACTGCAAATGCAACTATGGAAACCCTAGTGCAAATATAGCAGTGTTAACATTAGAAATCAAAGAAAATCTTTCATAGCAAATACGGATTTCCTATACTTTCCTCATTGCAATATTTTTTAAATTACAAAAGACACCTAGCTCTAAATAAAGGTACCAAGTAGAGTTTTGTAATCTACAACCAATGACCTGGAATGATATTTCAATGGGGTGGCTAACAGGGGCTGACTGACAACACTCGTCCCAGGGGGCAAGTACAAACCAGAGGCCCATGGTGCAGCGACTCGGCCCCCCTCGCACTCTCCCTATTCCTAACCTCCTCCTGACCGCCATTCCAGGCTGTAGCTCCACTCCAGGTACTCTCTACTCACCGGCTGAATCTGGGTTCCTGACCTGGCCAGCAGGGGGCAGTTGGGGGGAGCCGGGACAGCTCGTTCCGAGCTGCCTGACGAAGGAGAGTCTCCAGCGGGGCATGGAACCGGCCTCTGCTCAGACACAGTTTACACCATCCATGCTGGGGGGGGGGGGAGGCCTGCGCTCTGTCCTTGTCTTCATCCCGCACTCAGTAGGTCAGTGGTGGGGACTTTTTACTTCTCTTCACCAAGAATCCTTTAGGCATGTCTGTGGCAGAAGCGGTGCAGCCTTTTTACAGGGCATCAGAGAGGCCTGGGGGGCAATTGCCCCCCTGCCACCTGTCCCAGTCCTCTCCTGGTGGCTAATGTAGTAAAGACTGATCTTTAAATTGTATCTATTCCAAAGAACAAGAATGTAGTATATTGCAGCTTACTGCTCCATAGATGAGGTGACTTCAACAGGATTGCATACTCCTCTTTCCTCACTCGCAGCAACGGTAAGGCCGGGAACCTTTTTTAGTATGGATGATCATTTGACTCATTCCCCATCTTCCTATGTGATAGTGCTACTTCTTGGCCTAGCTATTTTACAAGAGGTTGAATGACAGCTCACAGCCCTGTGTAAGTTCTGACCACGGTGATTTTGGGCGTTAAACATGGTTTCTTTCCTTACTCCCAACAACTAAAAAGAGAGGGAAGAAGGAAATGATGAGCTTGTGTTGTTGGGGAGGCAGGTGTGACAGCAAACCTGGTGTTTTACTCCGCATGGAAAAGGTGTATGATTGCTTTTAACTAAGTCCTTAGTGAGTACAATGGCTCACAGTACATGACGCATATACCACATCATCCAGGGTTTAGTAATGACTTGCAAACGTATTACTGAATTAAACATTGCACTGCAAATATAGCTGTGTGCCTTACTGTTTAAGTGTAGCATCCTTGTCTTAAACAGGGGCTTCTATGACAATTTCGTTTTTGGCTGGGTTGTAGTTAGGCTGATTGTGTAATTTTTCCCTAAGCTTAAGTTGGCTTGTGATTTCTCACTGTCACCAGTAGATGTCACTGGTATCATTGGTCATAGTATGAGATTTCACAAACAAAAGGAAGTTTATGAATATTTATATTTTCTTCAGCCAATCCAGTAAGAGGTTTATGCTACTGGTGCATGTTGGGAAGGGATATACATTTTTTAGGATAGGCAATGTGATGTTGGATGGAGCTCTGCTGTTAGGCCCAATAGCCTGTTTGGAGCCTAGGTGGCCCTGAAGCTGTCCTGCTTGGTGTTTGGAGAAAGCTGTGCCAAGGAGAAGATCCAGGGGATACTCCATGCTGAAGAGAGCCAGGAAGAAGGTTGGTCTCCCCGAAGGGCCTGGCGATTCACTTTGAGGATGCACTTCAATTTGGAAATGTGCTTACAGTGTTGCCGGGTCAGCTTAAAGGTTCTGACACTGTGAAGTTGAACATTGATCTGTATATGTAGAGTCTGTAAGTAATCTGCTGTGGTATCTGGGACTCCTAACCCTCATCTCCTTAACCATTCTACAATAAAAGTTTAACCTGTTTCTGGAGGTGTCATCTTGCCTTTGAGGTGTCAGAGGGGGGGGGGGGGGTACTGCATAAGCCTCTTGATGCATTTAACCTCCCTGGCGGTATGATTATGTCAGGAATTACATACCAAGAGCGGTACAATTGTTTTCATGGAAATTTGGCGTTATGTATTATAGGCCTACAATTCTTAGTAATTACTGACTTAAACCTGACCAAAACAAGAGTCTAGTAGACATCCCAGATGTGATAAATTTGAAACACAAACGCGTGAATTATAATCGAATCAATAATATTATTTTATTATTTAATATATAATATATATAATAAAATTATATTATTGATTAGATTATAATTCATGCATTATATATTATATATAGATATATGTGTGTGTGTATATATATATATATATATATACACACATATATATATATAATATATATATATATATAATATATAACGCATGCATTATAATTGAATCAATAATATAATTTTATATATATATATATATATATATATATATATATATATATATATATATATGTGTGTGTGTGTGTGCATATATATATATATATATATATACACAATATAAAATGTGTTTTGTGCAACGTTTTTTTTTTTTTTTGAATTTCCCTCCCTAGTTCCGCTCCCATGCAGCATTGCTGCTGCAGGGAACGGAACTAGGAAGTGATCACACCGACGGAGGACGGAGGAGCGGCGGGACTCTCGGCTGGCGATCTCAGTAATGAGAGATCATTGCTGGATCGCCAGGAGAAGGTAAGAGAACACCGATGCGCTCTCTGCACATCCACCCCGAGCGTGACTCGGGGTTACCGATCCTGCAATGAAAAATCCACCCCGAGTCACGCTCGGGATTACCGCCAAGGTGGTTAAGAGACTCTGTCAATGGAGGGGAAGGGGGGCAAACTTCTGTAAGTATAAAGCAAACCTACCTGGCAGCATTTACCTACAGATGCCTCCCAAACCTTCCTATCAAAGCTGAATGTTGAGGTAGTTATAAAGGCGTACGTTTTTTTTTAACCTTAGAAAGTATGAACCAAAGGGGAGGAGACCTTTACCAGTGCCACATCCCAATACATTTTTTTTTTTTTTTACTGTATTGCATTTAATGCATTAAGGTAAAAACCTTCTGGGTGCAGCTTTCCCCCCCCCCAGCCCCCCTTATACCTACTTGAGCCCCATCTCAATCCAGCGATGCGCTTGTGAGCAGCTCCTGGATTTCTCTCTCCTCATTAGCTCACACAGCAGAGGGAGCCATTGTAAGGGAATAATTCCGGACGGCTGCACTTCCAAAAATCCTTTTTTATTAAAGCTTCATGTGACAAGTGATTGACAGATGGAGCAAGGGACAAAGAGGTAGACGTGTTTCGCGCAAATGTTAGCGCTTAGTTATTACCTATTGGAACTGGTTACCACAATCACCTATATACAGTTCTAATGTGTCATCATTAGGTTACAGGTGAACTAACCAATTAAAAACAGTACTCAGCTGATATATCATTTGAACTCGGAGCAAACTCAACACCTCATTCAAAATCATTGCATTATAGCAACATATACAAAATAATAGAAAACACAAATACATATATATATATATATATATATATATACACACATACACACTATATATATATATATATATATATATATATATATATATATATATATATATATATATATATATATATAAACACATATACACTATATATGTATATATACACAATCAATTTGATGTTAAGAACAAATAATTTTAAAAGCAGTGTTAGAACATCATGAAGATCAATCCTGACATATTCTCAAAAAAAAAAATATATATATATATAGATATATACATATGTATATAGGGTCAGATAAATATCGCTGGCTACATAAAGCTGCAGGGGATCCACTAAAACACAAGAAGGGAAACGTGTACTAATAGGGTGGAGAAGATGCACTAAAGAAAGGTTGCAAAATAAAAAACAAACACGCAAGTAGGTACTAATAGGCTGAAGGCAACTAGCTATAAAAAAAAAAAAAAACACATGAGGAAAATAGGTGCTAATATACTGCAGAAAATTAGCTAAAAAAAATTAATAAAATTAAAAAACAAACAAAATACGGAAGTAGGTACTAATAGGCTGAAGGCAACTAGCTTAAAACAAAAAGCAAAAAAAAAAAAAAAAACATGAGGAAAATAGGTGCTAATATACTGCAGAAAATTAGCTTAGAAAAAAATAAATAAATAAATAAAATAAAAACAAAAACACGGAAGTAGGTACTAAAATACTAGCTACCTAACTTAATCGAAATAGGTGCTAACAGACGGCAGGACATTAGCAAAAAAAAACATAAAAACATGGAAATGGATACTAATAGGCTGAAGGTGACTGACTGAAAAGGAAAAACGAAAAAAACAAGCCATTGGTTCCTGCTGCTGTCAATCACAGCCAGTGAACCAATGAGGAGAGAGTAGGGGGGTGGGGCCGAACTGTGCTCTGTGTGGGAATGAACAATATCCATTCACAGGTGTACAGCTTGGGAGCGAGGCTGCTCGAGTGCCCCCTAGAAAGAGGCTTGATCTTGGGGCCACTTGGCAGGGGGGAGGAGCCAGGAAATCCGGTGGTGGACCCAAAAAGAAGAGGATTGGGGCTGCTCTGTGCAAAACATTGCACAGAGCAGGTAAATATAACACGTTTGCTAATACAAAAAAACAACCTTAATAGCCGGTTCACATTAGTGCGACTTGTCAGGTGACTTGTC
Source organism: Pelophylax lessonae (assembly GCF_965119305.1). Classification (NCBI taxonomy): domain Eukaryota; kingdom Metazoa; phylum Chordata; class Amphibia; order Anura; family Ranidae; genus Pelophylax; species Pelophylax lessonae. The sequence continues at coordinate 37,289,783 of NC_138778.1, read as the reverse complement.
AGCCTGACAAGTCGCGCTCCCTCGCGGTCCATTGACTGCTACAGGACCCCTTCTAATAGGAGTGACACAAGTCGCTCCAACTTAGAAAAAGGGTCCTGTACTATTTCGGGGCGACCTCGGAGCGACTTGCATAGAATTCCATTATGTGAAGTCCCTGCAAGTTGCTCCAAAGTCATGGTGCAATGTAATGCACAAGTCGCCCCCGAAGTAGTAAGGAGTCGTGTCGCCTCAGTGTGAACCGGCTCTTAGAATCACTTAAAACCATTCCGACAGGCAAAGATTGTGCATTTTCTAATAGAACCCCTTTCCTACTTTCTGCAATTTCCTATTGGCTGGTGAAGACACCAATTGGAAATAAATGATGGTGGGCCTTACCAGCATTCTCCACTACTACCAGAAGGGCTGAATCTTTACCCGCCAGAACAGCCCTGCATTTGGGTATAATAGGAAGGTTTGGGAGACTTCTGCAGGTCTGTTCAACTCTAAGTGGCTGAACTTCAAACCAGAGGCGTAACTAGAACCTTCAGGGCCCCGGTGCAAGAAACCATGAAGGGCCCCCCCGGACCCCTGGCCGGGGCCCTTCCCTTCAAGCCCGGGGCTCTTCCCACTGATCGCGGGGCCCTTTATTGCGGTCCCACAGCGGGTCCCTTTCACAAGTTTTGCAGTGGGCCCCCTTCCTGCCATCTTGGGGCCTCCCCACGGTGGTGGAATGCCAGGGCCCGGTTGCAAGTGTGACCTTTGCGATCCTGGAAGTTCACCCACTGGTGTCGGTAGTTTTTATTTTTTGGTATTTTAATTGTATTATTTTTTATCATTTTATTTTATTTTTTTACAATGTCACTGACTATGACTCTGTCCATTTAGAGAAGCAAGGAGCTGGTAAATTACATATTTACCGACCCCTTCCTGGTTTTCTATTGTTACACATCCCCTGCAGCAGCCGGCAGGAAAGGGGAGGGATCACAGTGGGGGGGGGGGGGGACCAGGGGAGCACACAGGGGCCCAGAGACAGCAGAACACAAGTGAACTGGATAGGAGGAGTGGCAGGGGCAGCATACAGAGGAACCAATCTCCTCCATTTTCCTCCTGCAGCTACAGGAGGAAAAAGGAGGACAGTGATTTCTCTACATGCTGCCCCCGCCTCCCCTCCTGTCCAATGCCGGGCCCCCTGGAGCATTGGGCCCGGTTGCAATCGCAACCCCTGCAACCCCTGTAGTTACGCCCCTGCTTCAAACTTGCAGCAGGTCCCCTCCTCCCTCTCTCTTCATGACCCTGTCCCTTTAAAGTCCATATCAGGGCTCCCCTGTAGGCCTCCTGAACTTTTTTTTTTTGTTCTTTTTTATTATATACTTATCTTTTTCAGATATCTCAGGGGCGTAACTACAGGGGTTGCAATTGCAACCGGGCCCCATGCTCCAGGGGGGCCTGTGCGGCTCCCCTGTACACCTGGATAGGGTAGGGTGGGATGACACAATAGAGAACCAGGAAGGGGTCGGTAAATATGTAATTTACCAGCTTCTCCCTTTTCTGAATGGACAGAGTCATAGTCAGTGACATTGTAAAAAAAAATAAAATAAAATGATAAAAAATAATACAATTAAAATACCAAAAAATAAAAACTACTGACACCAGTGGATGAACTTCCAGGATCGCAAAGGTCACACTTGCAACCGGGCCCTGGCATTCCACCACTGAGGGGAGGACCCAAGATGGCAGGAAGGGGGCCCACTGCAGATCTTGTGAAAGGGTCCCGCTGTGGGACCATAATAAAGGGCCCGGCAATGAGAGTAAAGGGCCCCAGGATCAGCGGGAAGAGCCCCAGGCTTGAAGGGAAGGGTCCCAGACAGGGGTTCCGGGGGGCCCTTTATGGTTTCTTGCACCGGGGCCCTGAAGGTTCTAGTTACGCCTCTGAGATATCTGATAAAATATCAAGATAAGATATCTGATATCAGATAGCTGATCACATGACACCAAGGGTCCAGTTACTCTTCAGATTTTCTTTTGGTGATGGTTGGTCCTCAATGCTGGATGACATCAGTGTCAATCTTTGCAACATTGCCACCCAACACTCACAGTTTAAAGTGATGTCCCTTCACGGGGTGAGTCCATGACACCCTGAACTCACAGTACAAACTGTGTACATATCCATTCCCCCAGGCTAAATGGCACTTTCAACCAAGAAGACTGAGGACATCTTGTGGCTAAAAGAAATTACTGCAGCATACAGTTCCAGTTAGGAGGCAAGGATTGCAGACAAAGCTTTTTTTTTTTTTCTTTTTTTACATTTATGAGAGTTGGTCTTAAATAAGTATTTATATAAATCATGTGATTTCTAATAATGATAACAACAGTGTAACAACATTTTTCTTACCATAGCCACTTTTCTTCGGTGACATTGGTTGGTCTGGAAGAGTCTCAGGTGGCAGTTTAGGGTAGGAAGGGGGAGTCTTTGGTGGAGGGAACAGTTTCTGTCCTGGGGCTGCCTTGGGGCCCATGTAAGGAGGATGATACGCTGGCTGGATGGGAGGTCCCTCTTGGCAGGCGTCCCCCGAGTGTCCAGGACAACAGCGCCACTGCAGTTCAGTCACTATCTTGTACCCCATTTTATACTTGGGCCTGAAAAGTGTCCTGTACCTATAAGGCAATAATAAAGCAAATTAAATCTGCTGGGCAGTCAACCACATTTCCCCCCGTCCATTCAGATTCTACAGATCTTGAGGGTCCATCAAGCTTAATAATGAGAAGCTCTGCAGGTGACTATTTGCTGCTTTTACTAATGTTTCTATAATGAAATCTATACAAATAGTAATTTGTTACTTCAGGCTGTGATTAAATAAAAGCAGCAGGGTACATTTTTCTCTAAAGATGATGGGAAAACCCACAAAATGTCATGCTGGCTTGCAATAAAATTCTTCATTTTCCCAAATAGTTGTGGTGTGAAAGGAACGTCATTTTAGCTGTAGATAATTAAATGTAGAATGAAAAAAAAATAAGGATGTGCAAGCCAATTTAAAGATTGCAGCACCTAGAACTCCCTGAATACCGGGAGATGTAGTGTAGTGAAAAAATAACTAGTGCGCTATCTTAACCACTTAAGCCCCGGAAGATTTTACCCCCTTCCTGACCAGGGTTTTTTATGCGATTTTTTACTGCATGACTTTAACGGACAATTGCGCGGTCGTGCGACGCTGTACCTAAACGAATTTGACGTCCTTTTTTTCCCACAAACAAAGCTTTCTTTTGGTGGTATTTGATCACCTGTGCGATTTTTTGATCATGCACTATAAACAAAAAAAGAGCGTAAATTTTGCAAAAATAACAATATTTTTCACTTTTTGTTATATGAAATTCCCCCCCAAAAAAATGTAAAAATCAAAATTTTTTAACATTTTCGGCCAATTTGTTTTCTGCTACATATGTTTGGTAAAAAAAAATCGCAAAAAGCGTATTTTGATTGGTTTGCGCAAAAGTTATCGCGTTTACTAACAAAGGGAAAGATTTTTGCCATTTTTGGTGTTTTTTTTCAAACGAGTAATGGCGGCGATCTGCGATTTTTTTTTGCGGTACTGCGACATTGGGGCGGACAGATCAGACCCTTGACTGACATTTTTGACACTTTTGGGGGTACCAGTGACATTACTACAGTAATCAGTGCTATACATATGCACTGTTACTGTAAAAATTACACTGGCAGGGAAGGGGTTAACTGTATTTGACAGGGAGGGGTTAAGTGTGTCCTAGGGGCGTGTTTCTAACTGTAGTGGGACAGGTCTCCTATTGTAAAAACAGAGATCTACGGTTCTACATAGTAGAACCATCTGATCTCCATTTTTACACAGGGGAGAATGACAGGCGGCTTGTTTACATAAGCCGTCCGCCTTTCTCCCGCTCTACCGACGATGGTAGTGTGACCGGTGGACATCGGGTCCGCCGGTCACACGCCCGGACTCCTCTGTAAACTCGCCCGCTATTGGCTCAAAACCCGGTGACAGGCTAGCGAAGTAGATCTACATCACTCTGCCTGGCTGGGGCTGACTGCCGCAGTAAATATACTGTGCACAGTCGGCAAGAGGTTAAACAGACTGAAACACAACAACAAATGTTATGACAGTGTAAATTCACAATGTGAGCACAGGAAACAAGTGATATTCAATGCAGACATACATAACTAACCAATTGATACTCCTCAAATTTTGCACTTTAGTGCAAATAAACATGACATATATATTGAATAACCATGAGACCAACAAAGTAGTGAAATAATGTATAGTGATCAAAAAGAAGACTTCAAAATCCTTCCGGTAAAAAAATGTCCCATATAAAGACTGTGAACAATTAGGAATCAGTCACAATCGTGTAAAAAAAAACTTCAGAAGTGCCATTAGTGAACTCCTCCGAGTGCTGAATGCATCCCCTGGGTGCACAATGGTAAAATAGATGGCCGCTTAGCAGACACCAGCAGTCAGAAGGCATATAGGAATGCTCCACTAAGCAGACTCAATCTGTATCACCTTCCCTAACAGTCAGGGAATCTCGGCTCCGTGGTAGGTAGGAGAAAAGAGGGCTAATAAGGCATTATCTTTCACAAAAAAAAGTATTAAAAAAGAGTTGCACTTACATAAAAACACTTGATATTAGCATCAAACTCGTGGAAGCATGACTGCATGCAGTGCGTTCCGTGCCTGATGAAGACACAGCTGGCTCCGCCCCAACGCGTTTCCCCCAGAAGGCGTCAACTGGGATTGGGTACTTGGATGCTAATATCAAGTGTTTTTATGTAAGCGCAACTCTTTTTTAATAAATTTTTATGTGAAAGATAATGCACTAATATTAGCCCTCTTTTCTCCTACGGATAATTAAATGTAGCAAATTATTTTTACATTGCATTGCACTATAGGCTTTCTCAAAGTGGTCATAAACCTCAGACAAAATATGAACAAAGCATATCCCTCTATAGTGTGTATTTGTCTGAAGTAAAATCACTAAAGCCTCGTACACACGATCGAATTTTGCATCCGATTTTTGTTGCATGCTAGTCTCATATCAAGACTACTTTCATACGAAAATTCCTGTACAACAGAGTTCAACTTCAGAAGTGATGTCATGTGTTGAATTGTTTTGTATGTGTTCTTTCGTTTCTGAGCATGCCTAGTCTTGCTCTTACGTTTTTTTTTGGAAGGAAATTGTACTAATTAAACGAAAATCGGACGTTGTGTTGACGTACGATAAAAATTTTATAGCCTGCACATCCAGATTTTGTCGTCCGAAAATTCCTAAATGGCTGTCAAAAGCACTATACTAACAATCTGAAAATCGGCAGATCGTTCGTCGGATGAAATTTTCCTTCCGATTTTCAAATGTGTACGGGCCTTAAGTGTCATTTCTGTCTGCTGCTTTGTTCCTCTGTTATCTGCATGAGTCACTTCTGACAAGTTTTCTTGACACCAAGAGAAACAAAGTGACAGGGGAGGGACCTTCAGCTGATTCACAGCTTCAGCTCTGTTCCCATGTGCTGTGTGGAGAGAGGTGTGTCCCTTTCCTCCAATCAGCTCTCAGAGCTCTGCTCACTGAGCTCTGCAGAGTGTAAACTCAGCTCTCTTTTTCTGCACTCTCAGACAAGCTTTTAAATTTAACACTTTGAATGGATGTAGAGAAGACTGCAGATAGACAGATACAACTCATGTAGGAGGATTTGTTTCATCTCTGTATATCACCTGAGGCCAGTCACTTCACTGGGTATATGTAAGAGTTTACAACCACTTTAACAAGCCAAAGGGGAAGGCGTAGTAAACTTTGGTGACCAATCCAAGGTTATCTTTCCTTATTTTGACCAATTTAAAAAAAGTATGATATGATCACCCCTGTAAATTGTGCTGTGTTGTTAAAAATAATGCAGGTAATATTTTTGTGCAAAGAGGCACATTGTGTGCCTTCAAAATGAATAGGCTGCTTTGGTGCAGTGCACATTGGTCTAAATAAGCTCTTCACTACAGCAGTGCAAATTAACCCTTGAGAAGGATTTCATGTTCTTATTGCCACTTGGGAACCAATGAGCTGATTATACCTAATGATGACCAAAGATAGTAATGTTCATACTTCTGGTTCGAATCTGAGCTTCTTCAAGTGTTTTTGGTGCCTTATTTACATGTATTTGTCCATGTGGTTTGGGTGTTTTCAGGCTTGAGTATTTTTGTTTTAGCCAATGGAAACCTAGTTCCTAGAAGGAGAGGCAAGATATTTGTGCAAAAAACGTGCGTTACCTGCAGTTTCAGGTGTGTTTTAGGCACACCAATTGAAGTCTATGGGGACCAAAAATGCGTGATTCTGCCTAGGCAAAGTGCGCAAAAATTCACAGTACATTCACACCTCTTCACTGGGGTATGGTGCAGTGCAGGTGTTTATACTGTATATGTTTGCTGGGATGCAATTTGGGATGAACGGCAATGGAATGCACATTCTGTGTGGTAATGTGCCTTAAGGTAATATGCAATTAAAACAGCCGAAATGATTACATAAAAATCCAGAAAGGAACACCAGGCCAAATTAGGATAAAAGAATTCAAGATAATTTGAATTGTTTATTAAAAAAAAAGTCATTTAAAAATGGCCATCACGTTTTGGGGGCAACACTACTCTACATTCAGCAAGGCTCAACACAGAATAAAACTTGGAGCTCCATTGCTGCTGAGCAACTGCTGTCAGTCTCGAGGAGAGTTCAGTACTTGTTCTGATATAGATATATGATGTCACTAGAGTTCATCCAGGTTTTATCCTGTGTTGAGCCCTGATGAAGGGAGAATGGTGTTGTCCTGGAACAGAAAAAAAGCTATTCAGTCGGAAGGATTGCATGAGGACTAGAGGGCATACAATGCTACTGGAGGAGAAGCGTTTTAACCTCAGGCAACGAGGGGGGTTCTTTACTGTTAGGGCTACAAGATTGTGGAATTCTCTACCACAAGAGGTGGTTTCTGCGGGAAGTCTAGTGGCTTTCAAAAGACTCTTAGACGTACATCTCAAGGATCAGAAAATTCAGGGGTATGCGAGATGATTACGGCCACACACACCTACACAGGTTGAACTGGATGGACTATTGTCTTTATTCAACCTCACCTACTATGTAACTATGTAAGGTTGTGTTTTTTTTTTTTTTTATATGACTATTTTTTCATCAATTAATATTAGTTAAACCCTAATATCTGATTTTGGTCTGGTGCTCTTTTCTGTATTTGTATGGTTTGAGTTAAATATACCCAACCCTCATTTTAGGAGTTAGTAGTCCTTCATTGGAATCACAAACAGAGCACATTTTATAGTTGGGTACCCAACGAGGGAAGCCTTGGTGTGGTAGCTGCTTCGTCAGAGCTATTGAGCTCATTTGATGATTTCCTTCATCTGACTACACATGCAAAGTCCCAATTTTTGCTTTTTTTTTTTTGTTGCTTTAATGCATTAAGGATGGAGACTCAGTTGGTCATGAGTCTCATATAAAGTCCCAAACTTTTCCCCTTTTTCCCCTTTTCCAAGTTCCCAATGTCTGTTTGAGTATGTTCTTTTGAAGTAAATGACTGTATGGAACCCCATGGGGTGCCCGTGCTACCTTACAAGCGCCATGACTATGGTTTGGCCTCTAACAGGTATTACTTTCCATTATTACTTTCCATATACATTCTAAAAACAGCATCTTTCAAGAGGGGACTGCGATGTGCCTTTTTGTATGCATAATATAAAAGCGGTTATTGGCGCACACCAGGAATGTCTAGTTCCATAACAGTGTGTTATATTGGCTGATCTGTTTATTGAGATATTTCTTTGGGGTTGATTGTTATCTATGTGTTGTCGTAACTGAAAAATACATGCATCAATACATTGCGGTCTTATTCATTTTGAATAGAACCCAATGCGCTAAAGCAATGCACATTCTTTGCAATACATGGCAACCCAACAATGTTTGTTGTGGTGCATTGCGGCAATGGTCTTGTGACATGTTCAATATTTGGGATGTTATGGTGGATCGGAATCCCACTGATTTTAATGAGCTGTCTTATTGCAAGTTAATGAGTGACTTAACGCATGTGCATTAAAACACTGCACACATGCAAATGTATATTATTTGTACCCTTAAAGTTTTATGACCTACAGAACATGGTTCACCCTTGAGCTTCGAAATTGGTCATGGAGCACCTCTGCAGCTTTCTACGTTGCATACATTTGTACATTATTTACAGAAGAATATCCGGCATTTGTAATACTTTGTACTCACACAACCGTTCCTGGGCATTTGGGTCCCCAGCTGCACTTGAGGTACTCAGCCTTGATATACGGTTCTGTGCCGTCCTGCTGTGTGCAGGTCACGTTCTTCTCCACCACATAGACACAGTAATTTCTGCAGGAGAAAGCCGTGGTATGGAGACAGTTTGGAGACAGTTGGGGAATGAAAGGGGTGGGGGGAAGAGGACAGCAAGAAGGGACATGAGAGGGGGAGGGAGATGGAACAGAAAAGCATTAGCTGAATATAAAAGGAATATCTCCAGTAATAAAACATCCATGTAATTTACACAAGGGATTTGGTGACATATCACAGGCCTTGTTCCAAAAAAGGAATACCAGACAATGCAGGAAGGGCGGTCACCTAGACAAACTATTTACCTTTTAACAGTAAACTGGAATCTGTTAGACGCTATGGGCTACTGCACCTTTCATATAGTCTTTGAACCTTGGCCTGGTTTATTGTATAAGGCCAATTGTGATACTCTTTTATGTGTACCTGTGTGGATCTCTAGCAAAGTAAACAAGTATGGTAATGGTAACACAGGCAAACATAGAAGGAGCCCCAAAATTCTGTTTTGCAAGAACTGATATCAGGTAACCAGTCAGTGCGAAGGGATGTTCCCACCCAGCTCCTGCACCTTGCTACTGCACCCTTATTGTGACCACTGACCTCAAACAAGGTTGATTTACTACAACTGGAGAATGCAAAATATGGTGCAGCTATGCATAGAAACCAAACAGCTTCCAGTGTTTTTTTTTTGGCAAAGCTTAATTGAACAAGCTGAAGTTAAAAGCGGATCGTCTACCATGCACAGCTTTACCAGATTTTGCATTCTCCAGTATTAGTAAATCAACCCAATGGCTTCACTGACCCAGGGCCGGTGCTAGACAATTTTGCGCCCTAGGCAAGACCAGCCAATTGCACCCCCCCAAAAAAAAAAAACTGTACACGTTGCCCCCCTTCCTGCACATTATGCCCCCCGACCCTATACCCCTTTAATGCTACACCCCCGTCCTGCACACGCTGCCCTCCTTTAATGCTACACTCCCCTTTCTGCACACACTGCCCCCCTTAATGCTACACCCCCTTCCTGCACACACTGCCCCCCTTAATGCTACACCCCCTTCCTGCACACACTGCCCCCCTTAATGCTACACCCCCTTCCTGCACACACTGCCCCCCTTAATGCTACACTCCCTACCCTACACCCCCTTCAACTCTACACCCCCCTTCCTTTACACACTGCTCCCATTTAACCCTACACCCCCTTTCTATACATACTGCCCCTTTAACCCTACACCCCCCCTTCCTGCACACACTGCCCCCCTTTAATGCTACAACCCCTTCCTGCACACACTAGCCCCCTTTAACCCTACACCTCCTTTAACTCTACACCCCCCTTCCTATACACACTGCTGCAATTTAACCCTACACCCTCCTTCCTATACACACTGCCCCCCTTTAACCCTACACCCCCCCTTCCTGTATACACCCCCTGTCTAGCGGTGACGTCCACTGGGGATGAGGAGGTGACAGGAGAGGAATGTGGCACTGGCCATGGCTGCACCCTAGGTGGCAGTGCGCCCTAGGCGGCTGCCTAGTTCGCCTAGTGGTAGCACCGGCCCTGCGACTGACCAATAGTACAATCGCGTAATGGGCAGGATAAAGTGACAACCTTCCAGATCAGACTTTCTCAACCTTTTTACCCCAGAACTTCGGAAATAACATTTAAGTTTCTGGGAATCCCAGGTATTGATAAATAATTGGGGTTAATGGGAAGGATGTTCTTTATATTGATGGCTACTCTAAAGAATGTTCCCCTTACATGGGTGATTAGAATGCCCTCTTTACAGACAGCTAAAAAAAAAAGATAATTGGTGAAATGCTGCTAGCTCTGCCAAGTTCTGTTAGACTAGGAATCGTGCAGGCATTAGGTGAGAAGTCAATCAGCCACACCTTAAGGAACCCCTAGCAACCTCTGGAGGAACTTTTGAGTTCCATGGAACCCTGGTAGAGAATGCTCAAGATCAGGGTTCTCCAAACGTTCTAGACAAAGAGCCAGTCTACTGTCCTTCCGACTTTAGGGGGGCCAGACTGTGGCCAGTGGGGATAGAAAATGACCTATATTCAGTGGGATTAAACATTGCCTCAGGCTTATTGGTTATTGGGAGTAAATACATTTCATAGCACCTATGGTCAGTAGGAGGAGGGATAGTGCCCCATCATTGGAATTAGTGAGAAGAATAGATCCCCACCATTGGTAGCAGTGGGGTGAATAGTGCCCAATCATCGGTGTCAGTGGGAGGAATAGTGCCCCACTGTTGGTGTCAGTGGAAGGAATAGTGTTCCATCATTTGCATTAGTGGGAAGAATAGAGCTCCATCATTGATATTATGGGAGGAACTAGTGCACCATCATTAGTGTAGGCGGAAGGTATACTGTCCCATCATTGGTGTCATTGGGAGCAATGCTGCCCCATCATTGGTGTCAGGGGGAGGAATAGTGCCCCATTGTTGGTGTCAGTGGGAGGAATAGTGTCCCACCATTTGCATTAGTGGGAAGAATAGAGCTCCATCATTGATATTATGGGAAGAACTAGTGCAAGATCATTAGTGTAGACGGGAGGTATACTGCCCCATCATTGGTGTCATTGGGAGCAATGCTGCCCCATCATTGGTGTCAGGGGGAGGAATAGTGCCCCATTGTTGGTGTCAGTGGGAGGAATAGTGCATCATCATTGGTATCATTGGTAATAAGAGGAATACTGCCCTATAATTGGTGTCAGTGGCAGGAATAATGCCGCACTGTTGGTGTCAGTGAGAGGAATAGTGCTTTGTATTGGTGGGGGGAATAGTGCCCCAAGGGTCAGATAAAGGCTAGCAAAGGGCCACATCTGACCCCCAGGCCAAAGTTTGAAGAGCACAGCTCTAGATAATAGCAGTATCTACATAACAGAGGGCTCAGTGTTTAGTATTAATATTCAGTATGCTATTTATATTGTTAAAGGTCAGAACAGGTTCAAACCAACATGTGTGTAGTAAAGCAGGCACTAAGGATGCCAGTACATACTTCCCATTTTACTGGCCGGCCATCCAGAGAATAGGCATGTCCCACCCAAATGCCAAACTGTAAAATCTTGGCCTCAACAACTTATCAAGGGTTCCAGTCATTCTCGGGATTTGGTGGGCATACCTATGCTTCTATTTTTAGGAAAGATATTGTTTAAATTACAATATGGCAGCCTCGGGGGGGGGGGGGGGCACAACGTAAGAGCAGCCAGTAGAATAGGAGGTATGTGCCAGCACGTTATGGTATACAGGTCTAATATGCATATTTGGTTTCTGTTCTTTATGACCTCAGGTCTGTTTGAAAGACATAAATTAGCATAAAAAGTATGATTATGATGATGTAACTTATAGCAACCAGATCAAAGAAGTCAACTCAATATTATGAGATTTCTGATGGGTTGCTATGGGTTACTGCACATTCCTCTTTCCCCTATTAAACCCACACCTCTATACTAACGGCAGAGCCTCATGTTGTATGATGGATGCTATCAACAACAGAAACAAATTTGCTTCATTATTTCAGGCAAACCGCCAGAGACGAGCACAGGCAAGGGCACCCGGTCCAAGACTAATTCTAATAGCTTTGTATAACGATGTTCCATATTGTTGCACTAATTAATCACACGCTCCTCGTATAAAATGAATGTATAGAATTCATGGGCCAACACATATCCTGAAGTGATTAATGAAGATCAGGCTGTGTACGCCGACACTCCTACACTGATACCAATTATGTACGGAAACACAAAGACGCACTGTTATACTACAAGTTCCAGCATGCTTCTCCAATTCTTCTGTAACAGAAAATATACATCTACAGACTGCCTACCTGTGCAATGTACAATGGGGAATAGGCATTACAAAGATATAAAGGAATTCTTTGTCAGCTCATCTGAGCGAGATTCCAATTCCTGTTATCTTTTGTGTCTGTTAAATAAGTTTTGGTATTCTTTTATGTTTATTACTCTTTGAATAATGCACAGCCAAGCTAAAAAAAAAGGCCTGTGATGGCTTTAGTATTCATAGAATACATTCGACCTATAGGTTAAAGTATAATGAATAATTCAGTACTAAGGATGATGTGAGAGCGCAGTAAGCGACAGCAACCAATCAGACTCTATCATCTTAAATAGCCAACATCAAATGATAACTGCTGATTGGTCGCTTTGGATTACGGCACTTTGCTCTTTAGTTTGATAAGTAAATGCATGAATCACTCTAGCAGCCAATCATATCCAATAGGATACTGAATAGGCGGGATAATAAAAACAGACAGTGTGTTAGTGTATGCAGGCAAGGTTCGAGCATTTCCTTTGTGCTCCACATATTTCTCCTTGGCATGAAAACTTCCAATATATGCATGAGCAGCTCAATGAGACTTGGTTCAAGCAACCAAATTCCATAGTGGTTGGGAAAATCACCCTGGGCAGTGCCATGGGATATGTTGGCAATCTATGGATCCATAATTTATGCTAGTGCTTGACCAATCTATTACAGATTTGGGGTAGACCTTATCAAAGCACAGGCATCTTTCTCAAAATACATTTGTGGTCAGAATTAAGAATCCCACCCTTATAGATAACTGAAAAGTTAATTGATTTCGGGGGTTACATATCTAAGGGGCAGAAAATGCTACCTGCTTTAGGAACCCCTAGCAACCTCTGGAGGAAACCTAGACTTTCACAAAACCCTTGTTGAGAATGGCTAGTGTATCCGGTATGTCGGATCAAAGCGTCAATGCCTTGAGTTCATTATACTCAGCAAATGTATCTAAAATTGTAAATTACCGTAGGTTAGGCTACTTTCCATAACCAAAGTCTATCATGGTATCTAAAATTGTATCATGGTATCTAAAATTGTAAACTACCGTAGGTTAGGCTACTTTCCATAACCAAAGTCTATCATGGTATCTAAAATTGTAAACTACCGTAGGTTAGGCTACTTTCCATAACCAAAGTCTATCATGGTATCTAAAATTGTAAACTACCGTAAGTTAGGCTACTTTCCATAACCAAAGTCTATCATGGTATCTAAAATTGTAAACTACCGTAGGTTAGGCTACTTTCCATAACCAAAGTCTATCATGGTATCTAAAATTGTAAACTACCATAGGTTAGGCTACTTTCCATAACCAAAGTCTATCATGGTATCTAAAATTGTAAACTACCGTAAGTTAGGCTACTTTCCATAACCAAAGTCTATCATGGTATCTAAAATTGTAAACTACCGTAGGTTAGGCTACTTTCCATAACCAAAGTCTATCATGGTATCTAAAATTGTAAACTACCGTAGGTTAGGCTACTTTCCATAACCAAAGTCTATCATGGTATCTAAAATTGTAAACTACCGTAGGTTAGGCTACTTTCCATAACCAAAGTCCATCAGACATGCCACTCGTCTTACCTGTGCTTGGTGATGGGTTTTCCATAGGTCTGGGGATGAGAGCCCGGTGTATAAAGGCTGTGAATGAATCTTCCCGTAGCAGGAGGTTGGAAATATGTCCCTTTGGCTTCGGCTGGGCACAGTAGCCCGCCAAACCATGAAGAGAGGGAAACTAAAAGCAAAATCCTGAGCATCCTATCTCGCATTTTTCCGGAGGAAATTCAGGATCAACAGTCTAAAATGTTTTGTAGATGCTGCTCCTAGGTCTTTACTACAAGAGTGGACTTCTTCTCCTTGTGTCAATCCAATAGCTTCTTCACAAGTCAAGTGTTCTGTCTTTTATGTGGCACACAACAAGCTGGCTCTTCCAGTTTGAGGATCTTAAGCCAGTCTTATGTTCTTCCAAATCACCGGGACTATTAGAAGCATGAACAGAATTTGTCCTTTACGACTTCTGGCAAGTCAATCGTTGAGCTGAGGTCCGTCACTTGTGCCACTTTCTCAGGAGACCAGAGCTGTTCATGTCCCTGTCTGACTTTGGATCTGTTCTATATGTCAGGAAGAGTCACTGTCACAAAGTGTGACTGTCCTTGGCTAGAGTCGTTGGCTTAGCCTGACGCTGTTTCCATCCCGTTTTTCTCCCTGCACTTTTTCTTCTCTTTCCACTACTCACTTTAACTTCCCAAATTCTTTATTTTGCATTCTCCTTTTCCCTCCAGCTCTCACACCTCTTCATCACATCCCTCTGATGTAAATTCTCTTGTCTGTTTCCCAACGCTCCCTGTCTCCAGTGTCTGCATTCCCGGTATTCCTCTCTGAATCTTACTTTCTATCAGTCTGTTGTGACTTTCTGTCTTTCTCCAGTCTCCCTCTCTCCCCCTGTCCCTGACAGCTCCTCACAGCTCCCTCTATACCCCCAGACCTGTAGAAGGGGAGGGGGTGATTGGGGTGGAGGGAGAGGAGGAGTTCTCTGGGATTAGAATAATATACCCCCCTGCTCTACCCTTTCCTGAAACTGTGTTACCTCTGCCAGCAGCAACATGAGACTCAGCCTGGCACTGCATGTCACATTCACTGCAGGCAGAGGCACACGTGCACGGCGAGCATGTACACTGCAACATTCAACAAGTTCAAGAGAAGCGCGGACGTCCAGCAGGACTGCCAGCTCATCCTGACTCAGGCTGCAGACTCCTCATGCACAGGAGCCTGTCTGCAGTCTGCAAGCATTTCACTGTACCTAAACCCAAAGAACATGCAGAAAGTTTAGAGTTTAAGTGATACCCTTTATTGGCGAACTTAGACTGGTTCCGAAATCCATATCTTTATACACAGAGGGGTTGATTTACTAAAGGCAAATAGACTGTGTAGAATTATTGCTCTCATTCTAATCGCGGCGATACCTCACATGTGTGGTTTAAACACCGTTTACATCTGCGAGCGCTACTTGCGTATGCGTTTGCTTCTGCGCGTGAGCACGGAGGGGCGGGGAGCTTTACATTTTTTTTTTCTTCATTATTTAATTTTTTATTTTTTTTATTTTTACACTGCCCATTAAAAAAAAAAAAAAATGTATAGATATAGATAGACTTTGTTCTTTGCAAAGTGCAGTTGCACTCTGCAAGTGAAGTTGCTCCAGAGCTTAGTAAATTAGGTAAACCTTCACTTTGCAAAGAATACCCAATCACGTGCAAGGAATATAAAAAAAAAACATCATTTAGGCTATGTTTCCACTATTGCGGCTACAAAGTCGCGCTACTTCTAGCGCGACTTTGTAGTGTGACTTGTTTGCGGCTACTTCTGGGGACTTCAGTGCAACCTTCCTTCTATGAGGGACAAGTCGCACTGAAGTCGGCCCAAAAGTAGTGCAAAAACTATTTTTCAAGTCGCTGCGACTCAAGTCGCAGCAGTTAGAACGTGCCAAATTGAAATTAATGGCTTTTGACTTGCTGTGCGACTTGACATGTGTCAAGTCGCACAGCAAGTCAAAAGAGAATAAAATGGTGATCTTGCAATAATTTATGTCACACCTTATTTGCGCAGCAGCCTTTCAAATGCAATTTTTTGG
The DNA here is from genome assembly GCF_965119305.1 of Pelophylax lessonae. NCBI lineage: Eukaryota > Metazoa > Chordata > Amphibia > Anura > Ranidae > Pelophylax > Pelophylax lessonae. The sequence continues at coordinate 37,274,000 of NC_138778.1, read as the reverse complement.
GAAGAAATACACTTCCAAGAATAAAAAAAAAAAAAAAACAGTAAAGTTAGCCCCATTTCTTTGTTTAATGTGAAAGATGATGTCACGCCGAGTAAATCAATACCTAACATTTCACGCTTTAAAATTGAACACACTCGTGGAATAGCAACAAACTTCGGTACCAAAATATCTCCATAGGCGACGATTTAAAAAAAATTTAACGGTTACCTGTTTAGAGTTACAGAGGAGGTATTTTGCTAGAATTATTGCTCTCACTCTAATCGTGGCGATACCTCACATGTGTGGTTTGAACACCCTTTACATATGTGGGCGCGACTTGCATATGCGTTCGCTTCTGCCTGCGAGCACAGAGGGGCGGGGCACTTTAAATTTTTTTTTCTTAATTATTTAATTTTATTTATTTATTTATTTATTTTAGACTGTCCATTTAAAAAAAACGTACGACAGGAAATGTGTTACTGGCAGGATCACCATGAGAAAATAAAGGGAAAAAGCCTGAAAAAAAGGAAACGAATGCAGCCACATGTAAAAACTGGCTCACTACATTCAATACATACAATACAATCCTTTGCATGCAGCCTTGATTGTTTGTCACTACTAGCCACTGATTGGTCAGAGAATCATAGAAACATAGAATGTGTCGGCAGATAAGAACCATTTGGCCCATCTAGTCTGCCCAATATATCTGAATCCTATGAATAGTCCTTGGCCCTATCTTATATGAAGGATAGCCTTATGCCTATCCCATGCATGCTTAAACTCCTTCACTGTATTTGCAGCTACCACTTCTGCAGGAAGGTTATTCCATGCATCCACTACTCTCTCAGTAAAGTAATACTTCCTCATATTACTTTTAAACCTTTGCCCCTCTAGTTTAAAACTGTGTCCTCTTGTGGTAGTATTTCTTCTTTTAAATATGCTCTCCTCCTTTACCGAGTTGATTCCCTTTATGTATTTAAAGGTTTCTATCATATCCCCTCTGTCTCTTCTTTCTTCCAAGCTATACATGTTAAGGTCCTTTAACCTTTCCTGGTAAGTTTTTTCCTGTAATCCATGTACTAGTTTAGTAGCTCTTCTCTGAACTCTCTCTAGAGTATCTATATCCTTCTGGAGATATGGCCTCCAGTACTGCACACAATACTCCAAGTGAGGTCTCACCAGTGTTCTGTACAGCGGCATAAGCACTTCTCTTTCTACTGCTTATACCTCTCCCTATACATCCAAGCATTCTGCTGGCATTTCGTGCTGCTCTATTACATTGTCCTCCCACCTTTAAGTCTTCTGAAATAGAATCGTTGTAATCCCACCCACTTACTACTTTAGTGGAAAAGCAAACCGAGTCGAGTAGAGCCAATACAGTGATGAAACGCGCCGACTCGTACCACGCAGTGGAAAAGCAAACTGAGCCGAGCTGGGCCAAGCAGTGTGGAGTAGAGGTGAGCCTGTACTTGCAGTGGAAAAGTGCCATAAGAGACACTTTTGACACTTTTTGGGGACCAGTGACACTAATAGGGTGATCAGTGCTAAATATATGCACTGTCACTGTACTAATGACACTGGCTGGGAAGGAGTTACCATTAGGGGCGATCAAAGGGTTAACTGTGTGCCTGACCGGTGTTTTACTACTGTGGGGTGGGGGAGGTGGGTGCTTTTACTTTTTACTAATGGAAGGCATTGATCCATGTTCCTGCTTCCTCCAGGAACACAGGATCAATGCCTTCCATACTGATAGAATGGCAATCGGCCTTGTTTTATAGGCAGACTGCCCTTCTGCCTGTGTAATAAAAGATTGTTGCAAAAGCGCAGCAGGAGATAGCATGCTGCGATGTTAGTACAGCAATCTACCTGCTTTTCTCTTGTGTTCTAACAGGGGGACGGCCCCTCTGACAGAACACACCGGTCATCGCTCGCAGCCATTGGCTGCAAGTGCTGATCGGATGCTGGTTTTCCAGCATGCTCGTTCGACATGAGATCAGCTTCTGTCGGACAAGGAGCTGTACACACTGGCCAAATGTTGACCGGTTTCTCACATACCGGCTGCTTTTCCTGCAGCTTTTCCATCGAAGTCTATTGAACTAAGAAAAAAAAAGCATAGTTTTGCATTAAAAAAAAAGTCCCTGACCATTTCCAAAAATGCAGAGGCACAAAAATGCATTGATGTGAACATGTTCCATAGGAACCCATGTTAAAAAAAAGTCCTGTGTTTCTGCAAAAAGCATGAAAAAATCTATTGGTGTAAATGGAGCCTTAAAGTTAGCAGTGGCGGTGTCCTGTCGCATAATGCCTCCCGTCGAAAAATGCATCCAACTTACTGCGCATGCGCGGTAAATGACGTCACTCCAGCTGACTGCTCCGCTCAGCTCGGGTTGACGTCATTATTGCGCGTGCGCAGTCCGTCAGATGCATTTTTCGACGGGAGACAGTGCGGGAAGAATCGTCGGATTCTGCCTGACGATCTGCGCGTGCTCGTAGCGTCATAGCAGGATCGAAATTCTATTGGGCGGGCTATGGCTGGTCATAGCAGGATCTAAATTCTATTGGGCGGGCTATGGCTGGGTCTCTTTGGCGCAAAATTTGACAGAGACAGAGTCATCGCCAGCACAGATGATCGGACCAGTCAGCTGGAGTGACGTCACTTACTGAGCATGCGCAGTAAGTTGGATGCATTTTTCGACTGGAGGCATTATTCGACACGACATCGGCTGTCAGAATACAAAAGCCGCTGCGGTGAATTTGCCTATCTATGCTATGCTTAATGGAGGAGGAATCTGTTTGATTTCTTTTTTTCAGCCTGTAGGCCAACCAAACCCTTATTTTCATAAACCTTAACTGAACCCCTAAAACCCAAGCTCATCCATAGTTTACCATCAATAATATCTTTAAAATAAAAAGAGTACCAATTAAACTAGATTTATTCTAAATGTTATTACTTATATTGCTATTAAACTGCAACGCAACACTAAATATAAGCTGTAATTTAGCAACAGCACACATTTTCGCACCAATCATAGAATTCACCAAATTTTCAGCCACCAAAATAAATGAATAAATAAATTGATCTATCTTATGCATATCCAGTGCTTAGTGGAAGAGGAGTGCTGGCAATGGAGAGGGATAGATCGTTGGAGTATGTATGTATCTACGTGTGCTAACGGTACTGACAGAATTCCTCACCTTATTGTCACTAAACAGAGACGTCTGTCTTTTTGATGCCATTGATGTGTCACCTCCCACCTCATCGACTGAACAAATACCAATAGTTACAGAGTTCCCAGCACCGGCCTTCCTTGATCATTACCACCAGGGTACCAAGTAATTGAGTAAACTAACATCAGAAGGGGCTGAAGGGCCTGCTGGAAGGGCACGGGGTAACGAGCAAACATATACAGATGTATCCAGTTTTCAATCATGCAATATGCCTGGCCTCAGGAAAAAACGTACAATTGTCCAAAGACACAGCACAGTGCTTGGATGTTAGAAAGCCACTCGAAGAAGCATGAAATGGTGCAACTATTCCAAACTCAGAAATGGTGCAAGTATGCCAAAATAAGAAATGGTGCAACTATTCCAAACTCAGAAATGGTGCAACTATTCCAAACTCAGAAATGGTGCAAGTATGCCATAATCAGAAATGGTGCAAGTATGCCAAAATCAGAAATGATGCAAGTATTCCAAAATCAGAAATTGTGCAAGTATGCCAAAATCAGAAATGATGCAAGTATTCCAAAATTAGAAATTGAGCAACTATTCCAAACTCAGGAATGGTGCAACTATTCCAAAATCAGAAACAGCGCAACTATGCCAAACTCAGAAATAGTGCAAGAATGCCGAAATCAGAAATGGTGCAACTATGCAAACTCAGAAATGGTGCAACTATTCCAAACTCCGAAATGGTGCGACTATGCCAAAATCAGAAATTGAGCAACTATTACAAAATCAGAAATGGTGCAAGTATGCCAAACTCAGAAATGGTGCAACTATTCCAAACTCAGAAATGGTGCAAGTATGCCAAACTCAGAAATGGTGCAAGTATGCCAAACTCAGAAATGGTGTAAGTATGCCAAAATCAGAAATTGAGCAACTATTACAAAATCAGAAATGGTGCAACTATGCCAAACTTTAGAAATGGTGCAACTATGCCAAACTCAGAAATGGCACGACTATAACAAAATCAGAAGTGGTGCAAGTATGCCAAAATCAGAAACGGTGCAACTATGCAAACTGAGAAATTGTGCAACTATGCCAAAATCAGAAATGGTGCGACTATGCCAAAATCAGAAATTGAGCATCTATTACAAAATCAGAAATGGTGCAAGTATGCCAAAATCAGAAATGGTGCAAGTATGCCAAAATCAGAAATGGTGCAAGTATGCCAAAATCAGAAATGGTGCAACTATTCCAAACTCAGAAATGGTGCAAGTATGCCAAAATCAGAAATGGTGCAACTATTGCAAACTCAGAAATGGTGCAACTATTCCAAACTCAGAAATGGTGCAACTATGCCAAAATCAGAAATGGTGCAACTATTGCAAACTCAGAAATAGTGCAAGTATGCCAAACTCAGAAATGGTGCAAGTATGCCAAACTCAGAAATGGCACGACTATAAAATCAGAAGTGGTGCGACTATGCCAAACTCAGAAATGGTGCAACTATTCCAAAATCGGACACTTTGAACAATTCATCTTTAAAAGCTGAACTCCAGGTTTGCTAAAAAGAAATTTTAAAGAATTCCTTGCTAAGTTGGGAAGGAGATAAGGGCTGCAACTCTTTTCTTATACCTCACCCCCCCCCCCCCGGCAGCTGGTGCTCGTCTATTTCCTCTGAAAATCTGGTAGGTTGTGGGCAGACCCTTGGCCATCCTCATATACAATTCAGGGCTATTGATCTTGCATTGTATGAAATGATGTCAGCTGGCCAGAGTGCGCTAGAGAAGAGGCCACAGAGTGCAGAGGACGGTTGCTGGACTGAGGAATAGGGTAACTACTACAGCTTATTCCTCCACCCCTAGACCTAGCAAGCATTTAACCCTTACAATGCGGGGAGGCCCCACTTCAAGGGTATTTTGGTAACTCTGGTGCCCAGAGTTGGGCTTTAACCACTTGTCTTCTGGGCCTTTTATCCCCTTCCTGCCTAGGCCAATTTTCAGCTTTCGGTGCTGTTACAATTTGAATGAGAATTGCGCGGTCATGCAACACGTTATCCAAATGAAATTTTTATAATTTTTTTCACACAAATCGAGCTTTCTTTTGGTGGTATTTAATCGCCGCCGGGTTTTTTATTTTTTGCTAAAAAAAAAATCAAAAAAAAAGGGCAAAAATTTGTAAAAAAAAGTTTTTCTTACTTTCTGTCTGTAAATTTTGTAAATAAATAATTTTTCTCCTTTACTGATGTGTGCTGATGAGGCAGCACTGATAGGCTGCACTGATGGGCACTGATGAGGCAGCACTAAAGGGCACTGATTAAGTGGCACTGATGAGGAGGCACCAATATGCTGCACTGATAAGTGGCACTTATGAGCACTGATAGGTGGCACTGATAGGCAGCACTGGTGGGCAATAATAGCAATAGCGTGCAAAATAGGCGGCACTGATGGGCACTGACTGGCATCACTAATGGGCACTGATTGGTGTCACTGATGGGTACTGATTGGTGGCACAGATTGGTGTCACTGATGGGTACTGATTGGTGGCACTGATTGATGTCTCTGATGGGCACTGATTGGTGGCACTGATTGGTGTCTAATGGGTATTGCTGGGGCTGTACTGTAATCAGGGCTCTGATGATCAGTGCCCTGATTACCTGTACAGTCTCCCCTGTGAGGAGATGCTGCTGATTGGCTCTCCTCATGCTCTGTCAGTGTGAGCCAAGGAGAGCTGATAAACGGCATCTCCTTGTTTACATGTGACGAGCTGTGATTGGACACAGCCGATCACATGGGTAAAGAGCCACGTCATCGGGCGTGCGAGATTGGCAGCTCTGGGGCGCCGTCATCCCAGAACAGGAGTGCATCTCATTGAGAAAAATATACACTCCCCTTTGGGTGATCTATATTCATTGCAAGGATTATAAAAAACGTTGTTGCAGATTCCTACCTTTTGTTATTCTGAAGAAATCCCTGTGTGTTTGTGCTCATGTGGTAAGTGAATCTAATGGGAGTGGTTTCTTATTTATCAACTAGCTCCTCACCTGCAGGGCTCTAATAAGGAAAATTACAGGGTCTGCATCCCTTTAGATGTGATTTCCTATTGGGAGTATATCACCAAAAATTACATTTTTGTTTCAGGGGATGCCAGAAATCTGACTATCATAGTGCAGAGTTCTGGGAAAATCAGTGAGTCAATCACACAAGCAGGAAGTTACGTTTCATGGGGGCGTATTGTATACATTCTGTGTACTCAACACCACCAGGTTGCCATATTGCATTACATTTTACTGAACATTACAGAGCAGAAGATTGAAAAGGAAAGGTCATTTTTAATAACATTCAATTACAATATGACTTAATTCGCAAGTCTTTACGCTATATAAATTTTTTTCCCCACGAAAGTGGAGTTACCCTTTAAAGTTGAGATCGAGGCAGACCTAAAAGGTACACATTAATGTAGTTTAGTATTCATTAATATATATTTACACCTTTTTCTTTAAATGAAAGTAGTGTAAGTATCTGAATTTGACTTGGTATCATCTTCTTGCTATTCATGTACAGCAGAGCTCACACTGTGAGAGGGAGAAGCAGCACAAACGCCAATCAGTTGTGCTGTAGTAATAAGGTGCTAAACAGGGACATGCTAATAGGAGTAGGGAGCAGAGTGATGGAGACATGAGCTTATCAGTCTTCCTGCTTCTCTTTCACTGTCTAATTAGAAGCTAGGGAAGGGACAAGACTTAAAGCAAAATTCCAGCCAAAAATGACATTTTTCCTATTAATAGTATGTTAAATATCTTTATCTTTGATATTATTCATTTTCTGGTTAGTTGATTGCGTAGCTTAGAAAGTCTTATCTAAACTAGACAAACAGCTTCTTCCCGTTCTTCACGGACAACGTTCTTCTGTCTTTCATTTCCTGAAAAGGTTGTCGGTCTTTCTTAGACAGACATGCCTAGACCTGCCCAGCAGAGCCCACATCCCTCCCATCCCTTCTATACCTCCCATCCCTCCTATACCTCCCATCCCTCCTGTCCCTCCCATCCCTCTTATCCCTCCCATCCCTCCTATCCCTCCCATTCTTCCCATCTCATCGCTTCTATCCTTCCCATCCCTTCTATCCTTCTCATCCCTCCTATCCTTCCCATCCCTTCTATCCTTCCCATCCTTCCTATCCCGCCTATCCCTCCATCCCTTCTATACCTCCCATCCCTCCTATCCCTCCCATTCCTCTTATTCCTCCCATTCCTCTTACCCCTCCCATCCCTCCTATCCCTCCCATACCTCCCATTCCTCCCATTCCATTCCTCCTATCCTTCCCATCCCTTCTATCCTTCCCTCCCACCCCTCCTATCCCTCCCATCCCGCCTTTCCCTACCATCCCGCCTATTCCTCCCATCCTTCCAATCCCTCCCATCCCTCCTATCCTTCCCATCCCTCCCTCTTATCCCTCCCATCCCTCTTATCCCTCCCATTCCACCTATCCCTCCCATCCTTCCCATCCCTCCAATCCTTCCCATCCCTCCTATCCCTCCCATCCTTCCCATCCCTCCAATCCTTCCCATCCCTCCTATCCCTCCCATCCCTCCTATCCTTCCCATCCCTCCTATCCTTCCCATCCCTCCTATTCCTCCTATTCTTCCCATCCCTCCCATCCCTCCATCCCTCCTATACTTCCTATCCTTCCCATCCCTCCTATCCCTTCCATCCCTCTCATCCCTCTTATACCTCCCAACCTTCCCATCTCTTCCATCCCTCCCATCCCTCCCACCCCGCCTATCCCTCCCATCCCTCTTATCCCTCCAATTCCTCCTATCCTTCCCATCCCTTCCATCCTTCCCATCCTTCCTATCCCTCCCATCCTTCCCATCCCGCCTATCCTCCCATCCCTCCCATCCTTCTCATCCCTCCTATCCTTCCCATCCCTCCTATCCCTTCCATCCCATCCATCATTTACATGATCTCCTGTCTTCATAGCCTCATTTAGGCTGACACTTATTTAGGCTGACATTTAGGGTGGGAGGGGTTTCACGTGACCGGTGCAATATATGAAAGAAATGAGGTACAAAGGAACATTTGTGAAAGTTTAGAAGGGTTCAGATCTATTTCTATTGCTCATTATATGTGCATAATGAATTTTAGGCTCCGTTTCCACTAGTGCAACTTGTCATGCGACTTTCGACACACAAAGTTGCATGACAAGTCACAGCCCATTGATGTCAATGGACCTGTTCCCATCTATGCCACTTTGAAAATCCACGACTTTGAAAAGGTCCCTGCAATACTTTGATGCGACTGTGATCCAGAGAGTGTAAAGTTGGATCAAGGCTGCACTCAAAGTTACACTCTAAATCGCACAACTTAAGAGTCACACTAGTGGAAACGTAGCTACTAGGCTAGAGTGCGACTTTGGAGTGCAACTTTCATGCAACTTTATACTCTCTGGATCAAAGTCACATCAAAAGTTGCATCAAAGTAGTGCAGGTACCTTTTCAAAGTTCCTGACTTTCAAATTGGCATTGATGGGAATGGGCGCCATTGAAATGAACGGGCTGTGACTTGTCATGCAACTTTGTGTGTCCAAAGTCCCATGACAAGTCACACTAGTGGAAACTGAGCTTTAGTCTACGTTTCCACTATTGCAATTTAAAGTGCGACTTTGATGTGACTTTGATCCAACATTACACTCTCTGGATCAAAGTTGCATCAAAGTAGTGTAGGTACCTTTTCAAAGTCACATAGATGGGAACGTTTGCCATTGAAATCAATGTGCTGCGGCTTGTCATGCGACTGTGTGTCCAAAGTCGCATGAAAAGTCGCACTAGTGGAAATCTCCCTTCACTTTCTGTCCTGGAAGCGCAACAGGAAATTACAGGAAATCTTTCTAAAGAGAACAGAATTCCCATCTAAAGCTGGCAATACATTGTTCAGTTTTTGTCTGGTTCTTGATAAACTGGCCATAATTCACTTAGTGGACGGCCCTGACGCCCCCCTTCTGCCCCGACATCCTTTGATAAAAAAATAGAAGGAGCCTGGCAGAAAATTGTCAATCGAACAGCAGCTGCATTCAATCAGATGCGGCCGTTGTTTGGGTTTTATGACAGTCACTACACACGGTTGTCAGAAAACAATAGCCCAGCGGAGGGGGGGGGGGGGTTCATCCGTCCGCCCTGTATAGCGTATATGGAGGAATCTGTGGTCTGAAAAAAAGGATTTGGTGTATAAGCAACTTTACCCTGAACGCAACTCATAAATCCAACCCTTAACCTCAACCTAAACCCTAACCTTTAAACTCAGCCTGGTGTAGAAAAAATCAAATAGGCATTGCTTTGCGGCAAAAAACGCGGCAAAAAATTGCATGAATTTGAGGTCACAAAAGTGTGAAAGGGGCCTTCAGTAATCAAAGTATAGTGTGCCCCCATCAATGCAGAGTTACTACAGTGTACCCCCAATTAATGCAGAGTTACCACAGCGTGTCCCCATTCAATGCAGAGTCTCGGACCCGCTTCCTGATTGGCCAGGAGGAGGATCCGTGTGACAATAGCGGATTTTCATTCGCTATCGTCACACAATGGGTGGGCTCGGGGCGCACTGCTCTGCGCCCCGGGTCCACCCTCTCCTGAAGCCTATTGGCTCTAATCAGGTGACAAAAAAATCCCATTAAGCTCCATGCGTCTGGCGCCCCGCATGCAGATTAGGGGGCCGGACGCATGGATAGGGGGGGCGGCGCCCCTGCGCCCCCAACACACCGGCCGCTACTGCCCAGGATGCACTGCGGCAGATTCTGCCCTCTCGGGTAGTTACAAGCCCTGGTGTGCTATTGGCCAGATTTCCTCTAATGTCCAATGAGAGCACTCATTGGACACAGTGGGGAAACTCCCCAAGCTCAACAGGCAAACCTGAGAACACATGACAGCCGAGCTAAACAATCAAGGCCCCCCCCCCCCCCCGATAAGCAGACAGGGCCACCCATATATTTTTCCTAGCACCTACCTAGGAGGGTGCTCCATCAGCATCTACTGCGGCCAGGCACCATAGACTTGCAGGATGAAACCAAACAGAATCCACAGTCATTGATCAGGATAAGTGTGCATCTGGGGATTAGGAGGATGGGCTAGTTTGGATCAGAGAATGGCGGGCAGAAAGAATAAGTGCACTTATCCTTTGAGATGAACTTACCCTCCACATTTTCTTTTCTTTCTGCTCTTGCAAAAAAAAAAAAATCCCACTTTCCCTGCTTGTGCAAGAGATTTTTGCAGGTTTTTACAGCCCCTGATAAAAAGAATTAGCACTAGGAACTAGAAGACTAAAAGAACAGTACTGTACACTAGCAATAGCGAGCATCAATGCTGCAACATGATTTTCAATGGACTTCAAGCTATTCTACAGTGGGGTGAGAGTCCAGGAGGCCCTGCTTCCCCTGCCCCAACCCCAGACGGCCTGCTATTTCCTGAGATTAAAGCACCTTATACAAAACACTCCGAGAATTTCTCCCTGCGTCTTGCTTTGCGCACCAAGTACTCCAGAGTTGTGGGGAAGGGAGGGGTGCAGAAATACTATAATACAGAGACAAGTGGCAGCACTGGGTACAGGGTGAAGGTTGCCTACTAGTTGACCCATATGTTATGCTTCGAAAGCAGCACTTTCCTCCCAATTTGTGTTATTTCTTTGCTTCTATCCGTTGACCTTGAATGTGCAATGTCAATAATAGAATTTAGTCATGATAAAAGAATTTTGTTTTTATTTTTGTGAAACTGTCCCAGTCTGCATGTTTTTATAAATATGTTATGCCCTGACTGGTAATACCTTCCTATTGACAGTTTTAGCCCTTATATACAAAGTAATTGTATTATAATATATCATAAAGTGCTCTTGCACATGGACCCCTGAGACATTGCGACGTAAATTCAGTCATTTATGTCTATGGGCAGCTGTATGCAGCACCTGGATTTCCCGAGTGGGGGAAATAAGCTGGGATTTAGGTTGCACAAGCTCAGGACACCCATGTGCAAGAGCCCAAATTCTGTTTGCATGTTTTGTAATGTAACACTAATTGATAGAACATGATTTCAAGTGAATTTGTAATGAGATTTCCTGAACTGAACTCAAAATGAAAAAAATACTCCCTTGGCTTCAGCTTCAGCAGTATTTAAACCTACTAACTTACTTCACTGTATGATAGGATAACCATAACATGGGATACCCTACTAACTTACTTCATTGTATGATAGGATAACCATAACATGGGATAACCTACTAACTTACTTCATTGTATGATAGGATAACCATAACATGGGATAACCTACTAACTTTCTTCATCATAGGATAGGATAACCATAACATGGGATAACCTACTGACTTACTTCATCATAGGATAGGATAACCATACCATGGGATAACTTACTAACTTACTTCATCATAGGATAGGATAACCATACCATGGGATAACTTACTAACTTACTTCATCATAGGATAGGATAACCATATCATGGGATACCCTGCTAACTTACTTCATCAGAGGATAGGATAACCATATCATGGGATAACCTACTAACTTACTTCATGGTAGGATAGGATAACCATAACATGGGATACCCTACTAACTTACTTCATCATATGATAGGATAACCATAACATGGGATACCCTACTAACTTACTTGATCGTAGGATAGGATAACCATAACATGGGATACCCTACTAACTTACTTCATCGTATGATAGGATAACCATAACATGGGATAACCTACTAGCTTATTTCATCGTAGGATAGGATAACCATACCATTGGATACCCTACTAACTTACTTCATCATAGGAAACCATTGATGCTAACCCAATACTGGATGGTGTCTACACCTTTACAAAACAAGTCTGGCCCAGGAAAATGCCAACATGCAAAGGCAAACATGGCTTTCATGAAAGGTGAAACAAGGGTCTGTCCCCACCCACATAGCATGTTGTTTAACACTCCGACTTCCTGGAGACACCTTCAGATAGCACTTAAAGCGGAGTTCCACCCTCGGAAAGTTTTTTTCACTAAAAATACCCCCGGGACAGTCAGGGCTAGTGCATTCCACAATGGATAGCCTCTGATCTGTCCCAGGTCGCACTTACCTTTTAGAAGAAATACTTACCTTGAAAATGTCTTGTCCAGCGCTGCCATCTCAGGTGTGGGCAGCTGAAACCAGCGCGTCCTCTTCGGCGTCCTCTTCTGTGTCCTCTTCGTCCCAGAATGCCCTGGACCTGTCCCGCTCGTCATGTCCGGTGCAGGCACGTCATTCCTGCACAGCTTCTGGGCATGCCCAGAAGCTGTTTAGCAGGGAATGACGTGCCTGCACCTGACATGACGAGCGGGGCAGGCGCAGGCGCTTTGATTCCTGGGAGTGATGACGCTCAGCTCCCAGGAATCAATGCAAGCAGGAAGTGACGGCGCGGGCCACGGCCACAGAGAGAGGAAGAGGAAGTAAGGTGAGTATATTTTCTTCTAAAACAAGGTAAGTAAAGAAAAAAAAAATCGTGATTATCCATTTATTTTTCAGGTGACCCAGAGCAAGCAGATGGGGCAAAGTGTCTTTTAAGGGTGGAACTCCACTTTAAGGAAGCCAGTGATACCTTCCAGTACTGGGATGGCACCCCTTGATTTAATATGACAAGGTAAGTTAGTAAGTTGGTATACCTGATACCAGCAGAGCAAACAAATTTCCTGCCCACCTCCGAACTTAATATAGCAGTTTTCACGCCTCCCAATAGGTTGCTCAGTGCTATGCATTGTGGGATGTGGGTGGCAGTGTATCTATGCGCTTCTATTCTGCAGCCATGTTTGCTTGGCAAGTTGGCATCCTCCTGGGGCAGACCTGTTTTGGGAAGCCGAAGATTAGATGGCACCCCTGATTTCCTTACAAGTTACATAGTTTGTGAGGTTGAAAAAAGACATCAGTCCATCCAGTTCAACCTATAAACTTGATGCTGTAGGATTTATTACTGCTGAAGCTTAGTAACATTCTTTTTTTATAAGGAACTAATATAAATATCTGAATTTGTCTTGTTTTAAGCTTCTTGTATACTTAGTCCAAGTGTATCTAAATGACATGATCGTCTTTTATAGTACCCTGTCACTGTTTAAAGAAGATCAATCAAATAAAGCGTAACTAACTTTTGTTGAGAAAAAACATTCTCCTATATACATTGCAAGGATTTTAACAAACTTTATTGCAGATTCCTACCTTTTGTTATTCTGAAGAAATCCCTGTTTGTTCCTCTGTGCCCCTGCGCACAGTGAGTCTAATGGGAGTGGTTTCATAAATATCAATCAGCTTTTTATTATTCTTTAATACTCATTTTTCAATAAAGGTTTTTTTTAAAAAAAAAATATCAATCAGCTGTGCCCCTGGAGGGCTCTAAAGAGAAAAATTGCAAGGCCTGCATCCCTTTAGACGTGTTCCTATTGGGAGAATCTCAACAAATATGAAATTTTTGTTGCAGGGGATGCCTGAAATCTGACTTGTATCTTAGTACAGTGGGAAAATCAGTGAGCCAATCACACAAGCAGAAAATGATGTTTCTGGGGGGTGTTTGTACACATTGTATGTACATAACACCTCCAGGTAAATATTTAATAGAATAAAGCAAACCCTGCTATACAAAAGTGATTTAAAGAAAAAGCTATGGTGTATAATAATGCAGTTTGGTTTTTTTGCTTAACGGACTCATAGAGGAGACATTGCATTCATCAAACTGAAATTTTTATCAGTCACGGAAACATAAACTCCCTTCCGGATTCCAATTGGACTTTTCTGGAAGTTATCTTTCCAATCAACCATCAACATGTTCTTTAATAGGAAAGTCCACACCCATTTACTGCTGTCTCTTTAAAGAAACTCTTATAGAGCTGATAACAGACTGACTTCCAACACATGACATTGCTGAAAACAAGGCTGAGAAAACGTAGCAAATACCAACGTCCTGTGCAAGAAGAGTGCCAGGAAACAGGGAAACTGTCAACGTCTATATCACCATTTGAAGAATGTGAATGAGATACCCAGAATATACAGGACCACTTCACCCAAATAAGGTGGGGACTCACATTCCACATTTTCCTTTATATTATGAGCAATTCAACAGGATGAGTGTGATGGCATGGCTGGACATCACAGTGCTGGAATTCACAAGTTTACAAAGCATCTTCAGGCAGCCATTAAAGTAGTAATAAACCCTCATAATTTAGCCTAATACATTGAGCACAATAAAACAAACATTGCCCATTAAACCATACCTCCCAACTGTCCCAGAATGGATGGGACCATCCCAGGATTTAATTGATCCCAGAGTGTAGCACTGGGCTCCACTAATCCCCTTGTTCCTTGATCCTCCTGCAGTGCAGCAGGCTTCTCCTCCTCTCCCTCACACCGGCTGCGCATCAGGGGAATCTACAGGGTCTGCACCCAGCCTTCCCTGTGTGCCTCCTCCCCCTCTGCTCTGGTCCCCCTGTGTGCCTCCTCCCCCTCTGCTCTGGTCCCACTGTGTGCTCCTGTTCCCCCTCTGCTCCAGTCCCCCTGTGTGCCTCCTCCCCCTCTGCTTCAGTCCTCCTGTGTGCCTCCTCCCCCTCTGCTCCAGTCCCCCCGTGTGCCTCCTCCCCCTCTGCTTCGGTCCCACTGTGTGCTCCTGTTCCCCCTCTGCTCCAGTCCCCCTGTGTGCTCTTGTTCCCCCTCTGCTCCAGTCCCCCTGTGTGCTCCTGTTCCCCCTCTGCTCCAGTCCCCCTGTGTGCTCTTGTTCCCCCTCTGCTCCAGTCCCCCTGTGTGCTCCTGTTCCCCCTCTGCTCCAGTACCCCTGTGTGCTCCCGTTCCCCCTCTGCTCCAGTCCCCCTGTGTGCTCTTGTTCTCCCTCTGCTCCAGTCCCCCTGTGTGCTCCTGTTCCCCCTCTGCTCCAGTCCCACTGTGTGCTCCTGTTCCCCCTCTGCTCCAGTCCCCCTGTGTGCTCTTGTTCCCCCTCTGCTCCAGTCCCCCTGTGTGCTCCTGTTCCCCCTCTGCTCCAGTTCCCTTGTGTGCGCCTGTTCCCCCTCTGCTCCAGTCCCCCTGTGTGCTCCTGTTCCCCCTCTGCTCCAGTCCCCCTGTGTGCTCCTGTTCCCCCTCTGCTCCAGTCCCCCTGTGTGCTCTTGTTCCCCCTCTGCTCCAGTCCCCCTGTGTGTTCCTGTTCCACCTCTGCTCCAGTCCCCCTGTGTGCTCCTGTTCCCCCTCTGCTCCAGTCCCCCTGTGTGCTCCTGTTCCCCCTCTGCTCCAGTACCCCTCCAGTACCCCTGTGTGCTCCTGTTCCCCCTCTGCTCCAGACCCCCTGTGTGCCTCCTCCCCCTCTGCTTCGGTCCCCCTGTGTGCTCCTGTTCCCCCTCTGCTCCAGTACCCCTGTGTGCTCCTGTTCCCCCTCTGCTCCAGTACCCCTGTGTGCTCCTGTTCCCCCTCTGCTCCAGTCCCCCTGTGTGCCTCCTCCCCCTCTGCTCCTGTCCCCTTGCGTGCCTCCTCCCCCTTCTGCTCCGGTCCCCCTGTGTGCTCCTGTTCCCCCACAGCACTGCCATCTTTACTCCTTTTCCTCTATCCAGCTACAGCTGCTGCAGGGCACATAAATATTTACCATCAGGTAAGTATAGTATATATATATATTTACGGGCACCCCCACTCTCCATCCTGAACCTGATCCTTCTGTGCCCTGCAGCAGCTGCAGCACTCAGAGGGGAAGGGGCCAGGAGAGGCGGCGGAGGACCCAAGAAGAGGAGGATTGGGGCAGCTCTGTTCGAAATCATTGTACAGAGCAGGTCATTTTTTCATAATTTAAAAAAATATTTTTCCGTGTACTATCGCTTTAAGGGTTTGCTCACACTTTGGTCTCTGAAGAGTGATCAGTAGTTAGATTGCTCTTCAGAGAGAATTTGACAAGCGGTAAAGAGGCGTTATATCGCCTTCTTACGGCCTGCCTAAACCCCATTAACCCTGCACTAGCATGCCACAACCATGTGCATTGCACGCAGTTACAGGGGGCATGCAGTGCAGCACCACTCACTTGAATGGGTCATGTCTGACAGGGGGCCAAGTAGTTCCTGCACTATTTATGGCGACTTCGTGGGTGTCTTCAATAGACATCTGTGCATTAACCCACACAGATGTCTTTAAAGTTGCCCCTGAAGTCGGACTGAAAAGCGGCTTTGAATTACTGCGATTTCAGATGAAGTCGCGTGATTTCAAAGCCGCATTCAGTGTGAAGGAGGGCTTAGAGAGCAGGAATCACAACTAGAAGATTTCCTTACTTTCTGTTCTAAAGAGAACTCAAAACTATTTGATTTCCCCTCCCTTTCTGTCTCGGTGTCAATGGTCAGAAGGACAAATAAAGGTGTGAATCTCCCCAGCAGGGACCCAGATTGCAAAACCTTGGCAAAGTGTCTAACCCTCACATATTCTATTCAACACTAAAAGAAAATTGGCTTTGCATTAGGAATCGACCGATTATCAGCAATGCCGATATATCGGGGGCCGATCTGCCTTTTCCCCGATATATCGGAATCGGCCCCTGAGGTTACCGATATTGCCGACATTCCAGGAAAGTGCTTGTACTGGAGTGATGCCCAGACATCCCAACCTGCAAAAACTAATTTCAGGGAGGTGAGCCCCCCCCCACACGAAGACGCCCCCCCCCCCCACACGCACGCGCCGCACCCTCCCCCCTTTCCAATTTAACACTACCAGAGAATAATGAAACGAAATGTAATCAGTATACCTGGTCACTGGTGCTGGTACTGGTCACTGGTGCTGGTACCGGTCACTGGTGCTGGTACCGGTCACTGGTGCTGGTACTGGTCACTGGTGCTGGTACTGGTCACTGGTGCTCGTACTGGCCTGGTACTGGTGCTCGTACTGGTCTCTGGTACTGGCCTGGTCACTGGTGCTGGTACTGGCCTGGTCACTGGTACTGGTGCTGGTACTGGCCTGGTCACTGGTGCTGGTACTGGTCACTGGTGCTGGTACTGGTCACTGGTGCTGGTGCTGGTCACTGGTGCTGGTCACTGGTGCTGGTACTGGCCTGGTCACTGGTACTGGTGCTGGTACTGGCCTGGTCACTGGTGCTGGTACTGGCCTGGTCACTGGTGCTGGTACTGGCCTGGTCACTGGTACTGGTACTGGTGCTGGTCACTGGTGCTGGTACTGGCCTGGTCACTGGTACTGGTGCTGGTACTGGCCTGGTCACTGGTGCTGGTCACTGGTGCTGGTACTGGCCTGGTCACTGGTACTGGTCACTGGTACTGGCCTGGTCATTGGTGCTGGTCACTGGTGCTGGTACTGGTACTGGTCACTGGTACTGGCCTGCTCACTGGTACTGGTGCTGGTCACTGGTGCTGGTACTGGTGCTGGTACTGGCCTGGTCACTGGTACTGGTGCTGGTCCCTGGTGCTGGCCTGGTCACTGGTGCTGGTACTGGTGCTGGTCACTGGTGCTGGTACTGGCCTGGTCACTGGTACTGATGCTGGTACTGGCCTGGTCACTGGTGCTGGTACTGGTCACTGGTGCTGGTACTGGCCTGGTCACCGGTGCTGGTACTGGCCTGGTCACTGGTACTGGTACTGGTCACTGGTGCTGGTACTGGCCTGGTCACTGGTGCTGGTACTGGTGCTGGTACTGACCTGGTCACTGGTACTGGTGCTGGCCTGGTCACTGGTGCTGGTACTGGTCACTGGTGCTGGTACTGGCCTTGTCACTGGTGCTTGTGCTGGCCTGGTCACTGGTGCTGGTACTGGCCTGGTCACTGGTACTGGTGCTGGTCACTGGTGCTGGTACTGGCGCTGGTCACAGGTGCTGGTCATTTGCTGGTACTGGTCTCAGGTGCTGGCTCTCTGGTGCTGCTCTTAGGTTAGGTCACTGTGTCTGTCACAGAGTGGGGTGTCACGATGATTGGTACCCCGCGCGCCAAAATGCCTCCTGGAGTAGAAGATGTGGCTGTAGAAGAGAGCAAAGCCACTGCTTGCTCTCTGCAGCTCCTCCCACAGGCGGAGTGCATGACTCATATCACTCCGCCTGTGAGCCGGCACTACTTCGGCTCCGTGCAGGCTTGCTGACAGCTGACACACTCTTTTGCCTGCATCGATGAGTCATCTGACTCACTGTGACTCACACACAGAGCCGGGATATCGCCCTGAGCTCGCGGGTGTCCGTGAGCTCAGGGCGGAAAGCGGGAGTCTCCCACGACTTGCGGGAGACTTGAGATGTCTGGATGCCTGCAGCTAGAGGCATCACCCCGGTACCGGCGTCCATAGCCAACGGACGGCTGTCTTGTAATGACAACTGATGCGGCTGTCATTACAAGGAGCGGAAGAGGACATCACTTCCGGGTATTCGGCGCCAGATTAAAAAAAATGACAGCTTTTAAAACAGCCAAACTTGGCTGTTTTGAATGCTTTTAAGTGCAGAGGAGGGGTTTGGGGTCTTTTAGACCATCAAATTCCTCCACAACTGTACCTGTGAAAAAAAAAAAAAAAAAAAATATATATATATATATATATATATATATTTTTTTTTTTTTAAAACGTCCGAAAATATCAGCCAATATCGGCGGTTATCGATATTCCGATGACCAAAATATCGGTATCCGTATTGGCACTAAAAAAACGATATCGGTCAATCACTGCTTTGCATACACTTTAAAACAAAGGCCTCTTTCACACGGGCATTCCGTATGTCTGTATATCACCCCATCCGTTTGCGGGTGATATACGGACATAATGCATGTCAATGGGATTGCGGATGTCAGCGGATGACCATCCGCTGACATCCGATTTGCGTCCTTTCAGTTCTGTTCCGTTTTTTGGAACAGAACAGAACCCTACCTTAAGCCAACCTTAAAGTATAACTAAAGGCAAAACTTTTTTTTTTTAGTATTGGAAGGAGTGGAGAGGGATTAGAACGCCTGTCAGTTTTTATTGCTGTCTGTGTCCCCGTTAGGGAGATCCACCCTCTCTATTGGTCCTGTTTACCATTATCATTGAAAGTGAAAGTAAAAGTAATAGAGGGTAAATCTTTCAATATGGATATTATTTCTGATAACCTGGGGGTCCCCGAGGAATTCCCCATATTTGCAGGGAATTCCTCTCACTTATTGTTTGGCTATGAGACAGGAAGTGAAGGTAAATCTCCGCAATGGGCACAGGTGGCAAAAAAAAAAAAAAATATTGACAGGGGTTAACCCTTCCTTACTCTATCCAAAATGAAAAAAAAAAGGTTTGGCCTATAGTTCTACTTTAAGGTTACAGGAGGCACGTCAGTTTGGTGTTTTTTGGGCTTCATGTGATCTTTTACTTCTTCTTTTCGACCCTTATAAATTCTTAATTTTGAATATGGCCCTAGCTGTTCTCTAGTTAATAAAAGCTACACTTTCTAGTTTCAGTTACAATAGTTCCTATAATGTTAAGTATCAAAGTGCTATAATCTCTTTCCGGAGTGAAGTAGGTGTGGTGCACAGTAGACATAACATGGGTCCTTAATTTCACTCAATTTAGTCCGCTCCTTCATTTGCGTTTGTCATGGAAGTACAGTGGAGGTTAGCGTGTGATATACAGGAAGGGTAATGGGAGGGGGAGGGGGGGGGGGTCTTAGGGTATTGTAAAAAAAACATATGAGAGTTATTTTAATGCCAAAGAATTTGGAATTCTCTGCAGCAAGTTTTGTAGTTCACACAGTGACAGACCGTTCAGCCAGATTTTTTTTTACCTCTGCTTACTGCATCTTGTTCGGAAAAACAGCCCACCTTGTTGAGTGGACAATGAAACAGCAGCATATTGTTATACCTAAAGGAGTTTCCCGCAGGTAGAATATATGATAGACATTGTTGTGTAATGCCCTAGCCATGTCCTCCACCTGCACTAAAAAACTTGTGGTTGGGGCCACACTCCAAGACCCACTCTAACTCATTTTTGCACAACATACTGTAGGTCGGTCCTCTTTGACTTCTTGGGTATTTTGGGCATAGGATCTTCCTCTGGGCATCAACAGGTGAGCACCCCTGAGAGGGTCCCAGCCTGGTCTAACCAGAACCACCAGTAGCTTCTTTTAGCTTCGTGCCAATGGACCCCCAATAGCAGACTCATCCAGTACCTGTTTATTTCCAAAGGACATTCACATCTAGCGGTTAGGAGAAGGAAGAATCCAAACAAAAGAAAGCCTTTAATTGTTTACTAAACTAGTTAACTTACAAATATACTATGGTTGGTTTTAGAGCTATAATTTGAGTTTAACAATAGTATTTGCCATCATCCCTGATAACATACAAGAAAATTGATTGGTTCCTCAAGCCAAAGAATAGTGGGATTGTGTAGGCAATGTTCAAATAAAACACAATTTATTGATAAAAATAATAAAGTAAAACATAAACAGATGCAGAAAGTGAGCAATTTGTAACATAGGTACTATGCATCAACAGTACAGACTATGCTATATGCAGTTTTACTTATGAACTGGAGTGGTGATTCCCGATGTAGAAACATAGGGTTCCGATGCGTTTCGGCATATATTCAAACAATTGCCCTTTTCAAGGAAAATCACCATACTCTATAAATGTGAAAAAGTGGAAAATGCATAAATTAGTGACATTGTGCAGATATATTCATGTAACATTCATGCCTGAAGAATGGGAGAAGATTGGGGGATTTAGGTGATTGAATTTCACCTAGTGATACTGCATTTATGTACCCAAATAAGGTGACTTACTGTATGCTGGTATGTGTCCCGGGCTTGTGGTTGGTCCGGGGTACTCCAGACACTAACAGGTTGGAGGGGTAATTCAATCACCTAAATCCCCCAATCTTGTCCCATTCTTCAGGCATTTCCTCTCAGCCACATACGGACAGGATCAATGGTCCTATGCTCCGGTCCATTCCCAGGAAGCCCATAATTTAATCATCAGCCTTGTAAGTTATCCCACATTTCAGTTTGGTACAACCTTATTTGTAAATGACCAGGAGGGTAATACTTTCTCTCCCCCTACCTCTAAGGGATAGAAGACCCCTCGTCCTCTGCATCCAAATAAACCTCCGGACTCCCTCTCTTTGGGACACAACCCATGAGTAACAATTGATGATATACATACCCCTTTCCACAGGCTAGCCCTTCCACAATACAATTAATATTTTATCTTCTGGCAGACCCTCTTATCAGATCCAGTGGCAACTCAGGTGACTCCGGACTCTCCCCCCCCCCCATTGTCTCACTGGGTTAAGAATCTCTGCACCACAGGTATACAACCAGAAAAGACGATGTAAATGACTTATATGTTGAATGTTACATGAATATATATGCACAATGTCACTAATTTATGCATTTTTCACTTTTTCACATTTATAGAGTATGGTGATTTTCCTTGAAAAAGGCAATTGTTTGAATATATGCCGAAACGCGTCGGAACCCTATGTTTCTACATCGGGAATCACCACTCCAGTTCATAAGTAAAACTGCATACATAGTCTGTACTGTTGATGCATAGTACCTATGTTACAAATTTCTCACTTTCTGCATCTGTTTATGTTTTATTTTATTATTTTTATCAATAAATTGTGTTTTGTTTAAGCATTGCCTACACAATCCCACTATTCTTTGGCTTGAGGAACCAATCAATTTTCTTGTAACTTACAAATATACATCCTTCAGTCATCCTGGAGGTGATGGCAGATTCCTTTAAAGTTGCAAGCAGGGAACGCCACACTAAAAAAGCAGAGAGGGCTGAGTTTAGGGGCCATGCCTTTTTAGAGAGTTTGCCAGCATCCTACTTTCCATTCAAAGCGGATGCAAGTGGTCTGAAAGGCCCTGCACCTCTCTTTCCCTGCTTCCCTTCTAAGGGGAAGTTTCAAGAGCCAGAGCCTCAAAGATTACATCTTTGCCATAGCCTGGTCCTTGCAATGCTTCCCATGATGACCAACAACTCTGGCGGATTTCTGCCAGACTACATATGCAGAGCCCGCTTCCCAAGATGCCCCACACTAGTAGGGATGAGTCTTAAACTAACTCACTATCTATGTACACCTCACCCACTACACAGGGAACCACTAGTAATTTCCTTGCCTCACTGCAGGGGTTCCTGACCCTACATCGGGGAACTCGTGGGCTTCTATCCTACATCACAAATTCAATATAAATAAATTGGGAACATTGGGATAACTTTCATGGTACTTCAGAACAAGCTTGACTTGTATCCTGTGGTTGAAACAAATTTATCTGTCGACCCTCTCCTTCTGTGTTTCTTTCTTTCTTTACTCTTGACTAGGAGTGAAGACCTCACCAGGATCCTCCCACTGGCCGACCACTAAAGCCCCACCTGTTCCCTCCACTCCACCAATCCAGTAAGTGTCCACTTACTTTTTACTTTAAATCCTCCTTAAAACTACTAATCCTCCAAGCCCCCTTTTAACCCTGTCATGTCAGCTCTCTGTGTAGGTTTATTTTCCTTACTCTGGGTCTTACTTTCCAACCATTTTGTTTGTGTCTGAACTATTGCATATACCTTGCTAAGGCAAAAGACTTACAGCTCATGTTCCGCTAAGACACCTTGAGAGAACTCAACTGACAAAAGAAAGCTTAAACAGATAATTCCCCTAATCAAGTATGCATCCTCCTAGCAAATAGCCTGAAAATATGCTAGAGCCCTTTGACTACATACAGTATACCGAATCGATACATACACTAAACGTACTATCTACTATATATAAACACACCAGAAACTCTTACCCTGAATCTGATGTAATTCCTTGCACTTACTTTTCAAAATCTCAAGGCTATATAACATATTCCTGCTTAAACACCTGTAAATAAATCATTATAAAAAGATGCTTTAAAACCCCTAAAATGTGTCTAATTCTGCCATCACTTGACCCCTCCCAATGGTGTCTTTTCTGGTGGTGGGGACCAGGAAGTTGCTTTCTATGTGGCCTTCTGATCTTGTTGCTGCCCCTTGCATCATGATGTCATGATGCTACCTCTCCAGCACTACAGGACTCTATAAGGACTCCTGTGATGGGCACATTGCCCAGCCAATGGGCAGCATTCACATCATCAAGACCCAATGTGCAAACTAGAAGAATAACATGACTGCAATTTCACATAACAAAATGGGTACCGATCGCTCGCTGTGTTCATTAAAGAAAGGAAGGGGCTGGTAAATATATTTATCTCCCCCCCCCCCCCATGCTCCATCCTGATCCTCCTGTGCCGTGCAGCAGTTGACGCAGTTGGCAAGAGGGAAAGGAGGAGAAGCCGGCTGCACTGCAGAGGGATCAGAGCAGGGGGATTAGTAAAGCCCAGTGCCAAAACTTGTTACAGGATGGTTGGGAGGTATGCTTCTGAATAGAAACTTTCTGTACTGGAGTCTGCTGGATCATGCATAAGATGTGCATATATTATTATATTGTGAGTTTCCTATTGTATATTATTGGGGTGTTGTTTCTAGGCTACATACACATCTGAGCTGTCTTTGGTCTTTTTGTTTTGAAAGCTTTTTTGTGAGCATTTGTAAAGGTGTTTTTGCAATTTTTTTTAGGTGTCTCTTTTTTTTTAAATAATTTTAGCTAATGGATTGCTAATTGCTAGAGAATAAAACATGCAATGTGTGCATTTTCACATGTTTTTCAGGTGCTCCAATTGAAGTCTACTGAGGTCAAAAATGCTTGATGCTTGTAGCACAAAAGAAGCACATATACTTTTTTGAGCTGCAAGCTTTTAACAACACTACGCTCAAGTGTAAACAGGCACAATTGAAAACTATGAGATTTTGAATGTTGCATGCTTCAAGCTACAAAACACTCAGGTATGAATGGGGGCCTAAAAGAGGTTTAATAAAGATCTAAACTATTGGCAAGCTACAATGTATTTTATATGCATCTGTAAATCCTAAACAAGAAGCCAAGCAGAATTTACATCATTTACTGTATATCATTACATTTACTTATTTAGCATTATATTTGTACAAAGGACATTTGCGAGTTATGTTTCATATTAAGTAGGCGGGGGAGACCCATGCTGTATGGATTTCTTCAACATTGGATAGATTTTATTTTCCATAATAAATGAGAAGTCATTGTGTTTGCATTAACTGAAAAAAGTCTTGCGTTATATCCAAACATATCCATTGTGTCATAGCATGAATTAGGAACAGAGATGTTATATCTTATTGTGCTGTAATAATGATTCCCACAGAGAGAGCAGATTGCTATTTAAGTATTAAAATAACAACGTCTTGCATGACTTCAGTATAACAGAAAAAGTTGAAATGAACTTGGAACACAATGGTTTGGCCGTTGAAACACACCTGCATGCATAAAAGGCTAGCACAAGAGCAGGCCTCGTCAGTGCCTGTGCTGCAACAAAGATTTATGGGTGAGTTATTTCAGCTTAATATATCTAGGCTGAAATGTTGCTAAGGCCTGGTAAAGTTCAATATTTCCCAGCCAGGTCCCAAAAACAACACCTTCATTCTGATGGATGAAAGTACTACACTTGCTACAATGAAGGGCACCTGTTGTGGACTCCACAACTATAATTAGAATAGAAAGCTTTGCTTCCAAATAGCTTTTGTGTACCCATTTACCATACATTAAAACTCTTGAACTGCTTTACGATACATGCACTGTCCAGAATGTATTTGTTGCCCTATTCAGAAATGCTCACTCAATCTGGTAGATCCCATTTGCCTCTTCCCGAGCTCAGCCTCCTTCTGGTAGATCCCATTTGCCTCTTCCCGAGCTCAGCCTCCTTCTGGTAGATCCCATTTGCCTCTTCCCAAGCTCAGCATCCTTTAGGTAGATCCCATTTGCCTCTTTCCGAGCTCATCCTCCATCTGGTAGATCCCATTTGCCTCTTCCCGAGCTCAGCCTCCTACTGGTAGATCCCATTTGCCTCTTCCTGAGCTCAGCCTTCTTCTGGTAGATCCCATTTGCCTCTTCCTGAGCTCAGCCTCCTTTTGGTATATCCCATTTGCCTTTTACTGAGCTCAGCCTTCTTCTGGTAGATTTGTTTTGCCTTTCCCTGGGTACAGCCTCCTTCTGGTAGATTCTGTTTGCCAAGCCTGCTTATCTGTTCTTCCTGTAGATATTTTTTGCCTCTGCCTGAGATCAAATTCCTAGTCATAGATTCAGTTTGCCTCTTCCTGAGCTCTGCTTTCTTCTAGAATAAATTGTTTGCCTGTTCCTGAGTTTATTCTTCTTCTTGTAGGTTCTGCTTTTGTCACATACCTTACGGCAGAGCCTAAAGTGTAGAGGGAGACCTCTCATACAACCCTGGCTTGAGGGCCACAGGTGTTGCCACAGTGGCCGCGAGAGCACAGAGATAAGAGTACCTACAAGATCTTCCGTTGGTCGCAGAGGTGTGTGGCAGGTGTGTCACCAGAGCTGGACTGGATAGCTGAAGCAGCGAATGGCAGCATGAACAGCAGATGCAGGCACACAACAGATAGAGAACCAGCATCACGAGGCACTATGCAGAGCAGGACAGACG
The DNA here is from genome assembly GCF_965119305.1 of Pelophylax lessonae. Taxonomy (NCBI): domain Eukaryota; kingdom Metazoa; phylum Chordata; class Amphibia; order Anura; family Ranidae; genus Pelophylax; species Pelophylax lessonae. Next base: position 37,248,350 of record NC_138778.1, on the reverse strand, counting down.
GATGACTGGATACAGGGTCAGACAAGCCAGGTCAGCAATGGACTATCAGATATAAGCATAAACGGCAAAGGTTGGCAACAGGATAACAGGCAGATGAGAAGATATAAACAAAGTCTTAAGGCAAGCCGAAGTCAGGACAGGTGGATTGCAAGCGTGGTCAGGATAAGCCGGGTCAAACAGAGGAATCAATATACAGGGCACAGGAACAGGAACACAGGTAAAGCTGCAGATCAGATAGCAATGCACTAGTGCAGCTGCTGCCCTTATATAGGGCGTTAATGGCTAACACGCATGCACACGCTTTGGAACTTCAGCTGTGCTATGGCCAGCATGTCTCTGACAGTTTGCCTCTTCCTGAGCTCAGCCTTCTTCTGGCAGATTTTGATTGCCTCTACCCGAGGTCGGCTTCCTTCTGGTAGATTCTGTTTCCCTCTCCATGAATTCAGATTCCTGACGTCAGTAATTCATTCACTGTACCTGAGCAATGGATTATGGGGCACTGGTGATGTCAGAGCCCTAAAAAAAAAAACCTGCCAAACTCAGATAGAAGTTAGTTAAGGGCCATACACACTATCAGATTATCTGAAGACTTTTTCCTTCAGATTTACCTTTTCTATGTAGTGCAAGGGCCTGCCGGATTGCATACAAATTGAAAGTGTTTAGGTTTGACCTCATATTATATGGTTTTGGTAAGTCTACAGACAAAAGTCTTCAGATAATCTGATCGTGTACATTTGGAAGGATTGGGAAACAGAGATTTCGGGCACAAGAGTTTTGTTAAAAAGATTTCTTTTATTCAACACAAAACTAAATATTTTAAAATCATAGAAAAATACAGGCAAATAATTGTGTATTAAGGACACAGTGAGACCACACAACAATGGTCTATGTTGTACAATATCTCAGTGCATAGAACTTATAAAAGTCGATTTACATACAGTTCCAAGTACAAGATCATTAGTAGTCATATAATCCTTGGAAAAACGTATTGCTTGATATCAGAAGAACCGCCCACGGACACCCAAATAGTATGGTGCCGGTCAGCGGGGTCGACTGAAAATATAAGTTAACATTCACCATGTAATATATGACCTTTGCTCGACATGTTTCGCTTTCTTAGACAAAAAAGCTTCATCTGGAGCATATCATTTCTTTTGTCTGTGTAAGAAATAACAGTATTTAGATAGATTACATATATATGTTACCTTATTTTCAGTGTGTTATAATTACAATTGCATATCATTTATCTTTCCTTTTAATTACATATAATCGTCTTACACATCTCAGATAAGTCCTTCTATTTTTGCAATATCAACACAATATAACATTGGGTCTTAAGTTGCATTCAGACACTAGAGGAGTTTAGGGGAAAGAACGGAGGCTGCCAATAGTGAGTATATGTGGGGATCCATGCTGTAGTTATAGTATAAGCATATATATCCTATTTTATATATCTGGTAAATGGACAGAAAAATGTATACATACCTGTACATATAGTAATCAGGCACATATCTCAATTTCCATAGAGAATTCTTTAACGAGGAGGACTGTGCGTTTTGGGAAGCTCAGAAAAGGCAATGTATAGTGACATAGTAGTGAGGGTAGTCACTCCATGTCTCATATCTGGGTGGATGAGAGCAGAAAAACAATGTTTCTCAGAGTAGTAAGCGTTTTTATTCTATGATATCACTTTAAGGGAAAGCCCATAGGAATGCTAAACCATAAGCTCAAGTGTTTTAAAGTGGTAAAAACAATGTGCCTCCTGCTTGTTATAAGAGTGTGTAAGTACTTATAGAGCCCATAGACCATCTGCCCTAAAAAGGGGGGGGGGGGGGCAACAGAAAAGACACATAGTCATTCTGGACCGTAAGAGTAGACAGGTGCCATGCGTTTATAAACGATTATACACCAACATACAGAGTTTACCCATTCGTATATGGGCTAGCCCTATAGTAAAATATGTATCATATATATTGATTTGCTTTCACACACATATGTGAATATGTGTGTGTAATCAATTTAGTATCCGGCCCACCCTCCTCTATAATAGTAGGGGGGTGACCAGGGTTATATATAAATAAGCAGTTGCTACATGGGGTCCAAGATGAGTACATGCAAAACGTACTTAGAATAAACATAGGTAATAAACATAGTGGTAAATATATAGAGTGCCACCCAAAATGATAGATCCCTATGCAGTATAAAAGTTCCAAACATACACAGACACCTTAGCAATGCTCACCAAACTTAGGAAGGACCAGAGCTTAAATGTAGGGAGCGTGTCTCCTCTGCTTGTATGTCGGCTGTTAAGCACAGTAAGATTAAGGTGAATTCCCGGATATCACAAAAATGTAATGTTACAGTATTAGTACTGGCCATGTAAAGCTTACCCCTTGCCACGCTGTTCCCAGCTTCCGCACAGTCCTCACCGGATGGGGAACCTCCACCATACCAGGGCTTGTAAATGGCGCCCTTAAGTAGCATGGATCCCGGGCGGTTCGTCAAAAGGACGTCACCGCCCCGGCCACTCCCACCGGACATCGCTCGAGAGCCAGCGCGGGGACACCCCGGCGAGGCTCTCGGCTTAGTCACGGGTGTATGCAGACCATACAGGGGCAGGAAATGCCTCCGTAGTCCGCTCAGGTGCCACAGGAAGTTCCGCCCGGAAGGGGCGGGACTGACCTGCGGCCTATCTGGCCGCACATATCTCACTGATGAGGCCGACCTCCATGCTTACCCACACTGCCCCCACAGGATCGGTCCGCAATTACATGAGAATTCTAATTGCCTGAAATGAAAAAACAACACAACAAAGACAGAAATTATATATTTAAAAAAATACAGATATAAAAGCATATTTCACTGAGGTACAAAGATGTTCCTGGTGAAACCAGGAGATATATATCGGTAACATATTTGTTTATCAAAAATTATTATATAACCATGTTTATTTTTTGACATTAACCACTAGTAAGGGCGTTCAATAGTAACAGCCCTAATGAAAGAACAGGGGCTGAACTGCCCCCCACTAGAAACACTTCCATACTTCAAACCCCAAGAAAAAGTTACATATTTTGACTTATTATAAATCCTCAAGATCATAATATTGATGAGATAGGGATTATAGCACAAAAAACTGTTTGTTATACATAAGAAAGGAAAGGAAGAGGGGTATATGTGCCATAAGACCTATTTGATGTGAAGAGGTATCAGAATAATTGAGTATATGTATATACGGGGGGAGGACGACCACGCCAAAACCAAGCCGACACCCTGACCCATATATCCCACAAAGGGCCATTATCGTAACCCGAGTATACTACTCGAGGTCAATTAGGTCTGTTGGCATTAGGTAAGCAAGGAAACCTTCACAAAAAGGGTTTGTACGACTGTGTTTCGTTTAACCCAGGTCTATAAGTGGCATTGAGACGTTCTATCCAGAGAGTTTCTCTCTGGAGAATTTTTTTGTCCCAGTTGCCACCACGAGGATCTTGAGGAATAACCTCAAGCACATAAAATCTTGCCTTTTTGGGATTGAACCTGTGGTATAGGTCAAGGTGTCTGCTCACGGGCGTGATCATCCTTCCCCCTGCTGATACGTACACATGGTCATTTATCCTTTGGCGGAGCTCTCTTATAGTTTTACCTATATAGAACATGCCGCAGGTACAGTGCATCATGTATACCACTCCACGTGTGCTACAGTCGGCTCGAAATTTTGGAGCGAATGTCTCCCCATTAGGTAAAGTGTATTCAGTATTCTCCTCTATCCAAGGACATAAAGCGCATTTGCGACATTTATAAGTACCTCTACCTGTTGTTACTTTATTTCTAATGGGTTGATAGTGGCTTGTTGTTAGTTGATCTCTTAAAGATCTTGTTCTCCTGAAAACAATTTGGGGATGTTTGCCCACGTATTTGTTTATAACCGGATCATCACGAAGAAGATGCCAGTTCCGTTCAAGAATATCTCTCAATACTTTTTCATGAGCGGAGTATTTGGTTATTAGTTTAACTGTCGATTGTGTGTTTGGAGGTTTGGCTCTAAAGATGAGGCTGTTTCTATTTTGAGAAAACGCTTTGTTGAAAGCTGTTCTCAACAAACGCTTACTGTATCCACGAGCCATTAGGCGTTCTCGTAAAAGGTTAGCCTGTATTTTGAAATCGTTATCAGATGTGCAATTACACCGTAGGCGTATGTATTGGGCGTATGGAATACTACGTATAAGCGCCCCTGGGTGGGCGCTAGACGCATGTAATATTACATTCCCTGACGTCTCCTTTCTGTATAGGTTAGTCGTCAGGTGTCCATCCACATGTTTGAGTACCGTTAGGTCAAGGAAATTAACACTCGAGTCACTGATGGTAGATGTTAACTTCAAGTTGAAGTCGTTTATATTTAGTTGGGCAATGAACTCATCTAGCATTGATTTTGAACCTGTCCAGACAGCAAAAATGTCGTCTATATAACGAAACCAGATTGCAACAGATGAAAAAAAATGGGATAAATTTTCGTCTGATGTGATTTGTCGCTCCCACCCCCCCAGGTACAGGTTGGCGTAGGCCGGGGCACAACAAGTGCCCATGGCCACGCCCTGCACCTGGAGGTAGTGGGACCCGTTAAAAGTAAACCAGTTGTGTTTCAAAATAAACAATAGGAGTTCCAAAATAAAATCGCAAAATGGCCAAGTGTGATGATCTTGCTCATATAAGAACGTGCGTATCATCCCGACGCCCTGCTCGTGAGGGATACTGGAGTATAATGCCTCCACATCCAAAGTCACGAGCAGGGCGTCGGGAGGAACCACCATATCTTCAATCATTTTTAAAAACTCGAGTGTGTCCTTGACGTATGACGGTAACCGCACTACGTGTGGTAGTAAATAATAATCGATCAAACGACTCGCATTTTCAGTTAAACTTCCAATGCCCGATACAATAGGCCTCCCGGGTGGGGAAGTTAAATTTTTATGGGTTTTTGGGAGTGAATAGAATGTCGCCTGTCTCGGAAATTTGTTGTTAAGAAAATTGTAACAGTCTTTGTCTATAAGAGCCAATTGATATGCACGTCCGATTATATCCAAATACTCTGCTTTAAATTCTGTAGTAACCGATGGGGATATCTTTTTGTACCATGTACGATTTGAGAGGATATTAAGGCACATTTTTTCGTATCCCTCTCGAGTCATCAATACTAGGTTACCACCCTTATCTGAGGGTTTGATAACCAAGTCTGTGTGGTTTCTTAATTTGTTAAGCATCTGTAGTTGTTGTTTAGAAAGATTATTTTGTGTTGATTTTAGCTCACAATTTTTAATCTCACCTACCACTGTAGTCAGAAAAGCCAAAAGGTTAGGATTTGTAGTCAAGTCAGGGAAATTATTGGATTTTGGTTTGAAGGGAACCTGTCTTGGATTTACTGTCTTTGTTTGTATAGGTTGATCGGGGGACTGGGAATCCGGAAGACTGCCTTCCTCCAATAGTAAGATTAAATCCCGTAGAACACGGAATTCTTGCATTGTATAATGTTTTATTTTTTCTGAAATTTCTTTATCTTGTGTATTACGTTGTCTTTCTGGGTCGTAAATGTGTTTATACGTCAAGTTCCTTATGAACATATAGACGTCCTTTATGGTCTCATATCTATCCATAGGAGTAGATGGGCAGAACGTGAGGCCAAGTTCAAGGACCTCTTGTTCTTGGGGGGAGAAGTGATAAGGGGTTAAGTTAATGATTGATAATTTTAGGTGGGAAGGCTTAGTGATGTGCTCAGGGGAAAATTTGAGGCCTGGGCCTGTGAAGCTGCGAAGTGACCATCAATAGTGGTTTGTCTAAGAGAGGTAGTGTTGGGTATATTTAAAGGTAGTGTGTTAGAAAAAACAGGTGCCGCAGCACCTAGTGAATGTGTTTGAGAATTAGATGTGAGATCCTGTGTGGATGGATTACTTGGATTAGTGTTAGTGGATAAAGGTTGCAACATTTGTATCGCTTGGAGAGCCAGGGGTCCCAAATAAGGGTCCTGTGCTTCCAAACCATCTTGTGTGAGTGCTTCGACAGATCGAACAGTCTGTCCAATTTGAGTCCCCCCAGTTCCTAATGGTTGAAATTTGGAAGTTTCATCGGGTCGCTTTTTGGAGCGTGGTGTGTAATTGGCTCCTTCCTGTTGTCCTCGTTTACGTGTCGCCATGTCTGTTTTTGGTCTAGTATCTTGATTAGATCTAATCGATGTTTTGGATCTATTAGATTGTGCGGAGATCGAAGACGAGTCTGATTCCCAGTCAGTTTCCCTTGGACCTGTATTCAACATCTGTTCACGGGGGCCTCGCGAATAGCGGGGTCGCCTTGAACTATTGGGTCCCGGCCATCGGTAAGCATAGCCTTCCGTGAAGGCCATCTTATCTTTTAAAAATTTAGTTTGTTTTTTACCAATGATATCCCTATTAAGTTTGATTCCATACTCCTTCACCTCCTTCCATCTTGCCTCGTAATGTATATGTTTTTTTAGATTCTCGTTCTTAGTATATAAAGATGATAACTCAGTATCCAAAGTAGCTAGGTCCAATTTGTATTGGGACACCAACAGCTGGCACAAGTCGGTACTGCATTTGGTTAGAATACGTTCCCACAGAGTCCTAAACTCGCTCGAAGCATTATCGAAGGAGGGGAATAGATGAATCCTCAAACCCATAGGGCATACATTTGCCTGTATATACTTCAAGAAAAATTCTATATGCCAATATAGATTTGACTTTTTTTTAATAAGTCTCTTTACTGTATTAATATATTGGTTTAGGCTTATATCATCCTTGGCCGGGATGTTACAGGTAGATTCAATTTCAGTCATAAGACCCGTCCATGCATTTCCAACGAAATCCATGGTTGTCCTATGAGTTCTATCAGTTGTTGTTGGAATGATTTATGGTCTCTTCTATATAGGTTTCTATTTTTTGAAGAAATGTGTATAAATTATGGCTTGACTAAATAAACAACTACAGAATTATCTTCAAAGGCCAGATGCAGGCCAGAAATTGGCACTAGAAAATTATAAGCAACTTTTTTACGGGGTTTTTTTGCATAAAAGATGTTTCACGATCCTTCCATATGATACTGTTCAAATATAATATGTATAAAAGGTAATAAGTAATACTTAAACCTATATACTTTGCTGCTTGCCACTTCCCAGGATGGCTGGTGCTTCCACCTTTATATCAGAATTATTTTACAAGTCATGTGTCCACATTTTTACAAGTCATGTGTAGACATGGAGTGACTACCCTCACTACTATGTCACTATACATTGCCTTTTCTGAGCTTCCCAAAACGCACAGTCCTCCTCGTTAAAGAATTCTCTATGGAAATTGAGATATGTGCCTGATTACTATATGTACAGGTATGTATACATTTTTCTGTCCATTTACCAGATATATAAAATAGGATATATATGCTTATACTATAACTACAGCATGGATCCCCACATATACTCACTATTGGCAGCCTCCGTTCTTTCCCCTAAACTCCTCTAGTGTCTGAATGCAACTTAAGACCCAATGTTATATTGTGTTGATATTGCAAAAATAGAAGGACTTATCTGAGATGTGTAAGACGATTATATGTAATTAAAAGGAAAGATAAATGATATGCAATTGTAATTATAACACACTGAAAATAAGGTAACATATATATGTAATCTATCTAAATACTGTTATTTCTTACACAGACAAAAGAAATGATATGCTCCAGATGAAGCTTTTTTGTCTAAGAAAGCGAAACATGTCGAGCAAAGGTCATATATTACATGGTGAATGTTAACTTATATTTTCAGTCGACCCCGCTGACCGGCACCATACTATTTGGGTGTCCGTGGGCGGTTCTTCTGATATCAAGCAATACGTTTTTCCAAGGATTATATGACTACTAATGATCTTGTACTTGGAACTGTATGTAAATCGACTTTTATAAGTTCTATGCACTGAGATATTGTACAACATAGACCATTGTTGTGTGGTCTCACTGTGTCCTTAATACACAATTATTTGCCTGTATTTTTCTATGATTTTAAAATATTTAGTTTTGTGTTGAATAAAAGAAATCTTTTTAACAAAACTCTTGTGCCCGAAATCTCTGTTTCCCAATCCTTCCAAATGTAATTGATCAATTGAGGATAGGGGCACACCCTAAATTGGATACGTCATGGCCAAGATGGCTGCTATCTGTGGACACATGACTTGTAAAATATAATCTGATCGTGTGTATGGCCCATTAGGCAGAGAGAGTTTTTGGGTTAATCAGCTGGCTCGATGGTGTAGCTGGTAGAATAACGGGCTTGTAAGTGAGAGGCCATGGGTTTGAATCTGGCCAGTGGGTGATTAATATTAATTATAGATTTAAATTAAAACCTATTGTCCCCGACCCTTCTGACATGATGTCAGTCATTTATTCACTGCACCTGAGCAGTGGATTATGGTGCGCTGGTGACGTCAGATCCCTATAAAAGAGCTGTCAACCTCAGATAGAAGTTTGTTAGGCAGAGAGAGTCATAGGTTAATCAGCTGGCTCGGTGGCGTAGCTGGTAGAATAACAGGCTTGCAAGTTAGAGGTTGTGGGTTTGAATCTCCCCTGGCCAGCGGGTGATAAATAGTCACTTACATTTAAAATTTGAAATGAGGACTTGTGATTGTTCGTGTTCGTATGTTCGCTAGAACATTTCCCCTGTTCGAGATGTTCTGGTGCGAACCGAACAGGGGGTTGTTCAGCTCATCACTAGTCGGCAGCACTAATCATTAGGTAAACACCCAACAGGGTGGTTGTACACAGCTTGTGTACAAACAGAATGCCCCATACATGGATTGAAATTTGACCAGTCCCTGCTGAACCAGTTGAATTTTGATCCATTTATGACCAGCTTCACTATAATCGCCTAAGAGTTATTCTACCAGAATGAACAGAACAGTGCCAATTCACAAACAATATTGCTCCATTAGGCTTAGCAAAATATAATCACCTTGGGTTGCTTATATCGGTTTCAGATGAATTAATTAGGAATACATTTATTCTCAGCAGCACCTTCACATGTTGTGTCATTGTACAATTTGGCAAGTGTCCCTTCATGTCCCAAATTTTAGTTATTGAATGTCTCTTCACGTCTCTGAAGCGTACAATAGGAATCAGCAGAAAAGGTCACAGAATCCATACCTATGACCAGAGTAGAGTAGGACCTTCCCCTCCCCATAGGCTCACAGTGGACAGCCAATACAGATGAATCACACATCTTTGTTAAAGTACATCTGTAATTTCAGCTAACAGTAATAATGCATATGACCTTCACCATCTGCTGGTTGTTTCTCAACCCTGCAGCTCAGTTCGTTGCTGTGCACCTGACCCTTTTTAAACATCTATAAAGTGAACTCAGAACTTCCAGCAAGTGTTTGATCAAAAGGTTAGCCTGTTTGCTCATGCCCTGGATAGAGGGCAGTGTGTCTGTGACTTTATCTGAGACAGACTGTCCTTTCTTTGGACTGACCCGTGAACTGTTTAGATTGTGTTTGTACTCTTGATTGTCTGTGGTTATCTTGATCAACATCCTGTTACACTGAATTTGGAAGCGTGTGCTCTGTCTGCACTGACCTGGCCATCAGCCTGTTGATACTGCTACTGTGTGCTCCTGTAACTTCAAGCTGGCCATACACCTTTAGATTTTTGATAAAGTTCCTATGGGAAATCTAAAATATCTGTAGCACCCTCCTAGGTAGGTGCTAGAAGAGAGAATATTGTTTTTGGGTCTTTCTTCCTACCAGAGAGATTGCCAGGTAGATTTAAATTGCTCTTTGCCTACCAGAGAGCAGGACCCATTGGTAAGGTCTGCTCATGGTGTTCAGGTGCAGCTCAGCTTGTCTGAAATGTTTCACACTGGTCCAATATGGAGGCATATTGGACAGTGGGAGGAAACCTGACAAGTGAGGGCACAGGCATTGTTACAGCCCTGGTGAGTGGCAGAGGAAAATTACTGTATAAATGCCAAGGGTACATGTGCTCAAGGTCTTCGGCTGGAGAGCGGGGTCCCCTTGGGTAGTCAACCTGAGGGCATGAAAGGTTTAGGAACTGAACCCAGATGTCCTGCAGAGCTGACTGGAAGGGAGACACTGGAAAGGATCTGATTCTGCCTACAGTGAGTACAGATCTGTGTCATGGGGCCTGTCATGTGAGGGCCACCCTTTCAGTGGAAGAGTCACTAGACGGGTGTCAGTCAAGGGGATACTAGGGAGTGTCCTGAAGATAAAGTAGTTGCATCAAGTCTGCTGCTAAAGAGAGCAAGGGGACTTAATTTATCCATACAAGTGGCAGTATGGTTAAAGCAGTGTGTCTGCTTCCACAAATAACCTGGTGAGGCCAAGTGAGAGTTGTGAGAGTATCTACTGTGAATAGTTCAGTTGGAGTATCCCACAATTCTTTCTCCCATCCAAGTTCCACAATAAATACAAAACCAAATACCCCCGGACTGTTGATTGAGTAACGGGCAAGCAGGAGTAAGGATGGATGTGTGAAAAATCCCCTAGTGACTGTCTGCAGGTAATCAGAGGGAGTCGTCACACAGCAAGCCCTACAGGGACAGTGCTACATATCATTCTTAAAGCGGAGTTCCACCCTAAAATTATACTTACCTCCATCTTCATGCCCGGGGTCACCTGAAAAACAAATGGATAATCGCAATGTTTTTTTTTTACTTACCTGGTTTAGAAGAAAATATACTCACCTTAGTTCCTCTTCCTCCCCTCGCCGGCCATGGCGATTCGTCACTTCCTGGCTTGCAATGATTCCTGGGAGCTGAACGTCATCGCTCCCAGGAATCAATGAGCCTGCACCGGCCCCGACGTCAGTTCCAGTGCAGGCGCCGTCATACCTTGCTAAACAGCTTCTGGGCATGCCCAGAAGCTGTGCAGGGATGACGCTGCGGCACCGGAAGTGACGGCAGGGCCGGTACAGTGCATCGTGGGACCGAATAGGACACAAGAGGACAGAAGAGGACACAGAAGAGGATCGCGCTGGCTTCAAGCTGCCCACACCTGAGATGGCAGCACTGGACAATACATTTTCAAGGTAAGTATTTCTTCTAAAAGGTAAGTGCAACCCGGGACAGATCAGAGGCTAGCCATTGTGGAATGCACTAGCCCTGAATGTCCCGGGGGTATTTTTATTTAAAAAAACGTTCCCAGGGTGGAACTCCGCTTTAAGAACATTCGTTCTTGCCATCATTGAGTCAATAAATTTTGTTTGAAAGATCTTAAAACGTCGTCCAGACCTTTTATTTGCATGGAATCTCAGACATATTAAACAGGTTTTACTACAAAATATATGATATTTTTTCCACACAAAAGCCCCATTCACAGTTAGAATTTCGTTTTTGGAGAAGGAGCCCTTAATGTATATCTTAAGCCAAAACTTTTTTGGTATGGTATGGTTAAAGCCCCAATGTTATCCATGCAAAACAGAGCAGGTTGGGGAATCCTTTGCTTTTGATTTCTGGCAACCAGTTGTCAGAATATCAGAACCATGTCTTCATGGATGCAGACACCGTTCACCTGACAATTTTCATCCTAGCTCCTTCAACTTTTCAATTGAAGGATATTGGGCATAGTGGTGCCATTAGGATTACCCATTAATGAAATTTCCACCAGTTCTTTAGGAACCAGAGGACGTTTGTTCAGTGTATGGCCAGCCTACTAGAAATCTTCTCTTATGAAAGTGTTCGTGTTTGAAGATTTACCCTCTATTCTTGTCCTGGTGAAAACTCAAAACTTTTAGTTTCAGTGACACCACAATTGACCTCAAGAGGGTTATAGGCAGAAAAAAAAATCCTCCCAGAGATTCTAACCAGTCACCTCTCTATACAAATTGGCTTTGGATTTACTTTAACATTACCTTTAACGAGGAACTGAACTGTAGAAGCCATGTCCAAGAAAAGGTCGACGGAAGACAAAGGACTACTCACTAGTATTGCTCATGGTCTCCTTGCAGCAGATCTTTCCTCATTACTAACTTACCATGCCTTGTTCTGCACTGTGTCTCTGTGTGGTGGCAGGATTTTGCTTTTTTCAAGTCAGATCCTGCAGCAAGGAATACAATGTGTAGCAGAGTATGACATCACCAATCCCACTACAAATCTCTTTGTCTAGCAGTCAGAACCTTAGATCTCACACTGAAGATATACAGCTATGAGGCTTTAGGCACAGAAGTGCCTAGACGTCCTCAAATACCAAAAAGTACACTGCTATTTGTAACATGTTCCTGCTGACGTAATGCACATATATGCATCAACACAATGGGTGGGCTGTACACTTATATTGTATGCATCAAACGGCTTTACTATTATGTGATGAGAGCATGCCCTCAGTAACCATTTACAATTGGAAGTGGTTCCCAATGATCTGAACACTGTTACAGCCAGGTTTCAGAGCCCATTAACGGGCCAACAGGAGCCAGTGCCCAAGGGGTTTATTCATTGTAAGTTTTTACAGTGGGGAAAATAATTATTTAATCCCCTGAAGAATTGTAAGTTTCCCACATACAAAGAAATCAGAACCTTCTTCCCTCAGCCAGAACACTGAAGATGGGTCGTGGATGGGTCTTTCAGCATGACAATGACCCAAAACATACCACCAGGGCAAGAAAGGAGTGGCTCAAGAAGACGCACATTAGGGTCATGGAGTGGCCTAGTCAGTCTCCAGACCCTAATCCTATAGAAAATTTATGAAGGGAGCTGAAACTTTGAGTTGTCAAGAGACAGCCAAGAAGCCTAAAGGATTTAGAGAAGATCTGTAAAGAAAAGTGGACCAAAATCCCTCCTGAGATTTGTGAAAACCTGGTCATCAACTACAAGAAACATCTTACCTCTGTGCTTGCCAACAAGGGTTTCTCCACCAAGTACTAAGTACATGTTTTGCTTGGGGATCAAATACTTATTTTACTCACTGAACTGCAACTCAATTTATAACATTTGTTTTATGTTTTTTTTTCTGGATTTTTGGTTGATATTCTGTCTCTATCATTTAAAATTAGTGATCAACCGATATCGGTTTTTTGTTGCCGATGCCGATATTGGCCGATATCTTCGTACATTTAAAAAAAATGTTTTTGTTTTTTTTTACTTGACAGGTACTATTGTGGAGGGATCTGGGGGTCTAAAAGTCCCCAAACCCCTCCTCTGCACTTAAAAACATTCAAAACACAAAGTTTGGCTGTTTTGAATGCTGTCATTTTTTTTAAATCTGGCGCCGAGTACCCGGAAGGGATGTCATGACATCACTTCCGGGTTTTTACATGGAGACCCGATCAGAGCCGAATACGGCTTTGATCGGGTCTTCAGGGCAGCGCAGGCTGGTTGCCCGGGTCTCCCAGTGGGACGGGAGACCCGGGCAAGCCACGGAAGTCGGCGGGAGGGGGGGGACATCACCTCCCGCTCCTTGTAATGACAGCCGAGCGGCTTCTCAGCTGCATCGGTTGTCATTACAAGACAGCCGACCGTCGGCTATGGACACCGGTACCGGGGTGATGCCTCTAGCTGCAGGCATCATTACGGTACAAACACTTTCCGAAATATCGACAATATCGATCACCTTGGTGGCCGATTCCGATATATCGGGGAAAGTGCTTATCAGCCCTCGATATATCGGCTTTGCCGATAATTGGTCGATCCCTATTTAAAATACACCTATGATAAAAATTATAGACCTTTTATTTCTTTATAAGTATGCAAACCTAAAAAATCTGCAGGGGATCAAATAATTATTTCCCCCACTGTATGTAGCACCTTCAATCTATTTACCTATATTATGTACATTCACATCAGTCACTGCCCTCAAGGAGCTTACAAGCTAAGATCCCTAACGTATATATACTAGGGCCAATTTGGTCAGGATCCAATTAACCTTCTAGCATGTCTTTGGGGTGTGGAAGGAAACCAAAGTGCCTGGGAAACCCACACAGGCACAGGGAGAACATGCAAACTCTGTACAGGTAGTGCCGTGGTTGGGATGCAAGCCCACAACCCAAGTGCTGCTAGGCAGAAGCGCTAACCACTTAGCCACTGTGCTACCCAGGAGGAATTCAACACAAAGGTACATTTTTAATGGCACTAACACAAAATCAACAATTCTAGATGTTCCTTTTAACATAGCAAATCTTTACTTTTTGAATTCATGTCTACTTTAGCTAGAACACACATTTGTAAGTGGCAGTTTAATGTTTGTAGGCAGACATCAGTTTTATGTATACTTACTTTCAACTATATACTATATGAAGAATAATGTGCAGTAAATGTCTGTGTATATTTTGGTCCTGCCCTTTATTTAATGTTGGTAAAATTAAATTTTCATAGATACGTGTGATTCATATATAACCTGACAGTAAGTAATGATTTAAGGTACAGACTTCTGTAATCAGTAGGAAAATGTATGTCAATGGAATGTGCTGGCCCATGTAGAGGACTGCGTATTTCTAGTGCAATGTCTTATATACTACTTCATGGGTTATGCATTAGTAATAGAAGTGTTTTGGTTTGAGAAAAGCAGAACCAATCAAATCAGGTGAATAGATGATATATTGTTTCGGTTTTATGAACATTTTGACATATTCTGTTGGAATAACACAGCTGAGGAATCCGATTCCTGGAAATTCCTTTATACCAAACATTCTGCTGGGATTGTTCAAACAGTGAAGAGCGCACCGTTACTATAGCAAAATGTCTCTACAGTCTGTTCATTGTTTCCTCTCTATTAGGAAATGTAAAGGACACAGATATTGCCTGTAAATATCCCTCTGCGTATTTTAAAAGGGAAATAATAATTACAGTAATTCTGTACACATATCAAATAATTTTTCACCTAAAAAGTAATGTTTAATCAATGTATTTTATAAAACATATTGGTGAAATATTGGTGAATGTATTCTCTAGTGTACATATTGGAAAAGGTGTCAGCCACTTGGAACGTTTAAAAGTAAGAATAACCCCACCTAGCTGCCCAACGAGAGTGTTCCAATGGCCAATAAGGCATCTCTAATGGTGCTTTTCCACTGCATGGAACCGTACCGGTTCGGCACGCTTTTGTGCTTTTCCACTGCTGGTACCGCATGGTATAGGGTCGGAACGGTTCGGTACGGTACGGTATAGGTTTGCTTTTCCACTGCATGGAACCGACGGTACGGCTCTGAAAAAACAGTACCTACTCGATTGTGGTTCCAACAGGTACCAAACTGGTACCATATCCCACAATCCTTTGCATGCAGTCACTACTAGCCACTGATTGGTCAGAGAATCACACCCACCCCGTTGTTATCCCACCCACTTAACTTTAGTACTACTTTAGTGGAAAAGCAAACCTATACCGTACCGTACCGAACCGTTCCAACACTATACCATGCGGTACCAGCAGTGGAAAAGCAAACCGGGCCAAGCAGGGCCGAGTAGAGCCGAGCCGGTACTTGCAGTGGAAAAGTGCCATTACTGATGGTGCCTAAGCCATGGCGTATAAGTCAAACCTATGTGAAACCAAATTCAGAGGGACACACTGAGAAGAATATTAAAGATAACAGCAGATAACCCATGACAGTTTTGTTTTAAAGACCAACTAAATAGATTTCCGGGTGCATCAAAACAAAAGGAGTTCAAAGCCATACAGTTTATTTTCTTTACAAAGCAGTCACAGCCTTAATAGAAAAGCCTGTCCCCTGCCAGCATCCAACCCATGGATTCAGATGTATGGCTTTCATAAAGAGCCTTTTATTCCAAAGTGCATACTATTTGGGTCCCTTAACCACTTGCCGACCGCCGCACGACTATTTACTGCGGAAGTCAGCCCCTCCTGGGCAAACCGACGTAGGGCTACGTTGCTCGTCCAGGAGCCTCTAGGGGGCAAGCACGCGCCACCGGAGGCGCGCTCCCGCCCCCGTTCATTCCCTGACATCCCCGCGCGAGTGACCGGCGGCTCCGATGTCCGCCGGTCACTCGCGATCTCCCGCTGGAGAGGGAGAAAGGCAGGCGGCTGATGTAAACAAAGCCCTCTGTCATTCTCCCTGATGTAACTGCAGAGACTATACGATCCTGCTATGTAGGATCGTATGTCTCTGTGGTTACATCACAAGCCACGCCCCCCCCCACAGTTAGAATCACGCCCCTAGAGATACATTTAACCCACTGATCACTAATAAAGTTAACCCCTACCCTGCCAGTGTCATTTTTACAGTAACAGTGCATTACTAGTTAAAAAAAAAAAACAATAAAAATTACATAAATCTTTCCCATAGTTAGTAAATGCAATAACTTTTGCGCAAACCAAACAAAATACACTTATTGTGATTTTTTTCACCAAAAATATGTAGCAGAAAACAAATTGGCCTAAAATGTTAAAAAATTCTGATTTTTACATTTTTTCGGAGGGAATTTCATATAAAAAATGTGAAAAATATTGTTATTTTTTTCAAAATTGTCGCTGTTTTTTTGTTTATAGCGCAAAAAGTAAAAATCGCACAGGTAATCAAATACCACCAAAAGAAAGCTCTGTTTGTGGGAAAAAAAGGACGTCAATTTAATTTGAGTACAGCGTCGCATGACCGCGCAATTGTCCGTTAAAGTCACGCAGTGCCGAATCGCAAAATAGGCCCTGGTCTTTGAGCAGCTAAATCCTCCGGGGTTAAGTGGTTAAAGCTCCCCTCTGGAATGAATTTCAGCCCCACCCATGGCTTCACCCCCCCCCCCTATCTGATCACTAGATCAAAACCCTAAGTGCCCTTTTCTATCTAGCTTAAGCCACGGTTATGTGATGCTGCAGCCTAGAGTCCTCTCCTCCTAACTTCTTTCTTGGGTGCTTCTTTCAGGTGTACAAGTCATAGCCTGCATGATGTGGACACTTGTCCTCTTAGAGTCCAGAAGGGGACTGATATCATCACAAGGTAAAGGTAGGAGAGCAGCAATCTCAGGCTCCACCACACCACTTGATTTGTGGCCGCAGCTCCCAGAACCAGCAGAAGTGAGGGACCTGGAGGGGGGAGTTAGGTGGGTATATCTGGTATTGCAAGGTAAGGAGGATAAAAAGACAATTAGGATGGGTTAGAGATGGACGATTTGGAGGTGGGTGGGAGGGGCTGTGAGCAGGGGCAGGTCAAGGTGACAGGGTCATTGTCCTGTACTCCATGTTTTCCTCCTCATTGGGTGCCAAGCAAAGGTCACATGAGAGGGCTACCCTGGAGTGGGTTCTTCTGAGTTATGCTAGGCATTTTGTACGGGGTGACTGATAAACACATGGGGTACCATTACTTGAGCCACGCTCACGACCGATGACTAAACATGAATGAACTCTAGTAAACTCTCTTGATTTATTAAGCATCACCACAGTTGGTTGTGCATTTAGGAGGGACACGCAGAGCCATTCCCCCTCCACCTGTCCAGTGTATCACTGCTACCTTACGCCCAGTACTGGTATGGGGTCCCACCGTAACCTAGCGTGGATTTAATGCATGCACTTCACTCTTTCTCTTCCGTACCTGTGTACAGAATGAGGACTTTGGCAGTGCAGATTTGCTCCCCTCACTATGGGAAATGGGTCATGACCGAAAGAGTGCCGACAACATCTCCCTCGCTGCAGGAATGTATGAATTAGAATCAAAGTAATGTAAAACCTTGAGTTAGGCTTTAAAGCGGAGCTCTAGGCTCCTTTAGAAAAAATTCAAAGTCAGCAGCTACAAATTACTTTTAATATTAGGACAATTACCTGTTCAGGAATCCAGCGGTGTCTTCACCCTAGCCGAATTTTCAGTCAGCTCTTGGGTGCTGCCGCTGCCATCTTGGGTAAGGGAAACCAGCAGTGAAGCCATGCAGATCATAAGCCGGTTCCCTACTGCGCATGCGTGAAGCACGCTGCACTTTGTGAATGGCTCGGTGGCGAGGGAAGGAGGAGGGAGGCCAAACTTCCAGATGATTTTGCCACAGGACTTCACCACAGTGGGAGCTGTCAAAACCAGGTACCCGCTCCCTCCTCCGCCCCAAAAAGTGCCAAATGTGGCAGCGGAGGGGGGGGAGGCAAATAAGCGGAGTTTCCCCTTTTGCCCACCTGTCTTTTCTACTTCGCACTAACCCTTTAAGAAAAGCAGTTTGATTTGGTGTTTTATCCTCAGAAATCCCAAACTGTCACATCCAAGAAACATCGCAATGAAGGGTGGGTCAGTGAACAATCATCTACGTATCGCCTGCATAATTTTAGATGCAATTTAATGGAATATAAATGATCAAAATGGCCAACAATCATGTTGAAAAAGTGGAGAGGACAGGAGTGCACGACGGTATGTTTAATGAAAGCCAGAGGATAAGTCAGCAGGACAGTAAACTGCATAGATATAAATATTAGTAGATAAAAGGGAGAAAGGTTACAGAGCCTCATAAAAAGGTCAGCCATGAGACCTCACTTAGAGGATTCTGTTCCCCTCTGCTCGCTATGATAATTATGGAATACCATATTTCACAAGCAATAAAGACTCAAGCACACAGGCCTGCTTTCCCAAATATATTTTTTGTAGATACGGGTTTTTAGCATTACGCTGTATAGAAAATTTATTTTTCTGACGTATGAAAAGTAAAATGTCCAGCAATCACACTGTAAGTAACCAGCAGGGATCATACTGTGTAAACAAAAGCTATAACTTGCATAATAAATTGTTACTACAGCACTGTATTTCAACCGCTTGAGGTCCTAAAAATCCTTTTAAACTTAAGTATTCCATTGAAGTGCGTTAATGCACATGCAGTAACGTGCAGCTCATTCAATAATTATAAATGGGCTGTTAACACACCACAACAGATGAAAAAATGCGCACATGACCCTTTTTAACACAGTGCACAGTATACGCATCGTGTTGTGCTGTTGTGCATTGGGCTCTAAGATACAAGTCCGATTTTGGGCATCCCCTGCAACAAAAATGTTATTTAACCACTTTACCACCGGAGGATTTTGCTGTCTTCCGTCCAGGCCACTTTTTGCGATTCGGCGCTGTGCGACTTCAACTGACAATTGCGCGGTCGTGCGACGCCGTACCCAAACGAAATTTACGTCCTTTTTTTCCCACAAACAGAGCTTTCTTTTGGTGGTATTTGATCACCTGTGCGATTTTTACTTTTTGCGCTATAAACAAAAAAAGAGCGTTTATTTTGAAAAAATAACAATATTTTTAACATTTTTTTATATGAAATTCCCCCCAAAAAAGATGTAAAAACCAATTTTTTAAAAAATTTTTGGCCAATTTGTTTTATGCTACATATGTTTGGTAAAAAAAATCGCAATAAGCGTATTTTGATTGGTTTGCGCAAAAGTTATTGCGTTTACTAACAAAGGGAAAGATTTCTGTCATTTTTGGTGTTTTTTTTTTAACACGTAATGGCGGCGATCTGCGATTTTTTTTGCGGGACTGCGACATTGCGGCGGACAGACCGGACCCCTGACTGACATTTTTGACACTTTTGGGGGTACCAGTGACATTACTGCAGTAATCAGTGCTATAAATATGCACTGTTACTGTAAAAATGACACTGGCAGGGAAGGGGTTAATTTTATTGGAGAGGGAGGGGTAAATGTATGCCTGGTGCTTACTGACGTGTAGGGGGGGAGGTGACTGTGTGAGTCATGGACAGATCGGATGTCCAGCTATGCTGAACAGTCCGATCTGTCACTCCCTGTCACTATGGAGATCCGCCCGCTGTGTTTACACACAGCGGGCGGATCTCCAGACTCGATCCCCGACGATCGGGTAAGAGCAGCGGCGATCGCCGCTGCTCCTCCCCTGGCCCGACTCCCGCTGTGAATGAAAACAGCGGGAGCGAGCCTCCGGCGGCGCGCAAGCGCCGCCCAGAAGGGGGAGTGTCCAGTCACGTTAATACTACGTGGCTGGACGATAACGAACCACTCTGCCGCAGTAGTATTACTGTGAGCGGTTGCAGAGTGGTTAAAGTGAGATACTCCCAAAAGGAAATCACTTTTAAAGCGATGGAGACCCTGCCGCTTTCCTCATTAGAACCCTGCAAGTGCAGCAGCTGATAATTCTATAGTCACTCCCATTAGATTCACTCTCCACATGGACACAGAGAAACAAACTGCTACTGTATTTGTTCGGAAAAACAAAAGGTAGGATTCTGCAACAAAGTTTGTTAAAACCACTGCAATGTACTTAGATCACCCACACGGAAATGCTTTTCTCTTGACAAAAGAAGAGCTACTTTTTAACATTATTATTAACTATTCTCTCTGATTTCTATGGGCAGTGCATTTTAATGGGCAGATACTTCTGATACAAGACCTGCTGTGTTTGATGCATAATACAAAGAAAGCAGAATAGTGGAGGTGTTACCTATAGGAACCTGTCAGGTTTTTTAATTCATATTCTCCCTTTACAATATAAATATGACAGATGGAATTACATATATATACAAAAGCATATGATATGATAACATGTAACTGTGGCAAAAATAAACTAGAACTAGACAAGGGTGTTCTTCCTTACACACCAAAAGGCCACTTAAATA
Organism: Pelophylax lessonae; assembly: GCF_965119305.1. Taxonomy (NCBI): domain Eukaryota; kingdom Metazoa; phylum Chordata; class Amphibia; order Anura; family Ranidae; genus Pelophylax; species Pelophylax lessonae. The sequence goes on along the minus strand of NC_138778.1, from coordinate 37,227,793 downwards.
AAACCTAACCTTTACTGTAAATCATAAAAAGTATGTAATTGATCATAACAGGTATACCTATAGGATGAGGTCAAATGCCATTATATACAAAATGAAATGGCGATCATGTGACCACTGTGATTGGCCGTCACATGATCAGGAACCGGTCGCGCCATCTATTGATTGTTAGTGGGGACTGAAAACGGTTTTCGGTCTCTGTTCTGGGAGCATGAAGTGAGTAGTGTGTCTCAACACAGAAACATCAATCACACAGTGATGCATATGTGCGACACAAAAAATGATTGTCAACCTGTCTTTATAAGGTCTTTTTTCTAGTAATGGGCTCCAAATCCCAATTTTTTAAATTTCCATAACAATTTTATCGAGGAAAATAGAGTAAGTAGGAGTTATATGGTCCCAGAGGCCTAAAAGTATACAAATATGATATAACAATGATTGTACCTTCTTGTTAGTAGTAGGATTAAGGCAGTGATTTAAACAATGTTGAAATCCGATTAGATCTCATCATTCTTGTATTGTTATACCTTAATCCAGTGATGGAGAACCTTGGCACCCCAGATATTTTGGAACTACATTTCCCATGATGCTCATGCACTCTGCAGTGTGGTTGAGCATCATGGGAAATGTAGTTCCAAATCATCTGGGGCACCAATGTTCCCCATCACTGGATTAAGGTATAACAATACAAGAATGATGAGATCTAATGGGATTTCAACATTGTTTAAAAAAAGGAGAACAAACGTTATATCTCTGAAGCCAGGGAGACTTGAACCATCAGGTAAGACAAAACCAATTTTGAAACTAAAAGAGGTGTATTGAGCTGACTTCTTGAGCCAATTTACTTGAGATAAGTAAATTAAATTTCTTTAGGTCAAAGAAAGAAGCGATTATTTTTGTCAGCTGGTGAGCGTAATGGGATACACCATTACCTATGGGTATAAGCCTCTAGGGGACTGGCAGTCCAGCTGATAGTCTTAAATAGTAAATAATAAATATTGCTGCGCCAAGTGAATCAAAAAATAAAAATTAACAATTAATATAATACACAAAATAGCATGTATAAATCATAATAAGAAAGCAAATCAATGCTTATACCAATATAAACTTTTCAACAATCCAAGTGTTTGAAATCAGGTGAATAATAAAGTCCCAATAGTGCACAGATATAATAGATATTACGTGAGCTAAAAAAGTCCAAATAAAAACACTAAATGGAAATCTTCATCTGTGATTAAACAGTGCAAGAAGTGCTCCACGCTCCCTCGAGTGCTCCCGTTGATTGGTGCAAAATTAGCAGCTCACCTTAGGGGTAGACTCCAAGGAGTCATACACACTTAAAAGTTATGGATACACAGCCTGTTCACTCCTCTCCTTCTGGTTCAGCTGACCCTCCGAGTGCGCCTGGAACAGCATAAAATAAATAGGAGAAGGGATCTAGTGCTCTCTGTTTAAACTAGTTTATTAAATCAGGATGCAAAAAAATCTACTTACATATCCCTGCACTTAAGCAGTGTGGGCTTCCAACAGCAGGCAAACACGGTAGTGCACAGTTTCAGAACCTCCCGGGAACGACGTGCTGTGAGTAGGCTCCTCACCCCGTACGTGTTACGTCAGATGACTTCGTCAGCTGATAGTCTGGGTGAAGGACAAGGAGAGGTTGGGAAGGGAAAAATATTGGGGTAGAGGGAGGAAGGGGAAGGTAACAACTGAGAGAGATAAAGAAAGAGAAGAAAAGAAAAAGGGGGGGCAAGGCCGAGATAAGGGGGGGGGACACCCCAACTTCACACTGATCTGCTGTCTGCCTTCCCTCGGGTATCCAGGGATTTTCAAAGAAATATGCTATTACTTTCAAAAGTCAGAGAGTTGCTCCTACTCGTTAGGTGGTGGAGCACATAATACGGGAGTATGCAGGTGTAGTTTGAAAATGGAACCAACAGGAGGTATATTTACAATTCCAATTTTTTAAATGGTTAAAGAAGAGCTGGCAAACTTTTTCAGTATATTATGAAAATAATGACCAGATATGGAGTTCCCAAGATTCAAACAAGCACATGGTATTTTTATTTTATTGTAAGAATAAATCTTTTTATAGTTTCCACCTTGATATGATTTCATGTGTTTTAAGAACCTTTCAGATCTTAAGAATTTCAGTTATACAAAAATGCAATATGAAAAGACTGGTTTGTCTCATTATGCGATGCTGGTGCCTCTGGAAAATGCATACAGCGTTGCTGAAGCAAATAAACCAATCAAATTGCTTGAACTGAGCAAAACTCTAATCCCAATTCACTGCAGCTTTAGCAGTTACCACATGCAGAACTTTGGTTTATGAGGTAACAATATTCAGGCAGTGATTCGTGAACTGACATGACAGCTAAATGATTATAATGACACAGTCTACATCAGATTATATATAATGGGAATAATTTACCCCCTACTGTAAGAGGCCAGAGAAGAGGTTAACGACCGCAGTGCGGAGAACGCAGTGCTTATGTAGAGATGAAATTCTGAATTGGTTTCAAATGTTCTGTATTTTTTTATATATTTCATTATGAAAGGGGCCAATGGGTCTAAAGAAGGAAAATGTCAAGTAGACACATTACAGTGCATGTACTGTATATTTCATTTGCAGGTTGCGTGTTGAGATCTCAGGATACCTTGCTTCTTGTTGCGCATACAAGTGTAGGATAAGTGGTTAAGTTGGCAATATTACCAACTATAGGCTGGTTTTCCTATTTTTTTTTTAACATGACTTTAATCTAGTTGGCTTTTTGGGGTTTGTTTTTTTTCTGCTATCCATGAATTCCATGTTTCATGCCGGGCTCACACATGCTGCGGCCGCGGCTCACCAAGCCATTCATCTGTTCACCGATTCAAGTAAGAATCAGGTCTGAATTTCTGCCCGAATTCACACCTGATTCGGAGCCAAAGACACACAGGAAAATTCCAAATGTGGACCGCAGCCGCCCCGGAGGTGTGTGAACCGGCTCCATTGAGAGCCCATCACATTCTCCTGTCATGCAAATTGGATACGGAGAAAACAGCATCCAAATCTCATAAGTGTGAACCCAGCCTAAAGGACAACTTCACCTTCACCTTTAGTGGATTAGAAAGGAAAGAGTCATACCCAGTTTGGGTGTGGTGAGGATTTGTCTTTATTTCACCTCCAGATTTTTTATTTTTTTGTAAAGGACATTGGCTTGAGAGGGTCCCCATCTGGAGCATTAATAGAGGAGCTCCAATGTAGGGAGTTGGGGTAAAAAGGGGCCAGCCATAGCTTTCCCAACTCCATTCATTTTTTAAAGGCTGGGTGAAATTGTTCTTTAACCACTTTGCCGCTGCTCACTAGAGCTCTACTGCGGCAAAGTGGCTCGATAACGTCTGGCGACGTAGACCTACGTCGCCAGACATTCCCCTCTCTCGCCGGAGGCTCGCTCTCACTGTATTCAGTCACAGCGGGAGTCGGGCCAGGGGAGGAGCGGCGGCGATCGCCGCTGCTCTTCCCCGATCGTCGGGGAATCAAGTATGGAGATCCGCCCGCTTGTGTAATCGGATCTCCTAAGTGACAGGCAGGGTCAGATTGCAGGGTTCAGCATAGCTGAACCTGCGATCTGTCCTTGTGTCACATAGTCCCCTCCCCCCACACACGTCAGTAAGCACCAGGCATACGTTAACCCCTTGATCACCAATAAAAATTAACCCCTCCCCTGCCAGTGTAATTTTTACAGTAACAGTGCATATTTATAGCACTGATTACTGTAATATTGTCACTGGTACCCCCAAAAGTGTCAAAAATGTCAGTCAAGGTTCCGATCTGTCCGCCGCAATGTCGCAGTCCCGCAAAAAAAATCGCAGATCGCCGCAATTACTCGTTATAAAAAAACCCACCAAAAACGACAGAAATCTTTCCCTTAGTTAGTAAACGCAATAACTTTTGCGCAAACCAATCAAAATACGCTTATTGCGATTTTTTTTAACCAAAAATATGTAGCAGAAAACAAATTGGCCTAAAATGATAAAACATTTTGATTTTTACATTTTTTTGGGGGGGGAATTTCATATAAAAAAATGTGAAAAATATTGTTATTATTTCAAAATTGTCGCTCTTTTTTTGTTTATAGCGCAAAAAGTAAAAATCGCACAGGTGATCAAATACCACCAAAAGAAAGCTCTGTTTGTGCCTCTTTTAATCATCAACCATGTGAGTTGCTAAATATTGTACCTTCATTAAATGTAACCATATTGCTACACTTAGAGGCACCTCCCTTCCCTTTTATACTCTGTAGTTCCTGCCTGATTTTTCTTTGAATCCCCTTGTGGATGGACATTTTATGGTTACACAACCTATCGCATTGCTATAATCTTTTTATATGGACTATGAAGGATTTATGAATAAATGGTTGTGGAATGAATCATCTGAGTTCCATTATTTCTTATAATGAATTTCGCTTTGATATACGAGTGCTTTGGATTACAAGCATGTTTCCAGAACGAACTATGCTCACAGTCTAAGGTTTTACTGTATTTGATAATCCAATAAAGCTTATTGGAAAAATCTCCTTTCATGTTGTGAAGTCTGCCTGTCTGCTGGCCATCTCTTTCCACAACTTCCTAAATTCCCTGCATGCTTTGAAGCTTCTCCTCATCTGTTCACTTTTCATTTCTAAGGACTACATATCCCATGGTACTATGCTGCCTGCAAACAGTGTTTCCTGTACTGACTCCGCCTCCTGAAACTCCTCCTCTCATCACCTCTGTAGATCAGAAGGCAGGCTTTGTAAAATGTGTGACACAGCAGTGCCTACTTACAGGGCATAATGAATGCGTGTCACAGAATTCAAGGAATTAAATATGTGAGAATCTTCACAAAGTAAGATTATAAACTTCAAGATCATTCAGATTAATAGGAGTAGGCTATATATAAAGAATAAAAATACAATGCAGAAATGAATATATGATTTTACATTTTGACCATATTTACAGTTTAGTATTTGGGTAATAGGCATAAGACTATGTAGCCCATATCACTACATCTACAAAATTATTAGATCTTCAAACAGTTGGGGTAGTTCTTTCCAAAAGAGGGATCCAAGTCTAGTCACAAGACCTTCCGCAGCTCAGATATATATATGAACTTTTTTCTTTTTATGCTCCTGCCTAATGTGCTGTACAGTCTCATTGTACATAAGTATAAAAATCAATCAAACATAATAATCAAGTAACAAGTTGATCTGTATTCTTATTTGAAAAAATATTATCATACTGCACACTTAAAAGCAGTAAAACAGTGTGTAGGGTCAGGTTGCTGGCTGTCATGTAGATTTAAGGACATCAATTAAAAAAACACTTATTATGACCAGTAAAACTAATTAAGCTGCTGAAGTTAAATGGTCACCACCTGAGCATCCAAAGTAAGGAGCAAGTCATAATTGCAGGGCTACACTACATGTAAAGTGCAAAGATGTTATATATGGAAAAATGTAAATATTTACTAACATATGTAGCACTGCCCCCTAGAGGGCTGCTGAGAATTACACTTCTTGGGTCCCCTGGGTTACCATTAGCAACTGACAGTAGATAAATGGCGTTAAAAGTTCTTGGCTCAGTCAATGATCAGTCCAGGGGATTTGGTTTTTGTGTTTTATTTAGAACTGGGATGGGAGAAGGGATGAGTGGGATACTTCAACTAGGAACTATGCACAATTCAGAGGGCAACAACTGTAGAATGCGGCAAGGCCGCTGCTTCACCCTGCCACTGAAGTGAAGATAAATTGACCGTTCCCACTTGAATATTCTCTTCAGACATAACAACTTGGCACCCCCTTTACTCTCACTGCCTGTGTGCTGACACCCGTCCACTGACTCTAGCCACTGGAGTGGTCCCCTTCCTGGGCAAGCCCTTTTGGCAAGCTCCCCTGTACTCACGGACACTGTTTTTCTAGAGTTGCTCTGCCTTCACCTCCACAGTCAGCTTCCACTGGACCTCTGGGTTTAGCCATACTTTCTGCTCCACTAGGCCGACTGCCTGTGACCACCATCCACAGCAAACAGGAGGAGAGACAGCCATCACCCTCCTCCTGGGACCTGATTTCCCACCCAAAGACCCCCCAGCAGGGCTGGTGCTACCACTAGGCGAACTAGGCAGCCGCCTAGGGCGCACTGCCACCTAGGGCGCAGCCATGGCCAGTGCCACATTCCTTCAAGCAACACAGGGAAAGCCGCTCATGTGAGGCACAGATATCCAGGTGCTGGTCGGATCCGCCGTCCAGTGATCAAACTTCCAAAGAGAAAAAGTGACCGCACTCAAAGATGAATGAACTTGAAGTGTTTATTCCCATTCTTAAAAGACAACAGTGCATCAAACAGACATGGACACGGTTGACATGTTTCACGACTCTGTAGGTCGCTTACTCATAACTGACCAGTGGCACATTCCTCTCCTGTCACCTCCTCATTCCCGGTGGATGTCACCTCTAGAGAGGGGTGCAATGTGTACAGGAAGGGGAGTGTAGGCTTGAAGGGGGGTGTAGGGTTAAAGAGGGTGTACCATTAAAGGGTGCAGTGTGTACAGGAAGGGGGTGTAGCATTAAAGGAGGGCAGTGTGTGCAGGAAAGGGGGGCAGTGTGTATAGGAAGGGGAGTGTAGGGTTAAAGGGGGGGCATTATGTGCACAGGAAGGAGGTAATATGTACAGTCTTTTTTTTGGGGGGGGGGGTGCAAGCAACTGGTCTTGCCTAGGGGGCGCAAAATAGTCTAGCACTGACCCTGCCCCCCTGTCACATGTGCCCTTGGCTTTTATAACATATCCCAGGATGCATCACTGTTTGTGCCAACCCACTGAGATAGTTACAAATGCCTGTGTGTCACTGGCTGGGTTTCCTCCACTGTCTAACAGGCTCCCCTATTGGATACAGTGGGGACACTCCCTCAGCCCAGATGAATCCCACCCTGGACACAGGCACCAGGCCAAACTACTAATCAGGCTACCCTGATAGGCAGACAGAGCAACTATACTTTCCCTGCCAAGCACCTACCTAGGAGGGTGCTACACATATTTCCATAAAATGTGAAAAAAGAAGTTATATAATATTGGAATACAGTGTAATAGTGCTGTATAAAGCCATGCTATTGTGCAAAAATGTGAAAAATGCTAAATGTTAATCAGAAACATAAGTGATGTTAGGTTGTCCCTTGTCTTTTGCATCTTCTTCCTATATGATGACCCAGGAGAACCTATAAAGGAAGATTATAACAACATTTGACCTACTTAGTCTATAAGGCTCCAATAACCTGCGATGAGTGAATAATACATTGGGGTAGATCATGGAGGAGGAGTGAAACACGTTATGGCACAGTGGAGTTTTGAAGATTGCACTGGAATTTGGAAGAACTTTTTTTTGCATATTGCACTTTAGAGGCACAGATTTGCAGTGGACATTTTTTTCCTGCATATTTGCACTATTTTTAGTACAACTGATAAGGTTGTTGTGATATTGCACTTTATAACACTATAGGTTTCTGATTTAAATTTTGGATGTATGCACATGCAGCCCCCTTGTCCTAAACGGAAGTCACTAAGTCAATTTTTTCCCTTTGTTTTTTTTTTTCTGAAAGTTTGAAGTGAGACTAAACACACACTGTTTAATTTACATTGTTCTGTATATGGATGATGCCACTGTAATTATTTTAATTTAAAAAAAAATCTACGTATCTTTTTCCTAATCAATATACAGCTGTCACATGACCCAGCTCTTTCCCACCCTCTTTGCAAGGGAAATATAAGCAGGAGGAGTCTCTAGTCCTCTGCTGCTTGTCACATGTTCCAAATAAAAAAAAAAAACAGCCTTTGGAATACAGAGTAAAAATAAATAAATAATATAAATAAACTATTTTAAATTGGTATACGAATTTACATTTGAATATAAATCGTTATTATTTTGTGGAAATAACATGGTGTGAACAGATCTCTGCCAGTCACAGGCTGTGTCACGCCCCTCCAGACTGTGTCTTCGACTAAGAGGGAGGTGAAGCCACCATTATTCTATATGTAATATCCCACCCCCATTGTGTATGGCTGGTTAGTGGGCATGGAGGAGGAGGCAGGGAATGGGTTGTCATTTACCACTGTGAATATGCCCACATGTGTCACTTTATAGTGACATGGGCTGCTCAGCTGTGATAGGGAGGAAATGCTCAGCCTATAAACTCACTGAAAACTGAGCATGTGCAGAGTTGCCACCACAACTGCAAAATCCCTAGCTGAATTGGGGACATGAACAGAAAGTGGAGATAGAGAGCAGCAGGATCAACCAGTTTTTTTGCAGAATACAGAAAACAAATCTTGAGTGACTATGATCAGCATGTAATACAGCATTTATTGATAATTTTTTTTTATGATGTGGGTTTGGTGACACTTTGTGATTTCTCACTGTTGCTATTATATGTCACTGATATCACTGGTCATAGTTTGAGATTCCGCAAACAAAACTAAGCTATTAGTATTTATATTTTCTTCAGCCAATCTTGTAGGAGGTTTATGCCACTGGTGCATGCGGGTGGAGGATATGAATATTTGAGACAGACCACGCATGCTCACTCTCTTCCCCTTGGGATGAGGCTGCTGCTGGGTGGAGCTCTTCTGTAAGGGCCAATAGCCTGTTTTGGGGCCTAATGCATGCTGAAGTGGTCCTGAAGCTGCCCTGCCTGGTCTGGAGGAAGCTGTGCCAAAAAGGAGACCCAGGGGAGGTTCATTGCTGGAGAAAGCCAGGAAGAGGGCAGGTCTCTCAGAAGGGCCTGGTGACTCACTTGGGGGATGCAGTGAAATTTGAGGACGTGCTTACAGTGTTGCTGGGTCGGCCTAAAAGTCCTGACACTGAGAAGCTGAACATTGATCTGGATCTGTAAGTGACTGTGACATGCTGCGGTATCTGGGACCCCTAACACTCACCTCCTTAACTGTTCTGAAATAAAACTTTAAAAAGACAAAAGTGACTGGGACATAATATCCTTTCTCAGTCCCCCCATTTTAGCCATGGACTCCCCCCTCCCACCTCTGGAGGTGCTATCCTGCCTTTGAGGTGTCAGAGGAGTGCTACACATAATAATAACAAATTTGTGGAACAGTATGAATTTTAATCTTTCAGATTCAATCTTTGCACTTTACAAGTAGTGTAGCGATGAACAAGACATCAATAATGTTTGCTTACAGTGGACTATACAGATCAGATGTTCTGACTTCACTCTGATGTTTTTTGCTAAATTCATGTTTCAGGTCTGTGACTCTAAGTATGAAGCCAGAACAAGTCAGGCAACTAGTATTTTCAGGATATCAGCAATGGCAGCTCCCATATTCTTCTAATCATGGGCTTTCTTGAAGAGTCAAGCTTAAATGGAGCAGGCATAACTAAATAAGGTGGAAATACATTTTTCATATGTAAGCGTTCAGTTACAATAAAAAGCCAATCCACCCACATGTGATTTTTATTTGTATAGATTTAGGCTGGGGCTGGTGGGCTGAGCCAGCTCCTGTCTTCTTATATGGGGCTGGTGGGCTGAGCCAGCTCCTGTCTTCTTATATGTTCTAGAGCAGGGATTCCCAAACTACGGCCCTGCAGCTGTTGCGGAACTACACATCCCACGAGGCATTATAAAACTCTGACATTCACAGACGTGACTAGGCATGATAGGAATCGTAGTTCCTGAACAACTGGAGGGCCGTAGTTTGGGAATCCCTGTTCTAGAGCAAAGTCTCTGTGCAGTGGTGGGCATAGCCAGCAAAGGACTGAAGAATCTTATGGGCCCCAGCCATTACACATTTAGGAGGAACAGAGATGTATAGTAACGAAGTAGAACTACTTAAGTACTGTACTTAAGTACCGAAATGACGGTATCTGTACTTTCCTAGAGTAGAATTTTTTTCTCCTACTTCTACTTTTACTTCACTACATTTTTTCGATGATTTCGATACTTCTACTCAAGTATTTTTTTTTTGTGCTGCATAGTTACTCGTTACTTTTAAAAAAATTACCACTGCCAGAACAGTAGATGGCAGGTTGCATAAAGCTCAAAAAAATGTGTATAATGTCATTTGTAAATCAGCGCATATGAAAATAAAGGCTGTGTATAATAAAAGCTGCTATACCAAATCTTTCCAATAAAAAGAAAATATGAAACAAACAAATAAATTGTGCTACAGCGCTTAAAGTGCATCAAGAAACTACTAACGAACACAAGTTAATCATTTGAAATAATAAAAAACAATATGATGTTCAAACGTTTGACTTCTTTCTTTAATAACTACATGACACAGTACTTGTACTTCTACTTTCAGTACTAGAGTAGAACTTTTTTTTCAAAACTACTGGTACTTTTTACTTTTAGTACTTAAGTAGCAAATTTTTTGAAAAAACTACTTGCAATACTTAAGTAAAAAAAATGTTGAATACTTTAGTACTTCTACTTAAGTAACTTTTTCTGCGAGCACTTCCACTTCTACTCAAGTCACTTTTTGATCGAGCACTTGTACTGTTACTCAAGTAGAAATTTCGAGTACTTTATACAAGTCTGAGGAGGAATGATTAGAGAATAACTTTTGCTTCTCAACTGCCTTAGACCTGAAAAGGTCTATGTGGCAGCAGGAGGGGATACCAGCTCCTGCCCAACTCAGTTCTTGTGTAACTGGGCCCCTAAGTCCCAGAATGGGACAGTGCCCATCTCTCTGTCATAATTAACGACTGTTCTTGTCCACCTTGAGTTTTGGGTGTTCTAATGCCTCGTTTCCACTAAGCGGAACGGTTCGGGTCGGTACAGTTTGGAAGGGTTAGAATGGTCCGGTCTATTCCGCTGAGCGTTTCCACTGCAAGTCGGGCCACCAGGGACCATGCGGGGTTTACACCAAATGAGGTGTTTGTTTTGCTCTTTCATTTGACGTGAGCATTGATGGTTTCCTGTTCGCCAATCAGAGGACTCTATCGTGTGACGCCAGTATCTCTGCCCTAACCGTACCGTACCATTTCCTATGGCCCTACATCTGAAGGAGGACCAGGAATGGTGCGGTTTGGTTCGGTTGTATGGGCCACTTTCATAATGGAAACACTCAAAATAGCGTACCGTACCGAACCAACCCGAGCCGATCTGCTCAGTGGAAACGAGGCATTACTTACCCTTGTGTGTTCCAGCTCCTTATGTAACATTACTAGTAAAATAAAATGAATAATCCAACAGGTAGAGTAGAAGCCCTCCACACGACTCACACAATGATGAACAATTGTGAACCCTCTGAGTGGTGAATCGAGGACCCTAAGCCCAGAGATATCACTAACAGGGTCCTTTATGAGATATAAGAAACTGTTAGTTGGTGTAATTCTCCATCATTTACTAAAAGTTGAAATAACAGTTTTGGCAGCCTGAACCTTTAAAGCTGTATAGTCACTATCCTGCATAAGCATAACTGTGACTGGTTCTGTTAAAGAGGAACTGAATTCTGAAAGACAGGCAGAGGGCAAATGACTTTTCACCATTTTTGCCTGATTTTTTCCCCATTACTGACTTGCTATGCTTTCTTCTGCACAGTACAGTACATTACATTACTGTACAGTAGTGATATCAGCAAATGTCACTCCAAATGCCCTGAGATTAGCAGTCCGGGGCAGCAGTGCCTTAGATCTCACACTGCAGATATTAATCTATGAGGTTGTAGGTATAAGACAGAGTGCCTATTACAGTATACTGTATACACTACATTGTCAAAAGTATTGGGACACCTGCCTTTACACGCACATGAACTTTACTGGCATCTCAATCTTAGTCCGTAGGGTTAAAATTTAGTTGGCCAACACTTTGCAGCTATAACAGCTTTAATTCTTCTGGGAAGGCTGTCCACAAGGTTCAGGAGAGTGTCTATGGGAATGTTTGACCAATCTTCCAGAAGCGCATTTGTGAGGTCAGGCACTGATATTTGATGAGAAGGCCTGGCTCGCAGTCTCCACCCTAATTCGCCCAAAAGGTTTTCTGTCGGGTTGAGGTCAGGACTCTATGCAGGCAGTCAAGTACCTCCACCCCAAACTTGCTCATCCATGTCTTTATGGACCATGCTTTGTAAAACTGGTCCAAATCATTTGGTGGAGGGGGGATTATGGTTGGAGTGGGGATTATGTTGTGGGGGTTGTTTTTCAGGGGTTGGGCTTGGTCCCTTGCAGTTGCAGTGAAGGGAACTCTTAAGGCATCAACATAGCAAGACATTTTCATGCTCCCAACTTTCTGTGAGCAGTTTAGGGATGGCCCTTCCTGTTCCAACATGACTGTCCATAACGACATGGATGAATGAGTTTGGGGTGGAGGAACTTGACTGGCCTGCACAGAGTCCTGACCTCAACCCGACAGAAAACCTTTGGGATGAATTAGGGCGGAGCCAGGCCTTCTCATTACATGCCTGAACTCACAAATGAGCTTCTGGAAGAATAGTCAAACATTCCCAAAGGGACACTCCTAAACCTTGTGGACAGCCTTCCCAGAGGAGTTGAGGCTGTTATAGCTGCAAAGGGTGGGCCAACTGAATTTTGAACCTTACGGAATAAGACTGGGATGCCATTAAAGTTCATGTGCGTGTGAAGGCAGACGTCCCAATACTTCTGACAATATAGTGTGTGTGTGTGTATATATATATATATATATATATATATACACACACAGTATCTCACAAACGTGAGTACACCCTTAACATTTTTGTAAATATTTTATTATACCTTTTCATGTGACAACACTGAAGAAATTATACTTTTCTACAATGTAAAGTAGTGAGAGCAAAGCTTGTATAACAGTGTAAATTTGCTGTCCCCTCAAAATAACAGCCATTAATGTCTACATTTTTGGCAACAAAAGTGAGTACACCCCTAAGTGAGCATGTCCAAATTTGGAACAAAGTTTCAATATTTTGTGTGGTCACCATTATTTTCCAGCACTGCCTCAACCCTCTTGGGCATGGAGTTCACCAGAGCTTCGCAGGTTGCCACTGGAGTCCAACATCACGGAGCTGGTGGATGTTAGAGACCTTGTGCTCCTCCACCTTCTGTTTGAGGATGCCCCACGGATGCTCAATAGGGTTTAGGTCTGGAGCCATGCTTGGCCAGTCCATCACCTTTACCCTCAGCTTGTTTACAAAGGCAGTGGTCATCTTGGAGGAATGTTTGGGGTCGTTATCATGTTGGGATACTGCCCCGTGACCCAGTCTCCAAAGGAAGGGGATCGTGCTCTGCTTCAGTATGTCACAGTACATGTTGGCATTCATGGTTCCCTCAATGAACTGTAGCTCCCCTGTGCCTGCAGCACTCATGCAGCCCCAGACCATGACACTCCCACTTCCATGCTTGACTGTAGGCAAGACACACTTGTCTTTGTACTCCTCACCTGGCTGCGGCCACACACGCTTGACACCATCTGAACCAAATAGGTTTATCTTGGTCTCATCAGGCCACAGGACATGGTTTCAATAATCCATGTCCTTAGTCTGCTTGTCTTCAGCAAACTATTTGTGGGCTTTCTTGTGCATCATCTTTAGAAAAGGCTTCCTTCTGGGACGACAGCCATGCAGACCAGTTTGATGCAGTGTGCAATGTATGGTCTGAGCACTGAGAGGCTGACCCCCCACCCCTTCAACCTCTGCGCTGGCAGCACTCATACGTCTATTTCCCAAAGACAACCTCTGGATATGATGCTGAGCACGTGCACACAACCTCTTTGGTCGACCATGGCGAGGCATGTTCTAAATCAGTGGTCCTCAACTCCGGCCCTCAGGGCCCACTAACAGGCCAGATTTTAAGTATTACCTTGGGGAGATGCAGACTAGAGTACTGCAATCACTGAGCAGCAAATGATATCACCTGGGATGTATTTCAGTTATCTTGCAAATCTGGCCTGTTAGTGGGCCCTGTAGGCCAGGGTTGAGGACCACTGCTCTAAATGGAACCTGTCCTGTTAAGCCACTGTATGGTCTTGGCCACCATGCTGCAGCTCAGTTTCAGGGCCTTTGCAATCTTCTTATAGCCTAGGCCATCTTAAGGTAGAGCAACAATTCTTTTTTTCAGATCTTCAGAGAGTTATTTGCCATGAGGTGCCATGTTAAACTTCCAGTGACCAGTATGAGAAAGTGAGAGCGATAACACCAAGTTTAACACACCTGCTCCCCATTCACACCTGAGACCTTGTAACACTAACGAGTCACATGACACCAGGGAGGGAAAATGGCTAATTGGGCCCAATTTGGACATTTTCACTTAGGGGTGTACTCATTTTTGTTGCCAGCGGTTTAGACATTAATGGCTGTGTGTTGAGTTATTTTGAGGGGACAGCAAATTGACACTGTTATATAAGCTGTACACTCACTACTTTACATTGTAACAAAGTGTAATTTCTTCAGTGTTGGCACATTAAGAGCCCATTCACACAGGGGCGACACGACTTGCCGGGGCGACCTGTGTGCACCGCGACCTCGGCGCGACATGCACGGACTTCATATCATTGAAGTCAATGCAAGTCACCTCCAGGTCGCCCCAAAGTAGTACAGGACCCTTTTTCTAAGTCGGAGCAACTTTTGTCGCTCCTATTAGAACGGGTCCTGTGCTAATCAATGGCAGGCGACCCACCGCGACTTGTCAGGCGACCAAGGCGGTCCCCATTCACACCGCCTGACAAGTCGCGCTAGTGTGAATGGGGACTTAAAGATATAATAAAATATTTACAAAAATGTGAGGAGTGTGCTCACTTTTGTGAGATACTGTGTATACATATATATATATATATATATATATATATATATATATATATATATTGTGTTTGTGTATATACATTTTTATACATATATGTATTCTTTAACATCTAATACAGTACATTCTCAACTACTAACTCTTTCATAGCTTACAGGATGAAACCCCATACTTATAGGAAGGAGGAAGAGGGTATCATATGCTATGATTGTAACATTCAGGACAAGAGGCATTTCTGTGTAAAATTGGAATGCTGGATAACATTACCTGGGTTCAAAGGGCAAAAGACTAAAAGGTAACATGAAATGTAGGGACGATAAGGTCTAGATCACAGCGGAGATATTGGGCTAACATTATTAAAGAATTCAAGAGCATGTTTTAAGCAAGAATTTTAATAAGAAAATTGCTTGCTTAGATTATCCATGAAATTCCTTTTCTAGGAAAACTATTTTGCAGCTTGGTCAACACATTCTCACAGTGTGAGTGGCCATATTATACCACAGTGCAACACTGTCTTGAAGGATATGGAAACCCAATCACTAAAATTTCAAATAAGCTTTAACATGTCAAGGTCATTTCAAAGGTCTTTTTCATTTTTTTTTAATCTGCAGAGTTTTCATGAAACTAGTACTTGGTGCTCATACCATTAACCACTTCAATACCGGGCACTTTCACCCCCTTCCTGCTCAGGCCAATTTTCACCTTTTAGCGCTGTTGCATTTTGAATGACAATTGCGCGGTCATGCAACCCTGTAACTAAACCAAATTTATGTCATTTTTTTCCCACAAATAGAGCTTTCTTTTGGTGGTATTTGATCACTGCAAGGTTTTTTCTTTTTTGCTAAACAAATAAAAAAAAGACCGAAAAGTTTTTTGTTTATGTTATACAATTTTGTAAATAGATATGTTTTTTTCCTGCATTAATGAGCACTGATGATGATGCACTGACAGGCACTGATGAGGAGACACTAATTTGCAGCACTGATAGGCAGCACTGATAGGCAGCACTAATAGGCAGCACTGATGGGCACTGATATGTGGCACTGATAGGTAGCACTGATATGCAGCATTGGTGGGCACTGATAGGCAGCACTGCTGGGCACTGATAGGCAGCATTGATGGACACTGATAGGTGGCACTGATGGGAACTGATAGGCGGCACTGATGGACACTGATAGGCAGCACTGATGGGCACTGATAGGTGGCACTGATGGGCACTAATGGGCACTGATAGGCAGCACTGGTGGGCAATAATAGGCACTGGTGGGCGGCACTGATAGATGGCAATGATGGGCACTGGTGGACAGCAATGATTGGGAGGGCACTGGCGGGCAGCACTGATGGGGATGGCACTGGCGGGCTCCCTGAGCCCTGATTGCCATCCCTGGTGGCCATGGTGGGCATCCCTGGGGTCATGGGTGGGCATCCCTGGGGGTTCTAGTGGCACTTCCCCCAGGGTCTGCACTGGTAACAATGCTCTGATTACCAGTGCAGACCCCCCCCCCCCCACCCCTGTCAGGAGAGCCCCTGATCGGCTCTCCTCTACTCGTGCCTGTCAGGCACGAACTAAGGAAAGCCGATCAACGGCTCTTCCTGTGTACTATGTGACCAGCTGTGATTGGACACAGCTGGTCACATGGTAAAGAGCCTACATTAGTAGGCTCTTTACCGAGATCAGAGATGCGGTGTGTCAGAGTAACACGCCACATCACCGATCGCCCCCTCTTAATACTTACCTGGGCCCAATTGCTGTCCAGTGGTGTGCACGAGAGCAGCCTCTCTCTCAGCTCTCTCTTCTCATTGGACAGAGAGGCAGCAGTGGGAGCCATTGAGAGAGCAGAAAACAGGGCCATGCCACGCTCTATGTGTCAATGGATGCACAGAGCTAGCTCGGGATCGAGCACACACAAGTACCCCCAGAGCAAGTGGCTTGCTACAGGGGCACAGGGGGGGGGGGGCAGAGCGCCGGTGGGGGGGACCCAAGAAAAAGGGCGATCAGAGTTGCAAAACCGTTCCACAAAGCAGGAGTCATAAACATAACATACTTGTTATTTTTTTTAAATAAAAATGTTGCCTTTACAAGTAATTTTAGGTCATTGTTTGGACACTTCTTGTTGTGACAAGGCTCTGTCTCTGTACCCTAGTTGTGCTCTTGTGTTGTCATCCTGACTCTTTAAATGCAATATACAGTGGTTCACAGTTGTCATCACTAGGAAATCTGTCCAAATAAAATGCTATGCAAAATCGGTTGCAAAAAGGGTGCAGTAGATCAGCATCACTGAGTTGCGTCAAGGGATGAAAAATAGCAAACACAGATATTTTAAATAAAAAAAAACATGAGAACTGTTTTAGATATAACGGTGCTTAGGAAAACTATATAATTCTCTAATGGTTTAAATCTACTTTAAACGGATTTGAAGGAATAAAATGAATTATCCCAAGAAAAATACATTCATTTGGTCGGAGCCAACAATATCATGAACATAAATGATTTGTTTTTGTCTAAAATGTTAATTTTAGGATTTTCATTTGGTGTGAAAGGAAATCTGTGCTAAAAGAAATATCTGGGTGGCCATTGCTGACCTCCTTTGAAATTGCTGCTTGGTGGTCTCTGTATTTCATACTTTCCAAGTGACAGACCTGTATGCAGCCAGATAAGTCAGGACCCGATCTAAAAATATATAGTCAGTGATTCAAAAAAGAAGCCATTGGATCAGCATGACAGTCAGGAGACTATCATTTTTACAAGAAGCCAACAATACCATGTTTAATAGGTTATGTTGGCCCAAGTGAGAACAATATGTCTTGTGCCGGGAGAGCGCATGGAAAGAGGGGTACTGTCTTTGGCTGTGTGGTTTCCCTGTGGCCATGTTTTTGGAAAAGGTGCAGGGACCTTTTCTCTGTGTCTTCTCTAGGTACAGCAGCCCATTCAAACGCAGCAGTCAGGTGTGAACCTAGCCTCTAACTGTGTCAACATTTAAGGAATGAAAGCTACTGTAACGGATCAGATGGCACCCCGACTGGGTACCTCCATTAACGGATGCTCCTAGTGCTTCCCGAGGGCTCCAATCCCTCCACCAGACACCATAACCACCGCAGACCCCACAAACCGCCGCAGCTTGGTTGGGGTCTCGCCGTCTCCTACCCACCTTGGACCTACGACAAGGCTCCAGGTTCCAGTGGGCGAACCTCTCTTTCCCCAGAGAGTGAAGCAGGAACAGGAACAAGCTCTTACAAGAGCTTAGTGATTTTTCAAGGGAGTATGAAGAGCATAGCAATCCCTTGTAGCAGATTCCCCCAATAAGAGACAGAACTCTAGATTGAGGGTGAAGTATAACTCAAGGTTTTATGGTACAGCTGCTCTTTTATAAAGTTTTCCCCCACAAGGTTACCGCCCAGGTGGACCTTGTGGGGAACAAGACATGAAATTCACAATCCAATAAAAACAGAGTTTTACGCTCAGTAACTCCCATACAGTGTACACAATCCCTCCCCTCTGCCTGATTACATTATCATATGCAGATGAAATTGTATACAGAAATAGAATTAACCTGAACTAAATTTCTAGCCATCTGGTGTGAACCTGGCCTCTAACTGTGTCAACATTTAAACAATTAAAGCTACTGTAACGGATCACCTGGCACCCCAACTGGGTACCTCCGTTGACGAATGCTCCTAGTGCTTCCCGAGGGCTCCAAGCACTCCACCAGACACTATAACCACCGCAGACCCCACGAACCGCCGCAGCTTGGTTGAGGTCTCGCCATCTCCTACCCACCTTGGACCTACGACAAGGCTCCAGGTTCCAGTGGGTGAACCTCTCTTTCCCCAGAGAGTGAAGCAGGAACAGGAACAAGCTCTTACAAGAGCTTTGTAATTATTCAAGGAAGCATGAAGAGCAAAGCAATCCCTTGTAGCAGATTCCCCAATAAGAGACAGAACTCTAGATTGAGGGTGAAGTAGAACTCAAGGTTTTATGGTACAGCTGCTCTTTTATAAAGTTTTCCCCCACAAGGTTAGCGCCCAGGTGGACCTTGTGGGGAACAGTACATGAAATTCACAATCCAATAAAAACAGAGTTTTACACTCAGTCACTCCCATACAGTGTACACAATCCCTCCCCTCTGCCTGATTACATTATCATATGCAGATGAAATTGTATACAGAAATAGAATTAACCTGAACTAATTATCTAGCCATCTGGACAGAACAATGTGAGGTCATAAACATTTAACAATGAAACAGACAGACTTAACACAATCCACATCACACCTCAATAGAAAGACAATAGGACAAGGCTGCCAATGACAGTCTGTCCGTCTCCTACATTGAAGTACATGGAATACACATCTACATATTGCTATGATTTTTTAGGTGTCACAGACTTCATAGAAACATGCTATAGGTCTCACAGTGTAAAGAGGGATTAAATCTTCATATTTCTTGAGCGATATTGTTGATAAATATTACTCTCCCATTTGAAGTTATCCAAACCATATTCTCAGTGTCCATTAAGTATCTGTCTTTCACTCCCTGTGATGGTGAGTACCGTCACAGCTACCTTTAAAAGCAGGGAAGCACAGTGGCTTGGTGGGAAGCATCTCTGCCATGCAGCACTGGGGTCCTTGATTCAAATTCAAGCCAGGACACTATCTGCATGTTCTCCTTGTTCTTGCTTGGGTTTCCTCCAGGTACTCCAGTTTCCTCCCACATGCCACAGATATGTTGGTAGGGCATATGGTTCCTGTCCAAATTTGCCCTAGTATAGGTGTTTGTTTGTGAGATAGGGGGTCTTAGATTGTAAGCTCCCTCAGAGAATGGACTGATGTTAATGTACATACACTATATAACTATAAGTATTGGGATGCTTGCCTTTACATGCACATGAACTTTAACGGCATCCCAGTCTTAGGGATTCAATATTGAGCCGGCCCACACTTTGCAGCTATAACAGCTTCAACTCTTCTCAGAAGGCTGTCCACAAGGTTTAGGAGTGTGTCTATGGCAATGTTTGAACATT
Organism: Pelophylax lessonae; assembly: GCF_965119305.1. Lineage (NCBI taxonomy): Eukaryota > Metazoa > Chordata > Amphibia > Anura > Ranidae > Pelophylax > Pelophylax lessonae. The sequence goes on along the minus strand of NC_138778.1, from coordinate 37,208,015 downwards.
CTTCCAGAAGCACATTTGTGAGGTCAGGCACTGATGTGAACAATAAGGCCTGGCTCATAGTCTCTGCTCTAATTCATCCCAAAAATGTCCTATTGGGTTGAGGTCAGGACTCTGTGCAGGCTTGTCAAGTTCCTCCACCCCGAATCGCTCATCCTTGTCTTTATGGACTTTGGGCACTGGTACGCAGTCATGTTGGAACAGGAAGGGGCCAACCCCAAACTGTTCCCACAAAGTTGAGAGCATGAAATTGTCCAAAATGTCTTGGTATGCTGATGCTTTAAGAGTTCCCTTCACTGGAACTAAGGGGCCAAGCCCAACCCCTGAAAAACAACCCCACACCATAATACACCCTCCACCAAATGATTTGCACCATTGCACAAAGACATGGATGAGCGAGTTTGGGGTGGAGAAACTTGACTGGCCTGCACAGAGTCCTGACCTCAACCCGACAGAACATCTTTGGGATGAACTAGAGCAGAGACTGCGAGCCAGGCCTTCTCACAAATGCGCTTCTGGAAGAATTGTCAAACAGTCTTATAGACACACTCCTAAATCTTGTGGCCAGCCTTCCCAGAAGAGTTGAAGCTGGTATAGCTGCAAAGGGTGGGCCAACTCAATATTGAACCCTATGGACTAAGACTGGGATGCCATTAAAGTTCATGTGCTGTAAAGGCAGGTGTCTCAATACTTTTGGTAATTCCGTGTATGTAAAAAGTGCTGTGTATATAAAACACTGCAAGGGTTAAACGGTCATTTTGTCTAGGAGGATAGTAATCCACACAATGCTTACCTAAATCCTTGCATTAATCATCTGTGCTCTCAAACACTCTCGAAATGTGGGCCAGCCCTGGGCATGCTCACGCACAATGCAGGACCACTGGACTGTGATGGTGTTGGAGAGCAGGGACCAGTTCGGGCAATGAAGAAGAGTGGCTTCTTCTACATAAAGGAGGAAGCCTAGAGGTGCAAGGAATAAGGTAAATTGCTTATCTACCTAGGTAGGTATCTATCTAGGCAAAATAATATTTAACCTTTGAAGTGCATGTGTGATTTGGGGATAGATGGTTGGCCACCACTGCAATAATTTATTCTGCTGCCTGGAGTTGGGCTTTAAAGGATGATGCCGCCTAAAACATCTATTTCAGTTAAGCCTGAGAACTAGTAACTTGAATACCCACTGACCTCTAAAAGGTACATTCAGTTAAACAAGAACATTTAACATTGAATTAGGGCAACCTGCTTTGAGCCATTTTTCACTTTGGCAATGTGCCAATCTACAGGCACTACGGCTGTCACCTGCACTGTGGGAAGTGAGTCATAACCCCATAAGTCTCAAATTGGTTGAGCTGAATCTTACAAAGGACTTCTTCATTTTACTCCCAGAGGCAGAACAGATCAATGGGGGAGCGAAGGGAAAGTTTATGCAGCTGGGAAAGCCGGAAGTTAAGTGAACCCATTTCTTTACCCTAAATGGGGCGTCTGGCATGATGATGTCAGTGTTAGCATGGAAACAAGTACATCTAAAATGGACATAAAGTTTTTATTAAGGATATCTAAGCAGAGTGGGACACATGTACTTTCTTTGGAAGTTAGTCATTAGGTAAGTGCATTTGATTTTTAAAGCAGATATGACATTTTATGAAAAAAGGACAGCAAAAATCTAGTTCAGCTTTTAGGGACAGTCCACCTAAAACATTTTTTTTTTAAATATTGGGTAGAGACTAGCGATCTGAATCACTAATGGATTTCTTATATTTATTTGCAAGTAGTATATGCTCCACTTCCACATCTTCTAAATGGCAATATAAAGGTTGTGGTCTGTCTTCTGGATTTTACATCTACTTAGGAGAAGTGAGTCTCCATAGGTGGGGGGCAGGAGAGTGACTTGGAACCCCAGTAGGGAAATATTGCCAATGAGGTTGTTATATACAAAGCCAGTGGGAGAGTCAGCCCACCAGAACACACACCTAACCAGAGGATTAGTTTTGGCTACGGCAGCTCTTGGCTCTTAATGCAAAAGTGACAGGTACCCTTAAAAGCATGTTTTACTACGGTCAAGTTATCCTGATTTGCCTCCAACATGAGCTTATGAAAAGCAGTTTAATGTTTGTTTAAATTCTCCAGTACCATCTTGGGATTACTGTAATTAATGATTGGCTTAAATTGATGAGTTGGATGTAAAGTTAAACACTGGGGGATTATTGCCAGTCACTTTTTTTTCAGTCTTTTCCTCCTTAATTATTAGCAGGAGTTTCCTCTTTCTCCCCAGCAATTAGCTTATTCTCTACCCCCACCTACCAGAAGAAACAATCGACTGGGATACGTTACCACACAATTGACTCTTTTTACAGTGAGTGATGTCACGCTGTAAAACAAACCACACAGAAAGCAGAGTGGCAACTTTTAACAGTTCGGAGGTTTGTAAACCTCTAATAATGAAACACATGGGAATGGTTGTAATCAAGTCATTGCCTAGAACTGGATGCAGACCATAAGGTTCTTCACACAGCTTGTAAACTGAAAACAGGAACCTAAAGAGGTCCTTGGGAGGTAAGAAGGTGCATCCTGACCATCCTAAAGATTGATGTTGATCAAACTTGAAAGTATGACTCTTCCCAAACCATCATACTGGCTATATGGTTTACTTAGCAGTAGCATTTATTTTCAATTTCAACTGGAGTGTTCCTTTAGCTATTATATTGCTCCTTACATCTGGTAATTCAACGATCGTAGTGTATTTATTCAAATTCTACAGAACATGTCTTGAATGTATAGAACATCCATACTTAACCAGGGTTCCATTAAAGAGGTTGTATATATTTTTTTATTTTTTTTGTAACCTGAAAGAGAAATACATAATGAGCTAGTATGCACTGCATACTAGCTCATTATGAAATACTTACCTTAGAACGAGCCCCCGCCGTGCCGCCCGCTTACCTGTATGACGGGCGACATGTCCAGTCGCCCATCTTCCGGGATTGCGGCATCTGATTGGCCGGAGCCGCGGTGACGTCACTCCTGCGCACGCGCGCGGGAGCCGCCGGTCACGGCATGGGACTCTGAAGGAACGGCAACAGTGACGTCACTGGCTGCATGTAAGGTAAATATCTCCTAAACGGTGCATGTTTAGGAGATATTTAAAGTTCCTATAGGTAAGCCTTATCATAGGCTTATCTATAGGTAAAAGTGTCAGAGGAGGGTTTACTTCCTCTTTAAGCTCTAGAGTTCCTCCAAGGGTTCTATGGAACCCTGATCCAGTAAGGGCTTTCTTGAGTGATGGGCTGTTTCTGCTTTTCAGACAGGTTGCCACTGACGCCAATGTTCTTTATAGCTATCTGTAAGGGGAACATTCTCCCCACTGACCACCAATGGAAGGAGCATTCTTCCCACTGACCACCAATGCGATAGGGCCATCAGTAAGTAAGCTCTTTACCCAATAACCACCAAAGTAAGGTAGTCCTTCTCCCACTGACCGCCAATCTACAGGACACCTTCTCCACTAACCATCAATTTAAGGGGACACTTCACTGACCACGAATGTAAGGGATATTTTACCACTTACCAATAATGTAAGGCAGTGGTCCTCAACTCTGGTCCTCAGGGCCTACTAACAGGCCAGATTTTAAGTATTACCTTGGGGAGATGCAGACTAGAGTACTGCAATCACTGAGCAGCAAATTATATCACCTTGGATATATTTCAGTTATCTTGCAAACCTGGCCTGTTAGTGGGCCCTGAGCACCAGGGTTGAGGACCACTGATGTAAGGTATGTGACAGAACCGACCCACACTGTGCTTGAATGCTTCTGTCAGTATACCGTTTCCTCCAGTTTTGAACATAGATATCAGATATTATAGCCACATATTGGAACCAAGAACTAGGCAGAACCTGTTATAGCTGCAAATCTGGAACTCTTTATTGAACAAGAATACAGGCTTTTTGTACACTTAAGAAGTATGTCAGTGACCACCCAAATATTTACCAAAAACATCACATAATGGTTTAGATAACGAGGTAGGGCTGACTCATGGCTAATCTCCCTCTAGTGACTATTAGCTGACAATGATACAATTACCATGCTAATTAACTTAGCACTTAAACCAGCCTAGATGGAGTACACAGAATGCTAGCAGGCAACTAATAGGGGACACAATTAACAATTAATCACCTGGACAATCAGGGATCTCATTCCAGGGCAGACTTGCCAGCATCGAGCTCCCAAAGTACAATATTCATTATTATAAGTGTAAACGCATCCCCAATAGTTTGCTAGAAGACAATAGGTGTGTTAATTAGCACAATTACCAGTGGGTGAAAGACAGGTGGCTTGAGTTGATGAGATTGCCTTCTGCTATGAGTCTGACTGTGTGGAGCAGTCCTTTATTGGTAATGTGCCATCTACACCTTTAACATGGATCCTGGGCCTAGAGTCTGAGAGTCTGTGTGTCTTGAGGAGACATGGAATTTAATCCAAAGTAACATTACTCTAAGGGTCCCTCCTAGCATACACCTCACAAAGAGTAGTGTTCCCTTCAATGTCAGGGCCCATAGTCAGTAGGCAAGAGGCTAGCTTGCAGTCCCCTCCAAAATATGTGTAAGAAATGGGATGCGCCAACTCAGATTTGGGGAGCAGCACCTAGAACTCCCTGAACTTGGGGAGAAAAGAATAAGGTGTATATGTGCTAGTGCGCTCTAAAAAATGCTCATAAATAAAACATTTAAATAAATTATAAAATTAAAAAAAAAAAAAGCTACCTTACATTAATGGTCAATGGTGGAAAAGTGCCCCTTAGGTTGGTGAAGTGTCCCCTTGCAATGGTTGACAGCAGAGAAGGGTCCCTGTAGATTAGTGGTCGGTGAGAAAAAGACCACCTAATATTAATGGTCAGTGGAAAAGTGTCTTACATATTGATGATCAGTAAAGTGTTCCCTTACATTGGTGGTCAGTGGAGAAGGCTCCCTGTAGCATTGGTGGCCAGTAGGAGAAGGACCACCTTGTGACAAACTCACTCAGGACAGTGGCTTTTTGAGGGGACTAATGTGTATATGTGCTAGTGCACTCTAAAAAATGCTCATAAAGGAAACATTTAAATAAATGATCAAATTGAAAAAAAAAAGAGCAAAAACATTTGATAATAGTGCAAATAAAGATAAAATGATAAGTGCAACAATAGTCAAACCTTGTGCAAATCAGCAAAAGAAAAAGTGCTAAATTGCTTGATATCCAAGTGACACCAGTGAAAATAATAAATATATATTTAGTTAAAAATGACAACGTTCATAACCCTTGATGGGTAAATGTGGAAGATGAAAATATTGTGTTCAATACAACAGTCCTAGAATCCTTGTTGAGTTGAAGCTTGTGGCAATACAGATCTATAGACCTTGTAGGATTCACACTCCATGCAATACGCGGTGCTGCATGCAACCCCCAGGTGTCCACACACTAAAATCAGGTGGCTGCTTACCAGAAAGTGACGTTGTAATCAGCACAGATAGGAGAGAAAATCTTCACATAAATAGGACCCTCCAGCTCATTCGCTTAGTCAGGACACAGTGGTAATACAGGAGCATCCAAATGAAGGTGACCCAAATGGCATATAGTCCCTCTGTCTCCTATGGATCCTCAGTGCATTCCATATTATAACGATTTGCATGTGGATAGAATAAAGAACTGGATGGTGCATTATCCTTAAAATATTTTATTGTAGATAAAAAGTTTCCACTTACATTTAAAATGAGAAAATTAAGCGTGTACAAGCATGCACGGCCGCCTGCAGCGCGGAGTGTCGATGCAGCTACTCCACCCGACGCGTTTCCCCTCAGAAGGCATCAACTGGGATTGGAGATTTTGACGCCTTCTGAGGGTATCCAGCTCTCCCGGGTAGGAGGCGTGCTCCTGCTGTGATCACACACACCTCGATGTCCCCTGGCACCCACCAATGATCTAGCAGTGAGGCAGAATGGTGGTCTGCCTAAGGCAGATCATCGTTCCGACAAGAGGGAAGGCATGAATCCTGTGTCTCTGCATCTCTGCAAAGCAGGGTCACGGATCCATATCTTCCCCTAGTACAATCACCTCCCACGTGGTACTAAAACACAGGCTAGGCACACAGTTAACTCTTTGGTTGCCCCTGATTTTAACCCCTCCCAAGCCAGTGTCATTAGTACAGTGACAGTGCATATCGTTTAGCATTGATCACTGTATTAGTTTCACTGGTCCTTAAAAAGTGTCAAAGTTGTCAGCTAATGTCAGAATGTCCACCGCAATATTACAGTCCCGCTATAAGTCACTGATCGCCGCAATTGCTAGTAAAAATAAATAAATAAAAATATCCCATAGTTTGAAGACGCTATAACTTTTGTGCAAACCAATCATATATTGTTATTGGGATTTTTTTTTTTTAGCAAAAACATGTAGCAGAATAGGTAATGGCCTAAATAATGAAGAAATGATATATATATATTTTTTTATTGGATGTGTTTCATAGCAGAAAGTGAAAAATATATATTAATTGTTGATCTTTATTTGCTTATAGCACAAAAAATAAAAAAACGCAGCAGAGGTCAAATACCATCCAAAGAAAGCTCTATTTGTGGGGAAAAAAGTAAGTACATTTTTTTTGGGTACAGTGTTGAATGACCGCGCAATTGTCAGATAAATTAACGTAATGCCGTTTCGCAAAAAATGGCCTGGTCATGTAGGGGTAGAAAATCTTCCGGAGGTTGAGTGGTTAAAGAAATTCATGGGCCATTCACTCCTCCAGCATTTACCAAAAACCCAAACATAATTTTGAGTGGAAACACTTTTAAATGAACACCCACGGGCCTACAGTTTCCACTTGGCTTTAATGCAAAAAGAGAGCAATTGCTTACTGTATGAGGAATGTCTAGAAATGTTAATTATGCCTAAGCAGTACCCTAAAAAATCGACTTTTTTATTTCTCCTAAAAAAAGCAGCACTCTTTCTGTGCCTTAAGCCACATAGCTGCATATTCTTGCCCCCTGAGATTTGAAGTGAGAGTTAGTAATGTCACTTCTGTGTTGCACCCCTAAGTGAAATTGTCCAAATTGGGCCTAATTAGCCATTTTCCCTCCCCGGTGTCATGTGACCAGTTAGTGTTACAAGGTCTCAGGTGTGAATGGGGAGCAGGTGTGTTAAATTTGGTGTTATCGCTCAAACTCTCTCACACTGGTCACTGGAAGTTCAACATGGCACCTCATGGCAAAGAACTCTCTGAGGATCTGAAAAAAATAATTGTTGCTCTACATAAAGATGGCCTAGGCTATAAGAAGATTGCCAAGACCCTGAAACTGAGCTGCAGCACGGTGGCCAAGACCATACAGCGGTTTAACAGGACAGGTTCCAAGCAGAACAGGCCTCGCTACGGTCGACCAAAGAGGTTGAGTGCACATGCTGTCAATGCTCAGACCATACGCCACACACTGCATCTAATTGGTCTGCATGGCTGTTGTCCCAGAAGAAAGCCTCTTCTAAAGATGATGCACAAAAAAGCCTGCAGTTTGCTGAAGACAAGCAGACTAAGCACATGGAATACTGGAACCATGTCCTGTGGTCTGATGAGACCAAGATAAACTATTTGGTTCAGATGGTGTCAAGCGTGTGTGGCGGGGACCAGGTGAGGAGTACAAAGACAAGTGTGTCTTGTCTACAGTGAAGCATGGTAGTGAGAGTGTCATGGTCTGGGGCTGCATGAGTGCTGCAGGCACTGGGGAGATACAGTTCATTGAGGGAACCATGAATGCCAACATGTACTGTGACATACGGAAGCTCAGCATGATCCCCTCCATTTGGAGACTGGGCCGCAGGGCAGTAGTCCAACATGATAATGACCCAAAACACACCTCCAAGATGACCACTGTATTGCTAAAGAAGCTGAGGGTAAAGGTGATGGACTGGCTAAGCATGTCTCCAGACCTAAACCCTATTGAGCATGTGGGGCAACCTCATACGGAAGGTGGAGGAGCGCAAGGTCTCTAACATCCACCAGCTCCGTGACGTCATCATGTAGGAGTGGAAGAGGACCCCATTGGCAACCTGTGAAGCTCTGGTGAACTCCATACCCAAAAGGGTTAAGGCAGTGCTGGAAAATAATGGTGGTCACACAACATTTTGAAACTTTAGGGCCAATTTGGACATTTTTAACTCAGGAGTGTACTCACTTTCTCACTAGGCACCCCCCTTGACACTAGCTGGCTCCTGGATCCCTGGGACCTTCACCGGAGTGGTCCCCTCTACACTTCAGGCAGACCCTGAGGGGCAATTCACAGTACTCACGAACTTGGCATGCTTTCCTGGAACTGAACCCCTCTATCTCCACTGGTCCTCGGCACACTGGATCTTCTCTGCAGCTCAGCTCAGCTCTCTCACTGGACTCTCAGGCAACCACCCGAGACACCCGATCCTTCTGACAGGAGGAGAGACAGCCGTACCCTCCCTCCTGGGACTCTTCTTCCCGCCAAAGACGCTGCGTCATGCGTTTCCCTCAAACTTATACCCACTCCCAGAATCCTCTGCGGCAGAATCTGCCTTCTGGGGTAGATACAGGCCTGAATGAGCCACAGATTGGGTTAGCTCCACTGCCCAATGAGAATCCTCTCATGGAGCCAGTGGGGAGACTTCCCTCTCAGCAGCCACATCTGGGAGACATGACAGCCCAGCTGAAAATCATAGCCCTGCTGTTAGGCAGCCAAGGCCCACTATACTTTTACCTAGCACCTACCTTGTAGGGTGCTACATCTATATATATATATATATATATACTTTTTTTTTTTTTTCATTCTATTGGTTGAACTGGATGGACATCTGTGTCTTTTTTTTCAGCCAAATTAACTACGTAACTATGTAAATATGATCTTAGCAAAGGGTCACTTTAACCAGCTCACGGTCGGCCATTGCTGTTGTTCAGAGGGCATTTATAAACATTTTAATTTGTAATGCGCATATGCACACTCACAATGTCAGTTTGGTGCCGTATGGACTAGCATTAAGCTGGATACACACTATCCAACTTTTGTGGTTAGATTTCCTTCAGATTTACCTTTTCTATGTAGTGCAAGGGCCTGCCTGATTGCATACAAATTGAAAGTGTTTAGGTTTGACCTCATATTATATGGTTTTGGTAAGTCTAAAGGAAATCTTATAGTGTGTATGGCCCATTAGTCTTTTTCCCAACAAAACTAGAATTTGTAATTGAATCCCAAATTTGCATGAGTTTCTGCTGGTTCTTCAATTTGTATTCCACTCTTCAAAAATGATCAAGCTTTTAGAGGATGAGAAAATGCAAATATTTCAGTGTTTGCTGTAAAGCACTGCAGAATATGTGGATTCAGTAAAAATTAAAGATGTACATCTGTCAACCATACCGAGTTTTGCTCTCTGCCCCATGTTAATAATGTCATGTCAGGGCAGGTGTTTAGCAATAGCTCAACAGCCATGGGGAACTTAATAGAGGATAAACGTTGACTGCATCCATCAATAACCCAGTGACATTTGTTCATATGATCTTCATATACACCTCTGGGAATATAGCATTACACTGTTACTAGCAGTTGGGTCTGGTTTACATTTTTGTAATATATGAAGAGTGCCACATAATTTGTTGTGTTTAATGGTGAGTTGGCCAATGTTGCAATTATGATCTGAGTGCACTATGTTTTCATTAACGCCGAACTCCAGGCATACAGCTAAATACACAAATAAAAAGAGCTGTTTTATCTGCCAAAGCATTAGTATTTCTGTCCATCCACTTCTGAAATGTACACAGCCCTGCTACACAACACAGCCTTGGACGGCAGAGGAAAGGACCTGAACTTTCTTGGTTGTGGCGCAAACCTATTACCTTAATTGGGTTGCTTTTGGCAGCACTACCACCCGCCAAATGTGACAGGGGATTTTATTTGTGTCATGGGTGTGATGCAGAACATCACAGCCACCACATTTTTACAGCCTTGAGCATCTGCATGTCTTTTAGTGGGTCAGAAGGTGGTAAAACTGTGGCTTAACCGCCTGCTTTTATTGCCCCCTGGGTGCCCAGGGAGTGATGAGGAGTGTTTGTTGAATAAAGCTAAAGTGTAGGTAAAGCCAAACATTTTTTTTTGTTTTAGGATATAGAGTGATAAAAGATTAGAACTCAGGTCAGGTATTTAGGCCTTTATTACATGGCTGTTTTGCCATATACAGCGGATTCCAGCACAAGAATTCTTGTGGCTGGAATGACAGGTGCATATAAATAGCAGCAACTAGTGATGAGCTGAACACCCCCTGGTTCTGTTCGCCACCAGAACACCCAAACATGGAAAAAGTTCGGACCCGATCCCAGAATCCTATTAAAGTCTATGGGACTTGAAAAATCAAAAGTCCCCATTTAAAAGGCTGATATGCAAGTTATTGGCCATAAAAAGGGTATGGGGGCCCGGGTACTTCCCTGGGGACATGTATCAATGCAAAAACATCTTTTAAAAATTATCGTTTTTTAAGGAGCAGTGATTTTATTGATGCTTAAAGTGAAACAATAAAAATTAAAAATCCCTTTAAATATAGTGCCTGGTAAGGTTCAAGAAGGGGGGGGGGCGCTCACCCGCCCCCTTTCGTGGCTGCAGGCTGGCAGATAAGGGTCTGGTATGGATTTTTGGGGGGACACCAGACCTTTTTTTAAATTTTGGCATGGAGTTCCCCTTAAAATCCATACCAGACCCAAAGGGCCTGGGATAAATGGGGGGGTGGGGGGTGGGGGGTGGGGAGGGAAGAACCCCATGACACTTTTTTTCACATTTTTGTATTGCCGGCAATGTTTTATTTTTCATTCAGCTGTCAGCGGGAAAGCCCTCTGACAGCTGATGACTCATCCGTTGCTAAGGACGCAGCGATTGGCTTCCCGGCCCTTTCCTTAACAACTAGCTATTCACTGTGCAGCGCCCCGCAAATTTGGGTGTTTGGCGAACACCCGAATGTGCGCTGTTCGGGGCCGAACCGATGCTTGGCTCAAACCATTCGCCTATCATTAGTCAGTCTGTACTAAGCATTGACAGAATGACAGCGGCCATTGCTGTTCGTATGTAGCCACACAACAAGAGGTTACCTGCGGCTAGGGATTGGTGTCCAACCCTGGACATAGACAGCCATGTGCAGAGATGTATAGTAACTAAGTAGAACTACTTCACTACTGTACTTAAGTACCGAAAGGCGGTTTCTGTACTTTCCTAGAGTAGAATTTTTTTCTCCTACTTCCACTTTTACTTCACTACATTTTTTCAATGATTTCAATACTTCTACTCCGATATTTTTTTTTGTGCTGCATAGTTACTCGTTACAATTATAAAAATTACCACTGCCAGAACAGTAGATGGCAGGTTTCATGAAGCTCAAAACATGTGTATTATCAGCGCATACGAAAATAAAAGCTACTGTATGTATAAATAAAAGCTGCATTTGAAATAATAAAAAACAATATGATGTTCAAACTTTTGATTTCTTTCTTTAATAACTACATAACACAGTACTTGTACTTTTACTTTCAGTACTTGAGTAGCAATTTTTTTTCAAAACTACTGGTACTTTTACTTTTAGTACTTGAGTAGCAAAAATTTTTAAAAAAACTACTTGCAATACTTAATTACAAAAAATGTTGAATACTTTAGTACTTCTACTCAAGTCACCTTTTGATCGAGCACTTCCACTTCTACTCAAGTCACTTTTTGATCGAGCACTTGTACTTTTACTCAAGTATGGGTTTAGAGTACTTTATACAACTCTGGCCATGTGAGGGAGGCCTAATCCTTGCAGCTGGGATTGACAGCTGCATGCAGACAGCTGCAGCCGCCATTCCTGTACACAGCAATGACAGGCTGTCGGCAGGCTGCCCCAGCTATCCCAACGCACCTGTCAGTCCTGGTGGCAGGAATCCATAGATTCCTGCCGCTGGAATTTCACAGCTTAGCTAAACACCCATGCGAATGGGGCCTTAGGCCCTTTGCAAATCTCTAATACATCAAACGCTATTTTTACAAATTAGTATTTAATTACTATTGATGACAGATGCACATTTATTTTCACCTGTTTTCACAAACAAGCCCCACTGTCTTTTATTACCACTAAGTGATATATATTGTGAAACTGAAAAGCAAAATCAGACCACACCTCACAGGATGATAGCTTAAGCTATCCATTTATAGATAATCAAAGCCAGAACATCCACAGCAATGGAGACCATCAAAGTGAACCACAGGGAATTGTTTAATAGAAAACATAACATATGCTAATGCTCAAGACTTCATCCATAACAATATATGTGTAAGGAAGACATCTTGATTTTTTAACAGTAATCAAAACACTACATGGGATTTCACGAGCATCCTTTATGGATTTAAGAGGATTTCAGTTGTCTTTTAAGTTTGAAAGTAATATAGTAGGAGAAGCAATCATGTGAAATTTGCATTCATAGTTTACTATATACAGTAAGGTCTGCCTCCCAAATTTGTGAAACTAGAAAGGGCACTTTTTGTGTTGTGACTAAAGCCCCGTACACACGTACTGATTGTCGGCCGAACGATCGGCCGTCTTTTGTCCGGTGCTGTACTGTCGGCTGAAAAGTGCTAAAGACTGCACACGAATTTTGTCGGCCAACAACAGCCGACTGTAGAAATGATGTCATGTGATGGTTAACTTTCCGTGTGTTTTTTCTTTTCTGAGCATGCCCAGTCTTGCAAATCTGCTGATTGTCGGCCGAATTCTGTACTGACTGGCGAACAATCGGCCGTTCTGGTGTTGGTCAACAAAACTTTTAGTGCCTGCACGACAGATTCTGTTCGGCCGAAAATGCGCTGTCGGCTGTCGGAAGCATCATACTAACAAGCCTACAATCGGCCGATCGGTCGTCGGCCGAATATTTACGGCCGACAATCGGTACGTGTGTACGGGGCTTTATTCTCGTTCTGGTGTGTTAAAACATATTACGTTAAAGAATAATTCCAGGCATCGGTATGTAATCCATAGGTACAGCTTGGACTGATGTAACTATGAATATACCATATCTGGCTGATGTTCCTGGAAGCTGGAAATCATTGAAGTAGACACCTCTAGCCCACTGATCTCAACTTGCTTCCGGGACACGTGTTGAGTGGCCGGCTTGATGTTTTCTGAACACAGGAGGTTGGCCACTCGGCTTGGACGCCAATCAGAGAATGCTTTGCATTTCCTAAAATAATCCAAAGTGTTCTCTGATTGGACGAGGTGGAGAGGCAGGGCAATGACATCATGCTGTTCACCCCATCCAATCAGAGAATGCTTTGTTCAGAAGGTGCAAAAAATGATCTGAATGGTCCTTGCAGACATGGGAGTAAAGCTGGATACACACTATACAACTTTTGTTGTCAGATTTCCTTTAGATTTACCTTTTCTATGTAGTGCAAGGGCCTGCCAGATTGCATACAAATTGAAAGTGTTTAGGTTTGACCTCATATTATATGGTTTTGGTAAATCTAAAGGAAAAAGTCTTCAGAAAATCTTATAGTGTGTATGGCCCATTAGTCACACATGTGCAAGTCACAAGCAAGTCTCAAGTCTTAACCTTCAAGTCTCAAGCAAGTCCCAAGTTACTGTGGCGAAAAGCAAGCAAGTCAAGTCGAGTCCCTGCTAGAAGTCAAGTAAGTCAAGTCATTTATTTTGGTCAAGTCACAAATCAAGTCAAAATACTGATCTACCCCAATTTTCACCTTTAAATCAGTTAAAAGTCAGTGGTCAGGAAAGGTTTTGTTTTATTTTCAACATTAACAAAACTGCTTAGTGCTTTTTTCTTGGCATATTAAAGAAACACTTTGAATGACCAAACAGCTCAAAATCCTTCGTCCGGTCATGTTTCAACACCACAGTCACTAAAAACATGTTAAATATTTCCATTGTTAAACAGCCAGTGTCCTAAAAATCAGAACACACTGAGGTGTTTTAAGTGACTGTGGTGTCAGAAACATAACAGGCACATTCATTTTGCTTTAACACATCTTGAGAAAATGCAAATATTTAATAACTTAAAAAAGTAAAGTAATTTCGAGTCATATGTCTCAAGTCAAAGTCAAGTCTCAAGTCATGAATACCAAGTCAAAGTCAAGTCGAGTCTCTTATTAATTTTAGTCAAGCAAGTCTCAAGTCCTCAAACTGGTGACTTAAGTCTGACTTAAGTCAAGTCATGTGACTCAAGTCCCCCACCTCTGGGTCCTTGTGCTGATCGACTGATCCCTTGTTTTCATAATGCAGAAGGGCATCCACTCTACCCAACCCTCACCCAAACAAATTAAACTTTTGTTGAGATAAAATACAAACCCCTCACGGGTGACCTATGCCAATTGCAAGGATTTTAAAAAGCTTTGTAGTAGATCCCTACCTGTTTCTGCTCTGAAGAAATAGCGGTTTGTTTCACCATACCCTTTGCAGACTGATCCTGATCTGGTTCATTATAATCAGCTGGTGCATTATCAGTGTCCTGATGAGAAAAGTTGCAAGGCCTGCATACCTTTAATTTTCTATTGCTTACACTTTGACTTGTGTCTTAGTGCAGACTTCTGCAAAAACCCGTGAGCCAATCACACAAGCAGGAAATTACATTTTAACCACTTGCCGACCGCCGCACGACTATCTACGTGGGCGGTCAGCCCCTCACAGGCAAAGTGACGTAGGTCTACGTCGCTCGCCTGTGAGGGTTTAGGGAGCGAGCGCGTGCCGCCGGAGGCGCGCTCCCGCTCCCGCGTGGTCACGGACCCCCCCGCGCGCGTGACCGGCGGACCCGATCGCCGCCGGCCACTCTGCGATCGGCGGGGGAGAGGGAGATAGTCAGGCAGCTTGTGTAAACAAGCTGCCTGTCATTCTCCTCTCTGTATGAGAGCTGATCACATGGATCTACTATGTAGATCCATTGATCACTCTGCATACAGTTGAAGCCACAGCCAATCACAGTTAGAATCACGCCCCTAGGGACACACACAGCCCCTCCCTCTCAAATAAAGTTAACCCCTTCACTACCAGTGCATTTTTACAGTAACAGTGCATATGTATAGCACTGATTACTGTAGAAATGTCACTGGTAACCCCAAAAGTGTCAAAAATGTCAGTCAAGGGTCCGATCTGTCCGCCGCAATGTCGCAGTACCGCAAAAAAAATCGCAGATCGCCGCCATTACGCGTTAAAAAAAAAAACAACAAAAATGACAAAAATCTTTCCCTTTGTTAGTAAACGCAATAACTTTAGCGCAAACCAATCAAAATACGCTTTTTGCGATTTTTTTTACCAAACATAGGTAGCATAAAACAAATTGGCCGAAAATATTAAAAAATTTTGATTTTTACATTTTTTTTTGGGGGAATTTCATATAAAAAAAAGGGAAAAATATTGCTATTTTTGCAAAATTTACGCTCTTTTTTTGTTTATAGCGCGTGATCAAAAAATCGCACAGGTGATCAAATACCACCAAAAGAAAGCTCTGTTTGTGGGAAAAAAAGGACGCCAAATTCGTTTCGGTACAGCGTCGCACGACCGCGCAATTGTCCGTTAAAGTCACGCAGTGCCGAATCGCAAAATGCCCTCTGGTCGTTTAGCAGCCAAATCCTCCGGGGCTTAAGTGGTTAAGGGGAATGTTCTGCACACCAATGGTGTATGGAATGCTTTCAGGTTGCCATATTGCATTTAATTTTACAGAAATTTGCAATGGGCACATTGCTTAGTAAAATCATCACACAGTACACACACTAAACATTGTTAGACACACATTTAACCCCTTGATCGCACTACATTGTCATTAGTACAGTGACAGTGTATATTATTAGCACTGATCACTGTATTAGTGCCACTGGCGATGATTGTCAAGTCCCCCCTCAGTGTCAGATTGCCCGCAGCATTATCGCAGTCCCATTATAAGTTGCTGATCACCACCATTAGTAGTATTAAACATTTTTTTCAATATATCTACCATATTAGAGGCGTAACTAGAACCTTCAGGGCCCCAGTGCAATAAACCATGAAGGGCCCCCCGGACCCCTGGCCTTGGCCATTCCTTCAAGCCTGGGGCTCTTCCCACTGACCCTGGGGCCCTTTAATCTCATTGCGAGGCCCTTTATTACGGTCCCGCAGCGGGACCCTTTTACAAGTTCTGCAGTGGGCCCCCTTCGTGCCATCTTGGGGCCTCCCATCCAGGTGTACAGGGGAGCTGCACAGGCCCCCAGGAGCATGGGGCCTGGTTGCAATTGCAACCCCTGTAGTTACGCCCCTGTACCACAGTTTGTAGATGCTATAACTTTAATGCAAAACCAATCAATATACACTTATTTGGATTTTTTTTTTTTTTACCAAAGACATGTAGCAGTATACATTTTGGACAACATTTATCAAGAAATTAGATTTTTAACTTTCTTTTCATTGGATATGTTTTATAGCAGAAAATAAAAAATATTGTTTTTTTTTTTTTCAAAATTTTAGTTTACATAGAAAAAAAAATAGAAATCCAATAGTGATCAAATACCACCAAAAGAAAGCTGTGTGAAAAAAATTATATAAATTTAGTTTGGGTACAGCGTTGCATGAATGTGCAATTACCAGTTAAAGAAGCGAAGTGCTAAATAGCAAATAAATGGCCTGGTCATGAAGGTGGTAAAACCTTCCAGGAGCTGAGGTGGTTTAAATCACTTTGTGTGGATCTAGCCAGTGGTCACTGCAGGTAATCCCTGGCTGTGCAAACAGTCACCAATAACAGGTGTCAACAGCCTGTCATTGCAGTGTATGGGCTCAGCTGCCGAAGCTATCTACACTCAGCTGTCAATTTCAGCAACAGGGATCAGTAGATACTTGCTGCTGGGTTTCACAGCGTGGCAACACGTCCATGCAAATGAAGCCTTAGAGAATGGTGGTTCCTATAAGGTGCCGACTGAAGGGTGGATTGGGGGACTATGGGGGGAAGGGGGAACACACTATATTGTCAAAACTATTGAGACACCTGCCTTTACACGCACATGAACTTTAATGGCATCTTAGTCCATAGGGTTCAATATTGAGTTGGCCCACCCTTTGCAGCTATAACAGTTTCAAGTCTTCTGAGAAGGCTGTCCACAAGGTTTAGGAGTGTGTCTATGGGAATGTTTGACCATTCTTCCAGAAGCTCATTTGTGAGGTCAGGCACTGTGGACACGAAGGCCTGGCTCGCAGTCTCTGCTCTAATTCATCCCAAAAGGTGTTCTGTTGAGGTCAGGACTCTGTACAGGCCAGTCAAGTTCCTCCACCCCTAACTTGCTCATCCGTGTCTTTATGGACCTTGCTTTGTGCACTGGTGCGCAGTCATGTTGGAACAGGGAGGGGCCATCCCCAAACTTTTCCCAAACAGTTGGGAGCATGAAATTGTCCAAAATGTCTTGGTATGCTGTCGCCTTAAGAGTTCCCTTCACTGAACTAAGGGGCCAAGCCCAACAACTGAAAAACAACCCCACACCATAATCTCCCTTTCACCAAATTATTTGAACCATTGCACAAAGCAAGGTCTATAAAGACATGGATGAGCGAATTTGGGGTGGAGGAACTTGACTGGCCTGTCTGTCCTGACCTCAACCCGATAGAACCCCTTTGGGATGAATTAGAGCGGAGACTGTGAGCCAGGCCTTCTTGTCCACATCAGTGCCTGACCTCACAAATGTGCTTCTGGAAGAATGGTTAGACATTCCCATAGACACACTCCTAAACCTTGTGGACAGCCTTCCCAGAAGAGTTGAAGCTGTTATAGCTGCAACGGATGGGCCAACTCAATATTGAACCCTAGGGACTAAGATTGGGATGCCATTAAAGTTTACTTTTGGTAATGTAAATGTATGTAGAAGGAGAGAGAGAGAAGGGGGTCGGGGGTGGGATTTATCAACATGGGTTGCATTGGCATGATAGCTCTGGTCCTGCAGGGCTCACCTTAGTTAGAGTATTGAAGTTGGTGTTAGGGGTATCTTACCTATGCTGGGGACTAATTTACGCCTCCCAAATTAGAAGCTGAGTCACATCACCTTTACAACTGCCATATACAAATGTAGACTGTATGATAAATACGATATTCACATTTTACCCAAATACACTGGAAAAAACAAGGGCAGTGCCTGACTTCCCATTCAGATTTCCTCTCACTTCCTGTTGTGTCTCTGGTATAGGAAGTTAAAGGAAACCGTTTCCCCCAGTGGAACACAGAAAGCAAAAAAAAAAAAACTGACAGGTTTTTAACCATTCCCTATTCCATCCAAAACTAGAAAAAAAGTATTGCCTGTAGATAAACGACAGTGTAAAGTTTGTGGCATCACATTGTGTACTGTTCAGTCTGGCTCATTGTCTGGGAAGGAAGGGGTGCCATGTGGATATTTGCGTTCCTATAATATTTCACATTCTTTCTTCTTTGGCTCTCATTAGGAATTATATAATAAGCATTTAATTACTCTTCCTCTGCTTACTTCCCAGCTATCAGATGCCTACAGAGGTTGCCTCTAATTGAGTTAGGGCTTGTGTGATTAATTAGCTGGAGAGCTGTCAAGGTTGCTCATTGTCTGAGTGTGGGAGACTTGTACAGACTGGGGGTCCCAGCTGAGGAAAGTCATGTCAACACTCCAGCTGGAGCAATCATAGCGAGCACTCTGGCATGGCAACTATGGCGTATTTCGGCTGTTTTACAAAAACTGACAAAAATGAAAGGGTGTGCGTTGCCCCTATCAACCCAGCTGTCTACTGTCTAACCAAAACTGAAAAATATTGGCAATAAGGATACAACTCTGTCTTATGGTGGACATACACACTTTGATAAAGGATTGACTTACTTTCTGAATAATGTCTTCTAATATGAATAATTGATCTATAGTCGGCAACCCATAAGTAAGAGTCCACCATTAGGCTCACCATGTCTCCAATCAGTCAAGCCCTTGCACTACAGAGTTTTTGAGAGATCTGAGGTTCTCATTAATTATTATTATTATAATTATATCGAATTTATATAGCGCCGACAGTTTACGCAGCTTGAGGGTAGACAGTACAAATACAATACACTTTAATACAGAAACAATCAGAGGGTCCTGCTCATTAGAGCTTACAATCTAAGCAGGCACACATCGCCTGTAGGACAGCCTATTCATTTCAATATGCTGTTCTACCCTTGAGAAACACAGGGAAAGACGTCCTCGACTCCCTTTTTAAAAAAAACAAAAAAACAATTAGATTGTAATGTGTGTGGTAAGCTTTAAATATTTTTCCTGATACACTATGGGGGAACCAGAGATGGCCCTTGTCCTCATCCTCATCAACATAGGGACAAGGTGCTTTGCCAGGAAGGGGGTCACCACTGAGGTTATGTGGCCTGCTATGGTTCAGGAGGGGGGTGCACCCTCACCCCCCCCCCTTTTCCTGGACTGCCAGGCTGCATGCTTGGAAAAGGTACTGGTATGGATTTTGGGGGAATCTCACACCATTTTTTTGGGGAGGTGGGGTTTGACGTTGGGTCCCCCTTAAAATTCATACCAGACCAGAAGGGTCAAGCCACAAATAAAAATGTGATTTCCACTGACTATGCAACAGCAGTCACATTTGAAATTGCATTATAATGAACGGGGGTTCAATGTAAAGCCATCTATAATAGACTCAGTATATGCAAGTGATGCAAAAAATGACTTCCAATAATTAAGCTATTTAGGGGTTAAAGTTACCCTAATGCACCATTGTATTCTTTAATGCCTCCTTAAAGGCATTATAAACCTTCCTATCTGCATCCTGTTTTTTCACCAGCATAAAGATGTGCATTGACCATGTAGTCTCATGGTGTAATTAGTTACCCTGTACACACAGTCTATAGTGAAATAAATCTTCACGTTCCTGTTCCAGACATTTCTGTCTGTGTTCAAACAAGAGGCATGTGGCATGGCGCTGCACAGGTTAATGCATAACTTCTGTCTCTAGTGTAATAACTGACACTTCCTGTTAAGAAACTCCATATGCCACAATTGCTGGGTATCTCAGTCCAGTGTTCTGCAGATGAGAGCTAGAGAATAAACATGTGCATGACGAAAAATGTTGTTTAATTTTGTTTAGATTCGTTAATCTAGTTATTTTGTTTAGTTAAATTAGAATGATTTTTTCAATTCATATTTGGGATTCGTATTCGGAATTCGTATTCGGAATTCATTCTATGTATTTTTCGAATTTTCTTCGAATCTACTGATTTTTTTCTTGATTCGAACACTTCAACACTAAAAACTGATGCTACTACATGTGAGCCTATCATTACTGGATAAGGCAAGCAAACAACACATGTAATATATGTAAACTGTTACCTAGTTAAAACAACAAAAACATTTAAAAGTGTACAATGCCTTTAAATTTATTATTTAAATGCAAGTATTGTACCTGAATTTGACTTTCTGCAGTTCCTGTACAGTCGAGCTCAGACTGGGAAAAAGAGAAACAGCACAAGAAGCCAGTCAGTTGTGCAACAGTGCACGGAGCATGCTGATAGGAGGACAGAGGGATAAGCTCACGTGCTTACTGTTTTTCTTTTCCTTTTCTTTTCCTTTCTTTTCCTTTTCAGTCACATGGTGGGAATGGGGAGGTGACATTTAAAGCTGGCCACACACAAGTGTTTTGTTTAAAAGGTTTCTTTCAGGAACGTTCATTTTATTAACATGGATTTTATTAACTCTTTTTTTTTTAGAAACAGTGAGCTCAAATAAACTCTTGTTTTCGCAGTGATAAGAAAATGTAAAGGAGCAGGATTGCAAAATTTTTGGTTTTTGGTTTAGGGTTTAAAACTTTAAGTGTTACCAACCAGTAGTAAAAATGGCATCTCATGCCCTACCAGACAGGACTGTGCTGTATGACACAGCATTGCATATCTGAGGACTGGATGCACAGAAACACAGATCCTTTGGCAGCTCCCATATAATTATCTTTTTATTCATTGACGGCCCACTAACAGCTCACATTTTGGGCAATTCTTATTTTGACCAGTTTTTCCCAATACCTGCTGAATCAGATGAAATTCAAGCAGTGGATGGCTCAGCAAGCACAATTTAACTCAACAAAAGTCCATTTAAAAATCGACTAAACCGGGTAGAAAATTATTGGCAGCCTCAGTGTACTCAGAAAGCCGCAGGTGTCATGGCTGCCTGAATACAATAATTTCTAGTGGTAGTTGGTTAAAGGAGTACCCAAAATCAGCAATAAGAATCCCACTTGGATCAAAAGATTGTCGTTTTATTGGTAGCAGAACATGTTAAAGTCAACGTGTTTCGGGGGAACAGAGACTCCCCCTTCTACAGGGCATAAATTTTGCTATTCGTATCTGCAACCGACAGCAAAACAATGATCCTTGTGATTCAATGATCCAGTGAAAATTAGGTGAGTAAGCTGAATACAATAACTGGCAATTGATGTTCCTCAATGCACGCTGTTAGCATAGATGGGGAATTTAGTGATTTTTATTACATAAACACTTCAAAAAGGATTAGGCCCCTGTACTCTGCAGCGTACATCATGTGATCAGTGCCTATGCATTTCATCATGTGGGAGCACAAAGTGGCATTTTCTAAACTGTATGTACTAGAGAGCTCTTTTTGACCTTATGTTTTTGTTAGGGAGATGATTGTCAGGATGGGGAAGCTTAGTTCAGCTTCAGGTATGCTTTAAGCTTCGTACATACTGGCCAAATATCGGGCAAAATCAGCCGGTGCAGTAGAAACCAGCTGACATTCAGCTCATGTGTACAGGTACTTGTCTAACAGAAGCCAATCTCAGGACCGGCTTCTGACGAATGAGCATGCTGGAAAACCAGCAGCCAATCAGCATTTGAGCAGTGCTTTCAGCAAATGGCTGCGAGCGCTAACTGGTGTGTCCTGGTGTGGGGGCCATCCCCCTGTCAGAATATAATAGCACAGCGGGGAGATCACAGTACTAACATAGCATAGTTAGTACAGAGACCTCATTTTTTTCTTTGTTCAGCCCTCTGGGTTGAAGGAAAAAAAGACTTACTGTGTGTATAAGGCATAATTCTCCAGGGCTGGGGTCTCCAAACTTTCCAAAAAAAAAGGCCAGTTTACTGTCCTTCAGACTTCAGGAGGGCTGGACTGGTCAGTGAGGTTAGAAAAGGTCCCGACATCAGTGGAAAAAAATAATGCCCCATTGCTTGTTTAAGTGAGAGTAATTGCGCCCCATTATTAGTGTAAATAGGAGATATTGTGACCCATCGTTGCTGTCATTGAGTGGAATTGTGCCCCATCATTGACGTCATGGAGATGAATTGTGCCCCATTGTTTGTGTCAGTTGGAGGAATTGTGCCTCATCAAAGGTGTCATTGTTGGTATCAGTGAATGAAACAAGGGCCAGATAAAAGCAAGAAAAGGGCCATATCTGGCCCCTGGGCTGCAGTTTGGAGACCATTTCTTCGGGGCAGAGAAAAGGTGAAATCAGTCCCATGTCCAAATGTCCATGAAAAATGAATACTGAAGCTGTTGGACAAGCAGGCTGGAAAATGTATGTTGACTTATCAAAGGAATTCAGTGAACACAAGAGATGCAGCTAGATGCACATGCATATTATGTTGCATTATATGAGGAAAGGGGGAAAGTCACATGGTCCTCCATACCGAGCAGTCCTAGGTTTTTTAAGCCTCTGGAGGGCAAAGGGGGTTACATTTCAGAAGTTGGTGAGAACTAAAGCAAAACTTTTTTGATTTTGCATGGAATAGGCTAAGCAAAACTGCTTTTGGTGCCTACAGACTATGCCTAAGACTATGACTAAGCGAAGGTAAATTCATGAAACGCGTCAAATACTATGTTCTTATCCCCTGTCTCTGACTGTATCATGGACTGTACTATGGATTGATTTTATTATTTTTTGAATTCTCAATAAAACGGATTTCATACTTCATACTTTCAAACAGGAGTGCGGTTGCCTTCCTCTCTACGTAACATAGCTGTCTGGACTGCGGATCCTAGCTGCACCCCGCTTTGATCGTTGGGACTGTTTCCTCACCTGAGCGGTTCTCCCTTTTCTCTATCGATTTGTGACTATGGTTGGACAGGGAAAGGATGTGATGTCTGCAAGCCATACATGGCCATACCAGACATTGTCTGCCCAAACTTTCTCAATATAAAGTCCAATGGCGAGGTTGGGTTCTTTGGTCCTAAAAGGCCAGTGAGAGGGTGTTTGATAAGCGCTACAGTTATAAAAATGCCTGATAGTTAACTTTTCAATCTATGACCACTGTAACAGAGTTCAAACCTATAAGTAGGCCCAAGGAGTCATAATACTCTTAGGCCCCTTTCACACAGGCGGACCGTTCAGATCCACCTGTCCGTTTTTTTGGCGGATCTTAACGGTCCCCCCATGCATCTCTATGGGGGATCGACATGTCCGCTGACACCCGACCCGATCCGATCCGTCAAATCTGGACGGATGGAAACCCTATTTTCCATCCGTCCAGCGGATCCGTTCCCATCCGATTTCCCCCATAGAGATGCATGGGGAACTGACAGCTGTGTCTCCGCACACAGCGCGGAGACACAGCTGTCCTCCTGCTGCTCAGCGGGGGATCGGCGGCTTGATCCCCCGCTGAGAAAACGGAATCCGTCCGACGGATAGTGTGAAAGGGGCCTAATGGACATTTTGAGGGCAATAGTTCCACCACTGCTAACACTGGTCAAACAACTGACCCATTAAGACCAAATAATACATGTACTGCTATACCACAGAAACTATTGAGGGCTGAAGTGCATGCTCATGGGGATTTATTATTACCATGGCTGTACGCAAATTCTGGGTGTCCTGCAGCATGCTCTCCACAGCAGTCAAAACATTACCTTTCCAGTTATCAACAGGGGGTTATTCTGTAATGGCTCTCCATATTAAACCAACGTGTAGGCTGTTTCTGCTTTCTGCATGCGGTAAGTGGATTGCCAAGTGTCAGTAGATATTAAATCAAACACATGCACACCTTGGGTGACTTCATTCTAATAAAAACAAAAAACTGAGCTACAGTCGAAAAGCACTTATTGATTTTTGGAATGGACATACATGGTAGAGAGATGGTGTCCTGAAGAAGTCATAAAACCTGGTGACATTTCTAAAACTGATGAAGCAATTCTTCCATACAGCCTAGTGCCATGGACCAAAAAGAAGCACGTTAAAGAGATACATTATGATTTTACATTTAAAATGAGAGCTTGCCCCTCTTGATCAGACACAGCTGGCAAATATGTATGTACTAAATTACTTGCAGAAGTACCGTAAGAAACCAATTGTGTTCAAGCTGCGGGGCTGTGAGATCATGAGCCCACTTTTGGCTTCGTTTTGGAATTGCTACTTTTACTTTGTGGAAATATTCTGACACAACCCTAATGTGCGTGAGGAATAAATGCCTCTTGTGCGTATATTATTTATTACTATGTTGATAGGTTTAAAAAAATAACTGTCTGACAGCTTGGCTTTAGCCTTTTTCTCGGGAGAGTAATCCCTGTAATTGGCAATTAGGGGTAATCAATGAGTAATAATGAACTCTCATGGGCGTAGAAGACCTTACCATCAATCACACAGGTTTTTAAGAATTCTTGGCTCTGACTGTGACCAAATAAGGGAAAAAAGCGATCTCTTGTAGTGCGTTATAAACGCCATAGATCACTGATCTGACCTAAATTCAGAAATCAAAGTTTTACCCATGTATGGCCTGCCTGTCCAACTGTCATCTAAACTTATGGGCACCATTACAGGTCCTAGTAATGCAGATTTCTTTTTTGGTGACTGTTCCTGTAAGCAATAATCAATATGGTTCACTAGAGATAAGTGATGGAAAGGACTGTTCAGAAACAGCTAAAAATATTACAGGCAGGAAAGGTAAGGACATTTTGTGCAATTCAGATTTCTGCACTCTTACAACGGTGCAGGAAACTAGCACAAGTGACGTGCCACAGTAACAGAGTAAGTAGACCCGTTTCAGGTCCCTTTCGCCACCTATGCCAGTTTCTATTTTACAGTGAAAAAGAAACAGGTGCAGGTTCTGCAACTAGTTAACTAAGAGACCGTGCCAGTTCTCAGTATAGAAAACTGCCGCGGATCCCCACCAGATCAGACCATTATAGCATAGAACAGGGATTCCGCCTCTTTCATTAATTGGGACCATCATTTTCTCCATTTACTCTGTTTAGAAGATTGCCCCCCCCTTTCTTAATTCCCCTATTGTCTCAGGCCCTATCACCATGGTCCTGCCACTATTTACTTATGGAAGCCATCTTTTGGGTACACTTTTTATTTGTTGGTGCCATCTGGACCTTACATGGAATATTATAAATCATTGGCAATTTGAACTTAAAGTGGTTGTAAAGGTTGAAGGCTTTTACGTTCATGAATTCTATGCCTGAATGTAAAAACCTTTAGTGCCCAGCTCCCCCCCTCAGCCCCCCCTAATACTTATCTAAGCCCAATCTTGATCCAGCAATGTGCAGGATACCCAAGGCTCTCCCCAGTCTCTCCTTTCTGATTGCCTGAGATGCAGCAGCAGGAGTCATTGTCTCCCACTGCTGTCAATAACAGCCAGGGAGGCAGAGCAGGGGCGGGGCTGAGCCATGCTCTCTGTGTCTTATGGACGCAGAAAGCTGGCTCGGGAGCGAGCACACACGAGTGCCCCCACAGAAAGTGGCTTGCTATGTGAGCACTCGGCAAGGGGAAGTAGCCCAGAGAGCCAGCGGAGGACCTGAGAAGTAGAGGATCAGGGCTGCTCTGTGCAAAACCACTGCACAGAGCAGGTAAGTATGACATTTTTATATATATATATATATATATATATATATATATAAAGCTTTTTCCTTTACAATTACTTTAAGTGGTTGTAAAACCTTAAGATTTTTTTTGCCTTATTGCATTCTATGCATTAGGGTAAAAAACCCTCTTTGCCTGGGACTCCCCCAGCTCCCCCTTATAAGTACCTGAGCCTCATCACGATCCAGTGCTGTGCATGAGAGCAGCAGCTTTCCTGACTCTGTGCCTCCTGACAGGGCAGATTTATAGGAGCAGGAGCCATCGGCTCCCGCTGTTGTCAAGCAAACTCTGTGATGTGGGCGCGGGGCCTATGAACGCAGGCTTCCTACGGGGGACACTCTATGAAGAGGAGGAGCCAGGAGTGCCCTGGAAGCTGGAAGACCCTGGAGGGGGAGGATCGAGGCTGCTCAGAGCAGGTAAGCTTGATATGTTTGTTATTTTAGTAAAAAAAAAATAAAGGCTTTACAAACACATGATAAATTCTTAGAAGCTTATAAAATGTTAAGAGTGGACTTAGCATCTGATGTATTTTTCACGTTAAATGTATGCATTCAAAGTGATCTGTTAGTGTAATACTTATGTATTACACTAACACATACTGTATTAAAGCGGAGTTCTGGCCTCAAATACTTTTTTTAACTAAAAATACCCCTATAATACTAATCCATCGCCCTTTACAGAACCGCTATTCTCATACTTACAAGGTGTACAGTATTGGATTTTAGTAAAAATCTTAATTTTAAAAATGCTGTCTGGGCGCGGCCATCTTGGATGTGGGCATCTGAAGCCGCAGTGTAATCTGCTGTGTCCTTCTTCCAGGGAGTGTTCTGGGAGTTCTTCCTGATTCCAGCCTCCTGGGAGTGATGACAAACCGCTCCCAGGATGCAATGCAGAGGCGGAAGTGATGTCGGTGGCCGTGGCCACAGAGGGGGGAGAAGGAGGAAGTACAATCAAAAATGCCCTGAAAATAAGGTAAGGGACCCCCGAAAAAAATTTAAAATGCCCAATTGTTGATCAGCATAGCGAGCACTCCAGGAATCACTAAAGTTGTAAAATAGGCCGGAACTCCGCTTTAAGTATGAATTAGAGATCACAGTATTTCAGTATTTCCCCTAATAAAGCCTTTATTTGCTTTTCTTTCCAGAAGGATGTAGGCATCTTTGTTCAGGCATCATCCAGGGTTAGCATCTACTTTCTGGGCTGAGATGCTGGCTCAGAGATGACATGATCATGTAAATCCTGGTTCCTGAATAGTTCTTGGCAGACAAGCCCCTGCTACAGCCTCTCACCTTATGACTTGCTACACCATTACAAGATTACAGTGTCTTCTCCAAAGGAGGGGAAACTGAGGAGGGGAGACTGATGAAATGCTTCCTTCAGCCTGCAGTAAACTGATGACATTATCTCAGTTAAGGCAAAATCACTTGACTAGAGCTTAAAGCGGAGTTCCAGCCACATACACATTTTTTACCTAAAAATACCCCCCTAATCCTAAACTAACCCCAATTACACTAACACTAACCCCACATTACAGTAGTGCACAGTAAATTAATATAGATAAAATCTTACCTTTAAAATTGATTGAAGAGCTCGGCCATCTCCGTTGTGGGCGTCTGAAGCCGCTGTGTCCCCCGCTGTGATTTCAGCTACCCAGAATGCGGATCGCAATCTCGCGCATGCGCAGTAGATTGCGATCAGCAATCAGAGTAGCGGCCGGCCATTTGCAATGCATCCTGGGATTGATGACGCTCATCTCCCAGGACGCAATGCAAAGGAGGAAGTGACATCGGGGGCCGCGGCCGCACTAGGAGGAAGAGGAAGGAAGGTAAGTTAATTTTCATTAAAAACAACATAAGTGAAAACAAAAAAAATATTAACTATCCAATTCTTTTTCAGGTTTGTTTACTCTACCTGATGCTGTAAAATTTCTTTTTAGGGTGGAACTCCGCTTTAAGGACTGCTTTTTAAAGGGTCACTGTCATGAAAAGATGATGGAAACCTCTGGCTTTCATACTGGTGCTTTGTTTTCAATGAATCATTGACCTTGAAATATGAAAAAAATAAGGAGGTCTGGCACTTTTCTGACACTCATTTGAAGAAAGCTTGTTCTGGGTATGTGATTCAAAAGGACTTATTTGTCTTGTTTTTTTTCTTGTTAAAATTAACAAACATGTTATACTTACCGGCACTGTGTAATGGTTTTGCACAGAGTAGCCCGGCTCCTCCTCGTTTCAGGTCCTTCTTCAGTGATCCTGGCCCCTCCCTTCCCTTAAGTGCACCCCAGCCGAGCCGCAGCTACCTATTCAGGCATGGAGCCGCGGCCTGGCCCCACCCCCCCATTGGCTCACTGAATTTTATTGAGAGCAGCAGGAGCCAATAGCGCCATGCTGCCATCTCAGCCAATGAGGAGGGAGAGTCTCGGGCAGCTGAGACACTCCTGCAACATCGCTGGATCAAGATCGGGCTTTTTATCTTAATGCATAGAATCCAATAAGATAAAAAAAAATTTCTAACTTTACAACCACTTTAGGTCAGACAGAGCCAGGCAACAAGCAGTATGAGAAGAAGACCAGCAATGGTAGCCTTCATACTTCCCTTGTGACAGAGTCACTTTAAAGATAAAAAGCACTATAATTTTTTTAGAATGATACTGTTTCTCTGTGCTCTAACAAGTCAGAAATTTGGAAATACAGTATAAGAATATATTTAAAGAGTGACTCCACTTTTGTTGAGAAAAAAACATTCCCCTCTGGGTGACCTCCGTACATTCCAAAGATTTTAACAAACTTTGTTGCGGATTCCTACCTTATGTTATTCTGAAGGAATTGCTGTGTGTTTGTCTGTGTCCATGTGGAAAGTAACGCTAATGGAAGTGATTTCATCATCATAAATCAGCTGCTGCACCCGCAGGGCTCTAAAGTGGCAAGGTCCGCCTCCCTTTAGATGTGATTTCCTACTGGGAGTATCTCAACAAAAATTACATTTTTTGTTGCAGGGGATGCCTGAAATCTGACTTGTATCTTAGTGCAGACTTCTGGGAAAATCAGTGAACCAATCACACAAGCAGGAAATGATGTTTCTGGGGTGTGGTCAGTATACATTCTGTGTACAGAACAGCTCCAGGCAGCCATATTGCATTGCAATTTCAGAAAATTACAACAGCTGCAGATTGAAAAGGAAAGGTCATTTTTAATAACATTCAATTACAATATGACTTGAGTCGCAATTGTATACGCTATATTATTTTTTTTTATTTGCTTTTTTTTCCCACAGAAGTGGAGTAACCATTTTAATTTTTTTAAGGAAGACGTCCTGAGAAAACAAGTAGGCTGCCTTTGCTCACCTCTTCTGAAAATACTGGTTGTCTGACTGTCATGCTTGTTCAATAGCATCAGTACTAGGAAATTAACCTAGAACAAGTATGCAGATCAGAAGTTTTCACTTCACTTGACTTTCAAAATGTACCAGTGTCGCTACCGTCAGTATTTTTATTGGCAGCCAGTAAAAAATGGGCATTTTTCTCCTGCCAGTAAATGCCAATGACAGGAAAAGGTTTCCAGTAAAAAATATGGCTGTGATGCTTGGCTTGGAACCAGAGACGGGTGAGACCATTAAAGTGCCTGCTACAGTGACCCGTCCCTAAGCTAATTATTCTCTCTCTCTCTCTCTCTCTCTATATATATATATATATATATATATATATATATATATCTCTATATATATATATATATATATATATATATACAGTGTATATATATATATATATATATATATATATATATATATATATAGAAAAAATAATACATTATTTTGTTTTTGCTTTAATAGCTACTTTAGTCACATTGTTAATTGCATATTGTACTTGTTTGTAGCCTAAATACTGACATTTTCACTTAAAACTGTAATTTTGTAACCTTTGGAAATGTCAGTAAAAACTTTGCTGTGCGAGTAAATTTTGGGTGTTGTATTCAGTAAATTTCAATCCGGTAGGTTGGCAACACTGAAATGTACGTTTGGTAGGAGATCAGCAATGGCTGCCACTGTATTCCTCTAAGTGCAGGTTTCATTTTATGCAACCATGTCCCATAAGAGAAAGTCTTAGCAAGTGTGCACCTGTAAAGAAGTGTAGCCAGGAGCTGGCTAATATTGCCTGCATATTCAGGAGACATTTTGCAGTATTGCTACAGTTACACTGTTTTCTCCTAGTGCTCAGCCCGGACTCCATGTCATCACATCCTAAAGTCAGGATGAAGGAGAACTAAGAGTGGAGCAAAGCATCTAGGGACACGTAGTCCAAGGAGCCAAGGTTTATATTAATTTGGACTGTTACGGATTACAAATCCGATCCGGCTAAGGAAATAGAACAGAATGCAGGGAGGGGATATACGAAGCCTACAGGGGGACAGAATCACTCTCTTGGGACCACACAGCACATGAAGGGAGGAGGTGGGTGGAGCCATTCTAGGTGCCGAGGAGGACGAGGATGATCCTCCTCCTGCTGTGCATGCTGGGTCCCCTCTGCTCAGGACGTCACCGGTTGCTAGATGCCAGTCGGCTGGCCTTCTTAGCAACCAGTACAGCGCAGAGCCACACCAAAGCAGCCGGCGCCCGCTCCTGGCGGAATACGGAGGGGGGAGGTGCCCTAGACCACCAGGTAAACTAATCTGGCCTGGGGGGGAACAGATC
The DNA here is from genome assembly GCF_965119305.1 of Pelophylax lessonae. Classification (NCBI taxonomy): domain Eukaryota; kingdom Metazoa; phylum Chordata; class Amphibia; order Anura; family Ranidae; genus Pelophylax; species Pelophylax lessonae. The sequence continues at coordinate 37,177,515 of NC_138778.1, read as the reverse complement.
ATTGCCACCCTGTGTGTGGGGCCCCTTGGCAAGTGGGGCCTCGGGCAACGCCCCCGGCGTGCCCATTCGGAAAGATGGCCCTGTGTAGCACCCTCCTAGGTAGGTGCTAGTGAGAGAGTATAGTTTTTAGCTCTGTCTACTTTCTAGAGGGGCTGCAGGCAACCTATATTGCTCTTTGCTTTCCAGAGAGCAGGATCTGTTAGTGAGGTCTGCAAAATGTGCTCAGTATGCGATTCATTGTGTCTAGAGAGTGTTTCACACTGGTCCAATAGGGAGGCATGTTGGACAGTGGGAGGAAACCTGACGAATGGATGCATAGGCTTTGATACAGTCCTGGTGATTGGCAGAGGAGGGTCCCCTCTGTGCATTCTGGGATACTGTATAAAAGCCAGGAGCACATGTGTTGTGGGGTCTTTGGCTGGAGTGCAGAGTCCCGGAGGGAAGGGGACGGCTGCCTCCTCCACTGTAGCAGTGGCACGTGGTCGCAGGTGGTCGTCCTGAGGGCCAGAGGAACAGAGCTGAACCCAGAGGTCCAGGAGAGCTGACTAGAGGGGAGACACTGGAGACCCTGGAAAAACAGTATTGTGAGTACAGGGCTCGTGTCAAGGGGCCTGACCTGAGGGGGCCACCCTAGGAGTAGGATAGTCAGTGGACGGGTGTCCGCAGTCAAGAGAGAGGATACTGAGGAGAGTGTCCTGAAGATAACACATAGTTCATCAAGTCATCTTAAGAAAGAGACTCAAAACTAAATTCACCCCAGTGGCAGAGTGAATCAACAGCCTGGCTGTAGCTAAAGATAGAGGTCCTCCAACATTGTGAATAGTTAATTCGGAGTATCCCACTATTCCCTTCTCCCATTCCTAATTTATAACGAAACACAAAAACAACCACATACCCCTGGACTGGTTACTGGAGCGAGCCGAGGAGGAGTAGAGAGAGACTGTGCATATTAAAGCGGAGTTCCACCCAAAAGTGGAACTTCCGCTTTAGGGAGTCCTGACCCCCTGACATGCCACATTTGGCATGTCATTTTTTTGGGGGGGGGAGCGGGTACCTAGTTTTGACAGGTACCCGATCCCCCTTCCGCTCGGAGCGCCGCGGCGCCCTGAACGGAAGTTCTCCTCTCCCCCTCCCTCCCTGCAATCTTCTGGGACACGTCAGAGGTCCCAGAAGATTGCCGGCCAATCAAGACGCGCAGCGCAACTCGCGCATGCGCGGTGGGTACCCGGCTGTGAAGCCGCAAACTGTCACAGCCGGGTGCCCACAGCAGTGATGCCGAGGGAGAGGATCGAGGCTTCGGGCGGCCGCATCGCTGGACCGTTGGACAGTGAATGGCTGGAACTCCGCTTTAAGGTTGCTAATGGTAACTCAGGGGGACCCGAAAATGTGAAATCTGGCAGTCCTCAAGGGGGCAGTGCTACATTTGCTACAGGTCAGGGCAACCAGTCGGGTACAGAATCTTTAAGCGGCCCTCACGGGGGTAGCACTACAGGAGAAGTAGAGTACCTCTCCTGCCATCTGTGCCTTTCTGTTACTGAGGAACTACTGCCCCCTTGAAACTGACACTTCCTGGAGTGTCAATCTCCTGGGTCCCCCTTGGCTCTTATTGGTTTCTCCCGATGACTTCCACTTAATACAGGAGACAATAGGGATGTAAAGGTCAGGAGAAGAAACCAGTGAGAGCCGTGGGGGGAAAAGGAGATTGACACTCCCAGAAGTTTTGGTTTCCCAGCAGACTTCGAGGGGCAATTAATCAGTAATAAATCAGTGTTAAGCAGCCTCGGGAAAAGAAGAGGTGGGAGTTCCATTTACTTATGTGATGGGAGTATGAGGAAAGGAATAGAAGGCAATAATCCGCAGCAACCATTGTCTACGTCAAGTTCAATATTTATCCTGCCTTGCGAAGAATAACAGAAGAAACCTTGACCAGCTGCATTAGGCAATGACTACCTTTCTTTTATTCTTTTATAAACACGGCTTATAAAATTCAAAGGATATTATTTATTTCTACGCTATTGAAGTGCAAATAAACCAGCTTGCGTGTGTAAGGGGATTCTCACATCCCAGATGTGTTTTGCTTTCACCGACATCCACACATTCCATCACGGAACATTTTCAAGATAAGTCATGTAATAAAAGGGACATCTCCAGATAAAAGGATACAGTATATTTATACAGAATCATACAAAATGGGAGAAATATGTGCGCTGCCATTGCTCACCTCCTCCCAAAAATTATACTTGACTGGCTATCATCTAATCAAATGGCTTTAATACTTTCTGAGTGACTCACCTAGCATGCAGCAAGTGTAATCAGGAGTTAGAATCCTTGCTCCATGTAAGCTCAGTAGCCACTCTAATAAAAGAAAAGTGCAGGATACTAAAAAAAAAAAAACATACATACTCACCTAAATGGCTGCAGAACCTATCCGAGCTGCCGCTGTCCCCCATCGATTCTACACCGATAACTGATCAATTAAAGACCACTGATCGCTCAGTTACATCTGGTTTAAAAAAGGCATAAGTCCATCTACCGTAGTTCAACCAATAAAAAGGATAAAAATCATACAATCCCATATACACAATCCTATACTCACAGCTGATCCAGAGGAAGGCAAAAAACCCCAGCAAAGCATGAACCAATTTGCTACAGCAAGGGAAAAGATTCCTTCCTGGCACCCCGAGAGGCAATCGGATATTCCCTGTATCAACTTTACCCCAGTTATATTACGTACATTTAGGAATGCATCCAGGCCTTTTTCAAAGCAATTTACTGAGCTGGGCAGAACCAGCTCTTGAGGGAGTCTATTCCACACTTTACCAGCTCTTACAGTGAAGAAACCTTTCCGTAATTGGAGATTAGGGGGTCAATTCACTAACGCAGGGATTCCCAAACTACGGCCCTGCAGCTGTTGAAGAACTACACATCCCATGAGGCATTGTAAAACTCTGACATTCACATACATGACTAAGCATGATGGGAATTGTAGTTCCTGAACAACTGCAGGGCTGTAGTTTGGGAATCTCTGCACTAACGTTTACTACATGCCATAAAACAGTCACGTGACTAATTTGCCTAAATTATTGCATGCGGTAAAAAAAGGGAAATTCATTAAAAAATCGACTATGCGGTACTTACTACAAAATGAAAAATGTGCTGGTAAATATTGCCAAAATACCATGTGGTAATCTCTTAAATCCAATTTACAAACGGAACAGAGAGTAAAAAAGCATGTGATATTTATCACCAGGGTTTTGCTGGCAGTATCAAATACAGTATTTATCAGAACAGTGTGGGGGTTCCCCCCCCCCAACAGCTGGTTGCTAAGGAGTGGGTCGGGAAGCCTGCCGCCGTGTCCTTAACAACTGATGACTCATCAGCCTGGTGTGGTTCAAGAGGGGGAGGGGCATTCGCTCTTCCCCTCCCTTTTCTGACCTTCCGGGCTGCATGCTCGGATAAGGAACTGGTATGGAATTTGGCAGGGACTCAACTTTTTTTTTTGGGCATGGGGTTTCCCAGACCCGAATGGCCTGGTATGCACTGTTTTTTTTCCATAAGTTTTAATGGCCGGCATGCTTTCTTTACATTCAGCTGCCAATAACGCACAATTGTTTCTGCATGCGTTATTTTGAAGCATTTTTTTCAGCGTTATTTAACTATTAGTGAATTGACCTCTATATCCCTTTTCCTGCAGACCTAAAGAGTGCCCTCTTGTCCTCTATGATGACCTTAAAGTGAATAGCTCAACACCAAGTTCACTATATGAACTATTTATGTATTTATACATGTTGATCATATCCCCCCTAATCTCCTCGTCTCAAGAGAAAATTAATTCAATGTCTTTTTTGAGAACTGGTGCCCAAAACTGAACTGCATATTCCAGATGAGGTCTTACTAATGATTTGTATGGGGGGAAAATTATATCTCTCTCTCTGCAGTCCATACCCCTCTTAATACAAGAAAGGATTTTGTTTGCTTTGGAAACCGCAGCTTTGCATTGCATGCTATTTTTAGACCACATTCACACTGGTACGACTTGGACCGCAACTTGTCAGCCTGACAAGTCGCGGTCCTCACGCTCCCATTGTGTAGTACAGGAGCCGTTCTAATAGGAGCGACACAAGTCGCTCCGACTTAGAAAAAGGGTCCTGTACTACTTCAGGGCGACTTGGAGGCGACTTGCATTGACTTACATTATGTGAAGTCCGTGCAAAACGCGCTTAAGTCGCGCTGCACGCGACTTCACAGGTTGCCCCCTAAGTCGGAGCAACCTCATGTGAACGGAGGCTCAAGCTTATGATCTACCAAAACACCCAGATCCTTCTCTACCATTGATACCCCCAGTTGTACTCTCCCTAGTATGTATGATGCATGCATATTTTTTGCCCCCAAGTGCTTAACTTTACATTTACATCAAAAATTACATACATCAAAATTAAACCTCATCTGCCATATAGTTGCCCAATGAAAGTGCATTGAGGTCAGTTTGTAAGTTGGAGTCATCCTGTAAGGAAGTTATTCCACTGCATAGCTTGGTGCCATCTGCAAACACTGAAATTATACTTTTAATGCCAGACCCTATATCATTTTTTAAATATAATAACAAGTAAGAGTTCCAAAACTGAAAACCTTGGGGTACACCACTGACAACCTTAGTTAATTCAAAGTAAGAATCATTAACCACTACTCTCAGGTCCACTCTGAGCACAATGGCACAGACAGTAATGAAACATTTTTTAAGTACTTTTGGTCAGGGCTTTATTTTTTTCAGCTGGAACTTGGTGGAACTTAGGTCCACCACCTCTGACTAAGGCCTTCTGCTTCACGTTCACCAACATCACTTGTAAACACAGAGGTCCGGCTTCTGTGTTTACAAGTGACAGCTTGTCTCCCAAACGCACCCACAGATCTGATCTCCTGAGTGGCTCCCTGAGTGCAGAATGGAGACAAGGGGGCTCCAGGTGCCTGGGGTGCAGTGAAGATGCCGACACCCCCTCTGGATGATCTCCCTGCAAGTGAGAGAGGCGGAGTTACAGTGTACTGTGCTGAATGGGTGCTTAACGCAGCAACAAAAAAAGTAAGACATGTGGAAGATGGTAAAAACAAGCACCTCTAAGTGCAGTAAGGTGCCTGAGGTGCAGTGCAGATGCCGACACCCCCTCTGGATGATCTCCCTGCAAGTGAGAGAGGCGGAGTTACAGTGTACTGTGCTGAATGGGTGCTTAACGCAGCAACAAAAAAAGTAAGACATGTGGAAGATGGTAAAAACAAGCACCTCTAAGTGCAGTAAGACCGTGTATTTTATTAAACCCACAACAGGGCTACTTACAATAGATTAGTAAAAAAACAATCACATCAATAAGTGTAGATGTGGATGTAGAGGTATGCAGCTGTGGAAGAAGACTGAACTTTGCACTTTGTATGCAGCGCACCTTGAACTGTGCATTGTACATAATAGGGCAATATCCTTTGAGAATGTCTTGTATGACGAAACGCGTCAGTTCTCACCATAGACAGCCTGATTTGCATGCCTATTACTTTTGCTTGTACCGCTGGATGTTTGTAAGTGCATTTCTGTTTATTTACTAAATTGTTCTTAGCGGATTCACACTATGTTTGCCTCCTTTGGTCTATATCTTTATGTCATTGGTTGATGAAGAGCATCATTCTCCCTCCATTCCACCTGACACTTACCATTTGGAGCATCCGGGGTTACAGCCTAAGTCGGAGGAATCCAGGATCTACCTCGTGAGCCTTACGTGACCCATATACTGTATGGTAGTGTGGGTCTACAGTATCCGGTGAGCGCATATCTATTTCCCCCTGATGGTGTTGGGATCTGGCAACCACTGTGACCACACACATCACCTTGGATATTAACTTCACCTTCACATATTAACTCTGTACGTAAAGCACTACTGGTATTTAATGCCTCTTCCTCTGTTTGTGAATTTTGATTATACCCACAATTTGGTGTGGATGTGTAGGGGGGAGGGTTTTTTGGGGGGTCGTTGTTGAGTTCCTGTACCTTTTTTCTGAGAAAAAATAGACCTACTTTTGGGGTAGGATGAGAACAATGCTGAATCACAAAATTAGAAAAGGCATGTTACAAATTAGTTTCAAAAACTGTCAAGCTACTCTATATCTATAGCTATACCCATTCTCAGACAGCGAAAGCATCAGCATTACAGCCAGGTAACCAACAATCTCAGAAGGAAAGATAAGCAATGGTAGCTTACATAATTCTTTCATGACGGGTTTTCCTTAAGGCATATATATATATATATATATATATATATATATATATATATATGTAGATATCAGAGAGGAAGGAAAAGACACTGAGACATCATGATCACACCTTAGTAGAATACAGTATATTGTTAGCCTTCACATGCTGAAAACAATGAGCGATCATTTTCATGGCTGTAAAATATATCTGTCTGAATCCCCCAGACAAATGGTCAGACCCCCGCCTGTGGGACCTTCGTTCTGTTAGTTTAAGCCCCATCCGCCCTTGTCCATCTCACGGATGTTATTTTTGTCATACGGGCTTTGTGTATAAGCTGAGGATTGCCACCAAGAGCCAGAGGAGCACATAGATACAATATGTCCCAGTGGTACTGGTCCCTTGTTATCTCTGTGACAGTGCTACTTCTATAATTATGCTAGTGGGAATTTTTAGGAAACACAGCAAAACCCCATGTGACTGGGACCTCTGCATACAGTAACAAAGAGGGATCCTAATTCAAGTTGCCTTTTTTTAATGTGAATGTATTTTCACCATGCACTAACTTTGTTTCTTTATCTATTATAGTTAGGACAAACACAGTAAAATAAAACAAAAAAATAATTTTAATATTCAGGTAAATAACAAATACAGCATATTCGTATTTAGCATTCAGCTTTTGAAAGTGGTACTTTCCTTTTTCTTAACAGGGCTCAGTAGCTCAAGCTGAAATTCACACACATGCACACACACACTCATTCATACTACTATATGAAGAACTGTGACTCCTACACCTGCACCTCCCTCCTCACCTCCGACCAAGGTTTCAATAGGAGACATAGGCATATGAAAGAAGATAACACTGCTTTGCCCTCTACTTAGAGAAATCCACATATTAGTAATATAATAAATGTTTATTTTTAAAACAAATATTGCATATCGGTAGTAAACAAACAGATAAAAAAACACGTTTAAAATTATATGAATTTAAAAAAAAAAATGCATAAATAAATTTGATCAACGATTACAGCTTCCCTTTGAACAAAAAATATTTCCTTTCCCACCAATAGTCACAGTGCTTGAGTAAAAAATAAATAATACAAATAGAAAAACGTTTTGGGACTTTATATGAGGCATAGCCACCTTCGGGCTAAATGCCTCCATCCCTGGATCATAGAGAAGCATTGGGGAAGGGGGGAAAAATTAAAAGGGGGGTATACTAGGCAATAGATATAAATTGTAACATATGGTCAACTCAATGAAGTGTGGACATTCCACAACATATTCATAATATAGTAACATAATAACAAAGAACTAGTTGCCTAACATCCCAGAAGGCTGGGAAACATGGGATAAATAAAGGGGGGAGCAGGTGGGACTTTAAATGAAGTGCATACAAAGGGTTGGGATGCAAAGGACTCATATAGGTATAAAGGTGGGTCCACAATAAAATAACGATATAAGCAATTTAATGTGTGTCATCAATCATACAGATATACAATGTTGGCATAGGTACATACATGTGATGGTATACAATAATACAGTTAAAACAACATGATTAGAAAATCACATATGGCTGGCAAGGCCTAAAATGGTTGAGGCATTGGCTGTAAAACGGGCATATGCGAAACCCTGAAATAGATACATAAGTAACCGTATAAGTATACAAAATGGATTGCATCATAATGAGCTCAACGCGTTTCGTGGAGTAGATTCCACTTCTTCAGGAGCGGATGCATCCCATGTCACTGCAAAGAGTAAAAAATTCCCCTTTTAATATAAAATTATTATAAATAACAGGGATGGATATGTAATCCCAATCCAAGCCAACTCCACCCAATGTACTCACAGCCATGAAACTCATGTAAGTATAGAATGTTGTGGGCAGCGGTCCAACGGGGAATAACGTCTAACCAGGAGCTGAGGAAGACCAATAAGCGGCCCGGCGGGAAATCATGAGAGGGCGTTCCGGAAGAAACAGGTGTGTCCCAATAAGAGGAATAATTGTGATGAATATCAATAGAGGTCTCCTGAGGGGATGCCATAAGCAAATAATCTATGCAAAATTAATATAATTGTGGGTTATAATGGTGAGATAGCAGGATTAATATAACATATAGAAAGCCGCATACCCAGACAAAGGATCTCCGTTATATAAGATGTAAATAGGTGGTGATAATGGGGACAACACGTGTGCAAGAATTGAAAAATATTGACCAGTGTAATACAGGTGAAGGAAAAAATAAAATAAGTAAAAAAATCATCCATAAACATATATCTGCAAAAAAAAAAAAAAAAAAAAACAGAATACAACCCCTAGCAAAATGTATGGAATCACCACTTTTGGAAAATGTTCATTCGGTTGTTTAATTGTGTAGAAAAAAAACTAATCACAGAGACATGCCTAAAAACTATTTTCATTTAACATTCCAACCTTCTGACTTTAAGACACATTAAAAAAAAAAAAAAAAAAAAAAAAAGAAAGAAAACTGTAGTCAATTGCAACTGTTTTTGCAGAGGAGGAAAAAATTATGGAGTTAATCAATTCTGAGGGAAATATTATGGAATCATCATGCACTTTGCAGTTCAAATTACATCTGCTAATTAATGTGCAGTTAAAAAAGAGTGCTTGCACACCCTGGTGAGCTGTTTCACCAACCTGGCTGACATGAATCATGGCTCCAACATGAGAGATGTCAGTTGCCAAAAAGGAGAGGATTATAAAACTTCCTCAAGAAGTTCAATCATCATGGAATGTTGCAAAAGATGTTGGTTGTTCCCAGTCAGCTGTGTCTAAAATCTGGACCAAATACAAATCAAATGGGAAGGTTGTTAAAGGGAAGAGTACCAGTAGACCAAGGAAGACATCAAAGTGTCAAGATAGAAAACTTAAAGCAATATGTCTTGAAAACAGAAAATGCACAACAAAACAAATGAGGAACAACAAGTGGTCAGAAGCTGGAGTCAATGTCTGTGACCGAACTTAAAGACATTGCCTAAAGGAAATGGGATTTACATACGGAAAAGCCAAAAGAAAACCATTATTACCACCTAAACGGAAAATAATAAGGTTACACTGGGCTAAAGAAAAGCAACCATGGACTGGGGATGACTGGATGAAAGTGATATTCAGTGATGAATCACGAATCAGCATTAGGCAGGGTGATGATGCTGGAACTTTTGTTTGGTGCTGTTCCAATGAAATGTATAAAGACAACTGCCCGAAGAAAAACGTGCAAATTTTCACAATCATTGATGATATGGAGTTGCATGTCAGGTAAAGGTACAGGGGATATGACAGTCACTAAATCTTCTATAAATATACAAGTTTATATTTAGAATTTGGAAAATACTTTTCTTATTTCATGAATTGGAAAGATGTTTGGTGATGATGACATCATTTTTCAGAATGATAATGCATCTTGCCATAGGGCAAAAGCCATCAAAACGTTCCTTCAAGAAAGACATATAATGTCAATAGCATGGCTTGCAAATAGTCCGGACCTCAATCCAATCGAAAATCTATGGAGAACATCAAATGAAATGGTCCATGACAAGGCTAATCTGGCAACTGCAATAAGAGAAAGTTGAAGCCGGATTCCAAATCCATGAAGAATACTGTTTGTCAATAGGTAAATCCATGCCTTATTCAAGCTGTTATAAAAGCTAGAGGTGGTGCAACAAAGTACTAGTGGTATACTGTAGTTTTTGTTTCATGATTTTCCTCAGAATTGAGTGATTCCATATTTTTTTCCTCTACTTGATCTGCAAAAACAGTTGCAATTGACTACAGTTTTCTTTCCTTTTTATTTTTTTAAGTGTTTCTTAAAGCCAGAAGGTTGGAATGTTAAATGAAAATAGTTTTGAGGCATGTCTGTAATTCGTTTTTTTCTACACTAATAAACAATTGAATGAACAAATTCCAAGAGTGGTGATTCCATAATTTTTGCTAGGGGTTGTATATAGCCACCTATCACACTGCCAGCTCTGCCATATGCTGTTCCTTTGCTGAGGAATCATCCCTTGTCTGCTGGTAGATCAACACTTTCAAGAGTGTAGATGTGTGTTGCCAGCAGCAGTCACTGGTCCCTACTGTTGCTCGTCATGTCTTTACAGGAGATCTTTACAAAAGTTATGACATAGAGGTTGGTGAGAAGGACCAGTGCAGAAGATGAGTGAGGTCCAGGAGATTGAAACTCCCTAGCAGGAGTTTCAAGCAGGTTTTGGTAGACAATACCAGAGCAATCAAGGAAGCATGGGTAGTAGAATGGGTGAGTATGTATTTTATTCTTCTGCAGTTAAATCTTTTTGGGAAAATGTATTTTTGTAACAGAGTTACTTAAAATGTATCTACACCAGGAAACTATAAAACTGACCTCCAGGGACAAGGCATGAGACCATGACCACAAGGAAGGACCAGTGCCTTCAACTCTACACTGAGACACGACGGAAATTAGAGCCAATTAGCAGGGTGTTCCTCAAGTGAGTTACAAAAAAAAAAAGATAAACCTTTAATTTAGCGCAGTATGCTGCTAATATTCAGAAGCTGTATGTAGGAAGAAAAACTTTCCATTATACACATGCCGGTGTTCCGTGAGAATTACCTACCCGTGAGAAAAACCTACCCCTCGTCACTTCCGGTACTCGGCACTGTATGTAATGCAGCGGGTACATTAAAACAGCTGGGCTGCAATACGAATCATCTCCGCTCCTGTCCCGGTCACTTCCCTGATCTCGGATAGTAAATATAAAAGCGGCAGCGGCTGTATGAAAAGATAAATCACGGAGCCGAAAGCCGCTTTTATATTTACTTGCCGAGAGCAGGGAAGTGACCGGGACAGGAGCGGAGATGATTCGTATTGCCGCACAGCTGTTTTATGTAAGCGCCGCGTCGGTAGGTTTTTCTCACGGTACACCGTGATCGTTTCATACTAGTGCGCATGCGCACTAGTAAGCTCCTCTGTTCTTCCATCACGTATCCGGGGCTCTGAGCATGCGCACTGCTGCGCTGCTCAGCTCTTTCTGGCCGGAAGTGACGAGGGGTAGGTAATTCTCACGTTACACCGGCACTGTGCCCATGGTCCACAACACAGGAAAAAATAAAAAGACTATGAAACAGAAATTTCTTTCAACTAAAACATTATATAAACACTTAATTCCAAAATGTCTTAGTATCGCCTAAAAAGTTTTTACTTGGCAAAAACTTTAGTCTTTGATTAATTCCATATAGCAAGTAATTTTGCTTTCAACACCTCAATGCAAAGCTCCTCTTGAGCTAAATTTACCTTGGGCTTGTGCCTATAGTCAGCTGAGGCAAAAATGCGGCAGTTTCCTGTACAGATAAAGGCCGCACATTTCTTCTTTCCATTATCTGCAGAAATATAGTCATCCTTAATAGGCTAGTTTACACCTTGTCAAAATGGGTAAGATGGGTTAAAGCGGTTGTAAACCCGAAAAAAAAAAAACCTGCAAGACAAAGGCATAATCAGCTAGTATGCATCGCATACTAGCTCATTATGTATTACTTACCTTAGAACGAAGCCCCGACACGGACCCCCAGACATCGCTGCGGGCGCTGCCATGATCCCTCGGCGTCTCTTCTGGGTTCGGCGGCTCCAGCGATGTGATTGCCAGGAGCCGCGATGACGTCACTCCCGCCCATGTGCGCGGGAGTGATTTTCCGGCAAGCTCCCGGCAAGGAAAACTGAAGGTCCCCCCGGACCTTCAGAGCGCATGCGCCGCTCGCGTGAGCGGCTGCATGCACTGCAAATATCTCCTAAACCGTGCCGGTTTAGGAGATATTAATTGTACCTACAGGTAAGCCTTATTATAGGCTTACCTGTAGGTAAAAGTGTCAAAAAGCGGGATACTACTGCTTTAAGGCAATGAACACAAGGAAATGTTTGGTGTATAGGAGGTGATCTTAGAGGTTTTACTTTGAGTGTCAAAGGTTTTGAGCTTACATGTTCCAATCATGAAAAAAAACACCCTGAATACATGGTTCAGTTTTGGCCACCTGTCCACAGAAAGGATGTCATGGAACTGTGGAATGATGTACTGATGGGAAACGTAAGGACATGAAGAACCTCAACTATGAAAATTAATTGAATTTCACCCCAAAGCAAATGAAGAATGTGCTCAGCTATGAGTTAGATTGCCTGACCTCTTTGATTAAAATATATTCACCTAATAAAATATATAATGAAACCTCATATAATAGTCTCTGTAAATTTGTTCATGTTAAAGAAATGAGGACAGGCTTCGTGGAGGGAGGAAAGAATGTTTAACCTCTGTTTAGGGAAGTGTTTTTGCTGGAGCTGTAAAAGTGAAGAATAGTCTTCCACTGGAACTGGTTTTGAGCAGACACAGTGGATTGTTTTAAAAGTAGGGTTGGATGTGTTTCTAAAAGGCCAAAATATAAATGGCTACTTATAGTTCTAAAAAATTCATAGTAGAATGTTTATCCAGTGAGTTTTTTGATTGCCTATGGGATCAGGAAGGAATTTATTTCCCTGCTAGAACAAATTAGAGCAGGGGTAGGGAACCTATGGGTCGCGAGCCAGACGTGGCTCTTTTGATGGCTGCATCTGGCTCGCAGACAAATCTTTAATAAAGGGGGGCTTGTCCGGATGTGAGCAGCGCTGGACGTGTAGTCCCAGAGCTCGGCCGCGTCTACCACTCAATCCAGTGCCATCCACGTAGCTTTGCCCGGTGCCAAGGAGATTTCTGCACCCATCGACGGTACACTTTGTGAGCTACCCACTGTTCGTCTCTGGGTGACCAGATTGCCGCGCTACGGATCCTGCAGCCTACTCGCGGTACCGCCGCCGCCTCGTGTGCTGTGCATCTGAGGGCCTTGGCAATCACCGCCCGGAAAGGAGACCTGCCATCCGATCCCTGTGCCCCGACAGACACAATCTCCTTCCCCACTGACACCCGGGGACCCGCGGGAGCTGCCTCTCACATCCACTTCTGAGGCCTTCAGCGGCCGGCCACCATTTTCTCAGGGCCTATACTCACCTCCATCACTCGCAGGCCTGCAGGCTCTTCACCACTCCGGCCTCATTGCATACCTGCCTGCTCTGCTCTCTTCCCGACCGGACTCCAGGCACTTTCACTCGGCTCCATCTACTCACTGTATAGCTGTGGCCCATGAATATGAATATTAAATAAAGTTTCCCGACCCCTGAAATATAGTGTATGGCTCTCATACATTTGAAAATATGTGGTGTTCATGGCTCTCTCAGCCAAAAAGTTTTCCGACCCCTGAATTAGACCATGCTTTATAAGGTTTCCTTTGCCTTCCTCTGTATCAGCTATAGGTTAAAGGTTTTGAGAGACAAAGTTTTCCTTTATCGGGTTGAGCTTGATGGACATGTCTTTTTTTAGTCTTTGTAACTAAGGGACAGAAGAGTCCAAAGAGAGCAGGCAATCTTGGCGCACATCTGAGCACATTCTTCATTTGCTTAAAGGGTAAGGAAACTTGTGAAAACTTTTTTTTGAAAGCTTCACAACCCTTTTGTCAACCCTAATGTAGCTAATCCATCCCTGCCTAATGCAAAAGCTCCATACTTTCCTAATTCTTTTAACCTGTCCAACCACAATATTTACCTCTGGCTGGCTGATCCTTTTCTACCTTCTGCCTGTGCAGTAGAACCTATAGACTTCTATGGGGAATTTTTCCATGTTACAGGAGAGGCACAGGCACCAGAAAGAAGAGGACGATCCATTTGGATGTAGGCATCACTGCTGGATGCAACTGGTCAGAGCTTTGAAAGTGGGGAGTATAGTATAGTTCAGTGAGGTGGCAAAATGGGTAGGGGAAATGTATGTACACTTATCCTTTTAGCTATCAATCTTTGGTCTAATCTAACTCAGTCTCTACAGATGTACAGCATACATAGGCCACCACTGATTACATCCCACACCGCAAGTGTTCAGTGTCCTGGCTGCGCCAAAGCTTTACAATGCAAAAGATTCTATGAGGTCTTGTCACAAGTGTCTGCTGCCTTAGGAGACAACACCATAAATGTCTGTATTGGGTAGATATCAAAGAGTTGCATCTCTCATTGATTTCTAATATTTTATTGGAAGTCTGGCAGTGAGATCTCTGCAACTGAGTTTCCTCTTCTACACAGTTGACACAATGAGCTGATCCCATTGTGGTTACAGGACATTTTATTGACCGAATGCCATAGGAGCAGTAAGACTCCATTGTGGGTACACTATAGTGTGGTCTCTGGCTAAGAAATTATAATACTGGGGTTTCTAAGACCCTCTGCGAAGATATTTCAGCCCATTAGCATCTATCCATAGCTGTGAAAATACATTTTTGGTGTATTTTAAAAGGAATTTTCCTGTAGAAACCTTTCTTTTAATATAGTTCAATGGTCGCAGCAAGACAGATTTATGAAGCTAAGAGGAATTTGGACGGAGTCTTTCTCTGACTTCTGGTGCTAAAACTGACTGGCTAGCAAGAAAACCTTGTTTCTGTATAATCATTAGGAGTTCAAAAGACAGCCATTACTTGATAGGCAGTCTGTCATAAGGTGTTTATGAATAAGGACAGCCCTCCGGCACTTATTTAGTAGGACCCTCTTAATAAATAACATTAGACCTTGACCAAAGTTTCTGCATTTATTTATCTATCTTTTGTTTATAGTGAATAAGTGTTTGCCCTTTTGTACTTGGGCTGTAATTGGATTGGAGCCCAGAAATTGTTCTTACACAGGGGTTCTTTGTTGACTATGACCGACACTGAATATGGTATTTATTTTCTAATTACAAATGGTACTTTGTAGAGGTCTTCTTTAATATGTACAGTACATCATGAAAATTAACAACATGCTGTCTGTCCTAGGATATGAAAAGACGTGGAAGGGGAGAGAAGCAATGGTGTGCTCCACACTTATTCTGGAAAACTATCCTAAGGCTGTTGCTTTACATATGGAGCACACCATTGCTCCTCTGCCCTTCATAGGCATGCTCATATCTCAGATATAAATGTATTTGGCTGGGATCTTTCCTTTCAACATGATCTTTTGGTATTAATATTAGATTCACTGACATTATCTATGTGTTGATATCACTAGATTATACAGATTGAAATGGATGTTAATAATCCATGGATGTGAGTTGAGACCTGAGTATGGGTGACTTCATAGGAAATCTACTACTGTGGGAAATACTGTATTTTCTGGTGTATAAGAAAATGGGGGGTCGTCTTATACGCCCAGTATAATATCTCCAAGGTAACCTAAGTATAAGTATTACCGGTAGATGTAATCTCTCAAGACGCTGGCTGTGTGGGAATCCTGTTTTGGTATACCGTATGTACCGTAGCTGCGGCTACATACAGTATACCGCGCTGAGCCAATCAGGGAGAGCGATGTATTCTATTATTGAATGCAAAGCCTGCTCGGATTGGCTGAGTAACATCAGCCCGCCTCTCTGACTCTGCCAATCTGAGCAGGTTTTGCATTCAATACTAGAATACATCGCTCACTGTGATTGGCTCAGTGCAGTACACTGTATGTAGCCGAAGCTACGGTACATACGGTATACCGGTACAGGATTCCCGCACAGCCAGCGTCTTGAGATGACATCTACTGGTAATACTTATACTTAGGGTACCTTGGAGATATTATGAGAGATTACATGTATTACAGTACTTGGGGTACCTTGGAGATCTATAAGAAATCTGATGTTTTTCAATGGTGTTACCTTGCTTTGGAAGGGGGGTAGTCTTATACGGCGAGTATAACCCAAAACCTATGTTTTAACTTGAAAATTAGGGGGGTTGTCTTGTACGCCCAGTCGTGTTATACGCTGGAAAATACGGTATATCATTTTGGGTGTTTTTTCGGGTTTGGGTTTTTTTTTTTTGTGTTTTTGTAAATGTTCTTCTTTTTTACAACTGATTTTCAGACATAAATAAAATAATAACTTTTTGCTATCTAATTTTTTTTCTTTTCTTTCTTTTTGATGTTTCCACCCAGCTGAAGGTACCAGAACTCTGTCTTCATGACCCCAGTACCATTTGTCTCCTGATACAAGTCATCTAGGATCACTTTCTACATTTATCTGAGATCTTTGTGTTTGAGACAGCCTAACAGTGTCCCCTTATATGTTTCTTAAATTACCTTGGGTCCTTGAAGTACATGATTGGACATATCGCTGTGGTGTACCTTCTTCCCTATGTGATATATGTTGACTTCGTTGTCTACTTCTATTAATCTGCTTTAAAACCCTAATAAAACTGATATAAAAAAATATATATATATATATTTTTATATTTTTTTTCTTTAAATTATGTTGTATAGTTGACCTGTTTGGGTCTTTAAACATTTGATGTTCTGTTTTAGTGATATATTTGCATCTAACCAGCACACTGAGCTTAGCCATTAACACCGGAAATGGGTTTTAACTCTGCCCTAAACTATCCAAAAACAAAAAAAAACAGTTTTGGCTTTAGATACACATTAAAGTAGTTGTAAACCCTTACATATATACAGCGAAGTGTGGCTAACCTCAGGTGATACGCAGAGATTAAACAAATCCTCCTACACAATATGTACCTGTTTATCTGCAGCCCTTTCCCCTCTCTTCTCTAAAGCCTTTAAAAGTCCAGAATTTACACAGCATTTCAGCTTCCAGAGGTGGAGGGAGGGAGGGATTTGATGCCACACACCACACACCACACAGCTCAGAGAGGACAGCGGACTGTAGTGTGAGACCTGAGTGGAAGGAATGGACATGCTCCCCTTTACTCATTCTCATTGGGGAAATATGCACAGTTGAGGCTGTCAATCACTGGCTTTGTGCAGAAGCTCCCCTTCCTCATACCCTTCCATCCCTTGAAGTCGGAAATGACTCATGCAGAAAGCAGAAGAACAAGACTGCAGACAGAAATCACACACAGAGCTTTTGATTGAGGCAAGTATAAACTACAGAAGGATATGCTTTGTTCATTTTTCATGTCAGAGGTTTAGAACCACTTTAAAGTCATCTCAAAAGATACAACAGCACTCTTCGTGACCTAAAGAAAAAAGGGGATAACAATAATTCTGAACAAGTTAAGCCTACCATCATGCCCTCCTGAACCTATTTATACCCACCACTACAGATCTAAAATCAATAGGCAATCTGGGCCAGGGGTAACAGTCTACACTGTGCAGTTCTCCCGCACTCCTTCAAACCAATGTCCTTTTTCTATAGACTGTGATGGGAAGGCAGTCTCCCTGCTGGCCTGCAAATAATTGGCTTCTACACTAAGGCCCTGTAGAGAAAAGGTCATTCATATAGTACCTTGTGCCTGCCAACTAGAAGGACAGGAATGCCACATAAAATAGACGGTGGCTCCTGAACAAAGTCACCTGCTGATCTATGTTCTGTACCAGGGGCGTAACTACAGGGGTTGCAATTGCAACTGGGCCCCATGCTCCAGGAGGCCTGTGCGGCTCCCCTGTACACCTAGATAGGAGGGGCGGCGGGCAGCATGTAGAGGAATCACTGTCCTCCTTATTCCCCCTGTAGCTGTAGAAGGAAAATGGAGGAGATTGGTTTCTCTGTATGCTGCCCCCGCCACTCCTCTAATCCAGTTCACTTGTGTTCTGCTGTCTCTGGGCCCCTGTGTGCAAACCCCCCCCCCACACATACACACTGTGCTCCTTACTCTCTCCTGCCACCTGCTGCAGGGGATTTGTCACAATAGAGAACCAGGAAGGGTCGGTAAATATGTCATTTACCAGCTCCTCCCTTTTCTGAATGGACAGAGTCATAGTCAGTGACATTGTAAAAAAATAAAATAAAATGATAAAAAAATAATACAATTAAAATACTAAAAAAATAAAAACTATTGACACCAGTGGGTGAACTTCCAGGATCACAAAGGTCACACTTGTGAACGGGCCCTGGCATTCCACCACCGTGGGGGAGGCCCCAAGATGGCAGGAAGGGAGCCCACTGCAGAACTTGTAAAAGGGTCCCGCTGCGGGACTGTAATAAAGGGCCCCGAAACGAGAGTAAAGGGCCCTAGGATCAGTGGGAAGAGCCCAAGGCTTAAAGGGAAGAGCCAGGGGTCCGAGGGGCCCTTCATGGTTTCTTGCACTGAAGGTAAACATGAAGGTTCCAGTTACGCCTCTGTTCTATACTGAGAGGTATTATTCGATTGTGAAGAGAGAGAGGGGCTTGACCTGTTTAAAAAAATGTTGTTACCCTTAAGAGCCCATTCACACTGCAGCGGCACGACTCTGTACTCTGTGAAGTCCCGTGCACCGCGACTTCGGCGCGACTTGCACGGACTTCATATAATGAATGTCTATGCAAGTCGCCCCGAGGTCACCCCAAAGTAGTACTTGTGTCGCTTCTATTAGAACGGGTCCTGTAGCAGTCAATGGACCGCGAGGGACCGCGACTTGTCAGGCTGACAAGTCGTCTGACCAGTCGCTCTTGTGTGAATGGAGCCTTAGGCTCCATGTACACGGGACGTTGTTAAAAGTCCCTTTGAATGCTGGAATTTTTAGGACGTTTGAAACGTCCGTTCGGTCGCGTTTGTACCCGCGTTTAGCGGGCGTTTAGCGGCGTTTGCGGGCGTTTGCGTTTAGAACCGTTCCTAGAGGTCAAAAAAAATTATTCCCCTTTAAAATGGAAAAACGCGAACGCTAAACGCGGGTCATCGCGTTCAGATGCGTTTGGACGCGTTCAGACGCGTTCGGACGCGTTTGTGCGTTTGAAACGCCGGGAAACACACGTTCGAACGCAAATGATTGCGTTCTAAAAAAAGTCCCTGAACGCAACTGCCTGCAAACGACTGTAAACGACCTGGTGTACATGGACAGATAAGATAAAATGTAGATGGGTTCAGGGGCTTCTGAAAAAAACGCCCAACTGCTCCTAAACGGCCATTTCCAGCGTCCCGTGTACATGGACCCTTAAACACCTTCTATAAAAAGCCTTCTGTCTGTAAGGGCTTTAAAAATGTGGGACAGTCCTCCAATAGAATTGGCTCCAAAAGACTAAGTCCAGAAAACTAACCTCTGGGGAAAGGTCAAAACTAACCTTGTAGAGGGGGCTCCATTTGTTATCTTGTCTTGGGTTCCATTAAAAAGCAATTCTACTTACCTTATCTCTCACTCTCCTCTTCTCTCTAACCTTCTGGGTTGTTGGCAGGACCTTGGCGTCCTCTTTTACAATTTGAGGCTACTAGTCTAGCATTGTGTGTGATAACATCAGCGTGCCTGCGACCAGTACTGTATCTTGGCCTAGGCCAGCAAGGCCCAGGCCTAGGGCGGCACGTTGCAGGGGGGGGGCAGCAAAAAAGCTGCACCCCACAGGAAAAAAAAAAACAGCCTCCTTCCGTCTCCTGCACGAAAAGGATCCCAGCCAGCTTGCGCTAAACTTTTAGTATAGTGCCAGTCTTATGGAGCGAGTTGGGCCGGAGGGCAGGGTCCAGGAGGCAAATCCATCTGACACCCCTGTAATGCGGTCACACTGCTACCTGCCGGTATGATAAAACCGGCCGGTGAGGACATTCGGACAGACCGCAGGCCGCCAACCACACTTAATACAACTGGCCGCCAATGCTAATAGCATTGCAGCCTAATGCTCCGCCTACCCTTCTCTGCCCCCAGGTATGGCAGGCATCATGTCAATTATGTAATTTTATTTCTTTAAACATCCTTGTCCTTGAGCGAGCATACTGAATTGCATCATATACAACTAAGACTTTTAATTGTATATGATGGCAATAAAATTTTGGATCTGCTCACCTCATATGTGCGATCGCAGTATGTCACTGGGTTAGTAAGATTACTCCAATCTTATAAGATATTTGTGTTTGCTGCCACTGATTATTTCACTTATTTGTATAATGACTATGAACATCCTATTTATTATACAAATAAGTGAAATAATCCAATCATTACAATCAATGGCAGCAAACACAAGTTTAAATATCTTGAAAGAAAGGAGTAATCTTACTAACCCAGTGACATAAGGCTGCACTGATATGATCTGATATGCTGCACTGATGGGCGCTAATATGCTGCTCTGATGGGCACTGATGAGGTGGCAATGGTGGGTACTGATAAACTGCACTGATGGGCACTAATGAGGATGCACTGATTAGGCAGCACTGATATGCTGCACTGATGGGCACTAATGAGGCTGAACTTATGGGAACTGATGAGGCTGCCCTGATGGGCACTGATGGTCTGTGGTTTACAGATGACAGGGTGGGTCATTAAAAGGAAGGGGTGTGGCCTTTACAGGAAGGGGTGGGTCATATTTAAATTAGGGGGTGCACAAGTTTAGTCAGGCCTAGGGTAGCACAAAACCTAAATACACCACTGCCTGCAACCAAGAATGGCAAAGGGAAGAGGCTTCGGGGGACTCACTGCAAGGACAGTTTCGATTTTTCTTTCCCTGGAGTTCAGCTTTTTATTTTAATTTTTTTAAATGGATATTTATACAACAGAACAACATATAAAGTGGTCTCTACATCTATAAGAAAAAAAAAGGAAACATACCAGAATACTGATCCAGGAATTAAATTGCCTTTGGAATTAGAAAATAATTGTGTTCCTGTTAAAGCAAACTGGACTGTTTAACAAACAGTTAAAGCAAACTGGAGGTTTTTTTTTTTTTTTTTGTTCCTGAACGTCATCGCTCCCAGGAATGAATGCGCCTGCACCGGCCCGACGTCAGTTCCGGTGCAGGCGCCGTCATACCTTGCTAAACAGCTTCTGGGCATGCCCAGAAGCTGTGCAGGGATGATGCTGCAGCCCCGGAAGTGACGGCGGGGCTGGTGCAGTGCATCGTGGGACCGAAGAAGACGGAAGAGGACGCGGAAGAGGATCGCACTGGCTTCAGCTGCCCACACCTGAGATGGCAGCGCTGGACAATACATTTTCAAGGTAAGTATTTCTTCTAAAAGGTAAGTGCAACCCGGGACAGTTCAGAGGCTATCCATTGTGGAATGTACTAGCCCTGACTGTCCCGGGGGTATTTTTATGTATTTTTTTTGGTTTTAGGTGAAACTCCGCTTTAACTACAATAAACACCAGGACACCATTTTGGAGTAAAATTGGCCGTAGCGGCCATTTAATAACAAATAACCAAATATAACAGAAGATTCCTTAAAACAGAAACAATATTAATAATACAGTAACCATAAACATAAGGTTGCCGATCTTTGGAGGCACACAGTATGAAACATTCACATTGTATCTGCGTAACTACTTACACTGTCCCCAGCCGCACCACACCGACTCGGAGACAACCCCAACTCTCTACAGATACCTCACAGTTCAACCTACTAGTTAAACCACCATTAACTGGTATTCCACATGGAACTCCATACCTTAGATGAGTCCCAAATATGATAATCACAGCAGATTTTACAATGCCTCCAAAGACCCCAACCGACATGCCGCTATAGCCATAAAAAGGGGATTGATCCAGTGGAGGGGTGGGAGGGCGAGAACTTTCTTCATCAATGTTCTTCCTCCAATGCCTGAACTTGGATATCCTGCCTTGACGACCCAATGGAGTCCCTCCTTCCACCATCCTATCACTGTACATGTACCCTCCTTTCTTCATCTTATAAAATGACCCTCTCTATCCCTGATTCCCCTGTTTGCCCAGTCATGTCCCAGCCCAGTCTTCACTATTTTTTTTGCTTTGCTTCGGGCTTCTCTTTCTTGTCAACAGAACAGTACAGTGAGTGTCATCCTAGGACAGAAAGTGGCAGGATCACCAGTTAAACATAAAGAAAAAGAACCTTGAAGTGCTACCACCACATCAAAGGGCTGGAAAGCTATAATTACATTATGTTTTTGGGTTTGGTCCCCTCTCTATCCAGCGATGTCCACGAGTGCTTCAGCTTTAAAAAAAAAAGACTTTACAATGACTTTAATTCTTTTCTTTGCAGGGTGCGCTTTTTTTATTTAGACTCAAGCCCCGTACACACGCACAGATTGTTGGCCGTAAATTGTCGGCCAACGTCCGATCGGCCAATTGTAAGCTTGTTAGTATGATGCTTCCGACAGCCGACAGCGCATTTTCGGCCGAAAAAAATCTGGTGTGCATGCTATAAAATTTTTGTTGGCCAACAAAGAACGGCCGATTTGTTCCTCAGTCAGTACAGATTTCGGCAGACAAAAATCAGATGAGCAAGACTGGGCATGCTCAGAGAAGAAAAAACACAATGAAAGTAAACCATCACATGACATCACTTCTGAAGTTGGTTTTTGTTGGCCAACAAAAGTCCAGTGCAAGTCTAGAGCACATTTCAACCAACAAACAACACAGGACAAAAGACGGCCGATCGGTCGGCCAACAATCTGTGCGTGTGTACGGGTCTTAAGCCCCCTTTCATACGGACTGTCCAATCAGGTCTGTCTGTCAGTTTTTCAGGTGGACCAGATCAGAAGCTTCATGTTAGTCAATGGGAGACTGAATGTAAGCCTTGCATTTATATCGAAGTCTATCCAGATCCAAAGAATATACAAAAAGGTCTACTTTCTTTTCCATATTTGGACCTAAGCCCCATTCACACTAAATCCGACTTTGAAATTGTGCAACTTCACTTGAAGTTGCACAATTTCAAAGCCGCAGGTCTGTGCAACTTGGCTTAGATCTGTGCGACTTCATGTGCAGATGTCTATGCAAGTCACACTTGAAATCGCAAAAAATAGAGCAGGAACTTTTTTCTCAAATGGTTGTGCCACCACAAAGTCGGAGTTGCACCAATTCAAACAGTTCCATTGCCGAAAATAGGGTGAGACTTGTCATGCGATTTGGACCTATCAAATCACATGACAAGTTGCACCATTGTGAATGAGAGCTAAATGCCACGGATCAAAGGTAGTCTGAGGCAGGTAATTTTACATCTATCATGGGGCAGGAAAGCTCCAGTTTTTAAATGCAGAAGAAAACAGACACAGATGTAAAAAAGGAGTGACATTGGTTCCACTACAAAATCTGGATGGACCCTCTGCACACTGCTACACCCTTTCCAGTAAACTATGCAATGCAAAACAGGAATATTTCGTTAATATATATTGTAATACATGTTTGAGCTGACCAACTGCGTCAGAGTAATCCCTTTCCTGGCCAGTCCTACTCTGCCTTGCCATTGCAAATGCTATGGTGGACACCATGCCAACATGGGGCATAAAGACCCAAGGTGGGGGAGAGCTACTAGGTTCAGATCTGGCCACTGACCTGCGTTACAACAGAGAAAACATATACCTGTGCTCAAATCCTAATAGCTTGTACATGTATTTAAACTATCAGGTGCTAAAGGGGTGTGACCACATAATAACACTACAAATTCTGGATGGACCCTCTGCACACTGCTACACCCTTTCCAGCAAACTATGCAATGAAAAACAGGGATATTTAGTTCACATATATTGCAATACATGTTTAAGCTGACCAACTGCATCAAATAATCCCTCTTCTGGCCAGTCCTACACTGACTTCCCACTGCAAATGCTACGGTGGACACCATGCCAACATGGGGCATAAAGACCCAGCAACTAGGTTCAGATCCTGTCACTGACCTGCGTTACACAACAGAGAAAAGATATACCTGTGCTCAAATCCCAAAAGCTTGCAAGCACCTGATAGTCTAAATACAAGTACAAGCTATTGGGATTTCTTTGTTGTAACGCAGGTCAGTAACCAGATCTGAACCTAGTAGCTCTCTCCCACCTTGGGTCTTTATGCCCCAGGTTGGCATGGTGTCCACCATAGCATTTGCAGTGGCAGAGCAGAGTAGGACTGGCCAGAAGAGGGATTACTTTGATGCAGTTGGTCAGTTTAAACATTTATTGCAATATATGTGAACTAAATATCCCTGTTTTTCATTGCATAGTTTGCTAGAAAAAGCGTAGCAGTGTGCAGAGGGTCCATCCAGAATTTGTGGTGTTAATATGTGGTCACACCTCTTTAGCACCTGAAAGTTTAAATACATGTACAAGCTATTGGGATTTGAACACAGGTATATGTTTTCTTTGTTGTAACGCAGGTCAGTGACCAGATCTGAACCTAGTAGCTCTCCCCCACCTTGGGTCTTTATGCCCCAGGGTGGCATGGTGTCCACCATAGCATTTGCAGTGGCAGAGCAGAGTAGGACTGGCCAGAAGAGGGATTACTTTGATGCAGTTGGTCAGCTTAAACATTTATTGCAATATATGTGAACTAAATATCCCTGTTTTTCATTGCATAGTTTGCTAGAAAAGGCGTAGCAGTGTGCAGAGGGTCCATCCAGAATTTGTGGTGTTAATATGTGGTCACACCTCTTTAGCACCTGATAGTTTAAATACATGTACAAACTATTGGGATTTGAGCACAGGTATATGTTTTCTCTGTTGTAATGCAGGTCAGTGACCAGATCTGAACCTAGTAGCTCTCCCCCACCTTGGGTCTTTATGCCCCATGTTGGCATGGTGTCCACCATAGCATTTGCAGTGGCAGAGCAGAGTAGGACTGGCCAGGAGAGGGATTACTTTGACGCAGTTGGTCAGCTTAAACATTTATTGCAATACATGTGAACTAAATATCCCTGTTTTTCATTGCATAGTTTGCTAGAAAGGGTGTAGCAGTGTGCAGAGGGTCCATCCAGAATTTGTGGTGTTAATGTGGTCACACCTCTTTAGCACCTGATAGTTTAAATACATGTACAAGCTATTGGGAATTGAGCACAGGTATATCTTTTCTCTGACATTGGTTCCATTCTGCTCCAATTCAGCAGGGGATAACGCTGTCATTTCCTAAAGTGAATCTCATTTGTCTCAGTGTCACTGTCACCACACTGGTAGAATATTCATGCCGGAAGCAGTCTGTGGAATAAGCAGCATATCCCCGTCCTGGTCAATCCTGGTCTCTTGGGCTGCTAGGAGGAAGAAAGGGAGGGGAGGTGATGTTTCTGAAAGTGTTCAGTGTTTATTCACAATGCTCTCCAGAATGTCACCTATGGGTGACACTGTCACATGTAAATAACAGTGTGTGTCTTGGATGATTCCACTGTTTTCTGAAGCAAATGTTCTAAAGTGTGTGGCAGGTGGTCACACAGAGGGCACGAGCGGATAAAAGTGTGTCAGTTCTTTCTCTGATGACTGTGTGCATTGGCAGCCATTGGCCCATCTGCATGAGGTTCTGTGAGCCGAGAGTTTGGTTCACGGCACAGAGATTGTTTAGTTGTCCTTTATTTCACATTACTCTGCAGTGGGATAAATCTGGGTCATAGCTGTTTAAATGGGCCTGGAGATTTTATTGCACTTCTCCACTGAAATAGACGTGAAAGGAAGAGATTGAATTCTGGGCAAGACCTGCTACAGGCAGCAAATTCATTTCAAGCAGATTCTACAGCGTTAGCCAATACTCATATACAGATATGTCCTCAATCTTTTTATTAAAGGAAAACTTCGCTTTTAAGCCTATTTTCCATAATCCTACTCCTACATTTTCCAAAATCACTTTATTATAATGTTCTGGTCGTTGGTGAAGATATTCCTAGCTCTTCTCTTGTGGTGCGTCACAGCTGCCTCAGCCTTGATAATAAATGTTCTGGTATTAAAGTTTTTCTGAGCATAGAAAAAAAAAATCAGTACATTCCTTCAATATATGCACATTCGGCAACTTCTTGTAGTCCAATGACAACCCTGCCTCTGCTGTACTGAAATTGCAGGCAATGTTGTCAGCCCTGCCTAAGTTCTCCTTTAGGGGACTACAAAACACCTCACCCTTCTGTTGGAGATGGGAGTTGTTTTGTATGTAACATTGCCCCCTTGAGGACTGCCAGATTTCACACTTACGGGTCCCCCTGAGTTACCATTAGCAACCTTGACATGCACAGTCTCTCACTTTTCCTCTTTGGCTCGTCCAATAATCAGTCCAGGGGTATGTAGTTGTTTTGGGTTTTATTATAAATTAGGGTTGGGAGAAGGGAATAGTGGGATACTCCAAATTAACTATGCACAATATTGGAGGACTTCTATCACTTGGTACAGCCAGGCTGCTGAACCACCTTGCCACTGAGGTGAATTTAGATTTAAGTTTCTTTCCTAAGATGACTTGATGAACTATGGTTATCTTCAGGACATTCTCCCCAGTATCCTCTTTCTTGACTGCCGACACCTGTCCACTGACTATCCTACTCTTGGGGTGACCCCCCTCAGGTCAGGCCCCTCAACACGAGCCCCGTTACTCATGATACTGTTTTTCTAGGGCCTCTAGTGTCTCCCCTTCAGTCAGCTCTCCTGGACCTCTGGGTTCAGCTCTGTTCCTCTAGCCCTCAGGACTACCTCCTGAGGTCACGTGCCACTGCAACAGAGGAGGAGGCAGTCACCCCTTTCCCTCTGGGACATTGCTCTCCAGCCAAAGATCCCGCAGCATCTGTGCTCCTGGCTTTTATACAGTATCCCAGAATGCACTGAGGCGACCCACCTCCGCTCCGCCAATCACCAGGGCTGTATCAAAGCCAATGCATCCCATTTGTCAGGTTTACCCCCCTTCATGACCAGTCCATTTTTGCTTTTTGCCATTGTGTTACTTTAACTGATAAATGGGCGGTCACAACGCTGTACCAAAACTAAATTTATATAATTTTTTCTCCATAAATAGAGCTTTCTTTTGGTGCCATTTGATCATCACTGGGTATTTATTTTTTGCTCTATACACGAAAAAATACAGAAAATTTTGAAAAACAAATAATTTTTTTTACTTTCTGCCATAAAACATATCCAATAAAAAAAAAAAAAAATAAAAAGTTTTCATAAATTTAGGCCAATATGTATTCTGCCACTTATTTTTTGGAAACAAAAACTCAATAATAATATTTGTTGGTTTACACGAACGTTCTAGTATCTACAAACTATTGTATACAGTATATACTGGAATTTTGATTTATTTTTTTTTTTTCATACTACTAATGCGGTGATCAGCGACTTATAGCCGGACTGTGATAGTAGGGCAGGCAGTCTGACACTAGCTGATACTGACACTTTGTGGGAACTAGTGGTGCTAATACAGTGATCAGTGCTAAAAATATACATTTAGATATCCCATGAAGGCGCTGAACCCGTATCAAAATAACACTAACCTTTAAATGTGAAAACACATTAGTGCTAAAGTAAAAAAATGCCTAAAGTAAGGCACTGTTAGAATGTGATTCATTCATATAAGCCGTATATGAATAACCCTATAAGCGCCGGTTCACATAGGAGCGACGCTACTTTCAGGGGCGACCTCCGAGATCGCGGTGCGAGCAGCGCGCCGCGACCTCGGAGCGGCCGCCACGGACTTCATAACATTGAAGTCTATGGCGGTCGCCTCCTGGTCGCCCCAAAGAAGCTCCGGACCCTTTTTCTAGGTCGGAGCGACTTGTGTCGCTCCAATTAGAACGGGTCCGCAGCTTTCCTATGGGAGGCGACCTGCGGCGACCTGTGAGGCGACCAGGTCGCCTCACAGGTCGCCCTAGTGTGAACCGGGGCTTAACCTGTGTATGACATAAATAAATAAGAGTAACCAACTGTAATGAATCAACCGGCACCCCAACCGGGTACCTCCGTTGACGGATGCTCCTAGTGCTTTCCGAGGGCTCCAAGCACTCCGCCAGACACCATAACCACTTCAGACCCCACGAACCACCGCAGCTTGGTTAGGGTCTCGCCGTCTCCTACCCACCCTGGACCTACGACAAGGCTCCAGGTTTCCGTGGGTGAACCTCTCTTTCTCCAGAGAGTGCAGCAGGAACAGAAACTAGCTCTTGCACAAGCTCTTACAAGAGTTTAGTGAGTATCCAAGGGAGTATGAAGGACATAGCAATCCCATGTAGCATATCCCCCCAATGAGAGACAGGACTCTAGATTGAGGATGAAGTATAACTCAATTTTATTAAATAAGAAACAAACTTTTATACAGTTTTCCCCCACAAGGTTACCGCCCAGATGGACCTTGTTGAAAACAGGCCCTGACATTCACAATCCAATGAAAACAGAGTTTTACACTCCCATACAGTTTACACAAAGATATACACTGTGGAACAATCCCCCTCCCCCTTAGCAGCCAATCCACATATACATCCCATAATAAGCTTATCTTAAGGCAGACAGAACAATGTGAGGTCATTAACATTTAACAATGAGATAGGCACAATCCACATTCCCTCCCAATACACAAACAATAGGGAAGTCTGCCAATGACAGTCTGTGTGTCTCACAGACAAGCACATGGAATACACTGTGTAAGGTGGTATTAAATCTTCATATTTCTATATGAAGATATGGTTGACAAATATTACTGTCCCATCAGAAACAATTTAAACCATTAAGTATCTGCTCTTCACCTCCAGTGACGGTGAATACCGTCACACCAACTGTGATGCTATTTATAGCCTTTATACGTTTCAATACTTAAATGTAATACAAAACAAAAATGAAATAATGTTATCAATCCATAAAATAATTCCCACCGTCACAGTGACTTCTTCCTTCCATAATATAGGTGTTCCACCACGTGAACAGCAAACGTATAAGCTCACCAAAAGTCCCCAGGTCCCAGGGACAAAAAAGCCTTATCGCAAGGCCCTCATAGGTAGGTTGCCCTCCCCATTATAGTGCGAATGCCACTTTGATGCAGCATAATGGGACATGTGCATTGATGAGTGTTGCAGTAACATGCATCTTTGCAATACATAACAATACATATGTTTTAATGGATCTTTAGGCTTGATTTCCACTATTGTGACTTGCCAGGCCCATGACAAGTCGAAACCCTTTTATTTCATTGGCACCCATTCCAATCTTTGCAACTAAAGTCGTAGCGTCTTTAAAAAAGGTTCCTGCACTACTTTGATGCAACTTTCTCGCGACATTTAATGCCATACAGTGTAATAAGTCACACAAAAGCCGCCCTGGAAATTGCGCAACTTTGGAGTCACAGTAGTGTGAACCGAGCCGTAGAAGCTCTACTTCCCAGCAAAAGATCACCCTTAAAGAGGTTGTAAACCCATATATATATATATATTTTTTTTTCGTAACCTGAAAGAGAAAGACATAATGAGCTAGTATGCACCGCATACTAGCTCATTATGAAATACTTACCTTAGAACGAGCCCCCCCCCCCGTGCCGCCCGATTACCTGTATGACGGGCGACATATCCAGTCGTCCGTCTTCCGAGATCGCGGCATCCGGCCATCTGATTGGCCGGAGCCGCGGTGACGTCACTCCCGCGCACGCGCGCGGGAGCCGACGGTCACGGCACGGGACTCTGAAGGAACGGTGTTCTAAAATTTAGTCGGACCTGTGAAAATTCCAGACCCTCGTCACTTCCGGGGACGCTCCGTCACCACCAGCTGCTGCGAGCCCTGGTGCGCATGCGCACAAGGCATTTTAAAGGTCCGATGAAATTCTAAGACTTACGAACAGCTGACTGAGAGGAGGAGGGGCTGAGGTGGAATGCACAGACCGCTGCGGGATAATGTTACAACGCCGCCGCGTCATCGAGCAAGGAACATGTTGCAGAGCTGACTTAGAGGAGGCGACTTATGACGTAGCCTCACCGGAAGTGACGAAGGTCCGGAATTTTCATGGGTCCGACTAAATTTTAGAACAACGGCACCAGCGGCCGTTCCTACAGAGCGCATGCGCCAGTGATGTCACTGGCTGCATGTAAGGTAAATATCTCCTAAACGGTGCATGTTTAGGAGATATTTACAGTACCTATAGGTAAGCCTTATCATAGGCTTACCTATAGGTAAAAGTGTCAGAGGAAGGTTTACTTCCTCTTTAAGTATGTTAATACTTTTCCTACAGGTGCATAAAAGGCAGCTATGTCATCCCTACCCTGGTATGTATCAGTCTGGAATTCCATGTTTTATATAAACCTCATGGCAAAGCTTTATATATTCTCCATGAGCTAGGACAGAGTTAAGTTCCCCAATGCTCCGGAGCGAGCGTGCCCCCCTTTGTTCCCTTTACCTCAGGCCTTTATTGCTGGGATTTCAATTTTTTTCCACATTATTGGGAGAAGAAATTCCAGACACTTCCCCCCCCCCACCCCCATCCCATCCGCACCTCTCCTGACTCCCCCCTTCACCCCAATTCTGCAGCACTCGGGAACGAGGTGAGAGCTTTACACTGCAGTGGCAGCAGGAACTCCGCTAACTAGCTGCATATTTCTGGCACCGTGCTCCAGCCTCAAATAGGAATAATATTGGGATCCAGCATCCGGAATACTCCATGACACACATTTAAAGGGTCAGCACTCCGGGGAGGAGAAGACTTTCTGTAGTGTAGTTAACCAGTCTTTCTAATCTAGCAAAAAATCATTAACTAAATTAAAAGCTTACCTAATAGGTTAAGTATTTCTTTTTGGACAGCAGCAAGCAACCTACTACACAGAATGACTTAAAGCGTATCTAAACCCTAAAACAAATATTTTGTGTATTGCAGCTTGCTAGTTCTTAGACACAGTGGCTGAATTCGTTTTATTTTTTCATTTTCACCTGGAAAACCTGTCAGTAATAAATTTACCATCCTAGGGGGACAATATTCACTATACTACATCTATGGAGGAGTAGTGCTATTACTCTTGGACAAGAAATGGTTTAGTACTGAACTGCAGAACACCTCCCTCTCTGTTCATCTCCACAACGTAGTGGGAGCAAAGGCAAAAACCCTCCTGGTGGGGAATGGGGCTTTGGGGGCCGAAATAACACCACAATTGTATATTAAAACATAATTTTAATGGATAAACATAAAATCAACATAATAATAGAGATAAATACATATATCACAATACATATCTCACAATATAAAGTTGTAAAAACTTGTCATGATAGGACAAGGATATGATGGAGCATAGATTCCCCCCCCCCCCCCCCCCACCTCATATATACAATTTCTTTACCAATGTATTTACCAACTGTATCTTTACCTGCACATGGACTCCTAGGGGACCTGTGGTAGAGGCATTTTTTCAGCCGTCTCCTCGTCTCCACTTTTGACATTCCCTTACTCATCCTTCTCTTTTGGATCCTTCTTCCATCTTGACTTGGTCATCTTTTCAGGGTACGTTGTTTAATCTAACATTACTTTTTGTGTTATACTTTTTTGTGATATACATTTTTGTCTCTCGGATGTAATGTATCTTTGAGGTATTTTTACTGTTATATATATTTTATGTATTACCTGTTGTATCTTCTATTGCAGAAACAAATGTATATATGCATATTGAATTCCATTGCTCACAGCCCTGATGAAGGGTATTCTCGCAACGCGTAGGGTGTCAGGTGCCCGTTGGAAATCTATGCTCCATCATATCCTTGTCCTATCATGACAAGTTTTTACAACTTCATATTGTGATATATGTATTGTGATATATTCATTTATCTCTATTATTATGTTGATTTTACGTTTATCCATTAAAATTATGTTTTAATATACAATTGTGGTGTTATTTCGGCCCCCAAAGTCCAGGGAGGATTTTTCCTTTGCAGTTTACTTGGGATGTTGGCCATATAACACCTCGCCCTGCCTAGATGAGTGCCCCTTCTATCAACATAGTGGGAGGTATTCATTTTTTTTTTATATTGGTATAGTTAAAGGGTAAGTTCAAATTTGGAACATGTTACATGTTTCACCCATATTTAACCACTTGCCGACCACCCTATAGCAGTTTTCCTGCTACAGGGTGGTGGCTGTGTGCAGGATCATGTACTGTATATATATGTGATCCTGCACTTCTGGGTAGCGGGCGCGAAATATGGGAGCGCACAGCAGGAGCCGATCAGCGGGTACCGCCGACGTAATGTCCGCCAGGCACCCGCCGATCATTTGTTACACAGGGAGAACAGCAGTTCTGCCCACACAGCCGTGTCACTCATTCACAGGAAACTGTGAATGGAGAAACCAGAAGTCCTGTCTGCCACTGTGGCAAAAAGCGTGTCGTTTTCAGTGGACTGCGAGTACGCTAGTAGTTTGTTCACTCTTCCTGCAGCCCATAGAGAGGTACAGGCTCAGAGCTGTAGGAAAATCCTGCAGGAGCTGGACACTGCACCTGTGATCCAATGATCAGGGGTGCAACGTTTTGCAGGCACCTGTAAAAAAAAAAAAAAAAAAATGCAAATTTTTTTCCCCAAAAAAAATATCTGCATTTATTATCTTTTTTCACAAAGGTGAATTTTGCTTTCAACAGACCAAAAAGAAGTAAATAGGAGAAGTTCATGGACAAACCTGTGCTTTGTTCACGCAGGATAAAGCAACAGATTCACTTTAATGGACCTGAATTGTCTGGTATAGGAATTGAAGGGGTGAGGAAGGGCGCACTTCTTTTCTTTTTTTTTTTTTGCTTTGGGCTCTCCTAAAAATTCATGCCACTTGTTTTTTTTTTTTTTTTTTTTCAAACCATGCCAGTCACTTTGTGTACATGGTCGTGGATTCTCAACTAGTAAATTAATGAGGCCAGATGATGTTGTGGGTTGCCAAGAATTCGGTTGTAACCCATACCATTTATTTATTTTTGCAGGAGGTCCCCCTTAAAATTCATACCAGACCCAAGGGGCCTGGAATAAATTTGGGGAACCCCACACCATTTTTTAAACCCTCCGAGCAGCTTTACTAACATTGCTGGGGATTCTTAGCTAGTAAATGAATGAGGTCAGATGATGTTACTGGTTGCTAAGGACACGGCTGGCACCTGCCACTTCCTTAACAACCTTGACAGTGGGAGAAGGGAGCTGTCATATAGTAGCGGGAGAAAAACCCACTACTATACACACTATATTACCAAAAGTATTGGGACGCCTGCCTTTACACCCACATGAACTGTAATGGCATCCCAGTCTTAATCAGTAGGGTTCAATATTGAGTTGGTCCACCCTTTGCAGCTATAGCAGCCTCAACTCTTCTTGGAAGGCTGTCCACAAGCTTTAGGAATGTGTCTATGGGAATGTTTAATCATTCTTCCAGAAGTGCATTTGTGAGGTCAGGCACTGATATTGGACGAAAAGGCCTGCCTCGTAGTCTCCGTTCTAATTCATCCCAAAGGTATTAGTCCATAATAAACCCTATGGACTAAGACTGGGATGCCATTAAAGTTCATGTGAGTGTAAAGGCAGGCATCCCAAAATTTTTGGTAATATAGTCTATCATAATCGACTTCTGCTGTAAGTTCGGCGTTAGTGTTCAGCATCCTAGCAAGTGGATTAAGTCCAAATCTGTTTTCAGACCAAACCAGGAACTCATCTCTATATGTTATCAGCCGTCTGAAAGCAAAACAGAAGTAGTACATGTTAACAGTTTTATAGAATCAGGCAGGTCTCGCAGATCAGACAGATACATATGACCTAGCTGCAGCATTCCTTTTAAAAGGTTATAGGTCAATTTGTTCAAATGGCTGTGCTGCTTAAACAAGGAATACACTCGAGGCAATAGGTGGAACAGCGTTTACTCAAATCTTTGTAGAAGACAAATTTGGTCCCGCCTTCCCATTGGTGTGATGGGCCGCGTGAATTTAATTAAGATGATTCTTCTACCTAAAATCCTATATGCCCTGTGGCATTCTCCCACGTATATCCCTTATAAATATTTTGCGATCCTTAAACGCTTACTGAATACTTTCGTATGGGGCTCCAGTAGACACAAATTGGCTTGGCGTCATGCTCAGAAGCCTACCATATTTGGGGGTCTCGCTGTCCCTGACTTTGGAGCTTATTACCTTGCGTCTCAATAGTCTCATTTCTATCATATTAACGCTTTGGATGCTTCTAGGTACATAGCTCTGGCCTGTCCCTCTGCATTGGCCTCGAGTCCTCACCCCTTTTGTGATGTTCTTAGGGGAGCGGGCGGGCCCTCGCATGCCCAGGTGTTGAGCGCTGTCTCTTCTCACTATAGGAGGATATGGGATTTGGCCCTGTCCAAGACGGGTGACCTGATGTTCCACGCTAAGACTCCCCTGTGGTTTAATCAACATTTACCTGAACTGCTACAATTACCGGACCCTGGACTGTGGATGACCAAGGGGGTCCTGTATCTCTCCCATGTGCTACACGGGGGGGGGGGGGGGGGGCGCTCCGACCCTTTTCTCAGTTACGGACTGAATTTTACCTTCCCCCTACCATGTACTACCGCTACTATCAACTTCGGCATGCTCTTCATGCTCAGTTTGGGAGCCGCTACCCGGACTTGCCCATGGTTGACCTTTTGGATGTCTTGACTAGCTCTGACTCCCGCAAGCTTATATCTCTTCTGTATGAGATGCTGACGTCCAAATCAGCCACAAACCTGGCTTTCGGAGTTTGCCCTCGCTGGACTGAAGACACGGGCAACCTTGACGATGACAATTGGACGGAAGCCCTTGGTGCCTATAAGCTTGTCTCACCCAAACTGTCCGACAGATTAACTCAGGTCTATATACTTCATAGAGCATACCTCTCTCTCTCGATAGAATAGCTAGATTTGCTCCCTCCAGGGACCCTACGTGCCCCAAGTGTCTTTTGTCTCCGGGCACCTTTGGACATTTGATGTGGCACTGCCCCCGCATCCAGGGATTCTAGGCATAGGTCGTCCGCTTCCTGCATGACCGCATGGGCGCTCCTGTATCGTTGGATCCTAAGATCTGCCTTCTGGGTATAATCCCCAATGAGGATGTCGATAAACATACCCTTAAATTCCTCCATGAAACCCTCTTTAGTGCACGAAAACGAATTGCCCGCAGGTGGATCCAGCCTGCGTGGCCTGATGTGGCTATGTGGAAGGCGGATGTCAATCAATCTCTACCTTATAAGAAAGTTATCTACACAAGACGGGGTTCTCTTGGTAGCTATCATAACATTTGGGACAGGTGGCTACAGGTTCCGGATACTTGCTCCCCCGGGTGATTACACGTTTTAATGTGACCATTTTCCCTAATTGAGCAGCTCTGCTCTATACATCCTCATTTTCTGCCCTGGGTGGTATGTGGGTGGGATTGTCACTGTATGATGGCTTGTATTTCATTCCCTTCATGGATGTTGCACCTTTCCACCCCACACGTATCGATATTTTCTTGTATGATGCCTATGCTCTCATTTTTTTCATGTTGTTTATTATACTGCTGTTATGTTGTGACTTGATGCATTGACTGTCTGTGATAATTTTTTTTTTTTGTGAACCCAATAAACATTTGTTTTTTAAAAAAAATCTTAGTAGAAGAGCACATGTATATGGTGTCCCCGCTGCAGGAACTCCTTCCTTGTTCCTCTATTTGGATCTCCCATGTCCTGTTCTAGGCATTCCCCCTCACCCCAGGATTTTCACAATGGATAATATTATCCTCAGAACTTGTTCAGGGCAAGGAAGTAGGTGGGGGTGAGTGAGGGGATGGTGTACAAAGGCAGCTTTGAGAAGTCAGAAGATCATCATAACACCAACCTTGCAGGTGGGGGGTTTGTGGGACCTACCCCAGCGATGAGGACATGAAATCACCCTAATTCTGCTGTACCACTGTACTGAGACCTTAACTGTTATTCCTTCTCCACCACTAATCGCTCACACTTCTACAGACTGATTCCTTTACAGCTCCTCAGCCTTTCTCTTTTTCATCTCTTCCATCAAAATTCCTTCCAATCACTCTGTCCTTTTCACGTTCCTTCTTCACCATCTATTCCCGTATCCACAACAAATCTTTATATTGCTTCCCCACCAGTATATTTCCAATCTGGCTCAGTGTTGTTCTACCTTCAACTTTATTTGAATTCCTAATAGTTACTTTAAAGTTCATTTGGGAGTTAACGTTTGTATGGATGCCCTTGCTTGTGGTACCTGGTCATTGCCAGCCTGGAGGATGTCCTACTCACTTTAGCTCAGCACATCTGGACTCAGTTACGGAGACCTTCTAAGATGAGCTGGGATTTAGATTTTTTCCACAGAGTGTTTTTTTCTTTTTGGAATGTGAAATTGCTGCAGAACAAGTAAGAGAGAGCAAAAAAAAAAAACCGAGGGAAAGTGCATTGGAGAGACAAGGAGTGTAGGAAGTAGTATTAACAACACCAAGAATTTTTCAAATACACTAGACACAAAGCTGGCCATACACGCTTCGTTTTTTTTGTCCAGATTTTAACAGAACTTTACAGATTCCTCCATTCACGCTGTATACGGTTTCCCACGGCTCATATTTTGTAATGACAGCTGGGGGCTGTCAAAATACTGAACAGCGGTTGAAAAGTTTATGCCCAGCTACTTCGATTTTTCAACTAAAGTATGATAGAGAGGAAGGTTGCGATAGGCCACTCATGTAGCAAATTTTAAATAGTTCATCAAGATCCAGTTGACATTTGCATAGCATACTGACAGCATTAAGTGGTTGTAAAGGCACAAGGTTTTTCACCTTCATACATTCTTTGCATGAAGGTAAAAAACCTTCTGTGAGCAGCAGCCCTCCCTAATGCTTACCTGAGCTCCCTCTCAATCCAGCAATGTCCACAAAAGCCTTGCCTCCCTGGGGACTCACACTGCTGATTGTCTTTTGTTAGCAGCGGGAGCCATTGGCTCCTGCTGCTTTCAATCACATCCTGTAAGCCAATCAGGAGACTGAGGGGCGGGGCTGAGTCCTGGCTCCATGTGTTAATGGACGCACAGAGCCGCAAGTGAGGAGCACACCTGCTTGGGTGCCCCCACAGCAAACTGCTTGCTGTGGGGGCACCCGGCAGGAGGGAGGAGTCAGGAGCGCTGGTGTGGGACTCGAGAAGAGGAGGATCTGGTCTGCTCTGTGCAAAACCACTGCACAGAGCAGGTAAGTGTAACATGCTTGTTATTTGTAGAAAAAAATGGTCCCTTTTACATGAGCGTTCTGAATATCCATTCCTCCTCCACCCGTTGACGGATGAAAAACGGACACCAATGTACTTCTATGGGCAAACGGATGTTAGTGGATGATCATCCATTGACATCTCCTGACATCTGCCTTCATTAACATCCGTTTTTTGAAATGGAAGAAACCCCTCTTTTTTTTTTTTAATGTTAAAAAAACGGAAACAGACCTTAACAGGGGTCAGCAAACAATCGGTCTGTTTTTGCATTGATTCTTAGGACGCTGGTAGCTGCCGCCTCCTAACAGTCGATGACTCATCAGCTGTCAGCAGGGTTCCCCGCTGACAGCTGAATGTAAACAAAAGATTCTGAAAAACTGCATGGGGGTCCCCTCCATCCATACCAGGCCCTTCAGATCTGGTATTGATTTTAATGGGAACTCCCCGCCAAAATTTAAAAAAATGGCATGGGGTCCCCCAAAAATCCATACTAGACCCTTATTTGAGAATACAGCCTGGCAGGCCAGGAAAGGGGGGAACAAGCAAGCGGGGAGGTGCTGGGTCAATTATGTCACAAGGGGCGGAGTCATTCAGTGACATTATGGGACGGCCCGACCCTTACTTATTTAAGAACTGTCAGATAGAGTAGCTGTCAGATGGCAGAAGCCTTTGTCGGGTGCAGAACTCTTTTTTTTTTTTCAGGTTGGCGGTCGGCGTTCATTATGATTGACATTGGATCTACTTCAGGGGACATTTCTTTTTTCTTTTTAATAAAGGGCTTTTTGAAAACTGTTGTATTGCTTTTATTCCCCATACTCATTTGCACAGGAGGGGGGGGGGCAGGATCTTGGGGCCCCCTAGTTAAAGGGGGCTTCCAGATTTCAATAAGTCCCCCACAACCACCGGGCCAGAGTTGTGGGGAAAAGGCCCCTTGGGGGGATTCCCCCACTTTAAAGCACCCCTTCCATGTTGAGGTCATGTGGTCTGGTATGGTTCAGGAGGGGGTTGCTCACTCGCCCCCCCCCCCTGCCGGGCTACATGCTTGGATAAGGGTCTGGTATGGATTTTGGGGGGCACCCTGTGCCATTTTTTAATTGCCGGCAATTGTTTAGTTTACATGCAGCTATCAGTGGGGAACCTTGCTGACAGATGATAAATAATCAGTTACTAAGGAAGCGGCGGCCGGCTTGCCGGCCCGCTCCTTAGCAACCAGCTATTCTTCAAATAGAATTTGGATTGGTTGATCAATTTTTGACTGATTTGAATTCTAATTGTTTCGAAAATTGAAATGTGTTAGAAAGCAAGTGTAAAAATGGATATACACTAACAGATGTAACAACTGAAGTCCAGGTCCGTTTTTCATACGAGTTCCTAACAAAAATAAATAAAACGTGACTGAACAGATGAAGCAAACGGAACGCCCATGTGAAAGGGGTCTAAACCTCTATTAATTTGTTTATATCCCCCTATCCTCCGCCTTTATCTGTCCCAAATGTAAAAGGGAAATGCATCTGAGTTCTTTGGAAGTTCTACCTCTACAGGCAGACCAACACAACTGACCCAACATGTATGTTTAAGGAAAGATCTTTGATAAAAAAATCTTTTGGTGGTCAGGTGGTGTTCCGATTACCTGTGTAATGTGTATTCTTCAAAGCCTAACTTATATTTTAATTAGAACAAATTCGGTTTATCATTAATTTCAGTTCACTTTTTTTTCTCATATCATTTAATTTCTATGTTGAGGGGCACCTGAACTTGAAGTGCCCCGAGTCCCCAAAGGTCTACTGTAAATCCGGCACTGACGTGCGTATTACATTCACAGTGCATCTAAAGTTAGAGCTATATCCCTGACAATCAAATGCTGTACAATGACAAGGGCATGTCAAATTCCAGCACAAATTCCTGGAATGCATAAGCTTGAACTATCACCTGCTGAAGCAGCACGAATCACAGAGCTTCCAGAAAATGCTTCTCTCGCCAAGCAGAGAAATGCACATAGTATCTCTACTGTATCCATGGAGGGACAGAGACTGGGGACGTGAATATATATATGGGTATTTATTGGGTGAAATACAGTATGTACTACTTATCTCTTGGGACAGGGAATGTTTTACAGAGAATATGTGAAAATAATATAATTTAAAAAGAGGTATACTCAATGTAACAATGTATTTACTGATTCCACGGAGGGACAGGGATTGTGTAAAGGTAGGGTTGCCACCTTGGTTTTGCCAAATAAGGGATAGAGGGTGGAGGAGGGGGCATAGCAGGAGTGGGGCTAATAGTGAGTGTGCCAGACTGTATTTAATAGGCTGAAGGACACCAACATCTGCACTAATGTTTCAATATTACCCTCTATTTTCCCCACTAAGCGGAGTTTCCCTTTAAAACCCAGTTATAGTCCACCATATTTTTATACTTTTTTATTCAATTTTGATTCATTACTTTTAACTTATTTTAATTTGGGATATTTTGTATTATTACCTGAATTTGAATAAAGCAAATTATTCTGGTCTAAAGGGTAACTCCATTTTCATTGGGGAAAAGAAATAGCAAATAAAGAAAAAATAATATGGCATATACAATTGCAACACAAGTCATATTGTAATTGAATGTTATTATTTCCTTTTCAATCTGCAGCCGCTGTTATTTTCTGAAAATGCAATGCAATATGGCTACCTAGGGGTGTTCTGTACACAGAATGTTTACTAACTACATCCCAGAAACATCATTTCCTGCTTGTGTGATTGGCTCACCAATTTTCCCAGTAGTCTGCCTAAGATACAAGTCAGATTTCAGGCATCCCCTGCAACAAAAATGTCATTTTTGGTGAGATACTCCCAATAGGAACACGTCTAAAGGGATGCAGGCCCAGCAGATTTCCTCATTAGTGCTCTGCAGCTGCACAGCTGATTGATAATTATGAAATCACTCCCATTAGGCCCACTCAGCACAGAGGAACATGTGGACAGGATCGGATCGGATAGAGGTGGTGGGTCAGCAAACATATCACCGCTGACATCCCCCGTTCCATAGGGGTGAATGGAGGGCCCGATCAGGTCCGCCTGAAAAACTGACAGGCGGACCTGATGGGACCGCTCGTGTGAAAGGGGCCTAACTGTTGATTATACTCCATTCTAGGCCCCCTAGGATCTCAACCCAGATAGTGCTTTGTGGACACCTTTACCTTACATTTATTGGCAAGCATTATTCCACACCGCTATTTGTTCTTGTCTATATTTTGGAAGGTTTTTTATGAGTACCTACACTTGGAACATTGCAGCTGTCACAATAAATGTTAACAATCTAATATTCTTTAAACTCCACACAATCAATTTAGGTCGGGTTTACATATATGCAGCTGCGGTTTCATGCTTGGGGTCCAGTGCGCGTCTGTTCACCTGTTCAGGTGCGATTCAGGGCTGAATTTTTGCCTGAATATGCACCTGAACTGGACCCAAACATGCACCAGGGCCCTTTTGCAATCCGCTCCGCGGCAGCCCCGAACCTGTGTGAACTGGCTCTATTGAGCCCCAGTCATACTCTCAAGTCATGCAAATTGGATGTGGACCAATCCGCATCCAATTCCCATATATGTGAACCGGGCCTCAGTTCTCTTGTGCTATCAACTGCACAACTGAGCGACTAAATGTGCCCATGTACCCCAGGCCTTAGCTTTTCAAATACAAACATGGACACCATACTACACATCTGCCATGAGATTCCTCTTGCCATCTGCCAACACAGCAGCAGACTCCGGCCATAGCCAAACTCTGTGCTGCTGCTACGGTATTGTGTGATGTGCTGGGATCCAGAATAATGGCATATAGTGAGATTGAGGTTAAAGCTGCTATGGGTCACTATGAGCAGCTGTTCGCCAGCATCATGGCAATGATTGACGCCATGTATTTTGGCTGCACAACATCATTGGTTTGGTATGATGCTGGCAGCTGACCCGTTAGCACAATGGAAATGCATGACGCTATGCAGTCAAGAAGCACGATGTCATTTGTTGATATGCTGCTGGCAGTCAAGCTGCCTGCATCATGGAAATGGTGGCAAGCCATTAACTGCAGGACAAACTGTGTGGTCGATTTACTAAAACTGGAGAGTGCAAAATCTGGTGCAGCTATTCATAGAAATCAATCAGCTTCCAGGTTTATTTGTTAAAGCTTAAAGCGGAAGTAAACCCATCAATTTAACTCTTTAAAAAAAAAAACAGTCAGGCCCCTTTCACGCGATCAGACCGATCAGATCTGCCTGTCCGTTTTTGAGGCAGACCTGATCAGGCCACCTATTCTCCTCTATGGAGAGGCGGATGTCAGCGAACATGTGTCTGCTGATACCCGCCTGGCATCCAATCTGACAAGATCCGCTAAAAACAGATGGATGGCGATACGTTCACCATCCCTCCAGGGGGTCTGATCGAATGGGATGGGATGAAACCGGACAGGCTGTGCGTTTTCATCTGATCTTTCTATAGAGGAGAGCGGGACTCTGACAGGTCCATCTCTGCACAGTGAGCAGAGAAGGACCTGTCATCCCCCTGCTCAGTGGGGATCAACGGAGCGATTCCCAGCTTCTCTAGCGGAGTCCATCCAAACAGATCCACTCCATGTAAAAGGGGCCTTACATTCGAAGCATGCCGGGAATGCTGTCACATTGGTTCTGCTCTCAACCAAACTGTTAAACCATCCAATGGCTGGTATCATCACTGATCACATGTGCAGCATCATGGCAGCTGAAGATTAAACAGAGGCTAAAGCCCCGTACACACGTACCGATCATCGGCCGACCGATCGGCCGTCTTTTGTCCAGGGCTGTCGTGTCTGTTGCACACGAATTTTGTCGGCCAACAACAGCCGACTGCAGAAGTGATGTCATGTGATGGTTAACTTTCCTTGTCTTTTTTCTTTTCTGAGCATGCCCAGTCTTGAAAATCTGCTGTCTGTCAGCCGAAATCTGTACTGACTGGCGAACAATTGTCCGTTCTGGTGTTGGCCAACAAAAATTTTAATGCCTGCACGACAGATTCTCTTCGGCCGAAAATGCGCTGTCGGCTGTCGGAAGCATCATACTAACAAGCCTACAATCGGCCGATCGGTCGTCGGCCGAATATTTACGGTCGACAATCGGTACGTGTGTACGGGGCTTTAGGCTTGATTTACACTGGTGCGATGCAAGAACCAGCGTGATTCCCACATCACATCAGATTTACAGGCAGTTCACACTGTGCTCTGCGAACCCCTGCGGTTGTCAATGTAAAGTTAATGACACCCCCAAATTGGTTCGCCGAACGTAGTGCAACACCCATGCGATCCGATTCCAGTACAGACCAAAAAGAAGGTCCTGTACCATTTTGGTCCAAATGCGATGCAAATTTAGTCAAATTTGTGAACAGCAATGCGGTGCAAATCACATTCGATTGTCTGGCATCGCACACGTGTGAACCCAGCCTCAGATGGTAGCTTCCTTGGCTGAAAATGATAGGAGGGTTTACTTACACTTTAAATAAACAAAGCTGATTGGCTACCATGCACAGCTGAACCAGATTTTGCATTATCCCTTTTTAGTAAATCAACCCCTGTGTGTCATATTGAATCAATATGGGACGCAGAATTTTACTTTGACAAGTGGCACCTCAAGAACATGTGAATAAAAGGCAATTAAAATTAGGGGTATATGTACCATGTATCTCTTCTATAGATACAATCCAGGTAAAACCCTGAAACACATACATGTACATGTGGCAAAGTTGTTCCCCACCTTTATAAAGGGTTGGAAGAGCCAACATTATTGGGTGGTATCCACAAAACCTCATTGTCAATACTGTAATGCAAATGGAGGACAGAATGCATTAAATACTTTCATCCTAAAAACAAGTGTCTCTTACAAATGACCCCTGACAAGTAACTCCTGTAAAGTGACACTGACAAAATTAATCCTGAGAAGTGACCCTGATTTTACTAAAGTAATTCTGATTGGTTGCCCTAGGGCAGTGATGGCAAATCTTGGCAGCCCAGATGTTTTAGAACTACATTTCCCATGATGCTCATGCACTCTGTAATGTATTTGAGCATTATGGGAAATGTAGTTCCAAAACATCTGGGGTGCCAAGGTATGCCATCACTACCCTAGGGTGTAGCATTTACCTTCTTCAACTGATAACTGAATAAACATACCCCAGTTATCATTTGATTAGGATCAACTGTCTGGCATCTCTGCTATTTAGCAGAAAGGCTTGCACATGTAACAATATTTGTGGATTGCTGTGAATTTATTTAGAGCGTTCTGTCTCAATCAACCCTGTATAACTGCATAAACCAGAGGTCGTCAACTTTGACAGCTCTAAAACTACGCATGGCGGTGGAATTAAATGTTCGGTGTAAAGTCAGTGGATCCCCAAGTATATTGGAGGGGAGGGGAATAGAAATGGGTAGCTGGAAGGGTATAATGGATTCCGCATATTGGGTATAATGATAGGTAAACATGGGTATATTCATAACATATTGATAATATCATTATTACTCTTAAAGAAGCCGATCACCCAGTATTTCTAGTATGGTAAAACGGGAAGGGGGGATCCCCAAGTAGTAAAGGAACAAGAAAGCCCTGGAATATGGACCTTTCAGAACAGATCAGCATTTGCCCCCATATGCCTACACTGTAGAAGCTGTGATTTCCATATGAATGGCGGTCAACAAGCCTGAAATGGCTGTATGCAGTTTAGAAGAAATGGCTGTATAACATTATACTGTACCTGTGCTATGCGGTGTTGTGGATCTGGATATACAGATGACCAAGGGGCATAATGGAATGATTTGCATGGCCCCACCTACTATACTAAAAGGAGGAAAAATTCTGCACCTACCCTAATATTACCACTGCGGCTCCTCAATCCTTCACCTTCCAGGACATGTACTGTTGATCAAGGGAGTAACTGATTGCCTTTGGGATCAGAAAGAAATTCCTTCTCAGAGCAAATTGAGAATGTGCTCGATAAATGGTTTATTTTGCCTTCCCTTTGAATAAATTTAGGTCTTTGTTTTATTTATGCACAGTGTTTTTGGTTTATTTATTTGTGCATTTTTCAGCCTATGTAACTTTCCTTTTTCTTTCTGTGCCCTTCATAGAACAACTGGTGCCTTGTAAATCAATAGGTGCCCCTAGGTCTCTGAAGGAGGCACTGAAAAAAAACAGCAGGGGGCAAAAGTTGGACAACGGGGTTCATCTTACTGATACAGAACAAAACATTTTATCATGCATGCAAGGCCATTTGTAGTGTGTTTTCTGCTGGGTTGAGCTCAGTTCTCTATCGGAGAAATATAATTCCTCTTGGTGGAATAGTTGCATTAACTACTCTACAGGAAGCCTACAGGCTGGAATCTGTCCTGTTTGCTTGAGATGTGTATCACTCAGGCTTTGTTCAATGCTATAGCCAAAGTCCGAAATTGAAGTGCTGTGCAATATTAAAAATAGTACCAAAAGCTATCCATCTATGAGGATACTGAGGGTTAATT
Organism: Pelophylax lessonae; assembly: GCF_965119305.1. Lineage (NCBI taxonomy): Eukaryota > Metazoa > Chordata > Amphibia > Anura > Ranidae > Pelophylax > Pelophylax lessonae. The sequence continues at coordinate 37,132,969 of NC_138778.1, read as the reverse complement.
TAGGACTCATAAAATCCTCCAAAAGCTTGTATACTGAAGCAGTGGCTAAGCCAAATCAGCTACACCTAGCATAGCTAAAGCCATCCTCTTTATTACTTCCGATAGATTTTTTTTATCCATAAAAAGCTTTATTAACATTAATCCATTACAACATAGCCAAGCAGTTTGTTCCGTAAAAAAGTGTACAGACAGGGACTACTTGAACAGCACTAATTCACATTATATATGCATGTACATGCAAGATCTTTGTCTTAAGTTTACTAACATGACCCCAAATATATTACGTTTTTTATGCGAATCACCAAAATTGGATATTAAACAACATTCAATCCTAACAGCCTTTCCATACCAAGGTCCGCCGGAGCAAGCCCAGGGACTTTCAGCCATGGGGCCCATAACTTTTCATACTTTCCTGAGCATCACCTGTGTTGGTAAATAAGCTTTTCCACCCATATAGTATTGCCCACTTCTGTGATCCATTCCTTTACTGTAGGAGGATTTTCAGACTTTCAAGTTTACGTGCGTGGAACAGGGTTCTCACAATTGCCTTTTTAGTGTAATTCTCCCAATCAAATTCATCCAATATGCTAAGTAAGCAAGGCTTGGGATCCATGGGTAAGGAAACTTTGTAGACTCTGCTCAGAGTGTCCACCACTCATTTCCAATACATATGCAACTTGGGGCACCTCCATACTAGGTGTATTAGATCTCCATGGTCTTGCTTACACCTTGTGCATATTGGAGTTGGTAATAAGCCCATAACATGCAATCTCTGGGGTGTGAGGTATACCCTCATGACAATGTAGTATAGCTGGGTCAGTCTCTGCATCGCATTTAATGAGCTTGTGGCCACTGTTTGTAGAACTGTAGAACTTTGTCCCATTGGTCTCCCGTAAGCTGTCCAATGTCCCTCTGGCCACGTCTCCCTTACCTTCAAAGGATGTTTTTTCAGGAAAGAATGTAGTAGCATTGCATAGCATTGTGATATAAACCCTTTAGATGTTTCTGCTTCTCTGATTAGTGTAACTTCCTATAGATTTTGATGAACCATACAGGAAGTACTATTCTGTAGTTTACAAACTATTAAATTGACCCTACATCAACCCTAAATACACTAAAGACTGACTGACTGATTCGCCTGTATACAGGGCTTTTCCTACCATAAGGAAAGGCATAATTTTTGGGCGGGAATGCTTCAAATTTGGCAAGGGTGTTTTTATACCACCTTGGATTATGACCTCTTAGCTGATTCCTGCTGATGTAAAAGCCATTAATAATAATATTTAGAATCAGTATCTCTGGTCTCATGCATTCACTTTCAGTACTGGGAGATCACTGTAAGAGTAATGTTGTACTCAAGACCCCCTTTACACCAACCCTCACTGCAACCATAACACTAACCCTCATTGCAACCCTAACACTAACCCCAATGTATGTAGTACCTGTATAGTCAGTTTTTTATATCACCATTGTAAGATATACCCTCATCTCTTGCTCTGATGACAATTATAAAACTTTGGATATCCCATCATTTTCAGCCGCTGGGATAATGAGTGTAAGTCTCGCCAGCAGAGACACAGCAAAACAAAACCTGACAGCAGTCCTAACCCTTCCCTACAGTATCCAAAACTAAAAACAAAAAAATTGGGGTATACATACACTTTAAACTTTGTTTGCAAAGGAGAAGAGGGCCACTGCTCTTAGTAATTTGCTTGTGGTGTAAATTCAGCTTGAGTTACAAAGTTTTGTAAACAACAGGCTATTTTCAGCAAAGTAGCTAAAGGGGGACTGGTAAACATGACTACAAGAAGAGAGCTCCACCTGCTAGCTGCATCTGGAAATACAAGATATTTTATAAAATGGCTTACCAAAACGCTGTATAAATGGTGCCAATAGAAATCGAGATATCCTAATGAAGATGAGAGCCTGGAAGCCTCTTACAAAGTTGCAATGAAGATTCTCAGAGGACCGTGGTGCATTGAGATTCATGAAATAAAAACAAAAACGCCATAGCGTAAAACCAAACAAACAAAGATAGGTGAATGAGAAAGGTGCACTCACAATTGAAAGTTTACCACCTTCACCATTGGTGACATAAGAAACACCGAAAGTGTAAAAACTTGTGTAGATACTTCTTACCAGAAGTTAAATAAACACCGCTTTATAAAGTTAGGACATCCGGGTATGCCAAGGTAGTGCCAGCAAACAGGGGCCAGTGAAATCCACCACCAATCTGAAATCCTCTTACTGGATCATAAATGGAATTACACATATAACCAGATGTAGAATGTGACCTTTCGGGCCGGGCAGATAAGACTCAGATGGCTCCAATGAAGGCTTAAAGTGATGTCAGGCTCGAACATGTATCAGCGATGCTGCGTGTAAGAGATGCAAGCGGATGCAAATTTTATTCCAACATGTGCAATATAGCTGGTCCCTTCCTTCAGTCTCTAAGATGGAGTCTGAGTTCCCAGGATGCACCTGTTTCTCTTCCTTAGACTTAGAAGAATGATGATCATCTTTCTTGGCTATGGCTATTAGAACAGCGGAGGGTATAAGAGGCTTTAGAAGGGGAAAAGAGGAGGAGAAGATCTCGCTATATGCAGATGACTTTCTTCTTTTCTTGGAAGGTGTGAATCATTCACTGATTGAGGTTATTGATATTGTGAAGAGATTGGGTCTATTCTCAGGACTCTCCATCAACTGGGAGAAATCTATATTTCTCCTGGTTGATGGGTTGGAGCAAGAGCTATCGGAGTGCGCTAGTCACCTGCAGGTGGTTAATAGTATTAAATATCTGGGAATAAATATTTTTATACAGTATTTTGAACTTACCTGTAAAATATTCTTAATTATATTTTGTAGTCCTGACCATAATAAGTAAAGAAAATATATGAAAAACCACTAAACAAATGAATAAGCAGCAGCCACTGATCTCCATTTAGTGGTTTCCACGCTTATGTAATACAATAGAAATATTGATATATAAAAATAAGGTATTGTTTTTCATGATTCATATAGCTGTCAGTTATCATCAACCAAGCACGGAGTGAACCGAACCATGAAACACTTCTTGACATCCATCAGGTAGATCCATTCACATATAATATATGTATTGTGAAAATTATTTCCATTATTTACAATGCTTTTCTGTCAAAAAACCTTGACTTACCTTTAGTTTATGGAATGGCAAAGTGATTTACCTACCCTTATTGAAGACGTGAGATTACATCCTAGACTGAATCCCTGCCTCAGTGAGTCCCGCCAGTTATAGTCTGATTATTTTTACTTTCGTAAAAAGTGTAGATTACATCAACTGCTTCCTTTTTCAGACTAGTAGCCCCCGTGCAAAGCCATGTGGCATGGTTCTGTATTAAATCATAAGCAGGGAATAATATACTTAATATCAATATCAAATGTCTCTAAATCTTTGTAAATTAAACGTTAAAATGGATATAAACCCCCATTCATGAAATTTGACTGTACTGTTTACTCATCTCTCTCCAAAGCTCTAGGTCCTGTGTCTTTCCGGTGCTCCATTCCTCTCTTATCCGCATGATAACCTCTAACAAGTTGTCCGACACAGGAGATAAAAAGTAGCTGGAAATTTGTGATGGGGTGGGTGCATAGAAAGATTAACAGAGAGCTGGTCTATTCACAGCACAGCTCTGTATCTTTCTTCCTTTCTCTGCCTTTGTGGAGGGGGTGCTGGAACAGAAAGAAAAAATTCAAACAAGATGTTCACATTCTAAACAGTGTAGAAAGCTGAAGACAGCAGATATACAAATAAAACGTATGTAGGGAGATTTGTTTAGTCTCTCTGCATCATCTGAGGCTGTTCACTTTACTGGGTATATGGGAGGGTTCACATTCACTTTAACCACTTCTGGACCGGAAGGATTTGCCCCCTAATGACCAGGCCATATTTTGCGATTCGGCACTACATTAATTTAACGGACAATTGCGCAGTTGTGCGACGCTGTACCCAAATAAAATTGATGTTCTTTTTTCCCCACAAATAGAGCTTTCTTTTGGTGGTATTTAATCACCTGTGCGATTTCTATTTTTTGCGCTATAAACAAAAAAAGAGCGACAATTCTGAAAAAAAAAACAATATTTTTCACATTCTGCTATATAACATTCCCAAAAACAAATGTTTAAAATCAAAATTTTTTTAACATTTTAGGCCAATTTGTTTTTTGCTACATATTTTTGGTAAAAAAAAAAATCACAATAAGCGTATTTTGATTGGTTTTCGCAAAAGTTATCGCGTCTACTAACTACGGGAAAGATGTATGTCATTTTTTTTGTTCTTTTTTTACTAGTAACGGCGATCTTCAATTTTTTGCGGGACTGCGACATTGCGGCGGACAGATCAGACCCCTGACTGACATTTTTGACACTTTTGGGGGGACCAGTGACATTACTACAACAGCTGACCGTTCTTCTTTCTCAGCGGGGAACGATTGCGGGTTTCAGACGGCAATCAGAGCCGCCTGCCCCGTGCATTGGCTTCCCCGCTGACGAGCAGGGGCGGAGCGCACCACTGGCGGTGTACACTCGCCCCCTAGCTGCCTGCGCGCAACCGACGTATACCTACGGCGGTTCGTTCAGGAGCGGCTGCCTGACGCAGTATAACCGGCGGGTGGTCGTAAAGTGGTTAAAGGGAGTGATTTATGCTAACCCAAGTTACTGCAGCCGCTGCACATTAAAGTAGTACTATAGGCAAAACTTTTTTTTCTCATTTTGGATACTTTTAATATGGCCATTATACTCTTTAGCTTTTGCTTTAGCCTGTGCTCCTTAATAATAGCAATCGGTCTGATTTACCGTTTGCGTTCCATTTCCGACTACGATTGCGGTCCAGGAAGTGGCTTCCTGTTCCGCTGTCTATTCTAAACAATACGGCACCGGGGAATGATCCTCCTCTTCCGCCGCTACTAGTATAAGTGACGTATTGATTATGGCAGGATACACCCCCTGATGACGTAGCCCTTCTACGAAACATGTAGGTGGAGCTACCCTGCGATAGACATCACACGCCGGAAGGGGTCCACCGCTCGTGCAGCGGCTCCGGTGTCCTGTTCAAAGAGTTTTATTCCTTGGCTGTTTATTTTCTTCATTTTGGTGAGTGTAACCTAATCTTAAATAAAAGCATCTTGTTTAAGCATACTTCACCATGAGCTTCCTTTCCATCTTACATATTTGAAACTTGCTCTGGAATGACCGGTCATTGATATTGAGAGAGAGTCATCCTTTTTCTCTTGGATTGCACACTGCGGCTTACTGCATGTCATCTTGGAGTTCCAAGAGTTGTTTCCTAAGGCTTGATTGATCACCCTTGTCATGGTGATCCACAGCTTCTGGTAAGAGGCAGATTTATCTGGTGGAGGTGTAGGCTGCTCACCAAGTGACAAGATATATGCACACACAGCAGAATGGTGGAAGTTTGAATACTTTTATACCTGAACTCTGTTACTGTATTATGATGGACATGCATATCTAACAAGTATTTACATATATTTTTTAGCGCTGCATTTTATATTTCATTTATTTTATCATTGTCTGATTGATGCTAGTGGCTATTATTGTATAAGCGCGGTTTTCTTTCTTTTTATACTTGTGCAAGCAGTCACACTGCTTAAACCATACTGCCACTTGTATGGAAGGGGTTAAGTCCTCTTGCTCTCTCCAGCAGCAGCAACTACATTATGTTCAGGACACTCTTTAGCATCCCCTTGACTGACACCCATCCACTGACCCCTCCAGCTGAAGGGATGGCCCTCTCAGGACAGGCCCCCGTAACACAGATCTGTACTCACTGTATGCAGAAACAGATCCTTTCCAGTGTCTCCCTTCCAGTCAGCTCTGGGTTCAGTTCCTCTCTAACTCTCAGGCCCTCAGGTAGACCACCTGAGACCACATGGCAACTTCTACAGAAGAGGGGCAACTGCCCCCTCCCTCCGGGACCCCGCTTTCCAGCAGAAAGACCCAGAGTACATGTGCCCTTGCCATTTATACAGTATTTTAGCATGCACCAAGGCACATTCCTCTACCAATCACCAGGGCTGTACTAAATGCCTGTGCACTCATTTGTCAGGTTTCCTCCCACTGTCCAATATGCCTCCCTATTGGACCAGTGTAAAACACTTCAGACAAACTGAGCTTCACCTGAGCACATTGAGCAGACCTCACTAGCAGATCCTGCTCTCTGGTAGGCAGAGAACAATATAGATTTACCTGGCAATCTTTCTGGTAAGCAGAAAAGGTCCAAAACTACACTCTCTAGCACCTACCTAGGAGGGTACTACAAACAGAATAGGGAAGCGCATGCCCTAGTAGTGCAATCAACATCTTTTTTAAAGCAGAGCTCCACCCAAAAGGGGACGCTCCACTCATCTGCCTCCTCCCCCGTCCACTGCCACATTTGACACCTTTGGGGGGAGTGGGTACCTGGTCTTGATAGGTGCCCGTTCCCACTCCCGGCCAGGTTTTCCACAGCAAACTCAGCTGGAAGTTTGACCCCCCTCCTCCTTTCCCCGCAGCCAGCTCATTTAGAGAGTGCGGCGCACTTCGCGCATGCGCAGTAGGGATCCAACTTTGAAGCTGCACAGCTTTACTGCCGGATTCCTTTAGTGGACATGTCAGTGGCAGTACCCAATGGCCCATTGAAAAATCGGCTCGGGTGCAGACACTGCTGGATTCCTGGACAGGTAAATGTCCTAATTTTAAAAGTCAGCAGCTACACTATTTGTAGCTGGTGACTTTTATTTTTTTTTCTGCAGGAGGCTAGAGCTCCTCTTTAGGCAAAGATAAAATGACGCATAATGCACTCACATGCTACCAGAATGACACCAAGCTCATCACACAACTGCGAGAACCAACCTTCAGAACCCCTGTGTGGGTGCCACTAGATGTAATTCACGTGGCTAAAGGCTCCTCTCCCCATGTTTGTGTGTTAGGAAAGAAAGAGAAGCAGAGGGAGCTGACCGCAACAGCAGCTTGTGTATGACAGCCACCGGGATTATGGAGGACCAGCAATCATTCAAGAGAGCAGCGTGCACCCAAAGGAGGCTGTGCTGGTTGCCATAGGTTTAAGCTCGTGGGCCACATTAGGTGGCTCTAAAGGCCACTTTGGCCCATGGGCCACAGGTTCAGCATGCCTGGTGTAAACTATTGTCTACAAGCTCAAAATCACATCACTTTGTATAATGTCATAAAGAAAGCTTTAACAGAAGAATGTTGAGGAAGGGTCTGCGAAAAACCATGAACAATGCACAGAAGACATCCATTTCAGACACCTAACATTCCTACTCTAGTACTGTTACACTTTCATAGCAGTGTTGCAGCAATAAATGTGTTATCTTAACAATTCATGTATAACTAGTCCAACGCCTGCCCGCTAACCACTTCGAACACTAACATATTACGCATAGCAAAATATACAGAAACTTGCGCTCCAGCACAGATGAGGGGAGATACTTCCCTCCCTCCCCCCCCGCCCTTCATTCCCTTAGGACCCCCGGCAGCCACCAGTAGAACAAAAGATCTTTATATCATCTCACTTAATTTACGGATATCCAGCACTGTACTCCAAGAAGAAAATAAATTAAAAGAAAATGAGAAGGGGGAGAGGAAAGGGAATATTGCAAGTACAGCTAAGTGAAACAAGTAGAAGAAATAGCAACAGCAAGGAGAAAAAAACTAAAGGGAGGTTATAAAAAGGAAATGAAAAATAACAAATGTTGAATCATATCGGAAATGCAGAAGTTTATGGCAGGGAAGCTGATCTCTGGGAGAGACCGCGTAAAAAAACTATGCCTATTCCCTCTATATATGAATTAGTGATGAAAAGGAAGGACATCCTTATTTTTATCCAAATTAGGTTTCCCTTAACCACTTTACCACTAGAGCATTTTGCTGTCTTACGTCTGGGCCGCTTTTTGCGATTCGGCGCTGTGCGACTTTAACTGACAATTGTGCGGTCGTGCGACGCCGTACCCAAACGAAATTGACGTCCTTTTTTTCCCACAAACAGAGCTTTCTTTTGGTGGTATTTGATCACCTGTGCGATTTTTACTTTTTGCGCTATAAACAAAAAAAGAGCATTTATTTTGAAAAAATAACAATATTTTTAACATTTTTTTATATGAAATTCCCCCCAAAAAAGATGTAAAAACCAATTTTTTTTTTAATTTTTGGCCAATTTGTTTTCTGCTACCTATGTTTGGTAAAAAAAATCGCAATAAGCGTATTTTGATTGGTTTGCGCAAAAGTTATTGCGTTTACTAACAAAGGGAAAGATTTTTGTCATTTTTGGTGGTTTTTTTTTTAACGAGTAATGGCGGCGATCTGCGATTTTTTTTGCGGGACTGCGACATTGCGGCGGACAGATCGGACCCTTGACTGACATTTTTGACTCTTTTGGGGGTACCAGTGACATTACTGCAGTAATCAGTGCTATATATATGCACTGTTACTGTAAAAATGACACTGGCAGGGAAGGGGTTAATTTTATTGGAGAGGGAGGGGTTAATGGATGCCTGGTACTTACTGACATGTGGGGGGAAGGTGACTGTGTGAGACAGGGACAGATCGGATGTCCAGCTATGCTGAACAGTCCGATCTGTCACTCCCTGTCACTGAGGAGATCCGCCCGCTTGTGTTTACACAGGCGGGCGGATCTCCACACTAGATCCCCGACGATCGGGGCAGAGCAGCGGTGATCGCCGCTGCTCCACCCCTGGCCCGACTCCCGCTGTGAATGAAAACAGCGGGAGCGCGCCTCCGGCGGCGCGCCGCCTACAGGGGAGGAGTCTGGCGACGTAGGTCTACGTCGTCAGACGGGAACGAGCCACTTTGCCGCAGTACTATTGAAGTACTTAGCGGTAAAGTGGTTAAAGAGGAAGTAAACTTCCCTCTAATGTTTGTACCTATAGGTAAGCCTATAATAAGTCTTACCTACAGGTACTCTAAATATCTCCTAAACTTGCACTGCCTAGGAGACATTTACTGATTTACTGTATACTGCGTCAATGACGCCATCGGCCCATGCACTCTGAAGGAACGGCCGCCCATGCCGTTTCCTCAGGACCCTGTGCCGTGATTGGCAGCTCCTGCGCACATACCTGGGAGTGATGTCACTGGGCTACAGCCAGTCACACAGCCAGAGTCAGCGGACCCGGAAGAAAGACAGGCGAAGATGGATGTGGCCTCCAGCGGGGACGATGAGGGCTTCGTTTGCAGGTAAGTTTTACAATAGTGCTACTATGTGAGACGGGAGGGAGAGAGAGGAGAGAGCCGCTGCTTTCGAGCACAGCATTGGATCAAGATCAGGTAAGTGTAAGGGGGGGCTGGCGAGGGGGGAGAGCTCCATACAAAATTTTTTTTACCTTAATACGGAGAATGCATTTGCACGTGCATTGTGTTGTATCATAAAGTAGAATTAAAGGCAAAACTTTTTTTAATTTTAAATAGTGTAATGTAGGGTTATAAACCCATCACGTGTCCTTTTGGGTAAATTTCCCTTTACTTTCTGTCCTACAGCCAAAACAGGAAGTGAGAGGAAATCCCTCCCAAGCATAGGAATCTAGTGTCCCCACTGGAAGATTCCCTCTTGTTCTAGGGACAACCCAAAATGTGGGACTTTTTCACTTTTACACCCTAATGGGGGCACAAATGGCAATAAAACCATAAAACATGCTACCATTTACTGTATTTGTCTATTATCATTGAGGCAGGACAGTGTTGTGTTAGTGTGACATGGCCCTAGGAAAAAAAAGTGGGCTTAGGGTTATGATAAAATCAATGGGTTCATCTTTATAAGTCCATGGGGCATTTTGTCTTCAAGATAATACTTCTCAAGACAGTAAGACAATAATAGCAAACCAGCTGGATTAATGTACTCCTTCAGCCTTGCGTTGAATGGGTGTAAGACACAGGTGTCAAACACAAGGCCCGCGGGCCGAATGCGGCCCCCCAGGCTATTTCATGCGGCCCTCACACCTCTCCTGCAGCTGCGGCACCAGAGAGGACAGAACTCCTTTGCTAGATCCTGCACTCCTCTGTACAGCTGCAGAAAGGCTTGTCTTTGCCCCCCCCCTTCTCAGCAGTCCACATCAGAGAGGAGGGCAGAACTCCTCCTACAGATGCTGCACCTCTCTGTGCAGCCACAACACCACCTTGCCTCTGCCTCCCTTGGTCTCAGCATTCAGCAGACTCTGGAAGCTGACTCCAGCCCTCCTCTGGTTCTCCTCCACACCCTGCACTTCTTCCCAGATCCACCCGCATCTTTTTCCTGGCAGCGGCACAAGGTAAGGGGGTGCATTGTAATGTAAGGATGGGTGGGTGACTCTTAACTTCTGATGGTGGGGGGGGGGGGTGGGGTTCTTGACATCTCATGTAAGGATGTAAGGGGGGGCGTGGGGTGCTCTGGACATCTAATCCTACAGATATAACCGGCCCTTTGAGGGCAACCATAATGCTGATGCGGCCCGTGATGAAATTGAGTTTGACACCCCCGTGTAAGACCTGCTAAGCACCCTATTTTGCCACTTGTATCTGTGTGAAATGGGTCCTTTGCAGTAGGTTTAAAGCATTACTTTTATTGTATTTCTGTTCAATTACATTTTTTTAATTGAGTGTGGAGAATTATGGAGTATTTTTCTCTAAGGTTCCCAAAGGGTGGGATACAAACTAATTTAAAACAACATCTAGTAGACTGAATTGCCCCAAAAAATGTTTGTATGGTCGTGCATAACTAGTGGCAATAAGATGCTGTAAATAAAAGAGCATGCAGGAATAAGAGCCCCGAAGTAACAGAATCACTAGTGTTAATAGTAAAGAATGCTGGGAATTCTTTTACCGATGAATGAAAGAAAACAACTCTGAGAAGCAAAAGTCAGCCTAAAGCGGTACTGCTCAAACACCCTAGTAGGTTCCTCCAGCCGCCTGACTGTGCTGCTTCCAAGTGCTGGCACGGGCTGAACACAGGCTCAGTCGGGACTAAAACAAAATGGCACATTCTGTCCAGGCACACTAGCGATCGCAATTGTGTTATAATTGCTTCAGCTTGGTCTCCATCCATCGGAGAACCGCTCCTCGGATGCGTTTCACCCAATATCAGACTTGATCAAAGAGGCCACTACAAGTAACCCCGAAATTGGTGAAACGCATTGGAGAAGAGTTCTAGCATGGATAGGGACCAAGCGGAAGCCATCTAAATACAATTGTGATCACTGGTTTAGCACCTTCCTAGGTAGGTGCTAGAGTGAGTGTATATAGTTTTGGGTTTCTCTGCTAACAGGGAGACAGCTAGGTAAATGTATGTGCTGTCTGTTAAATAGAGAGCTGTGATTGTTTAGTGAGGTCTCTGAAAGTTTCACACTAATCCAATAGGCATGGAGTATTTTGGACAGTGGGAGGAAACCTGGCAGATGAGAGCATGGATGTCTGTACAGCCCTGGCCAATTAGATGGGGATGTGCCCCAAGGCATGCTGAGTATCTGTATTTATATCTAAAGAGCACATGGGCTCGTGGTCCAGTCTACCTCTATGGAGAAAGGTCCAGGTGGGGAGGGGGCTGCTGCCTCTCCCCAGGACAGCCTGCCATGCGACCTCAGGTGGGCGACCTGAGGGCCTGAAACATTGAAGTTACAACCCATGGTCTTTATGAGAGCTGACTGAGGGAGGATGTCCTCGAATCCTTTCTGGTACTACTGAGAAAGGCTGCCATGTGTGCTTCCGGAACTTTGTGAGTAGAGACCCCCACAAGGGATCCCTGGGACTTGTGCTGTTAATTTATCGGTAAAAGTAAGTTACTGGGTGCTAGCTAAAGGAGACACTGGCTAGTGTCTTGAAGAGGCAAAGTTCACTGAACTCCTTCAGCTACAAACGGACTTGTTCATCCCATACAGGTGCTATGTGCTGTATGGTCTTGCAGATGATCTGCTACACAGTTCTATTGAGAGAGTTGTCCTCACCTGAGAATAGTTGATTTGGAGTATCCTACTAAATCCCTTCTCTTATCCAAGTACTCAAAAAAAATACAAAAACAAATCCCCTAGACGAGCAGAAGAGTGTGTGCATCTGGCTGTGTGAAAATACAATGTATCTGACTGTGGGGTAATCAGTGGGAGGACCGGGTAAACCAATATCCAAGCGGCTCCTGCAGAGGTACCGCTACACTAGTGTGCTTGGAGACAGAGTGAGGATGCGTGCCAATTTGCTGTAACTCTAAGAAGCAGAATGGTTTTCAAATAAGTTCTTCATTTTGGAGCACTGGCAATCACTGTGAAAAGGGGCATTACTGAAAAAATTGTGGAAAAATCTGCCTCTATGCTGACAACCTAAGGGCTCTTTCACACGGTCCGCCTCCGTAGGCGGATCCGTGCTGCTCAGCGGGGATCGATCCGCGATCCCCGCTAAGCCGGCGGATGACAGCTCCGTCTCCGCTTGCAGTGCGGAGAGGGAGGTGTCACAGCCCCCGCTGCTCTCTATGGGGGATCGGATGAGAGCAGACCGCCTGTCCGCTCTCATCCGATCCGATCTGATACCTGAACGGATGGAAAAATAGGGTTTCCATCCGTCCAGATTTCACGGACAGGATCAGATACGGATGGCAGCGGGTGTCAGCGGAGGTGTCTCCGCTGACATCCACTGTCCCATAGAGCTGCATGGAGGATCCGATCAGATCCGCCTAAAAAACTGACAGGCGGATCTGATCGGATCGCCCGTGTGAAAGAGCCCATATTCTACCTTTTTTAACATGGAGGAACCTTTAAAATAACTTTCAGCTCTCAGGATAATAATGAAATGAAATAAACAGTAATAATGACTAGAAAATAAACTCAGGTAGTGAACATTGCATTCTTCCCCTGGTGGTCAGTGGACAAATGCCCCCTTACATTAAAAGTCAGTGGAAAAGTGCCCCTGTACACTGATGGTGTATGGAATGCTCCCTTACATTTTTGGTCAGAGGAAAAAGGCCCCCTTTGGTGGTCATTAGGAGAAGGATACCTTACATTGATTGGCATTAGTAGAAGGGACCTCTTACACTGATGGTCAATGAGAGTAGGGCCCCATTACAGTGATAGTCAGTGGAAAGAAAGCTCTCAAATTGGTGGTCAGTGGGAAGAATGCTCTTTACACTGGTGGACAGTAGGAAGAAAAATCTTTACACTGGTAGTCATCAGGAAGAATGCCCCTTTATATATACCTAAAAGGCGCATTAGTATCATTGGTTACTACGGTAATCTGGGAGGCAGAAATAGCTTCTCCTCACGTCCTCCATGTTTCCCTCCTCGTTGGGCACCAAGCAAGGGTCACATGAGAGGCTTACCCCGGGATGGGTTCTTCTGGGCTACACTAGGCACTTTGTACAGAGTCACTGTCTAATCCATGTGGTAGCTTTACTGCAACCAATGGTGGACTTGAGTAAACTCTCTTAATGTACTAAATATCACTACAGTTACTTGTGCATTTAGGAGGGGCATGCAGAGCCCTTGCCCTCTCCACCTGTCCAGCGTATCACCGCTACCTCACTCTCAGTAACGGTGTAGGGTCCTGCCGTGCACCTAGCGTGGACTCCATGAGTGCACTTCACTTAACTCCTCTTCTTCTGTACCTGTGTAAAGGCTGAGAGCCCAACAATGAAAATCTGCTCCCATTGCTTTGGGAGATGGATTGCTGCAGGAGTGCCGACATCTCCCTAGCTGTAAGAGGTTATCTTACCTATCACATGTACAACAGGCTACCAGAGAAACCTTTGTTACCCTTGATCGGGGCTGCTGTTAGAAATCCCAGGGCCCCGTACAGCCTACCTGGCAGGCCCCCCGAATATATCAAGACAATATTTCCACTAAAAATACACTAAAATCATTGTTAGCGGACACAAACATAACAGAGAACCTTTTTTTAACATTTCAAAATAAAAAAAAGTTAACATTTTTTTTAACATTTTTTTATATTTTACAATTTTTAAAAAAGATTTATTACAGTGTTTAAATATTTTCTTTTTAATTTATTTTTATTTTTTTACAGGACAGGTAAGTAATTACAGGAATGATGCCCTGTGTCTCTCCCTGCAGCAACTGAAAGCTGGCAGGAGGAGGGGAAACTGGCTTTCAGCTGCTGCAGAGAGCCGCACAGGGCTTCCTTCTGTAATTGCCCCTTCGTACTGATTCCCCATGCTGTTGGGGGCCCCCTGCGTGCCAAGGCCACCTACAGGAGGACTGGCGGTCCCCCCCTATCAGCGGCCCTGCCCTTGATAACCACTTCATCCTCACACTGTATAAACTCTTTTACCATTATCTTAATTTCCTAATGTTCTTAGTGGCCAGAGCTGTAACTACAGTATGTGTGTCGGTTACTTGCATTACACCTCTTTAGTAAATTTAGACCAGGCAAAGGCAAAGTTTCAAACGCTTAACTTGAATAAATGAACATGATGACATACACAGAGAACAGTCCGAAATAAAAAAGTGCAGTCTTTTCCCCAACATCGCTAGTCTTTAGCTTCAGTTTGTGGCTGCCCCTGCATACCTGCACAGTAAAGAGTCCATTCTTGGCAGAATCAATGCTTGGTTTCCTCAGGGAGGACTGCAAGACCCAGCAATTCCCCTTGGTAGTGGGAACTCTGACCTCGGCATGGCACTGGGAATCCAGATTCTGGCAATGATGGTGAGTGGGTCTGCAACAAGTGAGCAAGGCCCAGTCTATCCTATAGTAAGAACTCCCCCTAGGGTCTGGGCCACCGTCCCTTTTATTGAACACAGGACTAAGGGGTCGGGATTGAGAAAACCCCCCAAGAATGACCCGGGAAACACAACTAACCTCAACCTTCCCATCGTTAACCACTACCTGTCTACAAACATGTGGAGGTTAATAGTCAGCAACAGGGCAACAGGAAACAAATCTAGAGTAAGGTCAAGAGGCAGCATTAAAAAGGAGCTGAACATTGGAATGTGTGCCTGAAAAGAGGCAGGCAAAGCAGAATGGACAAGTCACCAACATTGCCTGTGACCCCCCCAGCAGCTGATATTTCTCCATTACTGGCTTACCATGTCTTGTTCTGCACTTTGTCTCTGTGTGGAGCAGGGCCATCTTTAATATTGATTGGACCCTGGGCAAACATTTTCTTGGACCCTCCTAAATCCACTTATCAACTATTCCCAGGCAGTGTAGGCTCAAGGGGCAGCTGCTTTAGGCCCCACAAGAATGTCTGGGCCCGGGCCAGCTGCCCCTTTTGCCCTGCCTTAAAGACAGCCCTGGTGTGGAGGTGGCCATCTTGGTAGAGGCAGGGTTTTGTTTCCTCATGTAGGAGCCTCCAGCAAGAAGAAAAGTGAGCAGCACAGTAGTGATATTACCAAATCTCACAACAAATCTCCTGAGCAGTCAGAGGCAGATCTCACACTGTAAATATAAAACTATAAGGTTGTAGGCACTGAAGTGCCTAGGCACCCTTATAAATAAGGAAGTGCGCTGCCATTCTTCAGGAGGAATGCCAAACAAAATGAACACTTCTCAAGGTACACAATCCACATTTCTACATTTTCTCTTGTTATTTTTTGCTGTCAGTGGGGTTGATTTACTAAAGGCAAATAGGCTGTTCACTTTACAAGGGAATTTTCCCCAGAGCTTAGTAAATGTGGTGCAATTTTACTGTGCAAAAAATAGTCAATCATGTGCAAGGAAAATAAAAAAAATAACGCAGTTTTGTTTGCACGCGATTGGATGATGGTAGTAGACAGAGCTTCATCACGTTCACTAAGCTCTAAGGATAACTTCCTTGAACTGTAAAAGCCGGTTCACACTGGGGCAACTTGTCAGGCGACCTGGTCGCCTGACAAGTCGCCGCGGGTCGCCTGCCATAGATTAGCACAGGACCCGTTCTAATAGGAGCGACACAAGTCGCTCCGACTTAGAAAAAGGGTCCTGAGCTTCTTTGGGGCGACCTGGAGCGACCTGCATTGACTTCAATTATATGAAGTCCGTGCCGGCCGCTCCGAGGTCGCGGTGCGAGCTGCGCACCGCGACTTCACAGGTCTCCTCGGCAAGTCGGGTCGCGCCTGTGTGAACCGGCACTTAGTCGTCTATTTACCTTTAGAAAATTAACCCCAGTGTCTCCACGGGGGAGATTCCCCCCTTTGTTTCTCCTAGTGACCTGTTACTAAGACAGAAAGTGAGTGAAAATTCTTGAACCTGCTCCCAGGGCTGCTGATAGGGGGGAACCACCAGTCCCCATGTACGGGGCCCCAGTACACAGGGGGGCCCCAACAGCATGGGGAGATGGTGCGGTGAATGGGCAATTACAGAAGGAATACAAAAAAGGAAAATAAGTGCAGCGCTAGAAGATTGGAGGAAGGCATTAACATGACAATACCAACTTGTGATAAAAAGGTTAAAAAAACCAAATAATGATTTAAATAAGTCCCATGTCAAAAATAATTTCCATACAGAAAGAAAAAAAGTCCCATGAGTGTGATGAATCTTGACAGTGAACACAATATATCTTTAAAATGAAAGAAGATATCCCATCACCAGATAAAACCAAATGAATTGGGTGCTCACCAGATCAAATGGGTCTACATTACCATATAGCAAGCAGACCAAATGGGCTTTTAAAGATGATCCAGATTCCTCCTAAGATACGACCATGGATGTAATTTCAGGCTCATGGAGTGGTTTGTAGAGGGATGTAGATCTCTCATAGCCAGGTTACATAAAAGCCAGAAAGAAGAGTGCACATAGCGTAATATTGCTAAAAAAAACCTTTTAATAAAAAAAGACTTGCACTTACAATGTTCGCATCGTTATTCCTTGATTCTGGACCCCCCCCGGCAGCGCTGAAAGCTTCCCTTACAATAACAAATTGTACAAAAAATTTTGAAAAAAATAAAAATAATAATAATTAAACATTGTAATAAATAATTAAAAAAATTGTAAAATAAAATAATTGTAAACATTTTGAACATTTTTAACAAAAATATATATATATATATTTTTTAAATGTAAAAAAAATAAAATAAAAATGGCTAATTCACACAGGTTCTCTGTTATGTTTGTGTCCGCTAATAATGATTTTAGTGTATTTTTTGTGAAAATATTGTTTTGGCATATTCAGGGGGCCCTGCCAGGTAGGCTGTACTAGGCCCCATGATTTCTAAGACCGCATTCACACTGAAGCGGCACGACTTCGGGGGCGACCTGTGAAGTCGCGTGCAGCGCGACTTCGGCACGACTTGCACGGACTTCATAAAATGAATGTCTATGCAAGTCGCTCCAGGTCGCCCCGAAGTAGTACAGGACCCTTTTTCTACACAATGGACCGCGACGGTGCACGACTTGTCAGGTCAGGTTGACCAAGTCGCCTGACAAGTCATATTAGTGTGAATGGACACTAACAGCAGCCCTGCCTGCTCCTATGGCTATTCTCTAAAATAAGAACTATTTTCTCATTGAAGAAACTTCATCTCATTTCCAGTTGTTTCTGTAGTACAGGAAATAAAGAGAAAAGAGGAGAGCAGACTGAGTTTGCAGCACATCAGCAAACCTGACCATGCTGCGCTCTCATGCCTAGTTTGGTCAGTTTTTAATAGGAAAGCAGGGGGGCTGACAGGAACACCAGTGAATTTTACATTCACACAAAGGAAGCAATACAAAGAGAACACCGTACTTTTTCATACAAGTACATGGTACAGCAGGCACATATCAGGAATATGAAATGTTGGGTTTACATATTCTTTACCTCTTCCTTACACTAATAAAAGTTGTGGCTGATCAATCATGTCTATGTCTACATTTATTGTGGTGTCTGTCTGTCTCATGATCGCTGCACTCCATGCTTTTAAAAAGTATTATGTCGGTTCCATGGTTTCTTGGCTAAGAGCTTTCACTGTATGCCCATGTGTTGAACACGGTATGCCTGCCAGAAAAGTGCACTCTAAATGCACAATATAAACAAGTAGAATTTAATGGGGAAAATGTACAATTGGAGTTAACATCCATATAGAGATATAGTATATTTTACTTTCTTTTACAGCCTAAGAAAGCCAACATGTGCCAAGTGCTCAGGGCTGCTAGAGATGGAATCAATTAGCAGATGGATGAAGTTTAGAGAAGGAGGGGGTGCTGCCGGGCATGGCTCAAAAACAGAAGAAGTTTTAAGCTTTTCAGTGAAAGTGAAAGGGATTCCAGAATTGCGTCATGCAGACTTGCAAGGCCTACCACCTAAGGGAACGTATGTAGATAAACAGAGTCAGGGATCTTAACATGACTCACCTCCATGGCCATGTTCTAGTCATACAATAACTGAATAGACCCTAAGTACTTCTTGTTCTAGATCCTGATGCTACTCATTGGAGGAGATTTAGCATCAGGTCACCATTGACTCTACCAGAGGAACCATGGGAAATTATTGAAAATCCAATGCTATGGCCTTCAAATGTCTAAAAAAACATGAAATAAACAATTACAGTGTGTTTACGGTAAAGAATGGTTGTTTTGTGTGATATGCGCTACTACTGACCCTCCAAAGGGCATTTGTAACTCATTTTATTGGTGGGCTCCAAGTAGGGATTGACCGATTATGGGCAAAGCCAATGTATCGAGGGCCGATATGCACTTTCCCCGATATATCAGAATCGACCCCGGAGGTTACCGATATTGCCTATATTTCGGAAAAGTGCTTGTACTGGAGTGATGCCTGCAGCTAGAGGCATCACCCCGGTACCGGCGTCCATAGCCGACGGTCAGCTGTCTTGTAATGACAACCGATGCGGATGAGAAGCCGCTCGGCTGTCATTACAAGGAGCGGGAGGCAACGTCCCCCATCCCCCTCCCCCTCCGCCTTCAACGGCTCGCCCAGGTCTCCCGTCCCACCCGGAGACCCGGGCAACGAGCCTGCGCGGCCACCGAGAGAGCCAAATCAAAGCCGCATTCGGTTCTGATCGGGTCTCCATGTAAAAACCCGGAAGTGATGTCATGACATCACTTCCGGGTACTCGGCGCCAAATTGAAAAAAATGACAGCATTCAAAACAGCCAAACTTGGCGTTTTGAATGCTTTTAAGTGCAGAGGAGGGGTTTGGGGTCTTTTAGACCCCCAGATCCCTCAACAAGAGTATCTGTCAAGAAAAAAAAAAATGTTTTTTTTTTTAAATATAAAAAAATATCGAAAATATCGGCCGATATAGATATGCGATAACCAAAATATCGGTGTCGGTATCGGCAAAAAAAAACGATGTCGGTCGATCACTAGCTCCAAGTATCCTGCTCCTATGCTGTTCCTTGTAGAATATTTAACACACAGGCTAGAGCACTGACAGTAAGCAGCAGTATAACTTGGAACGGAAAGTGTTTGACTTGTGACCTTTCAATTGCTATATGTTGGCCCCATTTTTAAGGGGAAACAACACAAAACAGAAAGCTGCCACACACCATTACCTACATCCCTGCAAAAAAAAAAGACAAGGCACCTTCTCAGATTAGTTCTTAAGGCCACAGACAGAAAAGGACCAGGGTGACCGTGACCCCAAAAGTTCTGCGGTGCTATCCAGGAGAAAGCATAAAATAGTCTGACTATGCAGTCTAAGTGAATTGTTAGTGTAGTACAGAGGGATACAACACTATCCTGAGCCTTCATATGTGCTTTGAACCACCTAAAACAAGTTTGTACACCACATACTAGGGGAGGGGGGTACACAGTGAGCACTATGAAAATGCACCAAGTGTTTCTAAATGCACCATTATTGAGAGTACTGTATAATGGTTTTTGAACAACTTAGTTTTTTTTTTTTTTCATAGATTTAAAAACGAGTGTTTAAAAAATATTTCTCCAGCAAGTTATACAGGTAGATCATTAAACTCAGTTTGCAAAGAGTAGGATAAGGAAGCCCAGCATTGCCCATATGCATTCCAGAATGGAACACCTGACTAAACTTTATTAGGTTTTATTTCATCATTGAACCATCAATTCAGCTGGGTATATAATAATCTGTGTATATAATCTGATCTCCTTGTTAAATAGGTCCTTTCAGGTACAACAACCTCATTTTGATACTTCTCTTGCTTTTAACTCACGTCACCACCATCACTATATAAAAAATGTTTTTTTTAAATAAAAAAATGTTTTATGTATTTGTAGCACTGCCCTCTATGGAGCTGCTGAGAATTGCATTTTCTGGATTCCCCTGGGTTACCCTTAGCAACTGGTAGCAGACAAATAGAATTTTAAGTCCTTGGCTCAGTCAATAAACAGTCCAGGGGATTTGGTTTTTGTGTTTTATTTTAGAGCTGGGATGGGAGAAGGGATGAGTGGGATACTCCAACTTGAACTATGCACAATCCTGAGGACAACTAACTGCAGTGTGTGCGGCAAGGCCGCTGCTTCACCTTGCCACTGAAGTGAAGATAAGAATATGAACTCTTGTTTAGGTTACTCTTAAGGGTCTAACTTGGCACCCCCTTTCTCGCTGACTGTGTGTGCTGACCTCCTGTCCTCTGACACTCTACTGGAGTGGTCCCCTTCCTGGGCAGACCCCTGGCAAGCTTCCTGGTACTCACGGACACTGTTTTTCCCTGGGTTGCTCTGCCTCCAACTCCCTTGTCAGTACCCACTGGACCTCCTGGCTGAGCACCACACTTCTGGTCCACAAGGCAGACCGCCTGTGACCAACTTCCTCTGCAACAGGAGGAGAGAAAGCGGTCACCCTCCTCCTGGGACCTGGCTTCCCGCCAGTGGCAGGTGGTGCTCAAAAATCTTGGGGGGACGCAAACAAACCAATGATAGGGGTTATTATTATGGACACTGACACCAATCAGGGGGAGGGGGCACACAACGCACACCGGACACCCCACCAGTCCGATCCCTCCATAGACGCTGTGCTGATCCATCAGCAGCATTAGTATTCCCATCCCTGGTTGTCACAGTGTTCTCAGCCCTGGCCATCACAGTGTTCTTATTCCTGGCCATCACAACAATTCCATCCCTGGCTGTCACAGCATTCCAGTTCCTGTTCGAAACAGCATTCCCATCCATGGCCATAACAGCAACCTCATCCCCAGCCATCACAAAATCCCCATCCCTGACCATCTAAGCACCTTCTATCCCTGGCCAACATTAGACCTTCCTCTGTAGTCATCAAAGCATATCCCATCCTTGCCCATCTAAGCACTCCCATACCTGGTCATCGCAGCATCCCCATCCCTGATCATCACAGCATTTATATCTCTGGCTGTCTTGACACCCCCAATCCCTGGTCATCACAGCATCTCCATCTCTGGCCATTATAGTATTCCCATACCTGGCCATAACAGCTTCCCTGACCCTGGTCATCATAGTGTCCCCATCCCTGGCCATCAGAGCATCCCCATATCCCTGGCCATCACAGTGCCCCCATTTCTGACCATAGTGTCCTTATCCCTGACCATGTATGTTACCCCTTGTCTTCTCCCAGCCTGCCATTGCTAACCATGTAGGAGGGAGCAGGCTGACATCTGGTACCTCCAGTACAACTTTCCCCCCGGTATTCCTCCAAACAGACAGGGAACCCCCCATGGCACAGCCAGCTATAGAGGAGACAGCAGCATCGGGATGTCCTCCATGACATGACAGGGGATGCCCTCCACCTACCGTCCTAGCTCGGACTTCAGCTCGTAGTAATGGGCCAAGGTGTCCTTGTTGGAGCCATCGATCCAGTAGTTGGGGGCAGCGCTGGCGGACCTGAAAGAAGTGGAGGAGAATGCAGTGGAAGAGGAGGAAGATAACGAGGATGAGGAGGGCAGAGTGACTTTCAGCATCTCGGGAAGACCCAGGAGGGGGACCGACACAGGCACAGCGGCGGCTCGCGGCTTCTCCGGCGTGCCGGCGAGTTCTCTGTCCTCCCGGCTCCTGCCTCCTCCCCAGCCAATGGCATGGGGTTTGCTTTTCGGCCAATCAGGAAGCGCGTATCGGACGCGCTTCCTGATTGGCCAGGAGGAGGATCCGTGTGACAATAGTGAATTTTCATTCGCTATTGTCACACAATGGGTGGGCTCGGGGAGGCACTGCTCTGCGCCCCGGGTCCACCCTTTTTTTTAGCCTGTGAGAGCCTCTGGCTCTAATCACATGGCTAAAAAAAAGAAAAAATCCCATTGTACTCCATGCGTCCGGCGCCCCGCATGTAGATTAGGGGGCCGGACGCAAGGATAGGGGGTGGCGCCCCTGCACCCCGTATACACCAGCCACCACTGCTTCCCGCCCAAAGACACCCTGTCATATGTGCCCGTGGCTTTTATAACATATCCCAGGATGCACCACTGTTGTGCCAACCCACTGGGATAGTCATAAAAGCCTGTGTATCACTGGCTGAGTTTCCTCCAATGTCCAACAGGCTTCCCTATTGGATACAGTGGGGATACTCCCTCAGACCAGATGAATCACGCATGGAAACATGCAGCAGGCAAAACTAACAATCAGGCTACCCTGATAAGCAGATGGAGCTGCTAAGCTTTTATCCACCTAGCACCTATCTAGGAGGGTGTTACCTATTTTTTTAGTTCTTACCTACAAAACCTACATTCTCCTAACATGCATTAGCCAAAGTTGATGCCCCAAACTCATCAACAAATATACACTTCCATTAAGAATCATACTTATAATTCAACAGTTATTATATTGGTGGTATGTGTCTATTGAAACAGGGAGGTTGATTTACTAAAGACAAATATACTGTGCACTGCAAGAGGAAGCTTTGAAATGCTGATTTCTATCATCCAATCATGTACAAATAAAAATGCTGTTTTTTATTGTCCTTGCATGTGATTGGGTATTCTTTGCAAAGTGAAGCTTTACCTCATTTACTATGATTTGGAGCAAGTGCACTTGCAATGCACAGTATATTTGCAATGTGTTTCCACTGTGTTTGATAGCTAACTATCAACTGTCAACTTATATTAAAACTTTAAAGTGTTACTAATTCTAAACCCAGAACCTGCATTTACTATATCTGGTCTCCCACAGTAGAAAACATGGAAATGCAATTATTTTAGTAAATATAAACTGCTAAACACCTTTTCTCTTCAGCAGTATATAGCAGCCATGGGACTTGTATCAGTTCCTAGTAAAGCTTGTAGGAGAAGTTGTCATTCCCCACTAATCCTCGGTATGGACAGTGCTGATTGGCCCTGTGCTGATCACATGCACTCTCCCAAGAAAAAATAAAAACTCTCTAGAAATACACACCAAACTGAGCATGTGCAGCCTGACTCCTAATGTTCTGTTCTATCACAAGATGGGTTGGAGTCAGTTAAAGAAGGGGAGGATCAGAGAAGACAGGATCAAACAGTCTTTTTACAAAATGCAGAGGATTAACCTCTTAGGTTCCACAGTGAGTAAAACAAGCATGCTTTATTGTTGTGGGTTTAGTAACACTTTAAGTCCAGTTGAACAGTTAAAATTAGTTAAATACATTCCAGATATATCTAAACGAAATGTGTTACTAAAGGCAATTTTTTAAATTCAAATAACAAACATGTTATAATCAATAGGAAAGTGTAGCACCCAAAAACAAGATACCAAACTGTTCAAAATGCGGATAAATAGCAATCACAATATTAGAGATCTATTAATATAAAAAATAGTCCATAAAGGATGAACGATTCAGTAGATCAGATAACAGTCCATAGCAGAGGCCACTATCCCAGTGATCAAGATGTAGAGCAATTGTGTCAAGAGAGATGAATCGCCACCGACAGAAAGATTACAAACTCACTGGACTTAATGGCTGCCGTTACAGCAGCTAGAGAGCCTCAAAACACATCTAAAAACCCCTCTGGAGATATCACAGTGGATCATTAACGCCAAAGATTCAGGACAGGATCCAATTGGGAATAAATAAGCTCACCCAGAGCCCAAGTCTCATAGTGTAGTCGTTTTATTTCAAATGTAAAAATTGCATGACAGATATAAAAAAAATGATAAAAAAAAATCACATGGGCAGCTGCTGGTGAACCGGAATCACTCAGTAGCTAGACATCAGTGCCAGGTATTCTGCGCTGACGCGTTTCGTTCAAAGGGACGTTGTCAAGGGGACCCTTTTGGACTCTTATGGATTATTTTTTATGTTAATAGATCTCTAATATTGTGATGGTCCACTTTTGTGGGAAACAAAATAGCAAATAAAAAAATGATATAGCATATACAATTGCGACTCAAGTCATATTGTAATTGAATGTTAATAAAGATTACCTTTCCTTTTCAGTCTGCATCTCTGTCATTTTCAAAGATACAATTTACAATTATACAAGATACAATTTACTAAGATACAAGTCAGATATCAGGCATTCCCTGCAACAAACATTGAATTTTTGGGGAGATACTCCCAATGGGAAATTACGTCTAACAGGATGCGGACCTTCCAATGTTCCTCATTAGAGCCCTGCAGGTGCAGCAGCTGACTGATAAATATGAAACCACTCCTATTAGATTCACTTACCACATGGACACAGACAAGGCCACAGGGATTTCTTTAGAAAAACAAAAGGTAGGAATCTGCAACAATGTTTGTTACAATCCTTGTAATGTACAGAGATCACCCAGAGGGGAATGCTTTTTTCTCAACAAAAGTGGAGTTACTCTTTAAGCACTTTTCAAAAAAAAATTCAGAAAAAATGAAAAACTCACTAAACATATTCTCTTAGGCTCCGTTCACATGTGAGCGTATGGATCGCGGGCAGAACCGCCGCGGTTCCGCCCGCGATCCGGAGATTTATTGCAAATCGCGGGACGCCTAGCGTTGCCCGTTGATTTGCAATAGCCCCCCAAACGCCGAGCGATGTTGCCGCGATTTCCGCCTGCCGAATCGCGGCAACATCGCGCAAACAAAATCACAGGACGCAATACGCTCCAAAGAAGCTCTTGTACTTTTTTGGAGCGTATTGCGTCCCGCGATTTTGTTTGCGCGATGTTGCAGCGATTCGGCAGGCGGAAATCGCGGCAACATCGCTCGGCGTTTGGGGGGCTATTGCAAATCAACGGGCAACGCTAGGCGTCCCGCGATTTGCAATAATCTCCGGATCGCGGGCGGAACCGCGGCGGTTCTGCCCGCGATCCATACGCTCACATGTGAACGGAGCCTTAAAAAAAAGTGACATAAAGAATACCCCTTCTGGCGAATCTCAGAATTGCCAGACTAGCAGTCAGGGTGGACCTTGAGAATCCAGAAGGCTATGCGAAAACAGCCAAAATTCCCTCTATACAAATGGCTGATACCTACACCTTTGAAAACGTATTCAAAGTAGTGTTTTAGTATCCCCTTTTCATCACCTATGGTTATACAGTACTATAGTCCCCCTTCTTGGTTCAGATAGGCAGTGCTCTTTATGATCACTGCCAGTAATTTAAGAAGGGTTAGGCCCCTTTCACACATGCTGTCCGTTTGTACATTTTTCATCTATCCGTTGACGGATGAAAAACGGACATCAATGTATCTCTATGTAAAAACTGATGACAACGAATGATCATCCTTTAACATCCATTTTCATCCGCTTCCGTCAATGTCTGTTTTTTTGAACGGATGAATGCCCTATTTTTCATCCGTCAAAAAAACGGATCAGACGAAAAGCGGATGACAACGGATGAAAAACGGATGACAACGGATGAAAATGGATGACAACGGATGAAAAACTGATAACAACTGACGAAAAACGGATGAAAAACAGATGAAAAATGGATGAAAAATGGATGAAAAATGGATGGAAAACGGATGGAAAACTGATACATTTGATGTGACTGAACTGATGAACTGAACGGACCGTATGTGTGAAAAGGGCCTTATGGGCTTGTATTTTCTTCAATAAACTTCAATAGTATTCAATATAATTTCATTAGAATATATTTATTATTACAACTTTGGTACTATGGTTTCTTATTTGTGCCATCTTAAATTCGGGCATTTAGCAGTGCATCCAATAACTTTATGAGTAAAGCTAGAGATGATAAAAAGAACCAAATAGATAAATCTAATGGCAAGATAAACAGGAAAAGCCCATGCATATAGCCTATTTTTAAACCCAGACATGCGTGTGAACTCAGCACTTAGATGATGTAGACTGGGTCAAGTGGTGTCTGTGAACATAACACAGATATCATCCTTGGAACTGGTAAGGAGAACTGGAGTTTGTTCCCCTCAATTTCTCCTGTGAATCCATCCGTAGCATATTCTAGACTGATTAACACAGTTGTGGAAAGTGGACCAGCCATTCACACATACTGTAGATCAACACTGTTGTCTTTAGACCATCAAAGAACTTTTTTTTTTCTCACAACTGTCTTTGATTTATGAGACAGAGAGCTTTTTTGTCACTTGAGTGACAAGAGTCATCTTTCTTGTGAAGTTGAAGGAATGCCTATACCCCATTTTTCCCAACATTCCAAATGAAAGCGTGAAGCTAAATAAGGCAATTCCGAACCACCAAGCATTCTTTTAAATCTATGTAACCATTACACACCCTCAAAAAATCACCAAGATTGTGTGTCTGCTTTATCTACTGGGAATTTAGGATGGCCAATAAACTTGAGACATTTGTAGACATGGTGTAAACTGAACCCTAAAAATATGAAGACAAACTGTGACAGCCACAGATGCCCAGAAGAATGTCAATGATAATGTATGTATTATCAAGGCTTTAGATAAAGCCATCAAAGATGTATATAAATGGTTAGGAGATCAGGTTATGTGCTGGGGAAGACAGCATGGAAATACAAACCCTTACTGCACCTTTTCACCGACTTTTGCTTGCCTATCAGCAACACTTCTCTTGTATCACTGATCCCCATTCAATACTTGAGGGCATGGGACCTGGTAAAATTTGAGGGGGGGGGGGGTGTTCGCTGCCCCCCCCCCTCTTCTGGTTTTCCTGGCATGCTTTGATAAGGGTCTGGTCTGGTATGGATTTTGGGGGGGGGGGGGGGGTCCCTCTTAAAATCTATACCAGACTCGAAGGGCCTTGTATAGATTGAGGGGGGCCCTGCATTTTTTATTTTAATGCCGTCACCTGTTTGTTCACATTCTGCTGTCAGCTGGGAATCTCGCTGACAGCAGATGAGTCATGGTTGTTAATAGGGATCGACCTATTATTGGCACCACCAATATATCGGGGGCCGATATGCACTTTCCCCGATATATCGGAATCAGCCCCTGAGGTTACTGATATTGCCGATATTTCGGGATGGTGCTTGTACCGGGGTGATGCCTGCAGCTAGAGGCATCACCTCGGTGCCTGCATCCATAGCCGACAGTCGGCTGTCTTGTAATGACAACCGATGCGGCTGAGAAGCCGCTCGGCTGTCATTACAAGGAGCGGGAGGGGATGCCCCCCCCTCCCGCCGTCTTCTGCAGCTCGCCCGGGTCTCCCGTCCCACCAGGAGACCCAGGCAACCAACCTGCATGGCCGCCGAAGACCCGATCAAAGCCGCATTTGGCTCTGATCGGGTCTCGATGCAAAAACTCGGCGCCACATTCAAAAAACTGACAGCATTCAAAATAGCCAAACTTGGCGTTTTTTAATGCTTTTCAATGCCGAGGAGGGGTTTGGGGTCTTTTAGACCACCAGATCCCTCCACAAGGAGTACCTGTAAAAAAATTAATTAATAAAAAAAAAAAAAAAACTTTACATGTCTGAAAATATCAGCCGATATCGGCCGATACCGATATCCGATAAACAAAATATCGGTATCGGTATGTGCATTAAAAAAACGATATCGATCGATTACTAGTTGTTAAGGGCGTAGCTGCTGTCCGATCCTTAACAACCAGCTATTCTTCACAATTCAAAAATGTGGTGTCACCCAAATTAAATGAATGAAACAAATGCATTTGTTTGTTTTTTTGTTGATTCAGATTCCGTGCCATTCGTTTCTATGCCTGTTCAGAGATTGGTTTACATCCAAATCTCCGTAAAGGAAATTTTCATCCGAATACCGAATCTAGATGAGACAAATAGCATATGTCTACTAACAATAAACAATCAAAGTTGTTGCCATTTTTTTTAAACCATTAGAGTTCCTTTTAAATATTTCTAAAGAAACCTAATATATACATTTGAACTACAACACATTGTTACAGAAAGACTAAGCCTGGTTTCACACAGGCTGCCTGATAAGGTCCACCTGTCGGTTTTTCAGGCGGACCTGATTGGACCATCCATAGCTGTCTATGGAGTGGCGGATGTCAGCAGACATGTATCTGCTGACACCCGCCGACATCCGATCTGATCCTGTCCACCAAAAATAGCAGATTGGATGGGAATGAGCAGGTGGTCCATTTCCATCTGACAGCCCCATAGAGAACAGTGGGGCTGTGTCCGTGTCCGCTCTGTGGGGAGATCCCCTGCTGAGTTGGCAGATTGGCATTACAGAGAATGCCCGTGTGACATCAGCCTAAGCTGAAAGAATACCTACCAACAGAATTTCCTTTTGGGATCCTCCATAATTTAGATTACATAGTTACATAGTTAGTGAGGTTGAAAAAAGACATTAGTCCATCCAGTTCAACCTATGATGTGTGTGTGTGTTTGCTGCTAACCGTACATTGTATACCCCTGTATGTTGTACATTGTATACCCCTGTATGTTGTACATTGTATACCCCTGTATGTTGTGGTCTTTAAGGTGCCCATCTAATAGTTTTTTGAACTATCAATGCTCCCTGCTGATACTACTGCTTGCGGAAGAGAATTCCACATCCTTACTGCTCTCACAGTGAAGAACCCCTTACGTATTTTAAGGTTAAACCGCCTTTCCTCTAATTTTAGTGAGTGGCCACGTGTCTTATTGTATCTCCTTTCTCTGAATAGGTTTTTCCATATGCTAGGGTTGCCAGTACAATATTTGTACATTGATATCATATCCCCCCTCAATCGTCTCTTCTCCAGAGAGAATAAGTTCAGTGCTTGTGGTCTTTCCTCATAGCTGATGTCCTCCATTTCCCTAATTATTTTTGTTGCCCTTCTCTGGACTTTCTCCAGTTCCAGCACATCCTTCCTGAGGACCGGTGCCCAGAACTGGACAGCATACTCCAGATGCGGCCGGACCAGAGTCTTGTAGAGCGGGAGAATAATCTCTTTATTTCTGGAGTGAATCCCCTTTTTTATACATCCCAGTATTCTGTTGGCTTTGCTTGCAGCGGCTTGGCATTGCATGCCACTGCCAAGCCTGTTGTCTACCAGTACCCCCAGGTCCTTTTCCATCCTAGACTCACCCAGAGGTTCCCCCCCTAGTGAGTAGCTTGCTTTCTGGTTTCTGGCACCCAAGTGCATTACTTTACATTTTTCAACATTAAACCTCATCTGCCATGTAGTTGTCCACCCCATTATTTTGTTCGGGTCCGCTTGTAAGGTATCCACATCCTGCCCAGAAGATATTGGCCTGCTTAGTTTAGTATCATCCGCAAATACTGAGATTTTACTCGATTTCCCCTCCTCTAGATCATTCATGAATAAATTAAACAGGATTGGCCCCAGGACAGAACCCTGGGGGACCCCACTTTCCACACCTGCCCAATCCGAGTACTCCCCATTAATCACCACCCTTTGCAACCTCCCCTGGAGCCAGTTCTCTATCCAGGTACTCACCTTATGGTCCATACCTACCTTCCTTAGTTTGAACAGTAAGCATTTGTGGGGAATGATGTCAAAGGCCTTTGCGAAGTCCAGGTACACCACATCCACAGGCACAGGCAAGTAGATGGGCCTACCTTTTACCTTATCTGCCTAAATGCACTTGTCTTCTAAAAACTACCAACCAGCTAGGTTACCATGTTAATTTTTCTCCTACCCAACTTACTTTAAATTTGAGCTGGTAAGTGCGATAACCTCAAGCCAGCCTACACAGCTTTTCTGTGACACAGAGGTTGATTTACTAAAACTGGAGAGTGCAAAATCTGGTGCAGCTCTACATAGAAACCAATCAGCTTCCATTTTTTTTTGCCAAAGCTCAATTGAACAAGCTGAAGATAGAAGTTGATTGGCTACCATGCACAGCTGCTCCAGATTTTGCACCCTCCAGCTAAGGCCCAGGTGCAATGCAAGAACCTTGCAAATCCACTGCAACTTGCAGGCAGTTCACACTGCCATATGTGAACCGCTGGGAGTGTCAATATAAAGTTAATGACATCCCCAGATCAATTTGCATATCGCAGTGCAAACTGTCATTTTGGGCAGGAATCGAATCTCAATGTGTGTGAACACCCATGCAATCCGATTCTGGTGTGGACCAAAAGAAGGGTCCTGCACGTGTTTGGTCTGCATGCGATGCGAATTCAGCCATACAATCTGTATGGGTGAATTTGCATCGCACAGACATCGCATGTAATTTGCACATGCAATGTCTGACATCGCTACAGTGTGAACCACCCCTGCCTCACCCTGGGCAACTAATCAGTTAAGTCCTCACATTCCCGCATTTTCCAGGTAGTTCCCTTTAACTTTAATACTTTTCAATAAAGCAAAATCATTTTTTCTTTATGGACTGTTCAGGCATCTTGACATTTTTATATCTTATAGCTGGAGTTGACTAAAAATCTTTATACAATGACGGAATACCTTCACATTCCAATCAAAGCTATTGATCTGTATTTCATTAGCTGTAGCCGCCGGCATATTTTACTGTCATATTTTAGTGCCATATATCTTGCCATTATATGTGATATCTCTGGCCCATCTGGTCAGCAGATGTGACTGTGTTGTTACATTTTTGTAACAGTCCATATATTTACACTTGCACTGTCTGTATTTGACATTAGTTAAGTTATATTCTTAAAATACTTATCTGCATGCTTTGAATCATTAAATACAAATACAGCCCGTGTCACTGCTGTCACAGTATGAATTATCTCTACAGAAAAATGCTACTGTATTCTATTACATATTTAAAGGCAGCCTAAAACAAATGTAAGACTAATACCTAAAGCTGAACTCCAGGCGATCCCCATATTCTGCTTCTTTCTTGTTGTTGGAAGTTTCATGATGTTGGATATCCTTTTAATATGCCACTGTTTTCTATTGTGTAATGTATTGGTGCCATTACACACCGCTGCATTGGGGCATGTCATGCTGTTTTTAGTGCAAATTCTTTAATAAAAATGATTGAACTAACGTGGTCTTTTCTCTTCCATGTTCTGCGAAGGTGGAACTTTGGGCCCAAATTCCTCCCCCTTCTTAGCATACTGTATTGGATCCCCTCGGCAGATATTGTAGTTCATGGTCGCAAGTCAGAGTTACTGCACATTAGAACAGGAACTCGGCAAAGGTGTCCCCTCTTGCCCCTCCCATTTGATATCACCATTGAGATTTTAGCCATAGCTATTAAATCTAATCCTATCATTCATGGATTCCCTAGTGGGGGCAGCAGAACTCATGAATGCGCCCTATTTGTGGACGATCACCCACTATTTATCACA
Organism: Pelophylax lessonae; assembly: GCF_965119305.1. Lineage (NCBI taxonomy): Eukaryota > Metazoa > Chordata > Amphibia > Anura > Ranidae > Pelophylax > Pelophylax lessonae. Next base: position 37,101,535 of record NC_138778.1, on the reverse strand, counting down.
GACTTAAATACAACCTTGCCCAAGTTATTTACAACTTTGTCTAGATTTGGGGTTATTTTGGGACTGAAGGTAAGCCAATCTAAATTGGAGGCGTTAGATGTTAAACTCACTGTGTCTACCTTGGAGTCAGTGCGGGCATTCTTAATAGTGCACACATTTGCTCTCCTATTATTGAGTGAAGAGTACCTCCAACGTTTCATCACTATTTCGGGCTACCTACATTTCTTTTTATTCCTCTATTGAATCTGAACTAAACTGGCACAACTATGCTCTCCTGGATGGGTAAAATAGCAGTGAATATGTTCTCTCCAGAATTCTGTATTACTTTCTTTCCCTAATGATCCCAGTGTCATCTATGCATCTGAAGAAATTTTAGTTGTTGATATTTAAAATTATTTGGAGCTAGAGAGGTTGTAGGTTTGCCCACACTACATTTTTTATGATATTACAGAGCTGCCCAATTGGTCCAGCTTTACCAAATATTTTCTATGACTTATAAACCCGTTTGAAAAGAAAGTGTGATCTTGATCTGCCATCTGAGTAGTGTGCCTCCATCCCAAAATTCATACAAACAGTATGGCACCCCAAGTGTACACACATACCATTTGCACTATTTTATCTTATAGATATATGATAAAAACCTCCACATATTTCGTGAAACGCGTCGAGTACGAAGGGTGCTATATTTTATCATGTTTTTTGTACATGCTTATATTGTATGCCCATGCTGTTACTTCATTTTTTATATGTATTTAATACCACTGATCAGTCCAATATGCTCTCACTGAATATGTTTACCATTCATATGTTTGTTCAAAAAAATATTTGAACTATGTGGTATACAATTTTATTATGTCATTTATAGCCTTATAAACCTGTTTGTATCAGGCTAGAGGCACAAGCAAGTGCCCTACTCCCCATAGACCTCCTTTTATGGCTCTCTACTAGGGAGAGTACAGCCATTTTAAGCCCCACATTGTCACATTCCCTACACCACTGCCAGGTCCGTCTTTAAAGTGGGGCAAAATGGGCAGCTGTCCGGGTCCTCTCATTGTTGAGGGGCCCAAAGCAGCTGCCCCTTAAGCCCCTTGTCATGGGGAATCCTGGACCAGAGGCAGCGCCACAGCGTGAGTAGGGAGAAGCAAGAGCCCGGGAGGGAGAGGAGCACCCTGGCCACCAGAGAGGTGAGGAGCAGCAGACACAGCAACTCCGACGCTGCAGCACCAGCCAGAGGCTGGATTCCTCTAACTCTCCACTCCCAGCTCCGACAGCGGCCTGAAGGACAGGCAGATCCGGGACTGCCCAAGGACTGGCGGAAGGCGCATGCAGCCAAGGACTGGTACCCGCCCCGCCCGCCCCAGGGGGTGCACAGAAGGCTCTGCAGACAGGGCTAGGGGCCTGTAACGGAACCGCTACCCACACTGTGTTTGTGGGCTTCTGTCAGTATACGGCTTCCTCCAGTCTTGAACATAGGTATCAGAATACATTATCCTATGCAGATGAAATTGTATACAGAAATATAATTAACATATCTAAAGAATAACCAACACAAACAGCATTCTACTTTTCCACCAGTAACTAATAGATGACAATGATTCAATTAACCTGAGCCAAATAACTAGCAGACTGCCATCCTTGAGCTCCTGAAGTACAATACACATTATCATAAGTGTACACACAGAACCCACAGTAGATACCAGCATATTCAACAATGTATGGAAGACAGGTGGTTGAGCTGATGATATTAGCATATGCTATGAGTCTGACTGTGTGAAGCAGTCTTCATATGATTCTTGAGATATATGGTTGATAAATATTACTATCCCATTTGAAGTATTCCAAACCATATTCTCAGTGTCCATTAAGTACCTGTCCATCATTTCCTTGGTCACCCTGTGTCCCTATTAGACACAGGGTGACATACACATAAGAGGGGCCTAGGGGGCCAAGAGAGGGATTTCCCAACCTCTCTAAGGTAAGCCGTGTTCTATGAGCCCCCCAACCAAAGTGACTCCCGTCACAGGGCTCCTCTCTCTCATACTCCCCCTCTCTCTCTTATCCCTTATCCCCCATTCTCCTCTATCTCATCCCCAATCCCCTCTCTCTTTCTCTCTCTCTCTCTCTCTCTCTTTTATCCCCAATCCCCTCTATCTATCTCTTTCTCTCGCATCCCCAATCCCCCCTCTCTCTCTCTCTCTCTCTCTCTCATCCCCAATCCCCCCCTCTCTCTCTCTCTCATCCCCAAGACCCTCTCTTTTACCTCCCCTCTCTCTCTCTCACCCCCAATCTCCCCTCTCTCTCTCTCTCTCTCTCTCTCTCTCTCTCTTTTTCATCCTCCCTCCCTCCCTAATTCCCCCCTCTCTCCCTTATCCCCAATCCCCCCTCTATCTCTCTCAACCCCAATCCCCCCTCTCTCTCTCTCTTTCTCCCATCCCCAATCCCCCCTCTCCCTCTCATCCCCAATGCCCTCTCTCTCTCATCCCCCCTCCCTAATCCCCCCTCTATCTCTCATCCTCCCCTCTCTCTCACCCCCTCTCTCTCATCCCTCCTCTCTCTCATCCCCTATCCCCTCTCTCTCTCTCATATCCCCAATCCCCTCTCTCTCTTATCCCCAATCCCCTCTCTCATCTCCAATCCCTAAACCCCTCTCTCTCTTCCCCAATCCTCTCTCTCTCTCTCATCTCCAATCCCCTCGCTCTCATCCCCCCTCTCTCATCCCCAACCTCCCCTATTTCTCTCATCCCCCCTCTCTCTCTCATCCCCAATCCCCCCTCTTTCTCTGACCCCCTCTCTCTCTCATCTCCAATCCCCCCTCTCTCTCATTCTCCCCTCTCACCCCCCTCTCCCTCAACCCCATTCCCCCTCTCTCTCTCATCCCCAATCATTCTCACTCTCTCTTCCCCAATCCCGCCTCTCTCTCTCTCTAAGCCCAAGTCTCTCTCTCTCTCTCTCTCTCTCTCTCTCATCCCCAATCCCCTCTCTCTCATCCCCAATCCCCCTCTCTCTTCCCCAATCCCCTGTCTTTTACCTCTCCTCTCTCATCCCCAATCCCCCCTCTCTCTCTCTCTCTCTCATCTCCAATCCTCTCCCCCTCTCTCTCTTATGTCTCTTATAGTTTTTTTCGTGATGGGTGGCTACAATCCACACAGTGAGCTGCAGTGTTTACTGACATGCATCAGCCTTGGCATATGTTCATCTGCTCAGGCCTAAATAAATGAACTTGCATGACATCCACTACCAAAAGCCAACCTTTCTATCTCACTTCCTGCAATTTCTACACTGACATGAAGCTTCTACATTGTATAGGTGGGGTGACTTGAAAAGATACAGCAATTCATTTCATTCTGAGAGTGAAAGGGAGGGTGTGTGAGGACCCTTAAAACATGTTCCCCCAAGTTAATGTCTAAGTGAGACTCCCTGTATCCTCATAGATGTTGTACATGCTAAACAAAGGCCATATACCACATTCAAACCCCATCCCTTATTTAAAAAAAAAAAAAAAATTCACATGCAATCTTGTTACAAATATTAAAAAAGAATAGCGCGCAAATGCAAAAGAAATAACTACCAAATCTGAAGACAATCCATAAATAAAAATGGGGGTTTGGTCCCACCATATGGCCATATCGTGCTCAAGCCCACTACTGCGTCAAAGTACCCCATTATCAGTGGGTCCTACACTATCCATGAAAAAGAGATGAATCCAGCCTAACCCTTGGAGATAATACTCCTTGCTGGGAAGGATGTGCAAATGCACTACAGGGGACTCCTCCTATATCCACTTGATGGTGGACACTGATTGAGTACAGGTGTGTGTGGGGGGGTGGGGAGGGTTGCTCAACCTCGATAGTCTGGTCAGACCGAATACATAATAAACAGGCAAAAAAATTGGGGGAGCATACCCATGTATTTCTAAAGCTGCTGCAGCTATGGTTCATAGCTGCAGCAGCTTTAGAAATACATGGGTATGCTCCCCCAATTTTTTTGCCTGTTAATCTTGTTACAAGCCTTTAAGACCAGTTGGCAGATTCTCTAAAGATCCCCTCTGCCCCTTTTATGGAGCAGAGGTGAAACAGGACAACGCTGGATTTGCGGGGTGCGTAAGCATGTGAATTGTGCAAAACACCAGTGAAAATGGTGAGAGGGGAAAAACACATAGGGGGATGATGTTCCTCTTTAAGTTGATTATTATTAACAGATACCTCTCCAATGTAACCTTCAGCCAACTCCAATTTTATACAACTGACAAACTATTCATTGTTTCTCCACCTTGCAGTCATGCAATAGTACCTGGTTCAAAGTTAATTCTTCCTTGGATTCTTTTCCACCCACACATCTCCAGTTAGCTTATTGCATTTCCCAGAGGCCTGTTACTGTACATGCTTTAACACAAGGGAGCCTAACATCAGATGCATTTGTATGTTAAGCAATGAGCAACACTCAAGCCTAGGACACACCACGCTGTGTCCTAGGCTTGAAAAAAACATGACAGCTCTGTTCAGAGTGGTATTACCAATCCGATGTTAGTACAGCTATCTCCCCTGCTGTTCTATTGTGTTCTGAGTGGGGGATGGGGGATGCGCCCCCCTCCCCAGAGCTGCTTGGTTGCTAGTTTTCCAGCGTGCACCTCCGACATAAGCTGGCCGAATGGCCGCCTTCTGTCAGACAGGCTGCCATACACACGGGCCAAATGTTAGCCGGTTTTTATTGAACTGGCCAATGTCGCCCGACATTTGGCTTGTGTGTACTAGGCTTTAGGGGTCTTTGTTACCTCTCACAGAAATTATAGTACTTCCCCCTGACATTGCTTTTATCTGCTTTATTTTCTGAAAGGATGGCACCATTTTAGTTGCAGGGTCAGCATCTTTCATTGCAAGGTTGGCATTTTGATTCCTGGTCAACATTTACTTCCTGGACTTAGATTATGTCTCAGTAATGTAAATCCAGGTGTCTGTGCAGTTCTTGGACAATTTTAAAAAACAGTACCCTGTGAAAAAAAAAAGTCTAATGCAGATATAAGCCCCCTGTTGTTTGCTTAATTTCACCTTGTGACTTGCTACAAAAGTTACAATGTTTCAGTCTAATAACTGAGGAAGAGGAGACTGAGGAAATGCTTCCTTCTATCTGCAGCAGACTGATGACATCATCTCAGCTTACACAAAGTCATTTGTATGGTGCTCACGGACTGCTTTTTAACAATCAAAGGTACAGATTTTTTGTAAAAATGATACTTAGACTTCTAAGGGTCCACTTTACAAGTGGACTTTGCAAAGGTAAAATCGCATTAATGCCTTTGCATTTAAAATTGGTTATGTTATGTCAAAGAATGCAAAATTGTTATTTTCAAAGCTGCTAAGAAAAAAGAGGGCTGTATACAAGGCAATCAGTCATCAGCAAAACCCCAGTATTATGCATTGGCTGGCTGACCAGTGGATGGATTTTACTCTCTCTTTGAAAGCTAAAAAATTCCCTTCACTAGTAAAAATATTGCAGATGGAGATGAAATAAAGGTGCAGTAAGGTATATCTTATTGAAGGCCAAAAACATATTTCTTCAAAACTGAGCATTTTACTGTCAAATAACCTACACTGTAACAGACAACCTGTACTATAAAAAGTCTTTATTAATTTCCCACCGTCCACTATAAACTTTCCACGCACAGTAATCATTTCCTTGGCTCGGCACAAGGAAAATCAGCTGGCACTACAATTGCCATTTTGCCGGTAACTCATAAGGAAGCCAGTAAAAGTGGAAGATTAAACTTGTTAAAAGCAAGCAAATGGAAAGCAAGCAGCCATCTTTGCTCCTGCTCTTTAATGTCCCAAGACTGAAGAAATATAGAGAGATGTTTCCCTTTCCATGCTGTAAGACCCTGTTTATTAAAAAAAAAAAAAAACGTATATACTATTGCAAACATAAGAACAAGTCAGGTTTGTGTATGTAGCACCCTCCTAGTTAGGTGCTAGGTAAAGGCATTTGTTTGCTCTTCTGCATATCAGAGAGCAGGATTTCTAGTTTTGCATGTTACATGTGTCCAGGTGTGATTCACTTGGTCTGAGGGAGTGTCCGTGTCCCCCACTGTATCCAATAGGGGAGCATGTTGGACAGTGGCGGAAACCAAAGGCTTTTATGGCTGTACCAGTGGGAGGGCACAATCGCAGTGTATCCTGGGATTGGTCATAAAAGCCAGGGGCACATGTGACAGGATGTCTTTGGGCAGAAAGCCAGGTAGAAGGAGGAAGGTGACGGCTGTCTCTCCTCCTGTCAGTGTGGAAAGTGGCCACAGGCAGTCACCCTAGTGGACCAGAAGTGAGGTGCTGAGCCAGGAAGATCAGGATACTGACTGTGGAGCAAGTGGCAGAGCGACCTGAGGAAAAACAGTGTCCATGAGTACCAGGGAGCTTGCCAGGGGTCTGCCCAAGGAAGGGGACCACTCCAGGGAGAGTCAGTGGACAGGAGCCAACACACACAGCGAGTAAGAAAGGGGGTGCCAAGTTAGACCCTGAAGAGAAACCTAAAGTAAAGTCCACCTTTAAATCTTCACCTCAGTGGCAAAGTGAAACAGCGGCCTTGCCACACACACTGCAGTTAGATGTCCTTAGAAATTGTGCATAGTTACTGAGCTGGAGTATCTCACTCATCCCTTCTCCCATCCTAGTTCCAAATAAAATACAAAAAAGCCAACTCCCCTGGACTGTTCATTGACTGAGCCAAGTGTTAAAGTACTAAGATTTCACAGACTGTTGCTATGGGTAACCCAGGGGAATCCATTCTCAGCATCTCCCAAGGGGGCAGTGCTACATGTAGATAGGTATTGGTGTGATGAAAATGTTTTTACAGGCTCCAGCAGCTGAACCCCAACCTGTGTTCTAATGGTAAGTAGGCAAATTATCACTGTACTAGGTCAATAATGAGATACAGGAGGTAGGGTTTGAATTCCCATTTGCACAAACTGGTCAAGACTTGCATTACAGAGAATTAAAGGCAGACTCATGCAAAGCCCTACCTCTATCAAGATGGCTGCCTCCATCCAGGCAAAGTGCAGAAAGGGGCATAGTAAGTCGGTAATGGGAAAAATGTAGCTGCAGAAAGGCAATACCAGTCCGTTTTCTTCTGATTGCTATTTGGCCACAGTTTCCACACCAGAGGCCCTCTTTAACAGAAACCCTATAACTGTCAACTTACTTCTTGACTGCTTGTGTCCAGTTGGAAAACCATAAGGTTCTTTATGTGCTTGCAGTGAGGGTGCATATCCCTCCTGTGACCCTTTAGCTTTTTTTGTGTAATTCGATTTTCTGCTATTTAGGCTCTTTAAACAACATAGCATATTCACAATATTCACAGTGAAGTCAGTTTGGTTACGCACTGCAGTGTACCATGACACCTGTTGACTGCAAGTGGTAAATATAGAACAAAACCTGACAAAAAAAGTAAAATTTTACAAATTATATATTTTGGCCCTGGTAAAAATACATACAAAATCAAAATACACTCCTTTATGAAGCAGATAAAAACCTATTAGGGTACGCATCGCTTTGGCAGCCGCCAGCTGATCTACGAGTCCAAGGAGACAAACACCAACCGTTAAAGGGATCAAAATGGTGGTCAGGCTTGAAACAAACCGGATCACCTCCTGCCAGTAAGAAGCAATTTGTGGGCACTCCCAGAAAATGTGGGAGAAACCCGCAGAATCGCAAGAATATCTCCAACAGGAAGCCGAAACACCAGGATAGATACGGTGTAACCGCTGTGGAGTATAATAAATCCTATGCAGTATCTTAAATTGAATCAAAACATCCCTGGTTGCTATGAGGGGCTTATTTGTTTTCCATCCTTTGGTGCTTGTCGGCACTGTTGACTTCTTGAAGCCACTCTGCAGTCACTTCCTATCTATATGCACTCCAGCAATGGCTTCATGGCTTTTCTCCCAGTGGGTTTCCTCATGGTGACAACATTGGACCATATCTGTGTAATGTGTATTTGGACTGGCTGCTTGTAATTTCCATTGGGATTACATGTAACAGGGTGACAACACAAGAGCACAATTAGGAAAGAGGGACAGGGCATTGTCACCCGATAACAGGAAATGCCTGAACAAGGACCTTTATGGCAAGATCACCAGGTACTATTTTAATCAAAGCTCTGAATTTAAAAGTATTGAAAATAACCCCTAATCAATTTTAATATGTATATTTTTACATCAGACACAGCCAGCACTTTAAAAGGAATTTGACACCAGGGGCCGGTAGGAGGGGCTCCCAATCTTTCTGCACTGTGATTGGTTGACATCATCAGGAGCCCATCCTATCATTTGTCAGTATGTGACCATGGGTTTGTGGGACAGCTGGATCAGGTTGTGCTTGGAATAAATGTGCACATTAATGGAGAGAGGCTCCGTTTTTTTTGTGCTTGGAAATAGACTTTATGGAGCCACCAGCAACCACCAGAAGCGTGATGAACCCCCAGAGCAGAGATGTATAGTAACTAAGTAGAACTACTTCACTACTGTACTTAAGTACCGAAAGGCGGTATCTGTACTTTCCTAGAGTAGAATTTTTTTCTCCTACTTCCACTTTTACTTCACTACATTTTTTCGATGATTTCAATACTTCTACTCCGATATTTTTTTTTTGTGCTGCATAGTTACTCGTTACAATTATAAAAATTACCACTGCCAGAACAGTAGATGGCAGGTTTCATGAAGTTCAAAAAAATGTGTATAATGTCATGTGTAAATCAGCGCATACGAAAATAAATGCTACTGTATGTATAAGTAAAATGGTCTACATATCTGCTGTTAAGGGGAAAGAGAACCTCCCCCAACCAAGGAGAGTCACAAGCGTACATAGACCTTTTTTCTGGTAAGAGGCTGATTTTGCTTTTTTCACTGGAAGTTGAGAGCACAGGTTTTGCTGTTTTGTTTCACTGGAAGAGTCCATTTGGATATTATTTTGCACTTACCTTCATCCGCCGGGTAAGGGGGAAATCCACAAGGTGGGGGGAGTCTGCACCTATTATTTGGAATAGCATCTGTTTGATTTCTGCACCTTTGAAAATATATTCATCTTGTTTTGTCACATATATATGGTATTATGGCATTATGGCATTATATACCGTATTTTCCGGCGTATAAGACGACTGGGCGAATAAGACGACCCCCCCTAATTTTCATCTACCGGTAATACTTATACTTAGGTTACCTTGGAGATATTATACTCGGCGTATAAGACGACCCCCGATTTTTGGGGGACTTTTTATTGACTTTGATTTCATACACACTCTTCCTTTATTTCATTATTGGAATATATTGTTGTATATCACATTGGTTTATATATGATTTTGCGCACCAATAAGCTGTGGAGAAAAAAAAAACATGCAGAGAAGAGAAGGAGGGATGCTTTAACCACCTTAGCGGTAATCCCGAGCGTGACTCGGGGTTGATTTTTCATTGCAGGAGCGGTAACCCCGAGTCACGCTCGGGGTGGATTGCAGAGAGCGCAGCGGTGTTCTCTTACCTTATCCTGGCGATCCAGCGATGATCTCTCATTGCTGCGACCGCCAGCCGAGAGTCCCGCCGCTCCTCCGTCGGTACGATCACTTCCTAGTTCCGTTCCCTGCAGCAGCAATGCTGCATGGGAGCGGAACTAGGGAGGGAAATTCAAAAAAAAAAAAAAAAAACGTTGCACAAAACACAAAACACACTTTATATTATATTATATATATATATATGCATATATATATATATATATATATATATATATATATATATATATGCATGCATATATATATATATATATATATATATATATATATGCATATATATATATACACCGGTATATATATATATATATATATATATATATATATATATATATGCATATATATATATATATATATATATATGCATATATATATATATATATATATATATATATATAATATGCACACACACACATATATATATATATATAAAATTATATTATTGATTCAATTATAATTCATGCGTTATATATTATATATATATATATATATATATATATATATATATATATATATATATATATATATGTGTGTGTATATATATATATATATATATATATACACACACACACACATATATCTATATATAATATATAATGCATGAATTATAATCTAATCAATAATATAATTTTATTATATATATTATATATTAAATAATAAAATAATATTATTGATTCGATTATAATTCATGCGTTTGTGTTTCAAATTTATCACATCTGGGATGTCTACTAGAGTCTTGTTTTGGTCAGGTTTAAGTCAGTAATTACTAAGAATTGTAGGCCTATAATACATAACGCCAAATTTCCATGAAAAGAATTGTACCGCTTTTGGTATGTAATTCCAGACATAATCATACCGCCAGGGAGGTTAAAGGGGAAAGGGAGGGACATACTTTATCTGTTTTTGTTTACAAAAAGTTACAGCCAAAGGAATTGTGATTGTCCTTTAGGTTAATCATTTGAAATAATAAAAAACAATATGATGTTCAAACTTTTGACTTCTTTCTTTAATAACTACAAAACACAGTACTTGTACTTTTACTTTCAGTACTTGAGTAGCAAAATTAAAAAAAAAACTACTTGCAATACTTAAGTACAAAAAATGTTGAATACTTTAGTACTTCTACTCAAGTCACTTTTTGATAGAGCACTTCCACTTCTACTCAAGTCACTTTTTGATCGAGCACTTGTACTTTACTCAAGTATGGGTTTCGATTTAGAGTACTTTATACAAGTGTGCCCCAGAGTGATGGGGTTGTAAACTTGCAGCGAGACAGGACATTACCGCTTTATATGTAACCATGAGCTGTTGTTGACAACTCAGTTACAGTTCTGGGGGTGTTGATTGAGTGCACCCTAGAACTACACAATGCCAAATATATACTGTATGCGGTGGTTAAGGCCCTCCTAACCTGCTGCAGCATATTTGCGTATAGTGGTTGTAAATGGGTTAAAGCTTATATGAGATTTTAGCGACTGGGTTTACACGTTCTTTCTTCCCATGTACTACATTAGTCAGAGTTAATACTTAGCTACTAGTTTTATGCCAAATCCATTTGTAGTGTTTCTTCTTAGTCCCAAACACTACAGCCCAGTGTAAGTCCACTAATAATAACACTCAAACCCTATAGCTAAGCTGCTGCACAAGACCGGTTATGTAAATGCTGAACTGCCATACACAAAATACTTTGTATAAAGGGAGACTAAATGAAAACTTCAAGATCACAAGACCAGATGCCTGGGATTGAATCCAGTGTCTCCTGCAGGAAGCCAGTAATACCACCTAAAGGACAGGTAACAGTCTGCGAGTAGCATAAACCCTGCTCTGATAGTCAGTGCTCGAACATCTGTCCTGCTTTACTGACATTTCCTGAAGAATGCTAGGGCAGAGTGGAAGAAAAACTCAAATATATAATACATGTAGTAGGAGAGAACTGTGTTACAAAGTAAAATTGCATGGCGCGGAAAAAGAATGAAAATGGGACGTCTCAGAGAATAGCCAACCAACATACAGTATATGTATCAAAGTACATTACCATTTTAATAATATAACTAAACAGATCCAAGGTTAAAATCTCAGGTAACAAAACATGATTTTTCCATCCTCACGGGATATCACAGATACACCTCCTAATGACCAGACCATAGCATTGCCTTAGGTACTTATTATACCCAGTCGTTTTGTTATATCACCAAGCATAACACTGAAGATTAATCATCAAGCAGTAGATTTGTTGCGTTTTTGTATGGACGTGGTCAGCACTCTACACATTTTATTTTTATTTTATTTTTTAATTATATTTTTATTCATTTTTGAAAATAACATACAAGCAAACAAGGAACCTCAATTTCTGATGTGCTGTACATGGTGATGAAATTTGGATGGAACTATGCTGGGATATGTGATACACTTTTAACATTAGCAACTTGGTGAGTATAATACTTACCACGCTTTTAATTCAATACATTTTTTGTCCTGGATAATGCACTAGGTCGGTGCGCCCTCTGTGTGTTTTTGTATGGTTTTAGCATTTTAGACTTCCCCAAGTCTTTGAGGGCAGCAAGACCATGGATATCCGCATTAAAGCAAGATGGAGATATAAGCATACCCATATGGAGAGGTTACTTTTCTAAGCGCAGGAGGCATTATGTTTGTGACTGTTTGGCTGTATGGCTTTCTCTGCAGCAGATGAAAGCTGGCTTTTTCTCCTCTCCCTCCTGCTGGCTTTCAGCTGCTGCAATGGGAGCCATACAAGGGATCAGTTCCAGTAATTGCCCCCCCTCACCCATCACCCTTCCTGTGTACCACATATTTCCCCCTGCTGCTCAGACCCCTATGTGCCCCCACCCCCGCAGTGCTGCCAGCTTTCCTCCTCTCCTTCCCACTGGCACTTGAAAGCACAAAATAGGATCCTTCAGGATGGAGAGTGGGGAAAGGGTCCAGTAAATATGTTACATTTACCTGCCCCTTTCTTTCCTGAATGAACATAATAAGTTATCTGTACCGATCACTCACTGTGTTCATTCACATCTGAAGCATAGTAAACTGTGTTTCTTGGGCGGGAACTATCAGCAGGGGCAGACTTGCAACTTTCGGCCCAGGGGGCAAGTACAAACCAGAGGCCCATAGTGCAGCTACTCAGCCCCCCTCCCACTCTCCCGCTTCCCGACCTCCTCCTGACCCCCATTCCATGCTGAAGCCCTGCTCCAGGCACTCTCTACTTACCAGCTGAACCCAGGTTCCCAACCTAGCCAGCAGAGGGTAGTTGGGGAGCCATGGACAGATCAGTCGGGACTGGGAGAAGAGTCTCCTGTGGGGAAGCGGCCTCTGCTCAGACACAGTTTACACCATCCATGTGGCGGGGGATGCGCTCTGTCCTTGTCTTCATCCCGCATTCAGTAGGTGGGGACTTTTTACTTCTCTTCATCAGGAATCCTTTAGGCATGTCTGTGACAGAAGAGGTGCAGCCTTTTTTACGGAGCATCAGAGTGACCCAGGGGGCAATTGCCCCCCCGCCCCTGGCCCAGTCCTCCCCTGCCTATCAGGCTGACTGTATGGGGCCCCATGGTTTCTAACAGCAACCGTGGTGCTCAGTGACACTGAACCTGCACTTTCAACAGGCTATGTGTCATTAAAATGGCCCGGTCACTGCCCTCACTTGTGTGATAAGTGCAGCAGCCAGGCAGTGAGCTCAGAATAGCTAAGCCTGTGGTTTTAGATAAAGATAAAAAACTATCAGCGCAAACCATGTAGGAAATTCACATAAAGTGCATTAGATATTAAAAAATCAATGTGCATACAAATCAATGTGCATAAAACTCAATGTGCATAAAGCCTGTGGTTTTACCAGACTCAGTGAGGACAGAGTATCCCGTCCTCCACCATGCCTCAATGAGTGCCACCTAAGGCAGCCGCCCCAGTTGGCCTCATGGTGATCATGGTCTTGGAAAAAAAAGTTAATTTTATATTCCTTGCAAGTCAGAAAAAGAAACCGACTGAAATCCTGCAACTAATATTTCTGTGAAGAAATATTCAGTTACATATAGATTTATACCGCTTAATTAACATTTAGCTTTGATCATGCTGTTGAAATTTAGATGACAGCAAATGCCGGATCGGTTACTCTGGGATATTTCACATTTGTACTCTGTTAGTAAATAATCCCCATTGCCAAAGCCACACAAAGAGGTAACTGTAGTAAAACAAGGTCAAGTTGAGTATCTGTTCTCTCCCCGACTCAGTGCTTCTATTCATTCCTTCTCCTGTGCTATGATCCCTCATCTCCCCATTCACTCTCCAGTTCTTCTTCCCTTTCCTCCCCACCTGCTCCTCTGGCTCTCCCCCCCTCTCCCTCTTGCATCATTTCATACATTCCTTTCAGATCTTTAAATCCCTCCTCAGCCTCTAGAAATGAACAGAAAGTGAAAGTCATTTCCTGTGCAACCAAAAAGTTTTATGTCACCAAATAAAAAATAAAAATCTCTCTCTCCCCAGGTGTTATGTAGAAAGAGCTATATTACACAGAACAGGGTTTGTATGTGTGTGTATCACTCCGAGGTTATTACACAAGCTGAAAACGTTGGATAAAATCCATACCAAAAGGTTATTCTTCTAGAAACCTCATAGACTAGGGGCACTGGGAGCCCCAAATCCGCCTATGGCATGAGAGCCAAGTGATATATGATGGTATGGATTATAACAAAGAAGCACGACATTCATAGCACAGATGGTACATGGTATGGAGGTATTACCACCAGCAATGATCATCAGTTATCTCTCCTTCAAACAACAGTGTATGTGTGCATTTCATTGTAACATCTGACATCTGCATGTCCAAGTTGGGGGCCACCACAACTGTTCCTTTCAGCTTGAAAGACAAACCACACACTTGATTCTGTTAGCTGAGATCACACATAACTCTAATAGAATGAATGTATATTTATTTTCTATATATGGTCAAAAAGTACAATTTTGTGTTCATTTACTAATGAAATCTTGTAAATTAATAATTTTATTCTCCTTACAGCCAGTAAGCTGAGCTCTTAGCTCCTTTTTACATGTTTTTTTAGGCTATCCATGTGTGCTTTGTTGAAAAAAAAATGTCCCGTATTACAACTTTTATTGTTAAAGTGATTGTAAAGTCTCATTTTTTTTTTCTATAAAAATAAGAATCATATTATACTTACCTCCTCCATGCAGTGGTTTTTCACAAAGCAGCCCAGATCCTCCTCATCTCAGGTCCCGCTTCGCTGCTCCTGGCCCCTCACTCCTGTTGAGTGCCCCCAGAGCAAGCTGCTCCCGAGCCGAGCCACAGCTCCCTGTGTCCATTCAGACATAGAGCCATGCCCCAGGTCCGCCCTCTCTCTCTCCTCATTGGCTCACTGAATTTGACTGACATCAGTGGGAGCCAATGGCGCCGTGCTGCCATCTCAACCAAGGAGGGAGAGTCTTGGGCAGCCAAGTGACTCCTGCAACATCGCTGGATAGAGATGGGCTCAGAAAATTATTAGGGGGGCTGAGAAGGGCTGCTGCACACAGAAGGCTTTTTATCTTAAAGCGGAGTTCCGGCCACAAAATCATGCCTGTAGATTTTATGGCATCCGCTTCCTTATCCTTTCCTGAGCCCAAATTGGATATTCCCGGCCTTTTTTTTTTTTTACTTACCTTTTTAGGGAGGATAATATACTCACCTTACCATCCACTTCCTCCTTCCTCGTCCGCGGCCCGCGCCGTCACTTCCGCTTTGCAATGATTCCTGGGAGCTGAACGTCATCGCTCCCAGGAATCAATGCACCTGCACCGGCCCCGACGTCAGTTCCCGGTGTAGGCACGTCATACCTTGCTAAACAGCTTCTGGGCATGCCCAGAAGCTGTGCAGGGATGACGCTGCAGACCCAGAAGTGACGGCAGGGCCGGCGCAGTGCATCGTGGGACCGAAGAGGAAGGAAGAGGACGCAGAAGAAGATCGCGCTGGCTTCAAGCTGCCCACACCTGAGATGGCAGCGCTGGAGAAGAAATTTTAAAAGTAAGTATTTCTTCTGAAAGGTAAGTGCGAACCGGGACAGATCAGAGGCTATCCATTGTGGAATGTACCAGCCCTGACTGTAACGGGGGTATGTTCATTGAAATTTTTTTTCTGTGGCCGGAACTCCGCTTTAATGTATAGAATGCATGAAGATAATAAACCTTCTGCCTTTACAACCACTTTAAATGTCCTTCCCCCCCCCCTCTCCCGGTCTGCTCATAGGGCTCCATAGGAAGTTTCAGTCAGTTTAAAAATGTATTTTTAAAAAACAAATCCCTGAAGGTTCCTACCCTACTGGCTGCAGGCTGCATATTTCCTCTGATCCTGTGCATGGCTGATACACTATATTACCAAACGTATCGGGACACCTGCCTTTACACGCACATGAACTTTAATGGCATCCCAGTCTTGGTCCGCAGGGATCAGTATTGAGTTGGCCCACCCTTTGCAGCTATAACAGCTTCAACTCTTCTTGGAAGGCTGTCTACAAGGTTTAGGAGTGTGTCTTTGGGAATGTTTGACCATTCTTCCAGAAGTGCATTTGTAAAGCCAGGCACTGATGTAAAAGAGAAGGCCTGGCTCGCAGTCTCTGCTCTAATTCATCCTAAAGGTCTTCTATTGGGTTGAGTTTAGAACTCTGTGCAGGCCAATCAAGTTCCTCCACCCCAAACTCATTCATCCATGTCTTTATGGACCTTGCTTTGGGCATTGGTGCGCAGTCATGTTGGAACAGGAAGGAGCCAAACTGTTCCCACAAAGTTGGGAGCATGAAATTGTCCAAAATGTCTTGGTATGCTGACGCCTTAAGAGATTTATGAACCATGTTTTGTGCACTGGTCCAAATCATTTGGTGGAGGGGGGATAATGGTGTGGGGGTTTTTTTCAGGGGTTGGGCTTGGCTCCTTAGTTCCAGTGAAGGGAACTCTTAAGGTGTCTGCATACCAAGACATTTTGGACAATTTTATGCTCCCAAATGTGTGGGAACAGTTTGGGGATGCTCCTTCCTCTTCCAACATGGCTGCATACCAGTGCAAAAAGCAAGGTCCATAAAGACATTGATGAGTATGTTTGGGGTGGAAGAACTTGACTGGCCTACATAGAGTCCTGACCTCATCCCAATAGAAAACCTATGGGATGAATTAGAGAGGAGACTGCAAGCCAGGCCTTCTTGTTCACATCAGTGCCTGACCTCACAAATGTGCTTCTGGAAGAATGGTCAAACATTCCCATAGACACACTCCTAAACCTTGTGGCCAGCCTTCCCAGAAGAGTTGAAGCTGGTATAGCTGCAAATGGTGGGCCAACTCAACAATGAACCCTATGGACTAAGACTTGGATGCCATTAAAGTTCATGTGCGTGTTAAGGAAGCGTCCCAATACTTTTGGTAATATAGTGTATAGTGTATGTGATAGAGCCTGGTGCAGTTTGGCTGCATGATATCTATTCCAAAGCAGGAATGTTTTTTCTTTTTTGGCTTATTTACCTGTTAGTATACAGTATGTTCTTGGCAACTAAGTTACTCTGGTTCTAACATCTAGGAGACTGCTACCACTTGTGAAGCTCAAGTTGTATAACTTTAACACAAAATAAAGGGGTCTTCACAATATCTCTTCTAGCAGGAGGCAATAGAGGACACGACTCCGGTGATTTGTTATACAGCGAGCTAGTCTTACTATATAAAGTACAAGTGTCTCTGCGTCCAGTCCCTGTGTCCGTGGGATTACGCTACTGCGCATGTGCCCCACGGACAGCCGTTGGGACTTGGAGCGCAGAGACTTCGGGCGGCCAGGCGAAACTGTTGAAGCGGCGGGTGTGCGCGGGCACGCGGCGGGTGCGCGCTCGCACGCGAGTGTCGCTTGGTTGGCTCTGCGCGTGTCCCCAATGTTGCTAGGGCAACAGGGACGCTACATATGTTCTAGCGCCCGTTAATTTAACGGGCTTAATATCTAGTTGTCAATAAAATCCACAAGGGAAGCATATCAGTAAGTTGATACTTTGTAAATTGTCTCCTTTTTTTTCCACTGTTTTCCTCTGGTGATCTGACCAGTAACATCCCTCCTGTATTAGAGTGCCTATACTCTGGATGAAAGAGCACAGGGGACACATTTGGACTGCAGTATTTTCAGTCTGGGGGGGAGGGGAGTGTTAGAAGAACTTCCAGGTTCCGGTACATTAAAAAATTGAAGCCATACTCCATCTAATATTTTGTAATCAGTTACAGCAACATTTTTTTTCCTTTATGGATAAAGGTTTCACATAAAGAAAAGTTGATCATTTTAGATACCTCTGCCAGTGTTAAAAGGTCTGTCTCATCCCTGTAACTGCAAGGGAGCTTTTCAAGTGAAAAACAACAGACTTACTGGCTAAACCGCCAGATGAAAATAGAAGGAAAAGCCTAAAAAGGTAAACTAATGCAGCCATCACATCTTCAGTACGTGTATGAGATACACCAGAATTGGCTGATCTATGTGAATAGGGGTGGTAAAACAGGGAGGTTGTTATAGACTGATGGAAAAATTGCAATTTTACGTGACCTTAACATTATGCAGATAAAAGGTTTTGTGTTTTAACCTCCCTGGCGGTATGATTCTTTCGGATTTTAGGTGCTGAAAGCGGTACCATTATTTTACATGTAATTCTTAAGAATGAGCAGCCCAAACCAACTATTTACATATGATTTTTTTACTGTGCGTTCTTCTTTATAACATCTCGAGTATGATAAAGTTTGAAACACAAAATCATAAATTATAATATAATAAAAAACTATAAATAAGTTAAAGTATGTATGTATGAATATATATATATATATATATATATATATATATATATATACTGTATATATACATATATATATATATACATAAAAAGTACAGTAAAACTGCAGGAAAGGGCACTGTGATTTTTTTTTTATTTTGCAATGTATCAGTGTGTTTGGTGTGTTTTACATTTGAATTTTTCCGCCGGTTCCACCCCCCTGCGAACGTCAAGTTGCAGGAGAAGGAAGCCGGGGCACGGAGAGGATCAGGAGGAAGATCCGCCGCCAGACACCGCCGAGATACATTGCTGGATCCCGGTGACAAGGTAAGTAACCCCACTTTCAGGATCCAGCAATCTTCCTAGCGGTACCCCGAGTGTGGCTCGGGGTTACCGCTTTTGGCTCTAAAATTTAACCCCGAGCCACCTTCAGGAATACCGCTAGGAAGGTTTTTTGAGTTTTGGATAGGGTGGAGAGGGATTAGAATGCTTGGCAGTTTCTATTGGTGTCCTCAACCCCGTTAGGTAGATTCAACCTCTCTATTTCTCCTGTTTATTATTATCATTGGGAGTGAAAATAAAAGAAAATCCTACATTTTGGGTCCCCAGAAAAGGGAAAATCTTCCAACAGGGACACTCATTCTGGTAAACCTGGGGGTTACCAAGGAATTCCCTTAATTTGCAGAGATTTCCTCTCCCTTCCAGTATAACTATGGGACAAGAAGTGAAGGGAAATCTCCGCAATGGGACACAATTGACGAAAAAAAGATGTTTTAACCTTTCCTTACTCTATCCAAAATAAAATAAAAGTTTTGCCTACAGTTCTACTTTAAGTATAACCCATTGGCAACAGTTCCTCAAAAGTACAAACTCTATCCTTCTAAAGTATTTCTATATAACTATGGGCGTGGCACTATATCCACCACATTATATTAGTACAATAAAAAAAATTGATCACAGAAAAATCACAGCTTAGGTCGACATTCACTGGTTAGATTGATATTAGTGATCGACTGATATTGTTTTTTTGTTGCCGATACCGATATTTTGGCGATCGCATATCGGTATCGGTCGATATTGGCCGATATTTTTGTACATAAAAATGTTTGCCAAATAAACACAAAATTTGACACAAATCTGTTGCTGAACAAGTAATACGTTATTTATTAACATTTTTAACATTAAGGGCTCGTTCTTCACACCTTAACTGCATGAGAACTGATAGGAAAACTTCAATTGCAGGGACATTTAGTTTCACATCATTCTGATTGGCATTAATGCATAATAAAACTGCTGCAGTAGTGCACTCACTCACTGCAATAATTTTAAATCACTACTGCAGTGCAGTCAGCGCAAAACTGCTATAAAAAAAGCTAGGCAACAGCTACACAGTGGATTGGACTGGAGTCAGTGGAGTGGACTACCGCTGCAGTAGGGCACTCACAGCAACTATTGCAGTCAGTGCAAAACTGCTATAAAAAAAAGCTAGGCAACAGCTACACAGTGGACTGGATTGGACTGGAGTCAGTGGACTACCGCTGCAGTAGGGCACTCACTCACTGCAATCATTTTAAGTGCAGTGCAGACTGCAGTAGTGATTTTAAATTATTGCAGCAGTGAGTGGCGTAATAGTGCAGCAGTAGTCCACTCACTCCAATCCACTGCCTAACTTTTTTTCTAGCACTTTTGCACTGACTGCAGCGCAGTCAGTGCAAAAGTGCTAGAAAAAAAGCTAGACAAAAGCTAGACAGTGGATTGGAGTGGACTCAGTGGACTGGACAGACACTACTACTACACTTCAATACTCCCATTTAAGTAGAACAATATTATAGTGCTGAAAGCATAACATTTCAGCTTGTTCACCAGTTAAACGGCTTCTTTTCTTTTCATAAATTGCTGCCACTTCACTAAAAACACGCTCACTTGGTACTGAGGAAGGAGGAGCAGAAAGGTATCTTCTAGCATGAGAAGCAAGCCTTTTGTAGCGTGCCTCATTTTCTTTCCACCACTGAAGAGGATCACTTCTTCTGTCAATTACTGGTTCCTTCAAATAGAGATGAAGTTCATCATCCAGGCTCATTATTGCAGATTCTGAAGAATCCTTCGCATGAGGCCCCAATAAAACGCTGAACATGGCATCTTTTTGATCACGATTAATTTTCTCTTCTGTCTGTTGTCTTTTTGGACATATTTCTCCTGCATCCTGCTCTTCCACATCAGAAACCTCCTCTTCTTGACTTTTCTTTTCGTCAGGAACCTCCTGCACCTTCTGTTGAATATCTTCTGTCAGCCATAGTTTTGCCTTGGCCAATACATCATCAGAAGAGAAAGGGTGGTTCTTGTATCGAGGATCCAAAAGACTTCAAGCACAACATTTTTATCCTCCTCATGCTTCTCAAAACATTTGGTGAGGCTGTCCCTCATGGCCTGCCTACATGCATTAATGCCACGTGTGTTGGGTCCCTCATTCTGTTGAAGAAACATCTTCAGCACTCTCACACATGGGATGACAGAGGACACAGATGAGTCGTAATCACTCACCTCTAGTGTCACTTCCTCAATGGGTAGGAGGGGAAGTCCATGTTCACCAGAATATATACATAATGAGAGCACGCTTCTGCTCCAGCATCCTTTGCAACATGTGTAGCATTGAGTTCCATCGTGTTGGAACAGCCTGTATCAAGTTGTTTTTGGGTAGGCCAAGGTCTTCCTGAATGCACCTCAGTCGCTGTTTGGCAAGGATAGAATGGTGGAAATGGCCTGCGCACTTCTTCAGCATGCTAATAATGTCAAGCAAAGCTTTCTGGTTTGACAGACCATAATTTACCACAAGTTGGAGGATGTGTGCCACTTCAGCAAGTCTCATTCCTTTAACCATGTTCGCTCCGCTGTCTCGCAGCACAAGCATCACTAGGTCTTTGGTGATTCAATATTCTTCTAGCATGCCTAGAAACATTTCGCTAATGTACTCCCCAGTGTGGGATCCTTGCATCACTTTTTTATTCAACACCAAATGCCTTCTTGTCCATCCGCTGTCAATGAAGTGGCATGTAAGACTCATTGTGATTCTGTTTGTCCTGACCAGCAGTCAGTCGTGAATGAGAGTGAGTTGCCAGCATTCTCTGGTTGCAGCATAGCCTTTACTTTGTCAACGACCTTTTGGTGAATCTTTTCCAGCATTTCAGTTCGATAAAATTTTTCACTCTTCAGTGTGTACCTTGGCTGAAGTATGGACAGAAACCGCTTAAATCCAGAGTCAGACACTATTGTAAATGGCTGGTTATCAGTGACCATCATCTCTGTGATTACTCTATCCAGCAGTTGGGATCTTCCATCCGATTTTAGCCACCTGTTTTTTTTTCTGAAACATATCTGTTATTGTTGCCTGGGATAGTGCTGTTTCACCTTGTGATTTATTTTGTTTTTGCTGTGCTGCATTATACAATTCAACATGATGAACTCTTAGATGGGCCCAAAGATTAGATGTATTTTTGGATTTTGCAGTTATTGATCCCCTGCTTACATTGTTTTTGCAAGTGTTGCACAGTGCTGCTGATTTTTCTGGAGATGGAGAAGAGAAATAGTCCCAAACCACCTTTTAATTTTTCTATCTCCATCCATCTCCATTGAAACTTGAAAGACACTAATGAATATATACTATAGCCTTAAAAAATGGCTGGCTGGCACCCTGTGGGGATGAGTGGCTGGCACCCTTTGGTGGGTGGCTGACTGGCTGACACCCTTTAGTGGGTGGCTGGCTGGCACCCTTTGGTGGGTGGCTGGCTGGCATCCTGTGGTGGGTGGCTGGCTGGCACCCTGTGGTGGCTGGCTGGCACCCTTTGGTGGCTGGCTGGCTGGCACCCTGTGTGGTGGGTGGCTGGCTGACTGGCACCCTTTGGTGGCTGGCTGGCACCCTTTGTTGCTGGCTGGCTGCCACCCTGTGGTGGCTGGCTGGCTGGCACTCTTTTGGTGGGTGGCTAGCTGGCACCCTTTGGTGGCTGACTGGCTGGCTGGCACTCTGTGGTGGGTGGCTGGCTGGCACTCTGTGATGGCTGGCTGGCTGGCACCCTGTGGTGGGTGGGTGGCTGGCTGGCTGGCACCCTTTGGTGGCTGGCTGGCACCCTTTGGTGGCTGGCTGGCTGGCACCCTGTGTGGTGGGTGGCTGGCAGGTTCAGGCCCAGGGCCTGTGGCTGGCTAGCTGGTACAGTCAGGCAGGGCCTGTGGCTGGCTGGTGCAGGCCTCTGGGTGTGTGTGCGGGTGGCTGGCTGGCATTGGGCAGCTGTAGGTGGGTGGCCGCGGCAGCAGTGTTACGCACTGTGACTGGTCACTACTGTATGATTGAGAAGAAATTGAATCACTTACTGTCCCGACTGTGCAGAGACTCCAGTGGCCGCGGCGGCTGTAAAACACACTGTGCGCACTGTGAGACTCCAAAACGAGGCTGAGGGAGGTAGCCTAAGAAGGCGGCAGAAGCTGTCCCAGACTCCCAGTGCACAGAGGCACATGGCGCAACATACGCGATGACGTCACGGCAATATCGGCAATATAGGCAATATATCGGGGAAAGTGCATATCGGCCCCCGATATAGGTGTTGCCGATAATCGATCAATCACTAATTGATATATCTATTTTATAGAGTTGTCAAACAAGAGAACTTTGTTTTAATCTCAGTGAGGGAATTAGTTATCTCTAATGGTAATTCTGTTCTCTATCGTCTGACCATTGCAGTACTAAATCCCTGAATGTAAGCAGACCAATTTTTCTCTGGTTTCCAGCATCATCCTCTGGAATGAATTCGATTATTTAAATTAAAAATTATATAGCAGAGAATCATATGATGTGAGGCTGTAGACCTAAAAAAAAAAAGCACTGTCAAAGGTTCCCTGCTGCTGGCTGCGATGAAAAATTATAGGTATTGTAGGTGAGGGTTCAGAACATGTAGGCCGGGCCATTAGAACGTGGGCATATGTTTCATTCCCAGATACTGCTAACAGGCCTCTTGCCTTAACTTCATGTTAACGAGAGTCCCTGCTCCCAGGAGGAGATAATTAACGTACATTCACCAGCACATGTACATTACCATGCCCGACATCTCACCCGCATTCTTCTCAGTAGAACAAGGTATGTATTGCTAGGATATACAATTACTAGTAAGAAGAAGCAAGTCCAAAAACTTTTCAAGGCTTTAATTACACAACTGCAAGGTAGACACCTCAAAGCATTCAACTTCTGGATATATAACTTCTGAGCATTAATCCTCAAGGCATATAACTTCTCACCATTATGGTTGCAGTCGTTGGCACTTTCCCAGGTTGGGCCATCTAAGTCCTCTCCCTGACTCCCTTCTAACCAGGGCACAAGGACCTGTCCAGGTATTGCAGAGCAAGGGAATGCCAATCACTGGTTGCACTACATGAGAACAGATAGGACCCCACCAACTCCCATGGGGGCCAGCTACAAAGAATAGGTTCTGTCCTCTCTGGTTTTCCACCTGGACTCCTCCCACCCTGTTACTCACTCACATTATATCTATTAGGGGAGAGCAACACCTAGAGGCCAGACAGGGAATTGTACTAACACACCCTTACAAGCACACTAGAGCTATAAAGAACCATCTCTTAGAAGCTGTTAACAGATCAAGCTTCTCTAATTTGCTAGTGCTCTACGGAGTAGAATCCTAATTGTTTGAACTCATAGCTGGGAAGTGAGTAACAAAAGTATGTATTCTGTGCGTGTCAATGCAAATCAATCTCATACTGGCTGCTATTAACAGCATCCTCCATCACTGGGAATTTACTGCCACTCCAGGCCCAAGTCTCCAGCTATGACAGGCATTCAAGGAAAATAACAGTCGATAGTGGCTGTCTAAGTGTAGCTAAAAAATAAAGCATACATCCAAGACCTTACACATGGAACTTCAGAAGCCATTACACCTCTTTCCAATCACTCATCCTTACCAGACTTTCCTACTGCTCACAACTACCTCATTTTTGGCAAAATCAAGAGCGTGAAGTTATGTTTATAAAATACACATTTTATTTGTACTGCCGCTATTGTGTCGCAAGACCATATCACAATGAGCAAAGCGAGAAGGCAAGACTCAGCTTTGCTGCTACCTTTGTCAGCAATGGCAATACACCAAGGAAAAAAGGGTGGGCGTATTCAGGTAAAAAATATAGCAACTAAATAACTGTATGAATTTGAAATACAAAAACAGATTTTGTTTGGGATATTGTGCCCAGGCATCTGACATCAATTTGTGAACCATTTTGTGATTAAAGTGGAATGCCATGTTTCAATTCTGAGCAGTGTATGCTTGTGTTTGTCATACCTTTCTGTGCTTAAAGTAAAAATGGTGCCACACTTTCAAATATTTTTATTTTTTCATGTGTAAAAAATGAAAATACGTTTTAAAACAACCCCCACTTATCTCTGTAGCTGCAGGCACCATGGAGCAAAACATTTTCAAAATTTACAGTAGAAACACTTCCATTTCAGCAGCTCTGCTCTTGAGGAGAGGAGAGAGCAGAATGCCGAGAACAGACTTGGGCATCACTGCTTCTATTTTTAAGGATTAATTGTTCCACAGTGGCTAAAGAGATCATTAAGGTTTTAAATATGTTTTTTTTCTACAGCTTACCTGTAAAATCCATTTCTTGGAGTTCATCATGGGACACATAGCCATATTCATTACATATGGGTTATAGGCCACCTTCAGGTGAATGGACACTGCCAACCAATCAGACAGGAATTCCCCCTATATAACCCCTCCTATACAGGAAGTACCTCAGTTTTGTAGCAAGCAATAAATAACCCATACAAGAGGGGGAGGGACCTCTGCGTCCCATGATGTACTCAAAGAAATGGATTTTACAGGTAAGCTGTAGAAAGAATCCATATTTATTTTTCATACATCACGGGACAAAGAGCCATTTTCATTACGAATGGGATGTCCTATAGCAATGCACCTAAGGGGAAGGGGACACCATCAATACTGCCATCAGAACACAAAAGGTCCACATAGCTGCCTGCAGAACACTGCAGCCAAATGTAGACTCCTCCTAGGTCCTAACATCCACGTGATAGAATCTAGTGAACGTATGCATTAATGACCAAGTCGCGGCTTTGCGAACTGCCCAAGAGGCACCTACTCTTCTGGTAGAGCGTGCCTTTATCAGAAAAGGTGGAACCTTCCCTTTTAAATCATACGCCTGGATAATAACCTGGTGAATCCAATGAGAAATTGTAGACTAAAGGCCCGTACACACGTACCGATCGTCGGCATACAAACGTCGGCGGACGAAAGATCTGCCGATTGTACGCGTGTTAGTATGGTGCCTCCGACAGATGTCTGCGCACAATCCGCGGACAAAAGTCTTTCGTGCAAACATGAAAATTTTTGTCTGCGGACACCAGAACGGACGATTGTTCGCCTGTCAGTACAGAATTCGGCCGACAGACCGCAGATTTGCAAGACTGGGCATGCTCAGAAAATTAAAAACACAGGGAAAGTTAACCATTACATGACATCACTTCTGCAGTCAGCTGAAGTCTGCAGACAAAATTCTTGTGCTGTCCTTGTGCTGTCTTTGCACTTTTCAACAGACACCGACATCCCGGGGAGAAAAGAGGAACATTTGTATGCCGACCATCGGTACGTGTGTACGGGGCTTTAGATGCTGCTTGCTCTTTCCTGGGCCCTTCTGGCAGTACGAGCAAAAGATCTGTCTTACGAATCTGAGCCAACATTTTCAAGTAGGTCTTCAGAACATGTACTACATCAAGACAATATGTAGTAATCTTTCCTCCTCTGTTTGAGGATCTAGAAAAAAGGAAGGCAGTACAATGTCCTGATTTAAGTGAAACGCAGGCACCATTTTCGGCACAAGACCTGGGTGTGGACGTAGAGTCACCCTATCTTGATGTAAAATCAAGAATGGTTCTTTTAAAGAAAGAACTGCTAGTTCTGATACTCTTCTGCCTGAAGTTATCGAAATCAAAAAGACTAATTTTCCAGTCAAAAGAACCAGGGAGATATGCCCCATGGGCTCAAAAGTCTGTTTTTGTAAAACTGCCAGCACCAAATTTAGGTCCCAAGGACACAACGGTGGCTTCACTGGTGGAAGTATATGTAATATCCCTTGAACGAAGGTTTGAGCTAAGAAATGAGAAGCGAACGGTCTCTGGAAAAAAAACGTCAAGGCTGAAATTTGCCCCTAATAGTGCTTAAGGCTAATTTCATATCTACCCCTAATTGCAAGAAAGCTAGAATTCTCCCGATGATATACTTGTGGAGATGACATTTCCTGGCTTCACACAGAGCAGTGTAAGATTTCCAGACTCTGTAATAAATGCCTCTAGAGACTGGTTTTCTAGCATTTATCAGGGTAGAAACTGCAGGGCCAGATATACCCCGCTCTTTCAAAATCAAGGCTTCAATAGCCAAGCCGTCAAATTTAGAGACTATAAAGCAGGGTGAAATTTCAGGTCTTTGAGAGAGCAGGTCCGGGTGCAGTGGAAGAACCCAAGGCCTTGCCACTGCCAGTTTTTGAATTTGTGCATACCAAAACCTCTTCGGTCATGCTGGAGCTACCGGGATTACTGGTTTCCTCTCTAGCTGGATTCTGTGTAACAGACGCAGCAGCAGCTGAACCAGAGGAAAGGCACGGATCAGGGAAAACTCCTCCCAAGGAGTCACCAAAGCATCCACCCCGACTGCGAGTGGATCCCTGGTCCTGGACACAAATCTCTTCAACTTGTTGTTGAACCTGGATGGCAATTGGTAACAGACCTACATCTGGGACCCCCCAGCGTTTGCAAATCAATGCTAAGATCTCGGGGTGTAAGGACCATTCCCCTGGAAACATCTGTTGACGACTCAGAAAGTCTGCCTGCCAGTTTTCTTTTCCGAATCCTGGAATGAAAACCGCCGATAGGCATGGAACAAATTTTTTTGCCTAGGATAGGATGATATCTACCTCTTTCTGGGCTGACCGACTTTTGGTTCCTCCTTGATAGTTGATATAAGCCACAGCTGTGGCATTGTTGGACTGTACCCTAACAGAGTAACCACGAAGTCTGGGCATCCAGAATTGTAAAGCCCAACAAACTGCTCAGATTTCCAAGACATTCATGGGGAGACTTTTCTCTACCCAAGACCACTTTCCTTGGACCGTGGCCTTCTCCAGAACTGCTCCCCAACTGGAGAGACTGGCATCTGTAGTCACTACTTTTCAGACTACTGGAAGGAAGGATTTCCCTTTTTCCAAATTTCTGATTAACAACCACCAACTTAGACTCTGACATACTCTAGGTACCAGAGACATGCACCAGTCTAGGGACTGGACCTTTCTGGACCATGCTGACAGAATGTTGTCCTGCAAGGGTCTGGCATGGAATTGAGCATAGGGAATTTCTCAGAATGAGGACCCCATCTTTCCTAATAACCTCATGCAAAGACGTTCAGAAGCATACTTTTGCCTTCTTACACATCAAACCAGATCCTTCAGGTCTTTTACCTTTCTTGATGACAAGAATACCTTTGCCTGTATTGTGTCCACAAGGAAACCCAGATATTCCAGATGCTGGACCGGCTGTAATGCTGACTTTGCCAAGTTCAGAATCCAACCCAGACGTTCTAAGAATTGAACTGTCTGAAAAACAATCTGGATTAGAGCCATAGCCAATTGATCTATTGGTAATAGATCGTCTAGATATCCTATCACTGATATCTCTTGAGACCTTAGGGCAGTCATTACTGGACCTAGGATCTTTGTGAACACTCTTGGAGCCGTCGCCAACCCAAAGGGCAGGGCCACAAACTGAAAATGACGGATTTCTACTGCAAAGCATAAAAACCTTTGATGGGCCTGAAAAATAGGCACGTGAAGGTATGCACCCTTGATGTCTATGGATGCTAGAAATTCCTCTCCCTGCAGGGAGGCCATGACTGAACGAATTAACTCCATACAGAAAGTAGGAATGTTCAGAAACTGGTTTATAGCCAGAAAAGGTCTCACGTTTCCGTTTGGCTTGGGGACTACAAAAAGGTTTGAGTAAAAACACCTGAATCTTTCGTCTTCCGGCACTTCTGTAATCACTCTTTGGGACCTTAAATGGGCCAGAGCCAAAAAGAGAGATCTTCTTTTCAGAGAATCTGCAGGTATATTTGACTTTACAACCCGAGGATGCGGGAACCCCCGAAATTCCAGTTTGTACCCCTGCGAGATGGTGGAAATAACCCAGTTGTCCTGAATTTTTTCAACCCAGGCCTTTGAGAACCGTAGCAGCCTTTCCCCCACCCGATTGAATGGGGGCGCCCTTCACAAATCCCAGGGTTTCTTCTGCCCTTGCCCTGAAGGCTTGGTTCTAGATCCAGATGCCTGGGGCCATCGCAACTGCCTGGGTTTAGAAGTACTGGGAGCCTGAGTGCTGGGAATCTTAAAAGAGGGACGTTTGCTTTTCCTCTTAACGGGTAGCAATGTACTTTTCCCCCCTCCCAAATCTTTTGGATATATTTATCCAGATCATCACCAAATAGGCATTTTCCATGAAAAGACCAGCTTTTTAGCCAAAGGATTCTGTGGATATGCACTGTCAAAAACCAAACCGTTACATTTGCTGTATGGAGCATCCACTACAAAACATAAAGTGTGAGGTAGATCTGTCAAATCTTCCACGGACTCTCCTTGAGAAAGAACCGTCCTGGACACTCGCTTAATACTGTCTTTTAAAGACTGATAAACTCCTACTGCTGGTTGTATCGCAGACCCTGCTACAGCAAAGGAGGCTTTTAGTGAAGATTCCAACTTCCTGTCAGCTGGATCTTTAAAAACCTGGGCATTATCCACAGTACAAGGTAAACTTTTGTTAACCGAAGAAATGGCAGCATCCACAGAGGGTATACTCCATTTTCTAGTGAATTTTTCCTCCATAGGATACAATAGACAAAACCTTTTGGGAGGAACAAAAACCCTATCAGGATGATCCCAATCAGCATACATTACCTGCTCCAAGAGCAGATGTAAGGGAAAAGCCTGAGGACTATGAGAAGGGCACAATGTATCCAAACCAGACCATTTCAGTGAGAGACTGAATTAACAATCACTGGGATTGAGAGGCCGAGTATGACTCCTCAGATCCTGACTCCCCAGAAGTGGAAACCTCAGCTTGTTCTTCCATAGGGTCATTTACAGCTACTTCTTCCACATCCTCTGCCCAATCCTGAATTGACTCAGGAGGTGGCTCAGGTGAGGGGGATCTATCACGTTTCCTCTCTCCTTGCGATGCTGCAATCATGCCAGCAATCTTACCCTCAAGGCCAGCTAATGCCAATGCCAAATCGTCCTTAGTGGCATAGATCGCGACAGAAGCACTAGGAGTAGCTAGTATGCCTGACAACCACAATGGATCAGATTGGCTAGTTGCCTCTTGCTCTTCAGGGGGAGTAGACACAGAGGAACCATGGCTAAAACCTTCAAGGTCTGAAGGCCGCATGATAGTTCCTCCCTCTTTCGGAAGGACATTGCTTTTAGGCAAGACAAACTTGAGGTACTAGCTTTAGTGTACTAAAGGCTTGCGCCAAGCTTTACAGCTTATCACACAAAACACTGATTATCCTAAAGATACAGAACCTGACTGTGCCTGCAAACATGCACCCACAGTGACTCGCGCAACCCAGTTGCTGCTCTGTGTCCCTTCAGCCTACTAACAGAGGCTTGTTCGTAGGAAATATCTCCTTTTAAAATCATGCTGTTTACAGTTGTACTGCACATGCGTAGCGTGCTACCTGGCATCCACGTGCACGCCAATCGCGTCATGACACTCTCCTCCTGCTCCAAGCGTATGCTTGTTTTTAAATGGCGAATATTTGCGCGCGTAGACGATCCTTCGCCACAGACACTCCACTGAAGGCGCTGCTTGATCCAGAGCTTCCAAGGAGACGGATGCGCGGGTGCTTTCGTGCCAAGGCGAAAAACGACACGCCAAACAACATGGGGTGAGTCTGGCCAATTCCTAAAGAGGAGTGTCCAGAAGGTGGTTGGGGAGGTGATAAATATAATGCCCTGGAGAGATGGTTCTCTCTCCCAGGAGGATTACAAACCTTAGGGGGTGCTGCTGTCCCTCTGTGGTATCCTGTGGACTGTGTAGCTGTTCTTGAGGCCTCTGCTGTGTCCAGGCTGAGGGCCTTGGAGTGATCTTCTGAGGAGCTGGCTGTGGGACCTCACCATAGGGATCAGGTCTAGAGAAGGACTGGACCATGTCTGGAGGAAGCTTGAAGGTGTGCAGCTGTCCTGGGGACTTTGTATTAATGGGGAGTGTGTGCTTTTGTGATATAAGTGCCAGAGGTAGCTCGGACTGTCACAGCTCTCATGGGGTCTCAGATTATTGCCCATTCCCCTGTCTTCAGCAGAGTCTAAGAGTCTGAGCCTAGATAACTGTGCAGTGTTTTGAAGTATCCCATGCCATAACTCATGGGTGCTCAACCTATGGCCCTTCAGCTGTTGTGGAACTACAATTCCCATCATGCCTTTGCCTTTGGGAGTCATGCTTGTAACTGTCAACCTTGCAATGCCTCATGGAACTTTTAGTTCCAAGGGCCACAGATTGAGCACGCCTGCCCTAACCCCTCTCCTGTTTAATGTTCTTCAAGCATAAAAATTTAAAAAGGCATCCCCTAGATTGAGCTATTGGAGGTGGAGTACATGGACTGACGCTTGTGGTGGTGGGCAGTCTCTGTACTATTATTGAAGAACCAACTATTAACAGCGTGGGGGGGGGATAGGGGGATGGGGGGGTAGCACTACATGAAAAAATACTGAAAATTACCTCTTGAATTACAATAACATGTCCAAGCTTATATAAGATTTTAGTGATTGGGTTTACATACACTTTAAGCATTGAACAAGTAAGCCTTTGTACTGTACTCAAAGAATGTCAATTCATTGAATTTCCTGTGCATGTCTAGCTGCACACTCGGAGAAGGCTGTGATTATCCTGGTGTTTTTAAGTAAAGTTAGTAAATAAAAGGTTTAGCAAATGAAGACCTGCCATTTACCGGGGTCACTTGTGTACCCTGAGCAGCCATGTCTCGTTAGCATCACCCCCACTGTGTTCATGCTTGACCTGAATAGCAGGGGTCAGAGATTTAACACTCTGAGAGGTTTACTAGTTCAGCGCAAAACTGCAGCTCACAGCATGGGAAGAGAGACAAAGATTGGGGACAGTGAGGCAGAAGAAAAGGGGTGAAGGTGCAAAAGGACAAAGCAGAGCGATGGAACTGGAAGGAAAGTAGTACAGACTAAAACAATGACAAAGGGGGTGCTGAATTGGGAGAGAACGTCTGCAGCGATGAAAAATAGGGAGGAAATGCTTAGATGTCTGGGTAGGAAAAAGACCAGACAATGTGTGTTGTATGATAAAATAAAAGCAAGTGGCCTTTTGAATGTGTGAGGGAATTAGGGCTTGTGTCTATAGCGTCCATTCAACCAATCAGATTCCATATAAAGGCAGCTAGGTTCCAAAATGATAAAATATAAGGGGGGTATCTATCCCTCAAGGATAATCCAAAAATTCACAGTGGGACAGAAAAGGGGAATTGGGACTTTGCGATACCCAGGGGGTAAAGGAAATTAAATAGACCAAAAAAGAAAAATGATGTGAATATATAAAAAAATTATAACGTTTATTCAGACATTGTTTAAGACAATGAGGAACCATAAATTAACAACCAATTAAAACATTAGATCACATAGGGTACCAAAGTAACAATGCATAAAGGGTAAACCCTAATACATGGAGGGTGATGCTGAAGTTGGTGGACACATAGACTCCGACGCGTTTCAACAAAAAGTCTTCGTCAGGGGGCGAGAATGTCCACTTAACGGAGATATCTAAAACAGATATATAAGAAATAAGATCTACAACTACATATTAGCAGTAACGTATTAAACAAAGTGCTAAACCCCAAATAACAATACTTACAGTTGACAAGCATCTAAATGCCTGTATACATACAGAAAAAACAGACTCTGTGTCGGTAGCTCACAACGGTACCCCACAGACAATCCCAAATGTCCCAGAGGACTTTAGGTTCAATCAGTTACAATCAGATTCTATCTTGTCCTCTCACAGGTGCTGTAGCAAGTTGCCCATAAAAGGAAAACTATAACTTGAAGGCTATTTTTTTTTACATTTCTTTAAAATGTATATGTTTTTAAATTGTTCTATATCTTTTAATTATTTAAACAATTTTTACTCTTAAGGTATTTTGTGGGGTGATTTAAAAAAAATACAGATACTGCATATTATATCTTCCAGTAATATAGGGGATTACAGTATTTCTCAGTAGTAATTTTACAGCTATAGCGGTGGAGGGGAGAGGCAGGGAGGAGATGGAGCACACAGACTCCCGAGCTGACAAGCAGGGAAGGAGAGGGGGAGAGAGGAGATACTACAGGAAGACAGAGGCATGTAACCTGACCACGGTAATCAGGGATCAACAGCCATGATTACCCTGGTCAGCACACAAAGGGGACACAGGGACAGCCAAGATCAACCAGGTTTTTTAGAACATAGAGAGGGACAAATGAAACAGCACAAGCACATCACTATGTACCATGCTTTAAAGGATCAGGATCATTGTTGGGTTTTTTTTTCTCTTTTTTTAGGGTTACAACCACTTTAAAGGCCTTAAATGATTTCTTACTGTGTTTTTCTGCCTCCTTATTACGTCCCTCACTTTTTGTTTGTTTGGAATGAGCAGTGCACATGTCTATATATCCCTCATGCATCTTGAGAGGGTGGCTAACCTCTAACAGGTAATTGAATCACAGCAGCAAGAAAAAAAAATACAATAGACCAGTAGAAGTTTATTTTTAGTTAGAAATACATATTTGAATAGAATATACTTTTTTAAACCAGAATAGAGTAACTTTAGGATATAGTTGCTCTGCCTATCTGCTATAAAAGCGTGCTAAGCCCCTGGACAATATTATTATTATTATTATTATTATTATTATTCAGGATTTATATAGTGCAACAGTTTGCACAGCGCTTTACAATATAAAGGGAGATAGTAGAAGAACAATACAGTTCAATACAGAAGGAATATGAAGGCCCTGTTTATGAAGCTTACAATCTAAAGGAGGGGGAGGTACTACAAAAAGTAATAGCTACAGGGGATGATCTGATGGAGGTGGCCAAAATACAGTTTTTAGGTGAAGGGGGGGGTAGGCTGAATAAACGAGTTCAAGGATTGTACGGCGTTCCAAAGAATGGGAGAGGTTCCGGAGAAGTCCTTAAGGCAAGCATGGGAGGAGATGACAAACGAGCTAGAGAGCAAGATGTCTTGGGAGGAGTGGAGTGGACAATTTGGGTGATATCTCGAGATAATGTTGGTGATGTAGCTGGAGCAGTGTTATGAATTTGTATGTTGTGATTAGTATTTTGAATTTTATATGCTAGGTTAGTGAAAGCCAACAAAGAGATTGGCAGAGAGGGGCCGCAGCCATGAATCGGTTAGTAAGTCTAGTAGCAGCACGATTCATGATAGACGGAAGGGGGATAGCCTGTGTAATGGAAGGCCAGCAAGAAGGAAGTTGCAGTAGTCAAGACGGGAGATAACCAGGGAGTAAAAAAATGTGTTGTGGTTTCATTAGTTAAAGTGATTGTAAAGTCCAGTTTTTAATTTTTTTAAATAACAAACATGTTATACTTACCTTCTCTGTGCAGTGTTTTTGCACAGAGCAGCCCAGATCCTCCCCTTCTCGGGTCTCTCGCTGGTACTCCAGGCCCCTCCCTCCTGCTTGCTATGGGGGCACCGGAGCCAAGCCGCAGCTCTGTGTGTCCATTCAGACATGGAGCTGTGGCCCGACCCCCCCCCCCCCTCTCCTCATTGGCTCACTGAGTTTGAGGGACTTGACTCTCTGGCTCCCGATGCTATTTCAGACAATCAGGAGGGAGAGTTCCATACAACTGAGTCTCCCCTGCAACATTGCTGGATCTAGATGGGCTCAGGTAAGTATTAGAGAGGCTGAAGGAGGCTGCTGCACAGAGAAAGTTTTTTGATCTTAATGCATAGAATGCATTAAGATAAAAAACCTTCTGCCTTTGCAACCACTTTAGGAAGGGGTGAATTCTGGACCAAAATATTCACTGATCAGCCATAACTTTATGACCACCCACCTAATATTAAGTAGGTCCCAATTTTGCCACCAAAACAGCCCTGACTCGTCACGGCATGGACACCACTAGACCTCTGAAGGTATGCTGTGGTATCTGGCACTGTACCATCAGTAGTAGATACTTTAAGTTGCAAGGTGGGGACTCCAATGTTTTTAGTGCATTGTTGTGTTCCTCAAACCATTCTTGAACCATTTTTGCACTGTTCTAGGGCGCATTATCCTGCTAAATGAGGCAACTGTCATTAAGAAATACTGTTTCCATGAAGGGGTGTACTTGGTCAGCAACACTGTTTTCAATAGGTGGTACAAGTCAAGTAACATCCACATTAATGACAGGACCCAGGTTTCCCAACAGAAGACTGCCCAAAGCATCACACTGCCTCCGCCAGCTTGCCTTCTTGCCATAATACATCCTGGTGCCATCTGGGAATTATGTCCTTATTAGCTGTTGGCCATCCAGCACAGGTGCTGCTGCAGCCGGACAAAGGTTCCTCCACAAGATCTATGACCTTAAATAAGAATGTCCTGCAACCTGTACACCGTGCCCATGCATCCACCAGTCTGCACACCCTCCAGGATTTAGGGTTTAACAACTTCTGATCTCCTTACTGACACATGGAAAAGCTTTACCTAGCCCTGAAATGAAAGTTGGTGTCAAGCCCCTCAGGCTGGTGAAGGTAGGTAGTGTTCATAGTAGTTGTGGATACATTATAACGTAGCCTCCTTTCTAATGTGTGAGTTAGCACACCTCATGGTAAGGCTCCATGTACACGGGACGTTGTTAAAAGTCCCTTTGAATGCTGGAATTTTTAGGATGTTTGAAACGTCCGTTCGGTCGCGTTTGTACCCGCGTTTAGTGGGCGTTTGCGGGCGTTTGCGTTTAGAACCGTTCCTAGAGGTCAAAAAAATGATTCCCCTTTAAAATGGAAAAACGCGAACGCTAAACGCGGGTCATCGCGTTCGACCGAACGCGTTTTTGCGTTTGAAAGGCCAGGAAACACACGTTCGAACGCAAATAATTGCGTTCTAAAAATAGTCCCTGAACGCAACTGCCTGCAAATGACTGTAAACGACCATGTGTACATGGACAGATAAGATAACATGTAGGTGGGTTCAGGGGCTTCTGAAAAAAACGCCCAACTGCTCCTAAACGGCCATTTCCAGCGTCACGTGTACATCAGGGGCGGACTGGGCCGGGGGAAAGAGGGCAATTTCCCCCCGGGCCGCTCTGATCCCCCCAGAAAAGGCCACTGCAGCATCAGCTCAGTTTCTTCAGTAAGTTTCACTTACATGGTGAATGGCCGGCGCGGCCCCGAGACCCATTTCTTCCTCCACCCGGCCCTATAATCTGATCTAGACTGGTTGCTAGAATAGCCAGCCGCTTGGCGTCTAGCAACCAGTGACGTCACGGTCCCGAGGAGGAAGAGAGGCTGAGAAGGGACCCAGCATGCAGAGCGGAGAAGGATCTTCTTAGTCCTCCTCCGTGCCTATTACTGGCTCCACCCACTTCCTCCCTCCATCTCCCACTGTGCAGGCCACTGCAGAAGAGAAGAGGAACTGGCGAAATTTTTGCCTGCAGGAATCCAGGACTGAAACTGCAACAAACATCAAAAGCACTTCTCCAGTCCAGCATGGCCGGTACAAGGTAAGGGCAGAAGGGTCACTGTTCTGGGGGGGTCGGGGGTCGGGGGATTCTGTGTTGATGCAGGGGCACACTTGGAGCTGGAGCAGCTCTTCTACACTAGGCTAGCCACAAACAAATGCAGGGAAGTAAAGGAATAAATTGCCTCACATGATTATGGAGCTCACTGCACATTAGGCTCAGCCTTCCTTACTGCCAGACTGACACACATATCTCGATCTCCGATGTTACAGGAAGACGGAGGAGCTCTGCTATCTTCAGCTATCCCTGCACTACTTCTTTAACTTATCTCCAGTTTCTGAGTTATACTGTCAGTCTGTCCACTGGCAATAAATAAAGCTGAGCCTGAGTGTGCAGCAAAGGTTCTGTTATCAGGTGAGGAGGTTAACCCTTTACTTCCCTGCATTTGTTTGGTTGGCTTCTGTTAATGCAAGCTGGAGGAGAAGGATCACCTCCTAAAACCAGGGCTGGTGCTTCATGCTTTTGTTCATAATAAGCACCTACCATTTAATAATTTGGCTTTTACTTAGGTACCTTTGTCTGTTTGGTGATCTTTTGATTGGCCTTCTTATGTGGACTTGACTGATGGACTGAAGTAGTCCATTATGAAGACTTTCAATGAAAAGAGAGAAGGTCCTCTCCTAAACATTCCAGTCCTCACCTAGACATCATGGCATTTTTCAATCATAAAGACCAAATGGGATATTTTTCTTTAAAGTGCTCATTCACATGTGTGGAAGTTACTCCTCTGAAAAGTGAACCATGCTTCAATTGCTTTTCAGAGCTGTTTAACCCGATTAACCCGAATACATACTACCATGTAACAGTCACATGCAGGGCGGTTGCAGGTTGGCCACATTAAACTACATTATTTGCATTCAGTGGCAGCACTGCCCACCAAAAGCAACCTGTTTATACATGAATTCAGGATTTTGTTTCTGTGGGAACATACACTTAGTTCCCACACTGATACCTCACAGATCCCTTATATTAGTGAGGTGATCTATATACAGAATCTCTGTATACATAACATTTTATAAGAGTGACTGCAGTATCACTCCTATCTACAGGGTTTTGTTTTTTTTGTCTGCAGCGGGGTGGTACACAATACCACCACCTCCAGCACTGCCACTGTTCTGACTGCAGTCATTTATTCTAAAAAAATAATCAGATTTCCTCTGCCGGTTTCTGT
Source organism: Pelophylax lessonae (assembly GCF_965119305.1). Lineage (NCBI taxonomy): Eukaryota > Metazoa > Chordata > Amphibia > Anura > Ranidae > Pelophylax > Pelophylax lessonae. The sequence continues at coordinate 37,064,196 of NC_138778.1, read as the reverse complement.
GTTTGCAAGTGACAGTGTGCCTCCTATACAGAGGACTGGGTGAGTATCTGGGGGTGGAGAGGGCGGAAGGGCTATGTATGTGGGGGTTTTAAGAAAGAGCTTTATAGTATGGGGAGGGGGGTTTGAGGGGTTGAGTGAACAGCTTTATACTGGGGGATACGGGGGTAGAGCTTTGTGGTGGTGTTCACCACTGACATTTTTTCATTTCGGTGACACCATCGACTGGGGTACATTTTTTTAATTTCAGTGACACCGCTAATGCAGACAATTTTTTTTTCCCTTTTAGTGACCCACCAACCCAGGGACAATTTGTCAATATTAGTCCCATACAGGTGCACCAATTTTAAACATTTTGGTTTGCAGTAGTGTGCCTTAAATATTGGTACTATTTAGTTGCATGTCACAAACAATACAAACATTTTGGCGCATGGCAACATATCAGCCCCACCCCCTTCTCCATCCAACAGGGAGCAGGGGCTGGTGGAGGGTGATAGACAGGGGGTGCAGTTTCCCATTTTTGCCCTGGGCATTGGATGACCTTGTACTAGCACTGCTCTCCAGAGTCAACCTGCTGCCTGAGGTGAGGTGGTCGGGAGCAGAACAGTGAGTGACAACAAATGTGTCATGTGGAGCATTGCAATATTTCCCTGCTACCCCTTGGCACTATATACCTGTCCCATACCTGTATGTTGATGTCTAGCTGCTCCTGGCGCTATATACCTGTCCCATACCTGTTACAGGTATGAGACAGGTATATAGTGCCAGGAGCAACTAGACATCAACATACAGACTGAATACAGTCCAGTTAAAGTTATTGGGTCCCTGAGGTCCCATAGGGCTCCCCCTTGTGTCATGGGATCATGAGCTGGCAGCAGAGGAGGAGATCACATGATTAAATCTCAGCCAGGGTTCAAGCTAGGACTTGTAGTCCTTTGCTTTTGGGGATGTAACCCCCCCCAAAAGTGAAGGACTACAGGTCCCAGCATGAGCCCCTCAGAGCACAGCATGTGTGACACACGCCTGATCTCCCAACTAGTGAAGGACTACAGGTCCCACTCTCCCAACTTAACCACTTTCAAACCACCCACCGCATATATACTGTAGCAGGGGGCCCAGCTGCGCAAAATCACGTACTGTTAGGTGATTTTGTGCACGGGTTCTTGGGGGCACACGGGTGCCGCTGGGGCGCCGCTCCCCTTATGATTAGACACTGCGGGAGCCAATCAGCAGGTCCAATCAGAGGTCCGCCGGCCACCCGCGATCATGCAGGAGAATAACAGAACGGCGGTCTACCTTTGTAAACAAGGCAGAAGGCTGTTCTGTCACAGAAGAAGATGGAGATCTTGTGTTTCAGCTAAGCTGAAACATAGATCTCTCTTTTCTTCTAGTACATCCACTCCCCATACAGTTAGAAAGCATTCCCTAGGAGCACACTTTACCCCTTGATCACCCCTGATGTTAACCCCTTCTCTGCCAGTGCCATTTATACAGTAACTGCATTTGTTTTAGCACTGATCACTGTATTGGTGTCACTGGTCCCTAAAAAGTGCCACATAGTATCAGATTTGTCTGCCGCAATGTCGCAGTCCGCTAAAAATCACTGATCACCACCATTACTAGTAAAAACAATTAAAAAAATATATAAATAATTGTATCCCAAAGTTTGTAGACGTGATACATTTTGCGCAAACCAATCAATATAGAATGATGTAGATTTTATTTTTGTTAAACCACCTTTGTTACTATTAAAATTAAATGATGTTACCACATTGTATCATTTTTGTCTTGCTATATAACATCAATATCCATTTTAAAACCAGGTGGGCATGGATGGTGAGCTGATTTGGTGGTTCAATGGGCCACTTGACTGGACTTGCCCCCCAGGCCAAAGGCTGCCAGCCCTCCCCTGGTGTACATGGAGCCTTAAGAGTCAAACTGCTACTTCAGGCCCCACACCAACAGGATAATGTCCTTTCTTGTACCAGGGACACCTGTCCTGGCACTGACCACAAAGCTTTTTCAAGGGAGATAATACAGAACACTGATCTTCTTCCACCAGTTCTTTAACAATAGTTATACTTTATTCTTCAACCTGAAGGCATGGAGAAACACTGCTGTATACCTTACAAGGTCTCGCACATTCATGGTCCAGGCCCAGGAGAGTTCTGCTACGTAGAGCAGGCCCCAACCTGGGGTCTCTGATGCTAGACGGGTAGACCATATAGTCCTCAATCAACCCCTCTGTCAGAATCTCTGTCACTGGCCACCGCTGTCTCCTTTCCCAAACTTGCTGCTTTTCCTCTTTTTTTTTTTTTTTCTTCTATTACTCAGAAAGTTAACACTTTGGCACTCACTTCATTCCCTATTCCATACACTGTAGGATTTCACTCCCTCTACACTAACAAAAATCAGACCAGATGATTCACTTAACCAGAAATTCAAATTACTGAAGCAGGGGCATGCCGATACAGCTTTTTCTTCATACAGTTAATTTCATCAAGTATATTTCAGCACGACAAAATTACTCAGTAAGCAGCATTCCTCTTCAGATTTTAATAAACTCTTAGGACTGCTGTGGTGTCTCATATATTTTTACTTGTGCCATTTCCCATCAACTAGTGGTTTGTTAGCAATCCCATTTAAAGGTTCCACCAAGGGGTGACCCACTTCAGTGTAATACTACATCTCGTCGTGTATGGTCCCTTTCTATTCCATGACCAATCTCTTGAAGAAGAAAAGAGAGCCCTAGAAACCTACCCCCTCCTGCTTAAATACCCCATTCTATGGGAATCTCAATAGGCCAAATGGCAGACACACCATAGCATGGTAACCCTTACATTACCACAACTATTTTGTGTGGCCACCATTATTTTCCAGCACTGCCTTAACCCTCTTGGGCATGGAGTTTACCACAGCTTCACAGGTTGCCACTGGAGTCCTCTTCCACCTTTACCCTAAGCTTCTTTACCAAGGCAGTGGTCGTCTTGGAGGTGTGTTTGGGGTCATTATCATGTTGGAATACTGCCCTGTGGCCCAGTCTCCGAAGGGAGGGGATCATGCTCTGCTTCAGTATGTCACAGTACATGTTGGCATTCATGGTTCCCTCAATGAACTGTAGCTCCCCAGTGCCAGCAGCACTCATGCAGCCCCAGACCATGACACTCCCACCACCATGCTTGACTGTAGGCAAGACACATTTGTTTTTGTACTCCTCACCTGGTTGCCACCACACACGCTTGACACCATCTGAACCAAAAATGTTTATCTTGGTTTTATCAGAACACAGGACATGGTTCCAGTAATCCATATCCTTAGTCTGCTTGTCTTCATCAAACTGTTTGCGGGCTTTCTTGTGCATCATCTTTTGAAGAGGCTTCCTTCTGGGATGACTGCCATGCAGACCAATTTGATGCAGTGTGCGGCGTATGGTCTGAGCTGTGACAGGCTGACCCCCCAACCTTTCAACCTCTGCAGCAATTCTGGCAGCACTCATACGTCTATTTCCCAAAGACAACCTCTGGATATGACGCTGAGCGCGTGCACTCAACCTCTTTGGTCGGCCATGGCGAGGCCTGCTCTGAGTGGAACCTGTCCTGTTAAACCGATGTATGGTCTTGGCCAACGTGCTGTAGCTCAGTTTCAGGGTCTTGGCAATCTTCTGATAGCCTAAGCCATCTTTATGTAGAGCAACAATTCTTCTTTTCAGATCCTCAGAGAGGAGAGCGATAACACCAAATTTAACACACCTGCTCCCCATTCACACCTGGGACCTTGTAACACTAACGAGTCACATGACACTGGGGAGGAAAATTACTAATTGGGCCCAATTTGGACATTTTCACTTAGAGTCCAATTTGGACATTTTCACTTTTGTTGTGTACAAGCTGTACACTCACTACTTTACATTGTAGCAAAGTGTAATATCTTCAGTGTTGTCACATTAAAAGATATAATAAAATATTTACAAAAATGTGAGGGGTGTACTCACTTTTGTGAGATACTGTATATATGCACTGCTCAAAAAATTTAAAGGAACACTTGAAAACACATCAGATCTCAGTGGGGAAAAATATGATGCTGGATATCTATACTGATATTGACTGGGTAATGTGTAAGGAACGAATGGATGCCACATCATTTGATGGAAATTAAACTGATCAACGTACAGAGGGCTGAACTCAAAGACACCACCATAAATCAAAGTGAAAAAATTATTCAGCAGGCTAGTCCATTTTTCTGAAACTTCATTGCAGCAACTCAAAATGGTACTCAGTAGTTTGTATGGCCCCCACATGCTTGTATGCATGCCTGACAATGTCGGGGGAAAGTTCTAATGAGACGACGGATGGTGTCCTCCCAGATCTGGACCAGAGCATCACTGAGCTCATAAACAGAATAAGGTGCAACCTGGCAGTGTCGGATGGACCAAAACATAATCTCCCAGAGGTGTTCTATTGGATTTGGGGGCCATTCAATGGTATCAATTCCTTCATTCTCCAGGAACTGGCTACATACTCTCCCCACTTATGGGTCTGACAATGGGTCCAAGGATTTTATCCTGATTCCTAATGGCATTTAGGGTGCCATTGTCTAGCTTGTAGAGGTCTGTGTGTTCATCCATGGATATGCCTCCCCAGACCATCACTGACCCACCACCAAACTGGTCGTACTGAACAATGTTACAGACAGCATAATGTTCTCCATGGCTTCTCCAGACCCTTTCACGTCTGTCACATGTGCTCAGGATGAACCTGCTCTCATCTGTGAAAAGCACAGGATGCCAGTGGCAGACCTGCCAATTCTGGTGTTTAATGGCAAATGCCAATCGAGCTCCACGGTGCCAGGCAGTAAGCACCGGGCTTTCAGGTCACTCTTATGAAGTCTGTTTCTGATTGTTTGGTCAGAGATATTCACACCAGTGGCCTGCTAGAGGTAATTTTGTAGGGCTCTAGCAGTGCTCATCCTGATCCTCTATGCACAAAGGAGCAGATACCGGTCCTGCTGATGGGTTAAGAACCTTCTAGGGCCCTGTCCAGCTCTCCTGGAATCTCCTCCATGCTCTTGAGACTGTGCTGGGGAACACAGCAAATCTTCTCGCAATGGCACGTATTGATGTGCCATCCTGGAGTTGGACTGCCTGTGCAACCTCTATAGGGTCCAGGTATCGCCTCATGCTATCAGTAGTGACACTGACCCTAGCCAATGCAAAACTAGTTATAAAAAGTCAGAAAAGATGAGTAGGGAAAAAAGATGTCAGTGGCCTCCACCTGTAAAACCATTCCTGTTTTGGGGGTTGTCTCTTTGTTGTCCATCTAGTACACCTGTTGTTAATTTCATTAACACCAAAGCATCTGAAAACTATTAACAACACCCTCCCCTACTTAACTGACCAGATCAATATCCCAGGAGTTTAATTGACTTGATGCTGTACTCTGAATAAAAAGTGTTTCTTTAATTGTTTTTAAGCAGTGAATATATACATATATGTGATTCGGCACTTCCGTCTAGGGGGCACGCATGTCCTGCTCAAGCCACTTCTGCTGTGATTAGGTAGAGCAGAAGCCGATCAGCAGGTGCCAGCAAATTGATGTCCACTGGCACCCACTGATCGTCAGGAAAACACACAGGACGGAGCTCTGCCTATGTAAACAAAGCAGCGCTCCATTCTGACAGCAGGGATGTGGCAGTTTTTCTCTCCCTGCGAAGCAGGGAACAAAATCCATCACATCCCTTAGTAAAAGCACCTCACACCGTACACAAAAACACTGACTCAGTACACATTTAACCCTTTGATCGCCGTAGATGTTTAACCCCTACCCAGCCAGTGTCATTAATACAGTGACAGTGCATATTTTTAGCACTGATCACTGTATTTGTGTCACTGGCTCCCACAAAGTGTCAAAAGTGTCAGGTAGTGTCAGATTGTCCACTGCAATATTGCAGTCCTGCAATAAGTCGCTGATCACTGCCATTAATAGTATAAAAATAAATAAATAAATAAAAATTTCAGTATATATCCCATAGTATGTAGATGCTAAAACATTTGCGCAAACAAATCAATATACACTTATTGGGGTTTTTTTGCCAAGAATATGTAGCAGAATACATATTGGCCTAAATTTAAAAAGAAATTTGATTTATTAATTTTTTTATTGGATATCTTTTATAGCAGAAAGTAAAAAATATTGTTTGTTTGTTTTTAAATTGTCAGTCTTTCGTTTTTTTGTTTATAGCGCAAAAAATAAAAAACGCAGTGGTGGTTAAATACCAACATAAGAGAGCTCTATTTGTGGGGAAAAAATTACATACATTTTATTTGAATAAATCGTTGCGTTAAAGTAACGCAGTTCTGTATCACAAAAAATGACCTGGTCATGAAGGGGGTAAATCTTCCAGAGCTGAAGTGGTTAATATCGCTATATTTATATACTGTATACTGGCTTCTTTTTCTACCTATCACTGTGTTCGGATGTTTCCTCAGCAGTCTGGACCCGTATACTCCTGTCTCCCCCAAAGCAAAGCTTCCGGAGGTCAAGTGGTTAAGGAAGCGAAATCCCATTGACACAGGCCCAAAGTATTATGAATCATTTCAGATTTATGAAAAGGATAAAGGTATACCTTAGCACAGTTCAAGGGCTTCATAATTTCCCTATTCCTATATCTTTATTTTACTTTAAACCTAAGTTTAGTAACAAATAAAAAAAACAGCACAAGGGACATTATTTACAAACAATGCAATGTGTTCCTTGTGCTGCTGACTCCTTCTTTGGTTAAAATCTTCCATCCTCTAATCCAGGGGTAGGGAACCTATGGCTCGCAAGCCAGACATGGCTCTTTTGATGACTGCATCTGGCTCGCAGACAAATCTTTAATAAAGGGGGGCGTGTCCAGACGTGAGCCGCGCTGGACGTGTAGTCCTAGAGCTTTGCCGCGTCTACCACTCAATCCAGTGCCATCCGCGTAGCTGTGCCCGCTGCCAAGGAGATTTCTGCACCCATCGACGGTACAGATTTCACACGGTAGATGGAGCCGTGTGAAATGGCCTGTACCTGGGTAATGGATGTAATTGGGTACATCCATTACTGGGAGAAGGTTTGCCAAGCAAGTTACATGTCCAAGCACAATGTGATTAGCCTCTGCCCATCTGATCTGGCTACAATTGGACTCCAGTTGTGACACCTGGCCTCCAGCCTGCACATTCCATTTTGTCGCACGCTCATTGGCACTACCTTGACTCTACACTTGCACTAAACCTTCCCTACAAAAAAACACTAATTCCTGTGGGTGTTATCAAATAATCCTTGTTTTTATTCGATGGCAAAACAATTCACTGGTGTCCATATTTCCACCAACCATAAATAACTATTTCCAGTACAATCCCTGAAGAAGAGGTCTTCACCTCGAAACGTTGGATCATACATGGAATAGTCGGTTGAGTGTATATGTACATCTTTTTATAAACACCAGTTTTGCCAATATTTTTAATTGCATTCTTCATATCATTTTGTATGTGTATTTTTCTACTTTCATGTGTATTAATAAAACATATTATATCTTAAGAAATATACTTTTAATACATTTTTTTGAGTGACCTAAAAAGTCCCACTCCTAGGGGAATTTCCAAAATATGCTCTATTAACCGGGATGTGGCACTCATGCTCAGGAACACAGCGGGAACACACCTATAAATATATGTATAGATAGGGACACACAGTCATTACAACCTATTTGCGGTAAGTGAGTGGCTTCAGGCAGGAACAAATAACGTGACTAGTTTTGCATTTAGCTAGGGTCAGTGTCACTACTGATAGCATGAGGCAATACCTGGACCCTAGCCAAATGCATAGAAGTTGCACAGGCAGTCCAACTCCTTTTTTTGAGCAATTATTTATTTATTATTTTCTTTTAGTAAAGTAGGAGGGAGTTAAATCCCTTTTAAATATAACATAAGTTGCAGCGCTATAAAATTAAATATTAGATCAAAGTGCAAAGAATTGTGATAAAAAAGTTCATATAGTAAAGTCCAAAATTAGCAAAGTTATGCACCCATACTGACTACCAGCAAAAAAGGGGGGACTGAATATATTGCCCCCCCCCCCCTTTTTGTGCTGGTAGTCAGTATGGGTGCATAACGTTGATATTTTGCTAATTTTTAACTTCATTATATGAACTTTATTTTAGCACAATTCTTTCTACTTTGAGCTGATATATAATTATATAGCGCTGCAATTTATGCTTTATTCACAGAGGGATTGAGTACATTCCCTTTTTTGCTAGCAGCTATATATCGTATTTGGGTGTTTAGCATTGACTCTAATTTTTTTTAACCCTTTTTTGAGCTTTTTTAATGCTGTCTGTGTCAATTTCCATTCACGTCTTGCCCTGGAGACACAACAGGACCTGTTGCACTGACCGCTGCCTGTGGATCAGGTGTGCCCATTGAAACATTTCCCCTCACCTGTTTTTATGGAGACAACTGTAATAATTTAGAATTCCCATCACTTTCTGTGGTCACCAGGACAAACAAAGAGGGTGAATCTACCCAGTACAGTAGCATAGCTCCCAACTGTCCCTTAATTTGAGGGACTGTCCCTGATTTGGAACAAAGTCCCTCTTCCCCCCTCATTTGTCCATCATTTTGGTCTTATCTATATAGTTGTATATAAAATCCACTATTTATCTTTCAAAAAGTGTTTCCCTGTACTAAAACTTTCATCCAATTTCTAAATTGCTGCATTTGAATGTCAAAAGCCAGTATAAAGGAATTTAGCTAATCTTTTTTTTTTTTTTTTGGATAATTCTTCTTTAAGGGGGTGTGGCAAGGGGGTGTCCTATGCCTACAAATAGGTGTCCCTCGTTCCCATCTCAAAAAGTTGGGAGGTATGGGACCCCAGTAACAGCCTGACAAAAGTTTAACCCTTTTACACCCTTTTCAAAAATAAAAAATAAGAAATACGTTTGGCTTATATATATATAAAAGATATATAATATATAGATATATTTTAACCACCTTGAAAATATGTTAATGATAAACAAAATGAATGATTATTTTAATATGTATAATAAAGGAGGAAAGAAGGGAAAGGGGAGACATGATTGAAACCTTTAAATACAGTATCTCACAAAAGTGAGTACACCCCTCACATTTTTGTAAATATTGTATTCTATCTTTTCATATGACAACACTGAAGAAATTACACTTTACAATGTAAAGCAGTCCAGTGATACAGTTTCAAGGTCTTGGCATTCTTCTTACAGCCTAGGCCATCTTTATGTAGAGCACCAATTCATTTTTTTCACATCCTCAGAGAGTTCTTTGCAAAGAGGGGCCATGTTGAACTTCCAGTGACCAGTATGAGAGAGTGAGAGCGATAACACCAAATTTAACACACCTGCTCCCCATTCACACCTGAGACCTTGTAACACTAACAAGTCACATGACACCTGGGAGGGAAAATTGCTAATGGAGCCTAATTTGGACATTTCCATTTAGGGGTGTACTCACTTTTGTTGCCAGCAGTTTAGACATTAATGGCTGTGTGAGTTATTTTGAAGGGACAGCAAATTTACACTGTTATACAAGCTGTACACTCACTACTTTACATTGTAGCAAAGTGTCATTTCTTCAGTGTTGTCACATGAAAAGATAGAATAAAATATTTACAAAAATGTGAGGGGTGTACCCACTTTTGTGAGATACTGTACATCAAGCGGGTGAATAAGGTTCAGGAAAAAAGAAAAACAACAACACAGGAACATAAACTCAAAATAACTGGAGGAAAGTTCAAAACTAATCTTAGAAAGTATTATTTTACTGAAAGTGTAGTTGATGCATAGAATAAACTACCAGTAGAGGTAATGAGACAGTCAACAGTAAATGGCTTCAAACATGCTTGGTATAAACATAGATCTAAACGAAAAAAAAAAACTATAAAAAAAAAAAATGGGCAGACTCGATGGCTACTCGTTCTTTTTCTGCCATCACTTTTCCATGTTTCTATTTTAATAAGCACATCATTTTTTATTGCCTGCCATCAGGCGTCAACTTTGAGGTCACAAGAATAGTGGTCACAGGACAGGTTCCATGCTTCACTGGAACTAAGTGACCAGGGAGAACAGATGGTCTAAATTCAGGCCCTGCTCAGTAGAGAAGGAATTGCAAAGAACGTGTTGTAAAATGGGGGAATAAATGCTGGATTGGACTAGCGTTGGGGGAGGGAGAAGGGAAGGGATGGAGGGGGCTGTGCAGCATAGGAAGTGAGAGTGAGAATGGAGGTGAGTTGTATCCTGGGAGTTGTAAACTTCTCTTGGCCTTGCTGGTTTCCATTAGCCTGTTGGCTGAGCATCAGAGCCTGTGTCACGGGACGTGGATGTGCGTTATGCGTGCAGGTGTGTAGAGCTCTATACACTCAGAGCCGGAGGCGGTACTGGTGCTATGACTCTACCTGTGCTATAGGCCTGTGTGATGAAATAGCAGACCATACCACTGGACTACTGGCGGGCTACAACATCCTGACTATAAATCTCTATGAATGATTTCATTCACATAAGCCTATACCTACACTCACTTTCTGTGGTTTTCCTACACGCTATAAGTCAGGCTGTAGGAGGGGGGGGGAGTAAGGGGGCTATGTGGCTTAGAGGAAGGTGGGGGTCTCCTACTCCCACTCTGTATTTTATATTTTAACATTTTTCAGCTGTCTGTGACAGTTACAAGAATGCACTGGCAAAGGAGGAAACGCGGGTGGGGGAATGGGAGCAAGAGATGCACAGTATAGAGGGGTAGGGAGATGGGGAGCATGGTGGGGGGGAGCGTTGAGGGGCTCTGGTTTATGTTTTTCGGTTAATTTGAGGCTCTGGGGAATGAAAATGTGAAGCTATCAAGAGATCGCATCTGCGCAGGGGGAGAACAAATTCCTGTGTGTGTTCTGTGAAGATGGAGAGAAATAGGGGGGAGAGACAGCAGAGAGAGTGAGAATGAAAGGAGGTGAAAGAAAGGAAATTATGTGGAGTGGAGGGGATTAAGAAATGAGATGGGGAGAGAAGCAATAATGACTAAAAAGTATGTGGTGATGGAATAGGAGTGATGGAAGGTGGACAGATACGGTAGCGGAGAACAAGACAAAGAAGGTGTGTGTTTTCTGTATACATTGTGAATGGTGTACAGTATGTAGGAGACATGGGACATATGGTACTGCAGATGGTTTCTAACAAATACATCTGCACCAGGGCCCAATGCACAATGACGCATAAGAAAGCATTCACTGTTACCTTCGATAATGGTAGGATAAAGCGACAGAAAGTAGTCACTTTGACCTGCGTAATTTGCAGAATTATTTCTAGGGAAGCAGTCACTGTTACCTTTTCCAATGGCAGGATCAAACCTAGAAGAGTAGACACTTTTACCTGTTCCAATGGAAGGGTGAAACCTAGAAATGTAGACACCGTTGCCTGCACTAATGGGAGGATGAAGCCTAGAAATGTAGACACCGTTGCCTGCACTAATGGGAGGATTAAGCCTAGAAATGTAGACACTGTTGCCTGCACTGGGAGGATGAAGCCAAAAATGTAGACACGGTTTCCTGCACTAATGGCAGGAGGAAGCCTAGAAATGTTGACACTGTGGCCTTCACTAATGGCAGGATGAAGCCTGGAAATATAGATACTGTTGCCTGCACTAATGGGAGGATGAAGCCTAGAAATATAGAAACTGTTGCACTAATGGCAGGACGAAGTCCAGAAATGTAGACACTGTTGCCTGCACTATTGGCAGGATGAAGCCTAGAAATATAGAAACTGTTGCACTAATGGCAGGACGAAGTCCAGAAATGTAGACACTGTTGTCTGCATTCATGAAAGGTAAACTTAAGAAAGCAATCATTATTGCCTGCACTAATGGCATGATGAAGTCTAGAAATGTAGTCACTGTTACCTTTTCCAATGGCAGAATCAAACCTAGAAGAGTAGACACTTTTACCTGTTCCAATGGAAGGGTGAAACCTAGAAACGTAGACACTGTTGCCTGCACTAATGGGAGGATGAAGCCTAGAAATGTAGACACTGTTGCCTGCACTAATGGGAGGATGAAGCCTAGAAATGTAGACACTGTTGCCTGCACTAATGGGAGGATGAACCCTAGAAATGTAGACACTGTTGCCTGCACTGGGAGGATGAAGCCAAAAATGTAGACACGGTTTCCTGCACTAATGGCAGGATGAAGCCTAGAAAAGTTGACACTGTTAGCCCTCACTAATGACAGGATGAAGCCTGGAAATATAGACACTGTTGAACTAATAGCAGGACGAAGTCTAGAAATGTAGACACTGTTGCCTGCACTATTGGCAGGATGAAGCCTAGAAATATAGAAACTGTTGCACTAATGGCAGGACGAAGTCCAGAAATGTAGACACTGTTGTCTGCATTCATGAAAGGTAAACTTAAGAAAGCAATCATTATTGCCTGCACTAATGGCATGATGAAGTCTAGAAATGTAGTCACTGTTACCTTTTCCAATGGCAGAATCAAACCTAAAAGAGTAGACACTTTTACCTGTTCCAATGGAAGAGTGAAACCTAGAAACGTAGACACTGTTGCCTGCACTAATGGGAGGATGAAGCCTAGAAATGTAGACACTGTTGCCTGCACTAATGGGAGGATGAAGCCTAGAAATGTAGACACTGTTGCCTGCACTAATGGGAGGATGAAGCCTAGAAATGTAGACACTGTTGCCTGCACCAATGGGAGGATGAAGCCTAGAAATGTAGACACAGTTGCCTGCTCTAATGGCAGCATGAAGCCTAGAAATGTTGACACTGTTGCCTGCACTAATGACAGGATGAAGCCTGGAAATATAGACACTGTTGCACTAATAGCAGGACGAAGTCTAGAAATGTAGACACTGTTGCCTGCACTATTGGCAGGATGAAGCCTAGAAATATAGAAACTGTTGCACTAATGGCAGGAAGAAGTCCAGAAATGTAGACATTGTTGCCTGCATTCATGAAAGGTAAACTTAGGAAACAACAATTATTGCCTGCACTAATGACATGATGAAGTCTAGAAATGTAGACACTACTGTTGCCTGCTCCAATGGCAGGATGAAGTCTAGAAATAAAGACATTGTTGCCTGCATTCATGAAAAGTAAAATTTAGGAAAGCAATCACTGTTTCCAGCTCCAGTGGCAAGATGCCTAAGAAAGCAGTCACTGTTGCCTACACTAGTGGCAGAATATAGCCTAGGAAAGCATTCACTGTTACCCGGTAAGATGGCAGGATGAAGCCTAAAAAAAAAAAAAAGCTGTTGCCTTCACTACTGACAGGAGGAAGCCTACAAAAGGAGACACTGTTGCCTGCACTAATGGCAGAATGAGGAATGTAGAAACTTTTGCCTGCATTAATGAAAGGTAAAGACTAGGAAAGCAATCACTGTTGCCTGCATTATTAGCAGGATAAAGCCTAGGAAAGTAGTCTTTGTTGCCTGCAGGAGTAGCAGGATAAAGCCTAGGAAAGCAGTCACTATTGCCTGCACTAGTGGCAGGGTGTAGGATAGGAAAGCAGTTACTAATGTCTGTAATAATGGTAGGATGTAGTCTAAGAAAGTAAGCATTATTGCTTGTAGTAATGGCAAGATGTAGGCTAAGAAATCAGTTATTATTGACCACACCAGTGACAGGATAAATTCTAGGAAGGCTAACACTGTTTTCTGCATGAGTGGCATAATAAAGCCCAGGAAAGCAGTCACTATTGTCTACACTAGTGGAAGAATTAAGCCTAGGAAAGCGGTCACTGCTGTCTGCATTAGAGGCAGGGTGTAGGCTAGGAAAACAGTTGCTATTGCCTGCAATAATGGCAGGCTGTAGCCTGGGAATGCAGTCATTATTGCCTATGACAATGGCAGGATGTAGGCCAGAAAATTAGTAATTATTGCCTGTATTGGATGAGCCTGGGGAAGCAATCACTGTTGTTTGCACTAGTGGTGGGATGAAGCCTAGGCAAATATTCTCTGTTGCCTGAACTAGTGGCAGGGAATAGGCTAGAAAAGCAGTCACGTTTAAGATGATGGCAGGATGTAGACTAGGAAAGCAGTCACTGTTGTCTGAACTAGTGACAGGGTGAAATCTAGGAAAGCAGTCACTGTTATATAAAAATGGCAACCATTCCAATCTATTACTAGTAAGGTGCACAGGGAAGGCCTTCGCACAGCACAAACAAATTCAGTATAGGAAGTGCAGCAAGGCTAGGCTGCACAAAGGAAAAAACTCAATTATACCGTCTTGCAATTGTAGTGCAACCTCCGCAGGAGCCGCTGATTGCCACAGTTACTTTTCCCCAATTAGTAAAGAGGCACCCAGGCAAACATAACCATCCCTCACTCTGGCTCCTCGATCAGTCAAAGGGGTTTACTTTTTTAGTTATATTGCAGAGTAAACGTAGGTCAACTGGAGGTGCTCTTCAGCCACCTACTGGGCACACACCCCCCCCCCAGAGATTGGCCAAAGCCCCATAAATATTTAGAGTGCTCAATTGACTTGCTCCACAACTATGTTCTGGAGCCTTCTGGAAGGTAGGGTGAAGCAATCAAACCTGCAGCCCGTGAGGCCCAGGTCAGACCGTAAACAATCAATAACTGCTCCACAGATTACAGAGGAGCCCAAAAAGAACTCAATTTACCTAACCTCTTAGCACCTAACCAGGAGGGTTTGAGTTGCAAAACATTTGCAAATATATGCGGAATCTGTACCGCCTTGTCAAGGTCTCCTGTGCAGTCCTAATGCTCATATTTGGGAGTCTCCATATTGGAGCGTATACAGCAGGGGTGTCCAAACTTTGGCCCTCCAGCTGTTCAGGAACTACAATTCCCATCCTGCCTAGTCATGTCTGTAAATGTCAGAGATTTACAATGCCTCATGGGATGTGTAGTTCTGCAAAATCTGGAAGGCCGTAGTTTGGACACCCCTGGTATACAGCATTGGATACATTAAGGGCAGGTATGCCTTATGGCTTTTTGTTTTTTTTGCAGGCTGGCTGGTAAAGCTGGAGTTACACCCGTACAATTTCATAAGAAAATTGTCCAGAAAAATGGAAAATTTGACATTTCGTAGTGGAAGAAAGCCTCACGATTATATACAAACATGAGCAAGTTTAACTAGGTAGACTAAAAACAAATCAAACAATTTGTTACATAGGCAATATGTCCACCCACCCTATATCGTACTAAGGGATAATGGTGTGCATCCCAGAGCTCTGAGTTTATAGCTTAGAAGCTGTAGGTATATCTTGGTGCCAATATAGATGAATTGTGCTTCTAGATTGGTGCTAGAGTGAGTGTATATAGTTTTTGGTTTCTCTGCTTAACAGGGAGACAGCTAGGCAAATGTATATGCTGTCTGCTTAAAGCGGTAGTATCCAGCTTTTTTACACTTTTACCTACAGGTAAGCCTATAATAAGGCTTACCTGTAGGTACAATTAATATCTCCTAAACCGGCACGGTTTAGGAGATATTTGCAGCCGCTCACGCGAGCGGCACATGCGCTCTGAAGGTCCGGGGGGACCTTCAGTTTTGCTTGCCGGAAGCTTGCCGGAAAATCACTCCCGCGCGCATGCGCGGGAGTGACGTCATCGCGGCTCCGGCTCATCACAGCGCCCGAGCCGCCGAACCCGGAAGAGACGGCGAGGGATCATGGCAGCGCCCGCAGCAATGTCCGGGGGTCCGTGTCGGGGCTTCGTTCTAAGGTAAGTAATACATAATGAGCTAGTATGCGATGCATACTAGCTCATTATGCCTTTGTCTTGCAGGTTTTTTTTTATGGTTTGCGTTTTTGGGTTTACAACTGCTTTAACAGAGAGCTGTAATTGATTGGTAGAGTCTGTTCAGTGTGTTCTGGTGCTGCGCCAGCTGTCTTGAAAGTTTCACACTGTTCTGGTAGCTAGGGGATGTACTGGACAGTGGGAGGAAACCTTGCAGATGAGAGCATAGATGTCTATACAGCCCTGGCCAATTAGAAGGGGATATGCCCCAAGGCATGCTGGGTAACCGTATTTATATCTGAAGAGCACATGGGCTCTGGGTCTTCCTCTAGAGAAAGAGGTCCAGAAGGGGAGGGGGCTGCTGCCCCTCCTCAGCACAGGCTGCTATGCAGGCCTCAGGTGGGAGACCTGAGGGACTGAAACATTGAAGCTTCAATCCATGGTTCTTGTGAGAGCTGACCAAGGGAGGATGTCCACTAATCCTGTCTGGTACTACTGAGGAAGGCTGCCCTTGGTTCTTCTGGAGCCATGTGAGTACAGACCCCCACAGGTCATCACAGGGATCCTTGGGACTTGAGCTGCTAGATTCCCCTCTCGGTGCTAGGAGTCAGCTGTTTGATACAAGCTGGGTACAAGCTAAAGGGGCACTAGGGACACTGGCTAGTGTCTTGAAGAGGCAAAGTTCACTGAGTTACTTCAGCTACAAAAGGGACTTGTTCATTCCGTATAGTTAGGGTACGGTCCTACTGATAATCTGCTACACTGTTCTATTGAAAGGGTTGTCCTCATCTGTAAATAGTCAACTTGGAGTATCCTACAAATTCCCTTCTCCTATCCAAGTTCTCCAAATCCTTCAGCTACAAATGGACTTGTTCATTCCATACAGGTGCTGTATGGTCTTGCAGATAATCTGCTACACAGTTCTATTGAGAGAGTTGTCCTCACCTGAGAATAGTTAATTTAGAGTGTACTACTAAATCCCTTCTCCTATCCAAGTACTCCAAATAAAACACAAAAACAAATCCCCTAGACTGGTCATTGGAGATAATGAGCAGAAGAGTGTGTGACTGGCTGTGGATTAATCAGTGGGAGACTCGGGCACCAATATTCAAGTGGCTCCTGCGGGAGTAGCGCTACATAACACATCTACTTTTTCTCTGGCATTGGAATTTAACCCCACTGAAATTTTTGGGGATCCACTGTGTAAAGGCACCCAGCCCAGAAAAGTTTGCGCAAGCGGGATAAAATGTGCAATGTGGGAGAACATGGTATATATAGGTAAGTATGCAGTGCTGGAGGTGACAGAAGAGGTCAGTGCACTTATCCTTCAAAATGTATCTATAGCCAAAACTTTCCTTTTTTGGTTTTACTTTTATAGAAAGACACAGGAAGTAAATAAAAATCTCTGCAAAGTGAAGGGAAATCCCTTCTAAGGGCTCATTTATACATGTATCACTCTGTGAACAGCAATCCGCTTAAGGCCCCTTTCACATTGCTTTTTTTTTTGCTTTTTGGTACGCTTGTCACATGACAACGTCCAAGTGAATAGGCTGCTCTATGCACAACAAATGTGCCAAAGTAACTCTTACACCTTTTTTGGCAGTGAGCCTTGCATGTTTATGGATTATGCATTTTCCGTGCGTTTTGTCTGCTGCTAATTAATTGCACTGCAGGTGCACATTTTGGTGTGTTTTTCGCACATTTTCGGGAACGCGTGCAGGAACATACATTTCTACAAGCATTCCCGGAACACCACGGTGTGAATGGGGCTTTACACCGCTGCCACTGGAACAGGTGTCCTTTCGGGTAGTTTTTTCCTCACCTTCTCTTCAAATGGCACCGGTAACATTTGGGATTTCCCAGTATTTTGTGTCCTGGTAGCAATGGTCACCGGGGCAAGTAGAGAGGGTAAATTTTCCAGGCAGAGACATGGAGATCAATAAAATTACCTTGAAATGGGTTCTTTTTCTTCTGAAATTCTGTCCAAAAAAAGTTTTGGCTAGATGCACTTTATTATATGTGCAAGTGTGCATGTTTTGTGTCATTCTTCTTCTCTTATGTGTTTGCCAAAAAACAGCAGAGGGAAAAAACAAAGACATTCTGCCCAAAATTACTTGCATAGTGAACACAAGTTCCTAGTGCCGCTACTGCTGTTAGACTGAAATAAAGGCAAGAGCAAAAAACAAAAAACAATTGCTGTGTTATGGACTTTTGTCTGACACAGCTCTTCTCTTGGCACATCCACGTGGGCACAAAGGCATACCTGATACATATATATCTTTTTCATGTGCATGCATGCTACTGTGCATTTGAGGAGCTATGACCACATCGAAGTACAGACAGGCTTGGCAGGAAGGTTGTTGGGAGCCAAGCCAGGGGTCAGGAGCCAAAATATCAGAATGAAAGCTCCAGAGCTGGAACGTGAACCAAGAAGTGTAGTCAGACTTATTGAAGGTCAGGTCAGGCAGAGCAACAGCTCAGTAAAACCAGAGAAAGCATAATTAGCAACATACTTCAGGAGACAAATAAATAGTCTAAACAGAGTGACCTGACAAACTCTATAAGACGCAGTAAATTGGAGTGTGGTAAAGAACAAAAAAAAAATATGCACAGGTTACTTCAAAGTGACCAATCAATATCTCATGGTAAAGTAGAAGTTTAGGCAAAACCTAACTAACGCTAAACCTGCTCTTTGCCACATTCTTAACCTAATCTATCTAGCCCTGTAAAGCAAAAATTGCTATACTTGCCTATTTTGCAGCCGATCCGGTCTGGTCCCAGCATCAGCTGTCAGTGGCGGCTTCAGTGTGGAGGCGGGTGCAGGAGAGGCAGCCGACTACAAATCCCCATAGAAACTGTATGGGTGACGTTACTTTCCAGGTATTTCACAGCTGTTGATGGTCCTCTCCTGGAAAGACCTTCCACCGCTAGACACTGGACCAGATCGGCTGCAGAATAGGTAAGTGCAGTGATTTTTGCTTGACTAGGTACCAAAGATACTTTTCCCCAAACTGCATGACCACTACTTGACTAACTTCTCTCCTAAATTAACCAGACACGACACCAACTGGAGTTTAATGGCCATAGAAGCCTTTTATTACCCAAATATAAATAAAATTAAAACATATTAACATATTAACTCGCAGATTGTAGTTCCAGGGGCCCCAAGGTCCTCATGTGCATACACTTCAAGCACCTGTGAAACACCATTATAGGCCTCCAGCCGCAGAAACACCAGCTCGGAGACAAACCAGTATCACAGTTACCACCATCCATAATAATGGGAGCCGTACCCAAGACGGGTCCCTACAAAACTTACCGTTTTGCACCTAATCATGACACATCTAAGGACCTCGTGCCCTGCCAGCTGCCATGACAAATTGCCAAAAAGAGAACTGATAACTAGCAAAGACCAAGTTGTCATTAAACTGTTTACCCAAGGGAGGCAGGGTAGGAAGTTTTCCCCTCCAGGCTCTTTCCCGACTAACTCCTCCCAACTACTTCCTGTGCTCCCAAATCCTAAAGCCCCTCCTGCTCCTCACTTTCCACCAATACGGTAAGTCTCCCCTTTATTATATATCCTTCTCCCAACTCCTCCTATGTCCAAACCCCTTTCTACCCAGTCATGCCGGCCCTGCGTCTAGGCTTCTCTTATTTACTCCGGGCCTAACTTTACAGGGTTAGATAGATTAGGGTAAGAATGTGGCAGAGAGCAGGTTTTAGAGTTGGTTCGTTTTTGCCTGGACTTACACTTTAATTGCTCTAACAGCTCTCACCTCAACGATTTAGGCCCGGTTCACATTAGTGTGACATGCGCCTCGACTTTGGAGCACATGTTGCATCAGAAGTCACACCCCATTCAGTGCAATGGAACCATTCTAATAAGAGCAACTTGAGTTACTCCGACTTAGAAAAAGGTTCCTGCACTACTTTTGGTGCAACTTTGGCATGACTTGCATTGACTTCTATTAAAGAAATTTTATGCAAGTCATGGTGAAGTCACGCTGGGATTCAGCTTTAAAGTCGCGTGAAAGTTGAGTGACTTTGAAGCCACGGCAGTGTGAATCAGGGCTTAAGCTGAAATCTACTGTAAACTGTTGCTATTGGTTAATGCACTCTACTTGGTTTCATTGCAATCTGACCTTCTTTATTGAAGTGTATCTATCTTCTTTTTTTTTTTTTTTTTTTTTGGATAATGTAAGGAATGGATAAAACCCATATCAGGTAATTTTTGAGATTTCCCTTGGCTGTCTGTCCCCAACACACAACAGGAGGTAAGATGACATTTCTCCAAAGTGAAGGGAAATCCCCTCTTAGAAAGTTGTCACTGGCATAAGTGGCCTCATTGTAAGATTTAAGCTGGCCATAGACAGATGGAAATTCAGCCAGTTCAGCAAGGACCATACGAATTTTGATCCATCTATAGCCGTTCACGCTCAACATAAGTTGATCTAACAGTTGACTTTTGTTGAATGGAATGTTGGAAAATTTTTATTTGATCAGTAGCTGCAGTCATTTCATTGCATCGCTAATCAGTGTATTCTGACAGCAGAGGAGTCCCTGTCAGAATACAATAGCACAGTGGTGAGGATTCCTCCATCCACCTCGCAGATGTGTAGGGGGAAATCCTTCCAGAGGACTAATTAAAAAAAACAAATGACCCATCTATGGCCAGCTTTAAAGTGGAGTTCCGGCCTATTTTGCAACTTTAGTGATTCCTGGAGTGCTCGCTATACTGATCAACAATTGGGCGTTTTCATTTTTTTTCGGGGCGTCCCTTACCTTATATTCAGGGCATTTTTGATTGTACTTCCTCCTTCTCCCCCCTCTGTGGCCACGGCCACCGACATCACTTCCGCCTTTGCATTGCATCCTGGGAGCTGTTTGTCATCACTCCCAGGAGGCTGGAATTAGGGAGAACTCCCAGAACACTCCCTGGAATCAGGAAGAAGGACACAGCAGATTACACTGCGGCTTCAGATGCCCACATCTAAGATGGCCGCACCCAGACAGCGTTTTTAAAAGTAAGATTTTGATTAAAATCCAATACTGTACACCTTGTAAGTATGAGAATAGAGGTTCTGTAAAGGGCAACATATTAGTATTATAGGGGTATTTTTAGTTAAAAAAGGTATTTGAGGCTGAAACTCCGCTTTAACCTTTATTCCTGTTTCAGTGACAACTGCAAATAGTTGTAAAAAAAAAAAGTTTTTATAGTTTGTTATAAAATTTTGCAAACAGGTAATTTTTCTCCTTCATTAATGTGCGCTGATGAGGCTGCACTGATTGGCACTGATAGGCTGTACTGATAGGCACTGATAAGGCGGCACTGATGGGCACTGATAAGGCGGCACTGAAGGGCACTGATGGGTGGCACTAAAGGGCATTGATAGGTAGCACTGATAAGTGGCACTGATGGGCACTAATAGGTGGCACTGATAGGCATTGATGGATGACACTGATGGGCACTGGTAGGTGACACTGATAGGCAGCACTGATGATGAGGCACTGATTGGGACCGATAGGTGGGCATTAAAAGGTGGCACTGGTGGACACTGATAGGTGGCACTGGTGGGCACTGGTAGGTGGCACTGATTTGCACTGGTAGGTGGCAGTGGTGGGCACTGGCTGGTGGCACTGGTGGGCACAGATGAGGTGGCAAAACAATAAAATATTTGGTGCAATGTAAGTTCGCTTAATAGTCAAATTGGGGGTCTGTTCGGGACCGATGTCCATCTGACAGAAGCCGGTGATCTGCTTTTTTACAGCGTGAGGGGAAAAAAAGCCAACTACCGGCTCTGTTTACATCACGTGATACAGCTGTCACATGGTAAGGGGCACGCAGGCAGCTCATGCATTGGGGGAATGTCCATGTGCGCCCTCCCAGCAATTTAGGCCCATGCTGTAGCCATCTTTAGGCTATAGCGCAGGCAGGAAGAATTTAAATTGATATTGTGCAATGTCACTAAAGATGGCCATAGATTGATTGAAAATCACCAGTTTAACAAAATTTAGCTAAATTCCAATCCATGTATGGCCAGTGCAGCTGAACAGAAGTTGATCTACAGTAGAGTACCAATTGACTTCTGTTGAACCGCTCTGTCAGATAAAAGCCGCTCAATCAGCCAATGACTGAAGCACTAATCTGTGTATTCTGACAGTGGGGGAATCTCCCTGCTGTCAGAATACAATAGTACAGCTGAGAGAATTCCTTCCTCCATCCACCTTGAATGTGTAGATGGGGGAATTGTTTCAGTTTTTTGGGTTCAGCCAGCTGGCGTTCAAGATCACACTTTTGCTTTTTTTATTAAAACCACCATCTAAATGATCCCTTAATGGAATTGGCACCTTTATTCTGGTAAAGCTGTATATTATATGTAGCTCTGTCCCCATAGGGGACTTGTTGGGCCTCCTCTGATTACCAGCACACAGTCACTTAGGGTACAGTTCACACATTCCTACTTACTCCCAATGGCTCGTTACTCAATAAACAGTCCAGGGGTATATGTGTTTAGAAACAGTATTTGTTAGTCCATGCTGATATGAGAGGTTTTTCTACATACAAAAGCAGACCGGGAGATTAATTCTTCACTACCCATTTAAAATATTAAAAGCATTATAGGGGGTATTTGCCATCTTGACAGTTGTTTCTTATCCCAGGTATGAATCCTTTAGGGCTCATGTCGAGGGATGCATGCGTTTCAATAATGCTTGATCTGCATTATGAACAATTTAAACCCACCCCAATAGAACATGGGGCATCCAAAGAAATGCAGCCCAATACAAAGCAGGTAAAGCGCAGCCTCTGAACTGCCATGTGTACTGCTCAATGAAAGTCAATGGGACTTGGCTGACCTGCGTTCATTGAGTGTTCAAATCCACATCAAACACAGGAAAACAACACCAGTAAACGTAAGCTCTCAGGATTTGTTTTGTACCAACAGACACTGCTAAAGTCAAAAGAAGGGACAGTTCCTTATTAGAACTGACCACCTTTATAAAAATGAAGTGTAGCTTATCAATAAAAACTAGACCAAAATAAAAAAAATAAAAATATCTGCTGCCCAACACATACAATTGTTTGTTCTCGTTTTCTCATCTGAATTACGTGGTTAGAATGTGATTGGTTATTTTTTCATCCTTATCTGCTGTGATATGGGGAATTATTAGCTCAATGGTAGATGCTATTTTTTTAAGTGAGTCCATGTCACACCCGTCACTATAGTTAAGGGCCTGGTAGCCCACTTTTAACCACTTGCCGACCGCCGCAAGTACATATACTGCAGCGGTCAGCCCCGGCCAGGCAAAGTGACGTAACGGTACGTCACTAGCCTGTCACCGGCTTGTGAGCCAATAGCGAGCGAGCGCGCGCCCGCAGAGGAGTGCGCCCGTTCCGGCTCGTTCCCTAAGAAGTCCGTGCGTGTGACCGGCAGACCCGATGTCCGCCGGTCACTCGCGATCGTTCGCCGGGAAGGGAGAAAGGCAGGCGGCTAATGTAAACAAGCCGCCTGTCATTCTCCCCTGTGTAAAAATGGAGATCAGACGGTTCTACTATGTAGGACCGTTGATCTCTGTTTTTACACCAGTAGCCATGTCCCATCACAGTTAGAAACACGCCCCTAGGACACACTTAGCCCCTCCCTCTCCAATACAGTTAACCCCTTCCCTGCCAGTGTCATTTTTACAGTAACAGTGCATATGTATAGCACTGATTACTGCAGTAATGTCACTGGTAACGCCAAAAGTGTCAAAAATGTCAGTCAAGGGTCCAATCTGTCCGCCGCAATGTCGCAGTCCCGCAAAAAAAATCGCAGATCGCCGCCATTACTCGTTAAAAAAAAAAACACCAAAAATAACAAAAATCTTTCCCTTTGTTAGTAAACGCGATAACTTTTGCGCAAACCAATCAAAATACGCTTTTTGCGATTTTTTTTACCAAACATATGTAGCATAAAACAAATTGGCCGAAAATGTTAAAAAATTTAGATTTTTACATTTTTTGGGGGGGAATTTCATATAAAAAAATGTAAAAATATTGTTATTTTTGCAAAATTTACACCCTTTTTTTGTTTATAGCGCATGATCAAAAAATCGCACAGGTGATCAAATACCACCAAAAGAAAGCTCTGTTTGTGGGAAAAAAAGGACGTCAAATTCGTTTAGGTACAGCGTCGCACGACCGCGCAATTGTCCGTTAAAGTCACGCAGTAAAAAATCGCAAAAAAAACCCTGGTCAGGAAGGGGGTAAAATCTTCCGGGGCTTAAGTGGTTAAGGGAATAAAAACAAAACAAAAGTCCATCCAAGATTCCCACTCAGGGGTATCAGCTTCAGTCAGTAAATCAAATGAAAAATACCAAGCCACCTGTCTCTGGCCAGCAGTACCTCTGCATGTTTTGTTCTCTCAGACCACTTGCTATTAATGCTCTCTCACTGCCTAGGTGATAGCACTTTGCTATTCAGGCCCACATGGCCTCTTGACAGGGTTTTCCCAGTATCTCCAGCTTGCATCCTCCAGAGACTCCTGGATTCTCTCCAGCCCCCCTGGACTCACTGGCCTCTGCAGCTTCCTCAGTCCCTAGACCCTCTTTTGGTCTCCCCAGACTCTCCAAACTGGCCAGACTTTCCCAGTCCCTGGACCCAGAATCCCCCTCACGTGGGCTGCAGTCTCCACCAGATACTCCCAGCTCTGTCTTCAAATAGCTCCAACTCCCACCACCTACTGCTCTCACCAGCCCATCATTATTAGGGCTGCGTGCACCTGGGCAAAGGCCCTGCTGGTTGTCCACAACACCCAGACACAGGGTTGAAGATTCCATTCCGCTCAAGACTCTTAGGAATCTCCAACCTACAGAGCCCCATCCAGAAATACCAGGATCTGGAGAAAGTTGCAAAAGCAGTTTTATCCACTCAAAATATATGCTCTGTAGCCCTGCAGTCAGCAGACATGCAGACTCTGTGTCTTTTTCCTGGCCACCTCCATAGTGACAGGGCCTCGCACTGTCACACTGCCTATTCCATTATTTCAGAAAATCCTTTAATGGGAGAAATATGTGCAGTGCTCACCTCCCTTTCTTATAATGCAAGATGCCTTGCAGTCATGTTGATGCTTGGGTTGTTTACATTCTGAATCACTAAGGCAGAAAAAATATAAAGTTTAGGAATTCTGACATTATTCTGACACTCTTGTGTCACATGTATGTTCCAGGTTTGTGATTCAAAAATGCTGAGACCAGACATTTTCGGAAGGAAGTCAGCGGTGGTGGCCTCCATTTTTTTCTCATGAAAGGTATGTTTTAATTGGGATGTATTGTGGTATTGTAGTGTCTTTTAATCAGAAATAGGGATAGTGCCACACTCCCGGGGAATACAGCCGAAATCTCAGGAGAAGACGTTCTTGCAATAGACAGGAGTGCCTTTTTCCCCAGGTTTGTCCTGCTCCGCATCCTGGAAAAGGCGGTGCCCAGCAATGCAGAAGATAGGAGTAAGCTGAGTATGTAATCTAACCTTTTTCTTTACAGGTGCATTTTGAAACCTACCATCTACCAATGAGTTATAAGGGCAGGGCCGGTGATAGGGGGGGACCACCATCCCTCTTGTAGGGGGCCCTAGCACACAGGGGGGGCCACACAGAGAGGGGGATTCGTGATGGACAACAATTACAGAAATCTTCCTCCAGCACCTGAATCTGATCTGTCCCTCTCCCTGCTATCAGCTTTTATCTGCTGAGAAAGAGACAGTCGTCCCTCACTAATCCCCCTCCCTTGTGTGGGCCCCCCTCCCAGCACTTATCTCTGCTCAGGAGTTTATTTGTAAATTGTAACTTTGTTTCTCTCAATGAAAAATTGACAGCCATAGTCTCCGATACCCATGATAAATTTCTTAAGGTGTGGGACCCCTGGATCTCGACTGTTGCCCCCTCCAGATTTCAGACCACACTTCTTTCCCTTTGATACCCCCTGGACGCTCACCCCGCAGGACCCGTTCTCTCTTCCTTTTCCCTCTCCTCTTCTTAGTCTTCTTTTTTTTTCAATATCTTTTTATTTGGATTTTTGCAAAAATAAAATGAGTTACAAACATTGTAATGCAAATATACATGGTGATCAACGTTAGATCAATAAGGTTTATAAACAAGTAAACATCTGAAAGTCCCATACAAAGGGGAAAAAGGAAGGGGTTAAAGGGGTCGACCCACAGTAGCCAGTAACTAAGAAAATGTAATACTCAATACAATGCACTATATCTCAATATATCCAAACCTTCACCGGGACCCTCTGAGGGAGAGAAAGGAGGGGGGCGCTAGGCTGTGCAGCAGAGAGGCTATTGGCGGCAAACCATATACACGAGCCGCTCCAGGGGGACGCCCCAAAAGGGAACCTGCTGCGACCCCCCATTTAGCCCCGCCCCCACCCCACCCCCCCATGGCCCCACTGGAGTCTCCTTAGAGTCAATCAGACAATTACACCAATTATGATAAGTCATAGAGGACCATTGTTTTGGACATAAACATTCCAGGCGGACCACCTGGCCCTAAATTGTTGCATTTTAAAAGCATTAACTGCTAAAGTTTTCTCATGTGCACACGATTCACTCACTATTTGAATCACTTCCCTCCTGGTCGGGGTGTCTTCACATTTCCACTTACGTGCTATGGACAGCCGTGCAGCAAAAAGGATATTCTGGACCACCGTCCTTAGTTGGGGAGGGTATTTGTCAATGTTTATGCCTAGTAGGGCCTGTTCCACAACCACCCTATTGAGCATCCCTGTCACTTCCGCAATTAATTTAGCAACAGAGGCCCAGAAACCCCTCAAAGAGATACAGGTCCACAGGACATGAAGCAAGGTTCCAACCTGTCCGCACCGTCTCCAACACAGGTTGGGTAGTACTTAGCTATGGAGTATGGTGTCTTGTACCACCTCATGTGTATTTTCAAGAAACCTTCCCTGAAGTTGGAACATCTAGTGTGAGCTGAGGTAAGTGCATAGGAGCTTCTCCACTGATCACCCGTAAATTCCTGATCTAGGTCACCTTCCCACTTCAAGTGGTACTTGTTTTTCACGAATGACCTCTTACCCTGCAGGGAGGTGTAAAATTTGCCTATACCTTTTGTTTGTTGGTTGCTGCCGAAGCATAACGTGTAAATTGGTTCCGGGATAGATATGTCTACTGAGGTTATGGAGGATATTAAGGTAGTCACTCTGTGGAGCGTAAGGTATTCCTTGGCAAAGGGTGGGAAGCGGGCACACCATCTAGTGAAGGAAAATCCCTCCGGACGGTGCGTGATATCTCTGATTGCATGGAGGTCATATGTGGACCAGTGCGCTAAGTGAAGATTTGGGGATAGGAACGATAGAGCTGTCAGGGGGATAGGGATATCCACCTTCTTGGTATCTTTGGTGCCATGAGCATAGAAGTACTTCCATGCACATACAGTGGCTGAAATAGTGGGATGCCCTTAGGATGGCTGCTGTTGGGAAATGAGGTACTAAGTAGTAGGTCTGCCAGGGTGCCTTGAGACACCACTGCCTGTTCAAGTCTTTTCCAGACAGGTGGCTGTGTGTTTTTCAACCAATGTATAGACTGGGTAAGAACAGCAGCTATGTGATAGTCCCGTATGTCCGGAACACCCATGCCCCCTACATGGGGGTGTTTGATCAGGTGCGCATGGGAGCAGCGGGGTCTTTTACCACCCCATAGAAATTTCGATACCAGTAATTGTACTGACCTATAGAATGTCACAGGAATTTTGATGGGAATAGCCCTAAATAGATACAGGAGCTTAGGGAACGTCAGCATTTTGAACGCTGCATTCCTGCCCGACCAGGAGAGATAGAATTTGCTGAGTCTAGCTAGTTCGTGCGTGAGGGTGTCTAGAAATGGTACAAAGTTGGTTTTGAATAGATCTCCAATCTCACTTGTGAGTTTTATACCTAAGTAGTCAATATGACCATCACCCCACTGAAATGGGACTTTGCCTTGAATCTCTCATGCAATATGTTTGGGGATAGCCACACCTAGCATGTTCGACTTAGTCTCATTGACCTTATAGTAAGATACCGAACTAAATTCCCGAAGCACCTCTTGAATTGCTGGTAGGGAGGACTGGGGAGAAGTTACAGACATAATCACATCATCCGCAAACAGCGAAATCTTATTAGTTAGACCCTTGATGTCTAATCCCCTAATCTCCGGATGACTTCTAACCCTCTCAGCCAAGGGTTCCATCAACAAAGCAAACACCAAGGGGGACAGTGGGCATCCCTGGCGAGTGCCATTGGTTATATTGAATTTAGTGGAGAACAGACCTTCCGTGAAAACATATGCAGAGGGCGCGGTGTAAAGAGCCAACACCGCGTCCAAAATCTCACCCCCCATGCCGAATCGTTGCAGTACTTTACGCAAATATCCCCAGTGTATCCTGTCAAAGGCCTTTTCGGCGTCAAGGGACAGGAACACTGTAGGCGTCTTAGTGGATTCGGCATGGTGGATGAGATTTAACATTCTTCTGGTAGCGTCGGTGGCCTGCCGGCCCATGACAAACCCCACTTGATCTTGGTTGATAAGGTTAGGTAGGAATTTCGAGATTCTATTAGCTAGAATTTTTGCGTAGACCTTCAGATCCACGTTTAGCAAGGAAATGGGTCTGAAATTCTTCGCACAATCCGGGGGCTTCCCCGGCTTGGGGAGCGTTACCACAGTAGCTTCTAGCATTTCAGGAGGGAAGGAGGCAGACGAGGCAGCTCTCCGGAATACCTCCCGGAGTCTTGGAGTCAGGGTGTGCACATAACGCTTATAGTACTCCGACGAAAACCCATCAGGGCCAGGAGCTTTATTGAGGGGCAAAGATTGGATAACCTTACTAATTTTAGTATCTGTAATTGGTAGGTTTAGTTCTGCTAAATCTGTGGGACTCAGTGTGGGTAGAGAGATCGAAGCTAAAAATATGTCAATGTCCTCCGAGGACGGTTGGGGGGTGGATAGATCGTCTCGCAGGTTGTACAGCTCACCATAATAATTGCTAAAGGCGTCGGCAATATCCTTGGGGTTAGTCAAGGATTGGTTTGTGGAATGGTGTGTCAAATTGGGTATACGTTGCCGGGCCTGTGTGTTCTTCAGTTGGGTGGCTAATAGCTTGCCAGCTTTATTGCCGTGTGCGTAGGAGTTGGCCTTAAGTTTACGTACACGGGCCTGATGCTGACCAATTAAAAGCATACGGAGTTCATGTTGTGCATTAGAAAGTTGGATACTCACGTCCGGGAGCGGGATACGTTTGTTAGCTATTTCTAAATTTTGGATCTTACCAAGAAGATCATCCAAACGCTGCCTCCTCTGCCTCCTCAACGCTGCACTTTTAGACATAAGGAAACCACGTATAAAAGCCTTATGGGCATTCCAAATAGTTACCGGACACACCTCCCCACTCTCATTAATTCGGAAAAATTCCTCCAAGGCCGCAAGGACCTCGGACGAAGATCCCGAATCACAAAAAACACTTATGTCATTTTTCCATCTATTAGCCCCTGTGGAGAATATTCTGGGGCCAACAGTTATAGATACCGGGGCGTGGTCTGACCAAGTGATCTGCCCAATGGACGAGTCCACAATTTTTTGGAGCAAAAATTTGTCTGTGAAAAACATATCAATTCTGGAGTAGGAGGCATGAACCTTTGAAAAGAAGGAGAAATCCCGCTCCGTAGAGTGGTGACATCTCCATACATCCTGCAGGCCCGTAGACAGTAAGAAGTTAGAAAGGTCCGATCTACGGGGACTCGTCCGGGCAGCAGTGGAGATGTCCTGGCGTACATTAGCAACCAAGTTCATGTCTCCCCCCAAGATCACATGACCTTTAATGTCGGGTTGGAGGCGTTTCCACAGTTTGGTGAGATAGGACAGCTGTCTTGCATTTGGAGCATAGATATTGAGTATGGAATATTCAACGTTATTGATCTCACAATGTAACAGTAAGTATCTCCCCTCCGGGTCCGAGATATGAGAATGGTATTTGAATGGTATAGAGTCTTTAACCAAGATAGCCACACCCCCTTTCTTTTTGGGGCCATTGGAAAAGTAGATGTTTGGAAATTGCTTATTGGTCAGCTTGGGGTGTGTCATTGCACAAAAGTGAGTCTCCTGAAGTAGTACAACATCACATTTCTGAGATTTGAGTTCTCGCCATAGCATAGCATGTGTCGCTTAAACGGGCTGTTCAAGCCACGAACATTTAGAGAGGTCAACTTGAACGCCATGGTATGATGTGAAGGGTGGCCTTAAGTTTACGTACACGGGCATAGAGTCTTTAACCAAGATAGCCACACCCCCTTTCTTTTTGGGGCCATTGGAAAAGTAGATGTTTGGAAATTGCTTATTGGTCAGCTTGGGGTGTGTCATTGCACAAAAGTGAGTCTCCTGAAGTAGTACAACATCACATTTCTGAGATTTGAGTTCTCGCCATAGCATGTGTCGCTTAAACGGGCTGTTCAAGCCACGAACATTTAGAGAGGTCAACTTGAACGCCATGGTATGATGTGAAGGGTGGGAGTTCGATCAATCAACTAAAGTCACCAAAAGTCTATGGTTAAGATATCCTACCCCAGTCCTCTGTGCCTGGAGCGGCGATGAGAGGGATGATTCAGTAGATGTCCCGGAGGTGCTGGAGAGTCCAGGTGGTGAGTCTGAGGCACTGCAGAGTCCGCTATCTGCCGCTGTGGGTCACAACTGGGAGGGAACAAGGGAGATAAAGGAAAACAAAAGAAAGCAAAACAGCAGGGGTAAATTATACAATAATCCAGCGTAGAATACTTCACACTCAGGGCCCTGCTAAGATACAGTTGCAAACTTTGAACAGGAGCAGGTTCTCGGCCCGTTCCAAACTGTTAAAAAGTAGGCGATATCCAAATGGAAATCTGAGCAGTGTTAATACCGCTAATTCGGGGAACTTGGGATGGTACAGAACAAAATAATCATTTGCAGCCGAACAGAACTGTCGGAGCTAGTAGGGTAGAACGTTTGACCAGAGAGAGGGTCAACTCCAAAGGAGCCAAAGCGTCCCTGGAAGTCATATAGATCCATTCGATGGCGGGGGCTCGGTACCCCAGGTGGAGGCACGATCCCCTTGAGATTCTTCCTTTTCCAGAATGTCCCATTGTCGGAGAAGTTCGATGCCTCGATCTAGGGTGGAGACCTTGAATTCTCTATCCCCTTTAGTGATGATAAGGGTGGCAGGATAGTTCCACCGGTACTGGATGTGGTGGTTTCTAAGGGGTTTGGTTATGGTCACTAGATTTCTTCTCCGGTTCATGGTATGTGCTGATAGATCCGCATAGAAGGACAGGCCCTGCATGCTGGGAGGCAGATCCACAGCCTTTCTCACTTTCGCCATAAGTTTCTCCTTAATGGTATAAAAATGAATCCTGGCTATGGTATCTCTGGGAAATTTTTCTGGGATGTGTTTGGGTTTCGGAAGTCTGTGAATCCTATCGACTGCCATCTCCCCCAAAGCAGTGTCAGGGAGGAGTTCCTGCATAATGGATGTAAGAAAAGCTGCAAGCTCAGGAGGTTTGACTGTCTCGGGTATGCCCCTGATTTTGACATTGTTCCTTCTGGAATGATCCTCAAGGTCAGCGACCTTTGATTTAAACCAGACCAGGTCATCATCATGCTCATTGTGGGCATCTACCATCTTGTTGAAAGTATCTGCAAATTCCCCCATTTTATTTTCAATTGTTGACACCCTGTCGGCAACTGCTGTGACTGCTGAGTTACACTGTGTTACCAGTTGCAGCATGTCTGAATGAATAGCGGATCGTAGGGAGAGCATAACTTCTTTGAACATGGAAGCCACCACGGGTTGATCCCCCGCAGGGATGGTTGCCAGTGTGTCCTGGAACTCCAGTGTGTCATCTACAGACATGCTGTGGTGAGGGGAAGACAGCGCATGAGACGTCTTTTGCTTAGTCTTTACAGGGCTGTTGGACTGTGAGGTGGAAGCCGACGAGTGCTGGGAGTGCAAGGGATCAGCCTGCGTGCTCGGGGAGGGTCCCCTCTGAGCCGAGAGTGCAGGCTGCTGTGTCGGAGATCTAGTGCTGGATGCTCGTGGCGGGCCGGCGCCATCTTGGCTGGGCGGCCTGGTGTGAGGTGAGAAGAAATCACTCATCTTACCGGGTCTGCTGCGGTCTTTGCGCTTGTGCGACATGTTCAGAAGAAGCCCGGGAGTGCTCGCTGTAAGTCTGGGCGATCGTGGAGTGACCCTCTCCGTCGTATGTGCTCCGATCTGCCTGTTTAGCGAGGAGCTGCTCGCTCACACGTCCATCTGCCTCGCTAGCCGGCTCCGCCCCCCTTCTTAGTCTTCTTTTATTGTCGTTTCCTTTTTTGTTTGTCTGTCTCCTTTTCTCACCCCTTCTTTTCCCTCTTCCTCCTTTGTTTCTTTGTACTGCTTTCTTCTCTGGCTCGGTACTTTAAGTCCATGCCTACGTTGGCTTCTTGGAATGTTTTGGGACTTCTTCTCCTGTTGTTTCTATTTGCACTATGTGTCACTAGGAGGGACTTTTGGTCCCTGTCGAATGATTTTTTGCTGATATACTTTATTTGATCTACGCTGATTTAAAGTTTGGCTTACTCTCTGTGTCCGCATCCTGTTTTGCTGTGACCTGTCTCATGCGTTCCATTTGTTTTTTCTATATTGTACACATATGCCTTTTTTTGATGTATGTTTATGCCTTTTCTTAAAATAAAAAACTTTTGTACAAGAAAAACCTGTTGTTAAGAGAGTTCAGTAGCTGAAGCATACATTCATACATAACTGAATAAGCAAGAGCTGTGACTTCTCTTCTCCCTTTGTTCAGAGGGCTTCATCCCAAGTTTCAAACAGACATGGCCAATGTGCAAAAAGACAGCTTCTTCACCTGTGAATCCTTTGTTATATAGGCACCCTGCTTTTAGTGGTTCTATGTAAAATAAATGTATTGTAAACAAAAAAGACAGTTTAGAAACATATCAACTAAAATAAATAAATAAATAATAGTAACTCAAAATGATTAAAATTCCCCTTTAAGATTTTGAATACAGCAAATTATGGACTATTATAGAAAAGGAACTGAGCAGCAAGAACAACATAGGTTGTTTGCATGCTATACATATTTTCTTAATAGGCAATCACTGGATATACAGAGGGGGCATAATTAAGATACACAAAGTATAGACATTGCGCCGCCACACGCAAACACAGATTTGTCACAGGAACGATAAAGCGCACACATGTTGTACTCATACAGAGCTCTCATTCAGCCCAGGATCTGTTTCGTAGCACACATGCATAGCACATGTCCGCAGAGCACTGAAAGGTAACAGTAATTTCTATTGGGAGGGAGGAATCCTACAGGAAGAACAAGAGAAAGGGATAGAGAAGCTGTGGAAAATACAGAACTAGAGAAGAAGTAGAGTGAGGAGAGGGATAAAGTAAAAGTTTGGTGAGGGCTGTCTCCACTATGGATAGAGGGGCAACGGAGCCACCCTTGGACAACAGCATTGTCAATGTAGGGAGAGGGTAGTGTTAGATGTACTAGCACATTTAGATGGACTTGACAAACAAATTTAAGCCAAACTCCAGCTAACACTATATACAGGCATACCCCACTTTTAAGTACACAATGGGACCAGAGTAAAACGAAAATGTACTTAAAGCGGAGCTCCGGCCACAAAATCGACATTGTCGATTTTGGGCCATCCGCTTGCTATAGGTCACCTGAAACAGAAATGGGTAGTTAGGATTTTTTATTTTTTTTTTACTTACCTTGTAATTGAAGAAAGAAAATACTCACCTCTCTTCCACTTCCTCCCTCGGCCACACGGCCCGCACCTCACTTCCTGGCTTTGCAATGATTCCTGGGAGCTGAACGTCATCGCTCCCAGGAATCAATGCGACAGCACCGGCCCCACTCGTTACTTCGGGTCGCCGCTCCGGAAGTGACGAGAGGGGCCGGTGCAGGCGCATTCTGGGAGAAGAAGACACGGAAGAGGACGCAGAAGAGGATCGCGCTGGCTTCAGCTGCCCACAACAGAGATGGCAACGCTGGAGAAGAAATTTTAAAAGTGAGTATTTCTTCTAAAAGGTAAGTGCGAACCGGGACAGATCAGAGGCTAGCCATTGTGGAATGTACTAGCCCTGACTGTCCCGGGGGTATGTTCATTGAAATTTTTTTTCTGTGGCCCGAACTCCGCTTTAAAGTGAAGCAATACTTTTTTTCACTTCTCAATGCATGTAAATCCACTAGCTCCATAGGAAATCTTAGTCCGCTTGACATGGCACTGCTCCCAAACCATAAGTGACAAGGACACCAAGCTTGGGGAGCATGTTAAGGGGATCCAGTACTATGACATGGTAGATTACCTAGGCAAGCTGGCCAGCTACAAATAGGATATGTTGTAGTCCTGGGTCCCCTCTCGGTGCTCCCTAAGTTTGGTATCCCTGTCACTTATGGTTTGGGAGCAGTGCCATGTCAAGCAATGTTAAAAACCGGAAGTAGTGCTATGCCAAGCTGACCAGGCTGTGTCCGTATTGCGAGTGTACGTAAAGTGAGTGTGCTTAAAACGGGGTATGCCTGTAAACAGATACAGCAACAGTTATTTTACTTTTAAATAATTAAAAGCAGATCATTGTAAGCACCCCTGTCAGTGGTAAATGGTTTGATTCAACTCTCTAAGCTTGGTCTGTTACAGGAAGTTGGAAAAAATTAGACCTACTTGCAGGATGGTCGGCTAAATACAGTGCATCCGGAAAGTATTCCCATCACTTCACTTCTTCCACATTTTATGTTGCAGCCTTTTTCCAAAATGGAAAAAATGCATTATTTTCCTCAAAATTCTACAAACAATACCCCATAATGGCAACATGAAAGAAGTTTGTTTAAAATCTTTGCAATTCTTTTAAAAATAAAAAACGAAATAAATCCCATGTGCATAAGTATTCACAGCCTTTACTCAATACTTTATTGAAGCACCTTTGGCACCAATTACAGCCTCAAGTATTTTTGAGTATGATGCTACAAGCTTGGCACACCTATTTTTGGGCAGTTTCTCCCATTCTTTTTTGCAGGACCTCTCAAACGCCATCAGGTTGGATGTGGAGCGTCGGTGCACAGCCATTTTCAGATCTCTCCAGAGATCTTCCATCGGGTTTAAGTCTGGGCTCTGGCTGGGCCACTTAAGGACATTCACAGAGCCACTCCATTCTTATCTTGGCTGTGTGTTTAGGGTTGTTGTCCTGTTGGAAGACGAACCTTCGCCTCAATCTGAGATCCAGATCGCTCTGGAGCAGGTTTTCATCTAGGATGTCTCTGTACAATGCTGCATTCATCTTTTCCTCGATCCTGACTAGTCTCCTAGTTTCTGCCGCTAAAAACATCTCCACAGCATGATGCTGCCACCCCCATGCTTCGCTGTAGGGATGGTATTGGCCAGGTGATGAGCAGTGCCTGGTTTCCTCCAGACATGACACTTGCCATTCAGGCCAAAGAGTTCAATCTTTGTTTCATTAGACCAGATAATTTTGTTTCTCATGGTTTGAGAGTCCTTCAGGTGCCTTTTGGCAAAGTCCAGGCGGGTTGTCATGTGCCTTTTACTGAGGAGTGGCTTCCGTCTGGTTGTTCTTCTGGAAGGTTCTCCTGTCTCCACAGAGAAACGCTGGAGCTCTGTCTGAGTGACCATCAGATTCTTGATCACTTCCCTGACTAAGGCCCTTCTCCCCCGAACCCCCAGATTGGCCAATCGGCCCACTCTAGGAAGAATCCTGGTGGTTCCAAACCTCTTCCATTCACTGATGATGGAGGCCACTGTGCTCATTGGGACTTTCAATGCTGCAGAAATTTTTCTGTACCCTTTCCTAGATCTGTGCCTTGATACAATCCTGTCTCGGAGGTCTACAGACTATTCCTTGGGCTTCATGGCTTAGTTTGTGCTCTGACATGCACTGTTAACTGTGGGACCTTATATAGACAGGTGTGTGCCTGTCCAATCAACTGAATTTACCACAGGTGGACTCCAATCAAGTTGTAGAAACATATCAAGGATAATCAGTGGAAACAGGATGCACCTGAGCTCAGTTTTGAGTGTCATGGCAAAGGCTGTGAATACTTATGTACATGTGATTTTTTTTTTTTTAATAATTTGAAAAGATATCAAACAAACTTCTTTCACGTTGTCATTATTGGGTATTGTTTGTAGAATTTTGAGGAAAATAATGAATTTTATCTATTTCGGAATACGACTGTAACATAACAAAATGTGGAAAAACTGAAGCGCTGTGAACACTTTCCGGGTGCACCATATAAAGAAAAATTGCATGAAAAGAGAAAATGAATCCAACCGCCACATCTAAGAATTGGCAAGGTGCAATAAAATACATTTTTGTTTTTAGATTTAATACCACTTTCACTATCCAGGTTTATGATAGTCTCACTTTTTAAGAAAGCTTTCCTTAGAATAATATTGAAGGTCCTATTAATAGCGCCTGTCTGCAAACTTTACTTGAATACTTTCAGCCAATCTTCGGGAACAAGAATAAAGTTGTCCAAACGCGGTTAGATTTTTGTGCGAACATTCGTATGGAAATTCTGAAAAATCGTTCACGAGAGAATTCTTTCTTGCTATCACTGAGTATACTATTTCCATTTGAGAGCCCTTCAAATTTCTTCCACTCTTGCTATTCAAATGGAACCCCAGGCGTATTAAACAGGTTTTATTACTATTTGGACAATTTTTCCTAAATGAAAACCACATTCACACCCCACTACCCATTAGAAATGTTCCAAAAATGTAAATATCCAAACCAAACTCTACTGCTCTACAGCCAGCCTAAGGATGTCTGACTTTAACATGACCTTCTTGATCTGCATACTTGTTCTGGGTCAGTAACTTAAAAAATACTGAAGCTAGAGAATCAGCATAACAACCAGGCAACTTGTATTTCTCTATCGCTCATTGACAGACGCAGACTTCTTGATTAATATCAGTAGGGTTATACTGCCCCCTACAGGAGTAGGACACTAGGCAGAAAAAAAGTTCTGGCCACACCTATGGGCAGTCCCAGGGGGTATATGCTCTCTCTCCCTGCTATAGGATGTCAGTTTTTTTCTGCCTAGTCAGGAGTAAGGACCTAAGTTCCTTGCTGGGATCTTTGGTCCTGGCAAGCTTTTTTAGATAAATCTTTTTTTTTAGTTAGCTTTTTTCTCCAGTTGTTCCTGTGAGATCTTCAAGCAAATATGCCGGATCTGGGCGACGGGCTGGATGTTGAGATCCAGTGGTCACCCCAGCCAGCCTACGAGCGCCTGCAGGCCCTAGCTCCCCGCTGGGTCGGCCACGACATAGTCCCGCTGCGGGGACTGGCCCCGCGAGTTAAACGTCTCGCCGGGTCGCCTACGACCAGTCTGAATCTGAGTCGCGGCGTCCCTGTTGGCCGACAGCCCCCCCACCTCGGTGGAGAGGGGTTCTGTCAGGAGTTGGCGCCTGCCTGTTCCGGTATGGTGAGTAGAATGTTCCCCCTCTCCCCCCGATGGGTTTTGGGGTGGACGCGGGCCCCTCCTTGGGATGGTCGGACCCCATGATCCCGGGTTCCCCTCTGTCCTGTGACGCATCCAACCTATCTGCCCCCCTCGCTAGTATGAGTTGGTGAGAAAGGAATACCACTCCAGGAAGCTTGGTCTGGGTTACAGCCGCAGATGGGGGTGGGGGGGGGTGGCGCCGCCGGTGTTACTACTAAAACAATCGTGCGGGAGGGGTGAATACCTGTATTATCAGGCCCACCTACCTATCGATTCTTGGGTAAGCGCACGGGAGTCCTCTGTTAGCTCTGCAGACCGCCCGGAGCCGCCATCTTCCCGCGGGCCGCGCGGGGCCGCCATTTTGTCGTAGCCTAATGTCCCCTACATGGCGGCGGCCATTATGGTACCCCCAGCTTCGCCCTGGCTTGAGTGCTGAGCAGCGGTGGAAGTTCAGGAGGGTGTGTAAAGGGGCGGAGCCCCTCCCTATACCCGGGTAAATCACTCCACAGGACTTCCTGTCCTGTAAAGACAGCGCTGAGAGCAGTCTTGTAGGAACTTCTGTGCATCATGTGGTGAGCCTTTTGGGGTCTCTCTTCTCTCTCTCTGCGGGGGTCTCGAAGCACGTGGTCACTGAGGGGCGCTGTTGCGCTGGGGGATTACTTTAAAAAAAAAAAAAAAGTTTTTCTTTTTTCAATTTTGTCATTTGTTTGCTGACGGGTTTTCCTGGCGTTGCCATGGACCCTGCTACACATGTGTCCCCATCTGATCCCCTTGAGGTGATCGCGGGACCCTCCAATCCTCCGCTCACTATCGGTGCGCTTTCGGCGGTCTTGGAGTCTTTTGTATCCCGGGTGGAGGTGGCCTGTCAGGGACAGGGGGGCTAAAAAGCGACCCCCGTCTACCCCTATCTTGTCTGATACATCAGATACGGATTCTGAGCCAGTCGCTGCGGGTGCAGGTCCCTCCTCTGGGGCTGCTGTCTCGGGTCCCGTCTCCTCGGATAGTGAGGATGACTTTTCTGCCTCCGCCATAGCGCAAGAGGAAGCGCTGGTGGACGCACTGATTGTGTCTGTCCGGGAGACCTTAAGACTTGAGGTTGCATCTGCAGAGGCAGCTGATACAGAAATTGCTTTTGGTACCCGCAAGCCTTCCAAGAGGGCGAAGGTGTTCCCCTTTCCCAAATGTTTTGACGATATCATTAAAAAGGAGTGGGTCTGTCCAAAACGAACCCCTGTTATGCCCAAACGGATTGCTAGGCGCTACCCGTTTGAAGAGTCCCTCCTTAAGAAATGGACGGTACCACCGTTGGTGGATTTGCCGATTTCCAGACTAAATAAAGCTACTGTTATCCCGTTGGAGGATTCTCTGTCCTTTCGGGATTCGGTGGATCGTAAGGCGGAATCTGTATCCCGCTCCATATTCTCCCTGGCAGGGTCGGCCTTTAGGCCAGTGTTTACCATTGCTCTGGTTTCACAAACATTGACAGAATGGGCCAAGTTGTTACGCCATGACGTGGAGGGGAGAAGTCTCCCCCCTGCAGTAGCAGACTTGCTGGAACAGATGGTACAAGGGCTACAGTTTGTTTGTGACGCCGCCCTGGACACTGCTCCATTGCTGGGGCATGTATCGATCTCGGCGGTGGTCCTCCGGCGCATGTTATGGTTAAAGTGCTGGTCGGCGGATCAGGCAAAAAGCATTGACTGATCTCCCCTTTCAGGGGGATCGCCTGTTCGGTGCTACCTTGGATGAGATTATCAAGGGTCTCACTGGAGGCAAGAGCACCTTTCTGCCACAGGCTACTAAGGGTAAGGGACCTCGTCGCAGAAGGGGACCTTCCTTTTCAGCTCACAAAAAGTTTTTTCATTCCTCTGGGGCGGGTGATAAGGCGAAGTCCTCCAAAGCCCCCCCAGGGGGTTTCAAAAGGCCCTGGTCGGGTAGACAAAGATCCGGCCCTTCCAGACCTGAAAATAAGACCACTACAGTCTGAAGGTGCGCCCCCACCCATATCAGGGGTGGGGGGGCGTCTTCGCCAGTTCCCGGACCCGTGGCTCTCCAGAATTCAAGACAAATGGGTTCGCGAGGTCATACGGTCGGGATACAAGATCGAGTTTCGATCACTTCCACTGGTGCGTTTCTTCCCATCCAATATGCGACTATCCCCGGATCGCTTAAAGGCTCTGCTGGGGGCAGTGACGGACTTGATGCAACAAGGAGTGGTGGTTTTGGTTCCTCGGGGAGAACGTTTTCAGGGGTTCTACTCAAACCTGTTCACAGTACCCAGGAAAGAGGGCAAGGTGCGTCCAATTCTGGACTTAAGGGCGCTCAATTGTTTTGTCCGGGTGCAAAAATTCAAGATGGAGTCCATTCACACAGTGGTGGCCTCCCTGCATCAGGGGGATTTTCTGGCATCCATAGACATCAAGGATGCCTATCTTCACATTCCCATTTACGCAGGACACCAGCGTTTCCTTCGCTTTGCTGTGGGAGAGAACCATTATCAGTTTGTGGCATTACCCTCTGCTCCCCGGTTCTTCACAAAGGTTTTGGCCCCAGTTTTGGCGCTGTTGCGACAGCGGGGCATATCGGTTCTGGGCTACCTGGACGACCTTCTTCTCCGTGCGGAGTCTCCGCAGGCCCTGTTGCTAAACCTGGAGATCACCATGATCTCTTTGGAGGAGTTTGGGTGGCTGGTGAACATGCAGAAGTCATCCCTTGTCCCCACCAGGAGGCTGGACTATCTGGGCCTAACTTTGGACACATCCTTGGCAAAAGTGTTTCTCACTGCGGAGAAACTCCAGAAGATTCAGTCAACGACTCAGTTGTTATTGTCCGTCAACTGGCCGTCCCTTCGGACTTGCATGAGGGTTCTGGGACTGATGGTGGCTTCCTTCGAGGCAGTTCCATTTGCTCAGTTTCATACCCGGATTCTCCAAAAGGAGATTCTTCTCAAATGGAACCGGAATCCCGATTCCCTAGACAATCGGATCCGGCTGAGCGGGCGGACCAGAGAATCTCTGGTTTGGTGGGTTTGGTCTCCGATGCTCAGTCAGGGGAAGTCATTTTTCCCGATCTACTGGACGATTGTCACCACGGGTGCCAGCCAATCCGGGTGGGGTGGGGTTCTCGGCAGGCACTCTGCTCAAGGGCTCTGGTCCCTGGAAGAATCCAGGTTACCGATAAATGTATTGGAACTGAGAGCGATCAGGCTTTGTCTGGTTCACTGGACCGAGCAGCTCCAGGGCTGCTCGGTTCGGATCCAGTCGGACAATGCCACGGCCGTGGCTTACGTCAATCACCAGGGGGGCACCAAGAGTGTTCTGGCGACCGTAGAAGTGGCCGGCATCCTTCGTTGGGCGGAACGGTTTGTTCCAGCTCTCTCTGCGGTTTTCATTCCGTGGGGTGGAGAATTGGCAGGCGGACTTTCTCAGCCGTCAGACCCTGGATCAAGGGGAATGGTCCCTTCATCCAGAGGTATTTCACCAGTTGTGCCTTCGTTGGGGCACCCCGGATGTGGATCTGTTGGCATCTCGGCTCAACAGGAAGGTGCAGAGGTTTGTAGCCCGCTCCCGCGATCCTCTGGCGGACGCTGCAGATGCGCTGGTCGCTCCATGGGGGCAGTATCAGCTGCTGTATGCCTTCCCCCCTCTCAAATTGCTACCAATACATCCTTGTGGCTCCGGACTGGTCTCGTCGGGCCTGGTACGCTGACTTGGTCAGGCTGGTCGCGAACGCTCCTTGGCGACTTCCTCTCAGGGAGGATTTGCTGTCTCAGGGACCGATCCTCCATCCTGCTTTACGGTCGCTGGGTTTGACGGCTTGGCTGTTGAGACCCAGGTGCTGAAGGACAGGGGTTTGTCGGCTTCAGTTATTCCTACTCTGATTAAAGCGAGGAAAGCGACTTCCAGAAAGGTCTATCATCGCACATGGAAGTCTTATATCGCATGGTGTGAATCCCTCGGGTTTCCTCCACGTTCTTACTCGGTGGCTCGGATATTGGGGGGTT
This sequence comes from Pelophylax lessonae, assembly GCF_965119305.1. NCBI lineage: Eukaryota > Metazoa > Chordata > Amphibia > Anura > Ranidae > Pelophylax > Pelophylax lessonae. Next base: position 37,022,911 of record NC_138778.1, on the reverse strand, counting down.
GAGCAGAAGCTGGCCTTGAGTACTATCAAAGGTCAGGTCTCAGCATTGGCAATCTTCTTCCAGAGGCCACTGGCTACTCTTTCCCTGGTGCGGAATTTCATTCAGGGGGTACGGCACCTGGATCCTCCGGTGCGCACGCCCTTGCCGCCCTGGGATCTTAATTTGGTGTTGTCGGTTCTCCAGAAACCTCCCTTTGAAAATATTAGGGAGATTCCCTTGCTTACCTTATCCCAGAAGGTGGCCTTTTTGGTGGCTATCACTTCTGCACGGAGGGTGTCGGAACTGGCCGCGTTGTCCTGTCGTTCTCCATATCTGGTGGTTCATAGGGATAAGGTGGTTCTCCGTCCGAATCCATCCTTTCTTCCTAAGGTGGTTTCCGATTTTCACTTGAATGAGGATATTGTGTTACCTTCCCTGTGTCCTAAGCCCAGTCATCCTCGGGAATTCGCGTTACACTCCCTGGATGTGGTTCGGGCGATCAGGGTGTACTTGGCTACTACTGACTCCTTTCGTAAGACTGATTCACTTTTTGTGATCACGGATGGCCCTAGAAAGGGGTTGCCTGCGTCTGCCGCGACTATCTCCAAATGGATCAGGCACACGGTGGTACAGGCTTATTCTATTAAGGGTCGGGTTTCTCCGTTCCCTGTTATGGCACACTCCACTTGGGCTCTTAGTGCTTCCTGGGCCTTCCGCCATCAGGCGTCGGTGCTTCAGGTTTGCAAGGCGGCTACCTGGTCGTCGGTTCATACCTTTACAAAATTTTATAAAGTTGATGTGCTGGCATCGGCGGATGCCTCTTTTGGCCGCAAAGTTCTGCAGGCCGCTGTTTGAGGGGACCGTTGGTCTACCTCGAGGGTTTTTTGTTTTTTTCAGTTGGGTCCTTTTGTTCGATGAGTCCTTGATGCTTCTGGTTGGTTCCGGATGGGCCTTCTGGATTGGATTTTTATTTCTGTTATCCCACCCCTCATTTGTGGCACTGCTTTGGGACGTCCCTACTGATATTAATCAAGAAGTCTGCGTCTGTCAATGAGCGACAGAGAAAATTGGATTTTTGACTTACCGTAAAATCCTTTTCTCTTAAGCTCATTGACAGACGCAGGACCCGCCCCTCTATTTTGAGTTGGGTTGGTATGAGTCTCTGACACTGCTTTGTTACATAACTGACATCCTATAACAGGGAGAGAGAGGATATACCCCCTGGGACTGCCCATAGGTGTGGCCAGAACTTTTTTTCTGCCTAGTGTCCTACTCCTGTAGGGGGCAGTATAACCCTACTGATATTAATCAAGAAGTCTGCGTCTGTCAATGAGCTTAAGAGAAAAGGATTTTACGGTAAATCAAAAATCCAATTTTTCAAAAGGTGGTCAGCTGTGGAAGTCCACATATTTCTCTCTGGTGAACTGAACTCCGTTGTACGTGAGCTTTGACATTAATCATTCCAATGCAACAAGTTAAAGAGTTCCCCATATAGTCACTTGTTTTTTACATTGAAAGCAGGGATTTACACATAATGACATTTTACTGACTACTGGCAGCACCTAAAACAGGGGTCACCAAACTTTCTAAACAAAGGGCCAGTTTACTGTCCTGTAGACTTGAGGGGGGCCATTGGGAATAGAAATTGTCTTGGTGACAGAGGGAGTAAACAGTGCATCCTTGGCATTAGGTGGAGGAATAGTGCACCATAATTGGTGTCAGTGGGAGAAGTAGTGCCCCATCTTTGGTGTCAGTAGGAGTAATAGTTCCCCATTGTTGGTGTCACTAGAAGAATAGTGCTTCATTGTTGGTGCCAGTGGGAGGAATATTGTCCCATTATTGGTGTCAGTGGAAGGAATATTGTCCCATTATTGGTGTCAGTGCGAGGAATAGTGACCCATGATTTGTGTCAGTAGAAGAAATCGTGCGCCATTGTTGGTATCAGTGAGAGGAATAGTGCCCCATCATTGGTATCAATGGGAGGAATAGTGCCCCATCATTGGTGTCAGTAGGAGGAATTGTGCCCAATCATTGGTGTCAGGTGGACGAAAAGTACTTCATTATTGGTGTCAGTGAGAGGAATAGTGCCCCATTGTTGGTGTCAGGAAAGAATAGTGCCCCATCATTGGTGTCAGCGGGAGGAATAGTGCCCCATCATTGGTGTCAGTGGGAGGAATAGTGCCCCATCATTGGTGTCAGTAGGAGGAATTGTGCCCAATCATTGGTGTCAGGTGGACGAAAAGTACTTCATTATTGGTGTCAGTGAGAGGAAAAGTGCCCCATTGTTGGTGTCAGGAAAGAATAGTGCCCCATCATTGGCGTCAGCGGGAGGAATAGTGCCCCATCATTGGTGTCAGTGGGAGGAATAGTTCCCCATCATTGGAATTAGTGGAAGGAACAGTGCCCCATCATCAATGTCAGTGGGAGGAATAGTGCCTCATCATTGGTATCAGTGGGAGGATCAATGCCCCATCTTCTGTGTTAGTGGAAGGAATACAGCCTCATCATTGGTGTCAGTGGGAGGAATAATGTCCAGTCCTTGGGGTCAGTGGGAAGAATAGTGCTCCATCATTGGTGTCAATGTGGGAAATAGTGCCCTGTTGTTGATGTCATTAACAGGAATTATACCTCATTGTTGGTGTCAGTGGGAGGAATAAAGTCTTGCATCAGTGAGAGGAAAAGTGCTCCAAGGGTCAGCTAAAGGCACTCCAAGGGCCGCAGTTCTGAGACCACTGACCTAAAAATATGGAAAAATTGTCAGAAGATATTAAGAAATTCAAATAGACCCTACAGAAATGTGCTCTTGATGCATTTTCCAAGGAGCATTCATGGTAGGTAGATGCAGTGTTGGAGGTTCAAGACTATGGTGTTTACACATACTCAGAACAAATCTAGTTCTATCACGTATATGGATTTAACCAGACGTTAACCTAGTATATCCCCATTTTTCAAAATACCAAGACTTATTGCATTATGTAAAGAAGGTATATTAAAAAAGAATAGCGCGCAAATGCAAAGGAAATTACTACCAAATCTGAAGAGAATCCATAAATAAAAATGGGGGTTTGGTCCCACCATATGGCCATATCGTGCTCAAGCCCACTACTGCGTCAAAGTACCCCATTATCAGTGGGTCCTACACTATCCATGAAAAAGAGATGAATCCAGCCTTTCTAACCCATGGAGATAATACTCCTTGCTGGGAAAAATGTGCAAATGCACTACAGGGGACTCCACCTATATCCACTTGATGGTGGACACTGATTGAGTACAGGTGTGTGTGGGGGGTGGGGAGGGCTGCTCAACCTCGATAGTCTGGTCAGACCGAATACATAATAAACAGGCAAAAAATTTGGGGGAGCATACCCATGTATTTCCAAAGCTGCTGCAGCTATGAACCAAAAGACATGTATATTAAAAAAGAATAGCGCGCAAATGCAAAGGAAATTACTACCAAATCTGAAGAGAATCCATAAATAAAAATGGGGGTTTGGTCCCACCATATGGCCATATCGTGCTCAAGCCCACTACTGCGTCAAAGTACCCCATTATCAGTGGGTCCTACACTATCCATGAAAAAGAGATGAATCCAGCCTTTCTAACCCATGGAGATTTTTTGCCTGATTATGTAAAGAAGGAACAGGAGCAAGTTGTGGAGCAGCTGGCGGTTCTCCAGTTTTACATAAGGAGGGTATTGGATCTGGCCTATTCTCATGTGTTGGGTGGTCATTTTGAGGTTGCATTACAAAGGAGAGAATCGAGCAGCATTTTCTAGCTGGATATTTACAAAGCAGCTGAGGAGTGTTGTAAATCTTGCCTGAAGTGTGGAATAAAGCGGAACTAAACTGTTTCAATCGACATTGCCTGTGTTTTCCTTATTCTGGTAGCATTAATTAATAGATTCAGATTCCGAATATTTTATTAAACCCAAGGGAAATTATTAAATAGATAGAAAGATATAATATACTTACTTGTTTTAAACTTTTTTTTTTTTTTAAATTTCCTTCTTTGCTTCCTGGTTTCTGGACTAGGCCATAATGATGTCATACATCACCAGGGCCGTAGATCATTTTTTTTTCCTGGGGGGGGGGGGGGGTTCAGCCTTGAGTACCCAGAGAACAATAATCAGCACGTCTGCCACACTGTGAAATTTTGTCTGACACACTGTCCAATTTCAAAGTTCGCACAGCGATCTGTGAGCTGGTCTGTGGGTGTCATTAACTTTGTATTTACGCAGAGGACAGTGTGAACTGCCTGAGGGGAAGATGTGATGCGGGAACCCGCACTAGAATTGCGCTGGTTCCTGCATTGCAGTAGTGTGAACCCAGGTTGAAGGTGCAATGGGATAGGCAGGATGAGAACCAGCGAAGAGTAAAGTCACGAAGACCAAAGGAGTAGAGTTTTTGGAGAAGGAGGGAGTGGTCTGCTGTGTTAAAGGCAGCGGAGAGGTCCAGGAGTAGGAGTACAGAATGGTGTCCATTGGTGTTAGCCATTAGTAGATCGTTTGTGAGTTTAAGGACAGCAGTTGATTGTAGACCAAAAATTCAAGGAGTTTGGAGGAAAAGGGGAGTAAGGAGATGGGGAGTCAGTTGTTAAGATTGATGGGGTCCATTGAGGGCTTTTTAGGTATGGGGGTGACTAATGCAGTTTTAGAGAATTGGAGAAGATCTTAGAAGAGAGGGAGATGTGAGTGCACACAACCAGATATTCTGGAAGTTTATTTTTTTTACCCTGGCTGTAGTTCTCCTTTAAAGCTTAAAAATGTACGTTTCGTTTCTCAGTTGTTTGTAGGAAATGAGCTTGTCCATGCTAATTACAACATGCTCATCATTATTCAAAGAACAGAAGACTTTCAATGCAAGAATGTATAAACAAGCAAAGTCATTTCTGCAAATGTAGAAAACAGAAGCACAAAAGTGTTCACAGAAGAGAACATCTACACCCCCTGCTGGACGATTGAGGCAAAACAGCAAAGCAACAGGTAAATGCAGAAAACGCATCAAAAGAAAACTCCATTCAAACACTTGTCAATGGGGTGTATTTATAAAGCAGAAATTCTGACATTCAGCAATCATCCTCTGCAGATGAGTCTTTCTAGGTCCATGTGTTTTAAGCCCTCGCGCACACTAATAATGCGATTTGCCATGCGATTTGACAGTTCAAAATCACAAGCCGCACCCTATTTTCGTCAATGGAACTGTTTAAATTAGGGATAGACCGATAGGGTTTTTTCAGGGCCGATACCGATATTTTGGTCACAGCCTATAGGTATTGGCCGATATGGGCCGATAATTTGTACATTTAAAGTTTTGAAAATTAAAGACAATTTCTGACACAAATCTGGTACTGAACATGTTAATTTTTGTTTAATGCTTAATGGCTGCCCTGCTGGCACCCTGTGGTGGGTGGCTGGCTGGCTGGCACCCTGTGGTCGGTGGCTGGCTGGCTGTCTGGCATCCTGTGGTGGGTGGGTGGCTGGCTTGCTGGCACCCTGTGGTGGGTGGCTGACTGGCTGGCACCCTGTGGAGGATTGGCTGGCACCCTGTGGTAGGTGGGTGGCTGACACAGGGGCTGTGGGTGGCTGGCTGGTACAGGGCCTGTGGCTGGCTGGTACAGGGCCTGTGGGTGGCTGGCTGTCTGGCACCCTGTCTGTGGGTGGGTGGCTGTCTGGCACCCTGTGGTTTGTGGCTGGCTGGCACCCTGTGGTGGGTGGCTGGCTGGCACCCTGTGGTGGGTGGCTGGCTGGCACAGGGGCTGTGGGTGGCTGGCTGGTACAGGGCCTGTGGGTGGCTGGCTTGTACAGGGCCTGTGGGTGGCTAGCTGGCTCGCTGGTACAGTGCCTGTGGCTGGCTGGTACAGGGCCTGTGGATGTGGGTGGCTGGTTGGCACCGGGCTGCTGTGGGTGGGTGTATTGCTGTGATACACTCCTGCGAGACTAGTCCCGACTTCAGATGAGGCTGTCCAAGGAGGCGGCCTAAGAAGGCAAAATTACGTCACAAAAAATCCGCAATATCGGCCAGTTCCGGGGCCGATACTGGTGTATCGGGGAAAGTGCATATCGGCCACCAATATATCGGCCTTGCCAATAATCCGTCTATCCCTAGTTCAAATCATTGAGACTCAAGTCCCACTACTTTTCTGTGATTTCATTGTGACTTGTATTGACTTCTGTTAATTGAAGTTGCAAGCCGCAATGAAATCCGAGAGCCAAGTCGCACTGATCTGTGGCTCAGAAATCGCACTGAAGTAGCGCGATATCAAAGCCGCTCTGGTGTGAAGCAGGACTAAAAGTCTGATTGATTATGCACACAAGAATGTTTAGTGAAAGCCAGATTCAGTGCTTCATAAAAATACCCAAAAGTGGCTGCTTTTTGTTCCTGGATGCAGGGCTTGTTTTAGTAAATATACTAAACTCAAAGTCCTGCTTGAGGCCCTGTTCACATCTGCCATTTTGAGATCTCAGGCAGAATCGCTGCAATTCTGCCCGGAATCCCAAAGTGCACTGCAATAGTGGCAAAACGCACTACATGTGTTCTGGTGCCATTCATTTTCAATGGCACCTAAATGCGGTGTGGCTTTGTCGTGATTGTTGCCTGATAAATCGCGCTGCAATTGCAGTAAACCACATCAAGCAAAGCTTCCCACCCAAAAGAAGCTCCTGCTCCTTTATGGGCGACAGGCTTTGCGTAATGCGGTTTGCCGCAATTGCAGTGCGATTTATCGAGCGTCTATCACAGCAAAACCCAACTGCGTTCAGGTGCCATTGAAACTGAATGGCACCCAAACATGGGCAGTGTGTTTTGTCACTATTGCAGTGCAATTTGGGATCATGGGCAGAATCGCAGCAATTCTGCCTAAGATCCGAAGAATGGCAGATGTGAATGGGGCCTAAAGGGTTAGTTCACCTATACTACCTTTTGCCACAAACCTTCCTATGCATTACCATGTCCTCAGTCATCTGCAGGACAGCAAGGGGAGGGCAATGGAATGAGCAGCTGAAAAAGTAAGCATTCTTTTACAAAAAGGGAAACTGCATGTTAATGTATTGAGGATACTGTAATGCATTGGAAGGTTTGTGACCAAAAATCTGTAAAGGTGAACTGACCCTTTAACCTCCTTGGCGGTATTCCCGAGTGTGGCTCGGGGTTAATTTTCAGTACCAAAAGCGGTAACCCCGAGCCACACTCGGGATTACCCCGCAATGCTACTCACCTTCCCTGCGATCCCCCGCCGTCCTCCCCGCAGTCCTCCCCGGCGTCCATAGTGTCTCTCCCCTCCCTGTGCTCGGCCGATTGACGGCACTTGCCTTCCGGTTCCCTTCCCTGCGAGGGTTGCGACGCAGGGGGGTGGAAACGGGGGCAAATTCAAAAGTGTAAATGCACTAAATTACATAGTTACATAGTTACATAGTTACATAGTAGGTGAGGTTGAATAAAGACAATAGTCCATCCAGTTCAACCTGTGTAGGTGTGTGTGACTGTAATCATCTAACATAGCCCTCAATCTCCTGATCCTTGAGATGTAAGTCTAAGAGTCTTTTGAAAGTCACCATACTACCCGCAGAAACCACCTCTTGTGGTAGACAATTCCACAATCTTGTAGCCCTAACAGTAAAGAACCCCCCACGTTACCTGAGGTTAAAACGCTTCTCCTCTAATCGCATTGTATGTCCTCGAGTCCTCATGCAATTCCTTCGAATGAACAGCTTTTCTTCTAAGCTGAGATCCCCATTAAGATATTTATAAATTGCTATCATGTCCCCTCTCAGACGTCTTTTCTCCAGGGAAAATAAATCGAGCGATTGCAGCCGCTCTTCATAGGTAAGGTCCTCCAACCCCCTAATCAGTTTAGTTGCCCTTCTCTGGACTTTCTCCAGCTCCAACACATCCCTCCTGAGGACTGGCGACCAGAACTGGACAGAATACTCCAGATGCGGTCGGACCAGAGTTTTATAAAGTGGAAGGATTATAGTCTTATCTCTGGAATACATCCCTTTCTTTATGCATGCTAATATTCTGTTGGCTTTGGAAGCTGCCGCTTGGCATTGCATGCTATTGCCTAATCTATCATCAACTAAGACTCCCAGATCCTTCTCCATTTTTGATTCCCCCAAGGGTTCCCCTCCTAACGTGTATTGTGATTTTATGTTTTTGGTCCCCAAGTGCAAAACCTTACACTTCTCTACGTTAAACCTCATTTGCCATGTCGTTGCCCACTCCGTAATTTTGTCCAGGTCATTCTGTAGGATATCTGCTTCATGCTGTGCAGTTATTGCCCTGGCCAATTTTGTGTCATCTGCAAAAACTGATAACGAACTACTGATCCCGTCCTCAATGCTGTTTATGAATAAATTGAACAAGGTTGGTCCCAGGACTGAGCCCTGGGGCACCCCGCTTACTACCTCAGACCAGTCTGAGTATGCGCTGTTTATTACTACCCTTTGGACACAGCCTTTTAGCCAATTCCGTATCCAAGAGCAAACCCTGCTGTCGATACCTGCAGACCTTATTTTATAAATTAAGCGCTTGTGGGGAACTGTATCAAACGCCTTAGCGAAATCCAAGTACACCACATCCACTGGTCTCCCCCTATCTAGCTCACAGCTCACTTCCTCGTAGAATGCTAAGAGATTGGTTTGACAAGATCGCCCATTTGTAAACCCGTGCTGGTTACTACTGATGATGTTGTTGTCTTTAGCATACTCTACGATATAGTCCCTTATCATCCCCTCCAAAAGTTTACATATTATTGATGTCAGACTGACAGGCCTATAATTTCCCGGGATATGTCTCTGGCCCTTTTTGAATATGACATGATACAAAGCTGTGATCCTAACGGATTACACTGTATCATGCCATTTCACCACAGGATTTCACCTGGTGACTTTTCCAGTGCCCTGCCTGTGCTTTTCCAGTGCTTTGTGCTTGGAAAATTTTGAACGACCATGGTGTCCAAAAAGCGTGTTTGACGACCTTGAAAACAGCGACAGCGAAACGGAGTTACTTGAAGAACTGAGCGATAGCGATTCGTGGGAAAATTCATCATCAGGTACGGAAAGTGACGACAGCGACGATTCTGATGTCTCTTTCTGGCACATAGCTTGTGGAATTTGGGAAGTATATCAAATGATTCTTCAGAATTTCCGACGGAGCGATGTGCCAGAAAGAGACATCAGAATCGTCGATGTCGTCACTTTCCGTACCTGATGACGAATTTTCCCACGAATCGCTATCGCTCAGTTCTTCAAGTAACTCTGTTTCGCTGTCACTGTTTTCCAGTTTGTCTAAAAGCGTTTTTGCGTAAAAAGAGCGCTTTTTGGATGCCATGGTCGTTCTCTATTTTCCAGGCACAAAGAACTGGAAAAGCACAGGCAGGGTACTGGAAAAGTCACCAGGTGAAATCCTGTGGTGAAATGGGATGATACAGTGTAATCCGTTAGGATCATAACTTTGTATCATATTATTTCGTTTATTTACATTTTTGAAATTGCCGACGGTTCCACCCTCCTGCATCGCAACGCTGGCAGGGAAGGGAACCGGAAGACAGGTGCCAGCATCGGCCGAGCACACAGCAGGAGGACAGCGGGAGGACGGCAGGGGAGGACGGGGGGGATCGCAGGGGAAGGTGAGTTTTAAAATGTAAAACAACAGATTTCCATGCAAAACAATGTACCGCTTTTAGCACAGAAATCCTGACATAATCAGACCGCCAGGGAGGTTAAAGGAGTTGTAAAGGCAGAAAGGTTTTTCATCTTAAAGCATTCTTTGCATTAAGATAAAAAGCCTTCTGTGAGCAGCAGCCTCCCCATCAACCCCTAATACTTACCTGAACCCCATCTCTGTCCAGCAATGTCAACGAGTCCCTCGGCTATCTGGAAATCTCCCTCCTGATTGGCAGAAACATTGGCTCCCGCAGCTGTCAATCAAAGTCAGTTAGCCAATCAGAAGAGAGGGAGTGGGCAGTTTCATGTCTGAGTGGACACACGGAGCTACAGCTCGGCTCGGGTGCCCCCATAGCAAGCTGCTTGCTGTGGGGGCACTCGACAGGAGGGAGGGGCTAGGAGCAGCGAAGAGGGACCCGAGAAGAGGAGGATCTGGGCTGCTCTGTGCAAAACCAACTGCATAGAGAAGGTAAGTATAACATGTTTTTTATTTAAAAAAAAAAAAAAAAACGAGACTTTACAATCACTTTAGGTGGCCTGGCTGGACAATACCAGGTTTCAAAGATCTGTCCCTTGTATGATATATTATTATTCTCTGGGATTTAAGTACATTTTTTATTAAAGAAGAACTAAAGTCTAATATTAAAAAGTAGGCAGGCTCTTTATTGCAGAAGAGACATGCAAGGGGGGGAATTCAATAAAGCTGCTGCGCCTCTTTTCTGGAGTTTATCCCTCTTGTTACTGGATTGCTCCAAATTCATGAAGTATTTGCAACACTTTTGGTTCCGACAGCGACTCGTGCATCGAATTCAGGTAGTTCTAAAATGTGCCACTTTTACATTGTGTCGCATTGAATGCGCCAAATTCAAAAGTGGAGCGAATTAGGACCACCTTTCTTTTGGTGTAGAAAGAGAAAAACGGGTCAGACAAATTTTGCAAAAGTGTTTCAAGTGTATTCTAAAAGTGTTCCTGTACAAATTCTTGACAGGTATATGAATTTGGTACATTTTTCTCCACTTTTAGAACTCATGAGAAACACTTTTGCAAAATCTGTCTATGCCATTCTTTATGAATTCAAGGGACGGTCTCTTCTGCAATAAAATAAATGTACCAGTACCTGCCTGCTCACAGTCTTCTAAATATTGGTGCACCATCCAGCCCCATCCAGAGGTAGCAGCTTGTAGGCAGTTGCAGTCTATGTTCTCCACTGCACGTGGCGTTTCCATAGCAAAATGCAGACTTGGGAGGAAGTCGAGGGAAACTTGGTTCCTTTATGATTTCCTTGGTCACATGAAGGCAGCTATCTGATTGGAAGTCACCTCATGTGACTTTGGTGGCCATCTTGGTTTAGGCAGAGTCTATTTAAGTCTCTGGCTCCTGGGCTTGGCGCACTTGAGTGTGAGTGCATATAAATGTATAGGTAGCGAAAGGACAGGATCCCTGACTGTCAGGAACAGTGCTTAGAGATAGAGAAAGGTTCCAGAGGAGTAGGGAGAGTGCAGGAACTACGTCAACCTCTTCCAGGAAGCCTCCCCTTTGGTTGTGGACCAGCATCTTCAATTCCTCAGACTGCTGTTCCTCCGCTGTTACTGTTGTAAGTGGATGCAGACAGGTGTGCATCCCGGATCTGGTTGTACTTCCTAAACTTTTCCACAATATATTGCTACTGCCAAACTTGGACTTTGTGTGCTCCCTGCCTGTTGCGCAAGGCTGCACCTAGCCCACAAGCTGGCAGCCTCTCAAAAACTTTTAAAGGCTTTACAAGGCGGGACAGTGTGCCCAGGGCCAGTGCTAGACTATTTTGCACCCTAGGCAAGACTAGCTACTTGCAACCCCCCCCCCCTCCCCCCCAAAAGAAAAAAAAAACATGAAACTGCTAAATTTCTCCAGCTAACATCATTCAACCCTGTAGTTTGGCAGCGTTATGGAGTGCTCCTAATCTCAGCATTTTACCTGTATGGTATAAAAGACACTTGTCCACAGAAGCAATCAATCAATCAGATTCCAATCTCTCCACCATGGCCAAGACCAAAGAGCTGTCCAAGGATGTCAGGGACAAGATTGTAGACCTACACAAGGCTGGAATGGGCTACAAGACCATCGCTAAGCAGTTTGTTGAGACGGTGACAACATTTGCAAATAGAAGAAACACAAAATAACTGTAAATCTCCCTCGGTCTGGAGCTCCATGCAAGATCTCACCTCGTGGAGTTTCAATGATCATGAGAATGGTGAGGAATCAGCCCAGAACTACACGGGATAATCTTGTCAATGACTTTAAGGCAGCTGGGACCATAGTCACCAAAAAAACAATTGGTAACACACTACGCCGTGAAGAAATGAAATCCTGCAGTGCCCGCAAGGTCCCCCTGCTCAAAAAAGCACATGCACAGACCCGTCTGAAGTCTGCTAATGAACATCTGAATGATTCAGAGGAGAACTGGGTGAAAGTGTTGTGGTCACATGAGACCAAAATCAAGCTCTTTGGCATCAACTCAACTCGCCGTGTTTAGAGGAGGAGGAATGCTGCTTATGACCCCAAGAACACCATCCCCACCGTCAAACATAGAGGTGAAAACATTATGCTTTGGGGGGTTTTCTGTTAAGAGGACAGGACAACTTTACAGCATCGAAGAAACGATAGATGGGGCCATGTACCGTCAAATCTTGGGTGAAAACCTCCTTCTGTCAGCCAGGGCATTGAAAATGGGTCGTGTATGGGTATGCCAACATGACAATGACTAAAAAAACACAGAGCCAAGGCAATAAAGTAGTGGCTCAAGAAGAAGCACATTAAGGTCCTAGAGTGGTCTAGCCAGTCTCCAGACCTTAATCCCATAGAAAATATGTGGAGGGAGCTGAAGGTTCGAGTTACCAAACGTCAGCCTTGAAACCTTAATGACTTGGAGAGGATATACAAAGAGAAGTGAAATCCCTCCTGAGATGTGTGCAAACCTGATGTCCAACTACAAGAATGGTCTGACATCTATGATTGCCAACAAAGGTTTTGCCACCAAGTACTAAGTCATGTTTTGTGAAGGGGTCAAATACTTATTTCACTCACTAAAATGCAATTCAATTTATAGCTTTTTTGAAATGCGTTTTTCTGGATTTTTTGTTGTTATTTTGTCTCTTACTGTGAAAATAAAGCTACCTTAAAAATTATAGACTGATCATTTCTTTATCAGTGGGAAAACATACAAAATCCGCAGGGGATCAAATACTTTTTCCCCTCATTGTAAATAAGAGAACCAGAACCTTCATTCAGTGGAAGCGTTGGTTTGATAATAGCTCTGGCATTGCTTCCATCCAGGACAGGGCCTCTGTGAACAAAGGGGATTTCCTTCCTGGGAAATGAACCAGTAACCTAATCAAAATAATTAGTAGCAGAAGAACTACTGTAACCAGCAGTTAACATGAACCATAAGCATACAGATGCGCACCGGTATGGAAATAATACAAGCTTTATATAAAAAGAGATTAATAACAGTACATACGTTGAATTATACCACTAGATGAATGTTGCAGCAACGTTCAATTGCAAGGACCCCCAAGGATGATCATAATGTGGTGTCTGTCTTTGTGTTGGAGACCTGAAGACAAGATCAGCGTTGATGGGGAGATCCTCCAACTCAGTGGCGGCTGGTGCATTGGGGGCGCAGGGGCGATGCCCCCCCCCCCATCTACATGCGGGTAGCCGGACGTATGGAGTTCAATGGGGTTTTTTTTTTCTGAAGCACCTGATTAGAGCCAGAGGCTCTAATAGGCTTCAGAAAAGGGTGGGTCCGGGGAGCAGAGCACTCCGCCCTAGCCTACCCATTTGAGTGACAATAGCTAATGAATAGTCGCTATTGTCACACGGATCCTCCTCCTGGCCAATCAGGAAGCGGATCCGAGACCCGTTTCCTGATTAGCCGAAAGGCAAACCCATGCCATCGGCCAAGGAGGAGGAGGAGGGAGGATGAGGAGGACTCGAGGAGACGTGGGGAGACACGGGGGACTGAGGATTGAGGAGAAGCCGCTGCTGCAAATCAGTGCACTGGTCACTCTGCATTTATAGGGGCACACTGGTCACTGGTCACTCTGCATTTATGGGGGCACACTGGTCACTGGTCAATCTGCATTATGGGGGCACACTGGTCACTGGTCACTCTGCATTTATGAGGGCACACTGATCACTGGTAAATCTGCATTTTGGGGGCACACTGGTCACTGGTCACTGGTCAATCTGCATTATGGGGGCACACTGGTAACTGGTCAATCTGCATTATGGGGGCACACTGGTAACTGGTCAATCTGCATTTATGGGGGCACACTGCTCACTGGTCACTCTGCATGTATGGGGGCACACTGGTCACTCTGCATTTATGGGGGCACACTGGTCACTGGTCACTCTGCCTTTATGGGGGCACACTGGTCACTGGTCAATCTGCATTTATGGGGGCACACTGGTCACTCTGCATTTATGGGGGCACACTGGTCACTCGTCACTCTGCATTTATGGGGACACACTGGTCACTGGTCAATCTGCATTTATGGGGGCACACTGGTCACTGGTCAATATGCATTTATGGGGGCAATACTGTTCACTGGTCAATCTGCATTTATGGGGGCACACTGGTCACTGGTCAATCTGCATGTATAGGGGCACACTGGTCACTCTGCATTGATGGGGGCACACTGGTCACTCTGCATTGATGGGAGCACACTGGTCACTCTGCATTGATGGGGGCGCACTGGTCACTCTGCATTGATGGGGGCGCACTGGTCACTCTGCATTTTTGGGGGCACACTGGTCAATCTGCATTTATGGGGGCACACTGGTCACTGGTCACTCTGCATTTATGGGGGCACACTGGTCACTGGTCAATCTGCATTTATGGGGGCACACTGGTCACTCTGCATTGATGGGGGCGCACTGGTCACTCTGCATTGATGGGGGCGCACTGGTCACTGGTCACCCTGCATTTATGGGGGCACACTGGTCAATCTGCATTTATGGGGGCACACTGGTCACTGGTCACTCTGCATTTATGGGGGCACACTGGTCACTGGTCAATCTGCATTTATGGGGGCACACTGGTCACTCTGCATTGATGGGGGCACACTGGTCACTCTGCATTTATGGGGGCACACTGGTCACTCTGCATTGAAGGGGCTCACTGCTCAGTGGTAACTCTGCATTGATGGGGGCACACTATACCTTGATTACTGAAGGCCCCTTTCACACTTTTGTGACCTCAAAGATCACGCAATTTTTTACCACATTTTTTGCCGCAAAGCAATGCCTATTACATTATTCTGTTTGCGCCCCCCCCCCCCCCCCCAAAAAAAAGAAATTTTGAGCATCAGCCGCTACTGCTCCAACTGTTGTGCAACCAGCCTGGAATGGAGTTTCTCACCAGCAGGAACTATGGTAATGCACTTGAACTCAGAGTCAGCCTATTTATTCCATGATTTAGTCCCTCCCTAGATTCTAATCTGACATGCAACCAGATTTCTAACTACTAGAAGTAGCCCTTGGATGCCTAACCTGGCTCTAGTCTATACTGGTTATCAAGCCCTGAGCTAAAACTACCTATAGAATCCCAAACCAAAGGGGACAGGGTTACCTAAAATAACAGGAGTTGCATATAAACTCTAATGAAATAAACAGGCTCACCTACTAATATACTGGAAGGTGACCACTACACATATACAGTAGCACAGACCTAGCTATATGACACTGTGCATGTGAGATATTAATAGGTCAGAGATACTCTGTCACAAGGATTTAGATAAACATTCAAATAGATATGGGCAGCTGCAGTTAAAAGAGAAGTATGGGATTTTTATTATATTTT
Organism: Pelophylax lessonae; assembly: GCF_965119305.1. Classification (NCBI taxonomy): domain Eukaryota; kingdom Metazoa; phylum Chordata; class Amphibia; order Anura; family Ranidae; genus Pelophylax; species Pelophylax lessonae. The sequence goes on along the minus strand of NC_138778.1, from coordinate 37,007,429 downwards.
AGAATCATACTTACCCAGGTGGATGCAGCATCGGTCCAATGCTGCATCTGTCCCCCACAACCGAGTGATCAAACACCACTGACCGCTCGGTTCTCAGAGCTTCCTTAGCAGAGAGCTGGTGACTGTGCTGTGGAGGGGGAGGGAGCGGCTGGCTCAGGCTCTGAGCGGCTTTCTGAGAGGCTGAGCAGGGTGTGGGACCAGGCATGTGGGTGGATCCTGACTCCACTGCCCAAGCCTGGACTGGCTCTGTGACGTCAGCAGACAGCGGACTTTAGCCTGCTGTCTGCTAAAAACGGGTCACAGGAGTGTAGTCTGTTATCCACAGGAGAAGTAAAGACAAATGAGCTTTTGCTGTACTTCTCCTTTAAATGATAAAAATCTAGGAATACTTGCATAATAGTCTCTTCTGACCTGTTTTTAGCAGCATGGACAGGACATGTGGCTGAGACTTACTCTCTCTTTCTCTCCACTTCCTCCTTCCAGGATTTCAAAGCCAACAACCCAGGGGCAGGAAGTGCTAATACATAATTGTACATAACACTGTAATATTACCAGCTGCAGATCCCTACACAGTCATACATCATCGGCCATATAGACAATTAGGGTTACATCTTCATAACCAGGGTCACATGGTACTTGATATGATCTTTTTTTTTCCTTTATGATTGAATGCACATTATACATTAACCGGCCACTTTATTAGATACACCTTGCTAGTACCGGGTTGGACTCCCTTTTGCCTTCAGAACTGCCTCAATTCTTCATGGCATTGATTCAACAAGGTGTTGGAAACAGAGATTTTAGTTCATATTGACATGATAGCATCACAAAGTTGCTGCAGATTTGTCGACTGCAGATCCATGATGCAAATCTCCCGTTCTACCACATCCCAAAGGTGCTCTATCGGATTGAGATCTGGTGACTGTGGAGGCCATTGGAGTACAGTGACCTCATTGTTATGTGCAAGAAACCAGTGGTGAGATAATTTGAGCTTTGTGACATGGTGCAGTATCCTGCTGGAAGGAGCCATCAGAAGACGGGTACACTGCAGTCATAAAGGGATGGACATGGTCAGCAACAATACTCAGGTAGGCCATGGTGTTTAAACAATGCTCAATTGGTACTAAGGGGCCCAAAGTGTGCTAAGTAAATATCCCCCACACCATTACAACATCACCACCAGCCTAAACCATTGGTACAAAGCAGGATGCATCCATGCTTTCATGTTGTTTATGCCAAATTAGGTCCCCTACCATCTGAATGTTGCAGCTGAAATCGAGACTCATCAGACAAGGCAATGTTTTTACAATCTTCTATTGCAGGGCTCAACCAATCCCAGGTGCCTTTAGACATGTGGCATTAATTTTCTTCCGAATAAATATTCAGACAAAATTTTCTTTATTTGGAGATTCGGATGTATCTGAATACCCAAACTGCAGTAGAAACAAAGTTTACCGAATGCTCAGAATAATGAAATGAAATTCGTCCAAATTTTGGAAATTTGAATTTAAATTTACATCGAATTCCAGTTGAATTCAAACTGTAAACATATTTCTGAAATCAAAGACTGTGTGTTATTAAAGTACTATTTCAAAAATTTGCTGTTTTTGTTAAGCCAAAGATGATTTAAAGAGTCATTGTATTCATTTGATGAAGATTCTTCTTTTGTTTGTTCACTTTGCTACATTTTCAATTGAAAGAAAAAAAAATCGAAAGTTTTCAATTTGACCGATTCAAAATGTATCGATTTGAATGTTTCGAAATGAAAAAGTTGGTAAATTTGAAGAAAATTTAAAAAAAGACATAAAACTAATTTGTAACTGAATACGAATTAAACAAATCAACCAAATTTAACTAAATTAAATAATTTGATTAACTAATCTAAACGAAATGAAACAAAACAAGTTTTTCCATCATGCACATGTAGGGTTGCCACCTTTTCTTCAAGCCAAACCCCAAACACTTTACACAGCAATTGTTTAATTCTTATTTTTTTTAAGGGGGAACGCTGTGGACTTTGGTGTAAAGGGGAACTCTAAAGTAAGGCTGTTTCTGCTCACCAAAGCTCCCACCTACTTTAGAGTTCCCAGCATTCCCCCTTAACCACTTCTGCACCGGAAGGTTTTACCCCCTTAATGACCAGGCCATTTTTTGCGATACTGCACTGCGTTACTTTAACTGACAATTGCACGATCATGCGACGCTGCACCCACATAAAATTGACGTCCTTTTTTCCTACAAACAGAGCTTTTTTTTGGTGGTATTTGATCACCTCTGCGTTTTTTTTTTTTTTGTTTTTTTGCGCTATAAACAAAAAAAGAGCGACAATTTTGGGAAAAAAAACTTTTTTTTTATTTTCTGCTATAAAACACAGCCAAGAAAATAAATTTAAAAATCAAATTTTTTCATCATTCTAGGTCAATTTGTATTCTGCCACATATTTTTGGTAAAAGAAAATCCCAATAAGTGTATATTGATTGGTTTTGCGCAAACATTATTGCCTCTACAAACTAGGGGATATATTTATGGCATTTTTATTTATTTATTTATTTTTTTTACTAGTAATGGAGGCAATCAGAGATTTTTAGCAGTACTGCGACATTGCGGCGGACAGATCGGACACTAACTGAGACTTTTGCAGGGACCAGTGACATTACTACAGTAATAAGTGCTAAAAATATGCACTGTTACTGTACTAATGACACTGGCAGGGAAGGGGTTAACACCAGGGGCGATCAAAGGGTTAAATGTGTGCCTAGGGGATGCTTTCTAACTGTGTGGGGGATGGACTCACTAGATAAAGACAGAGATCCCTGTTCCTGAATAGAAGGAACACAAGACCCCCGTGTTCATCTGTGACAGAATGGCGGCCTGCCTTGTTTACATAGGCAGACCGCCGTTCTGTCCCAATGGGGAGCGATTGTGGGTGGCCTGCAGACATTGCGCTATCCACTTATTGGCTCCTCCTCTATGGCTATTGCATGAAACGACATACAGGTACGTCGTTTCGCACAATAGAGCTGACCTGCCGCAGTATATGTACTGCTGGTGGTCGGCAAGTGGTTAAATCAAGGTTCCCAAAGCCCCCCTTACATCTGAGTCCACAGGGCACCACTTACATCTGAGTCCACAGGGCACTCCTTACATCAGAGTCCACAGGGCACCCCTTACATCAGAGTCCACAGGGCACCCCTTACATCAGAGTCCACAGGGCACCCCTTACATCAGAGTCCACAGGGCACCCCTTACATCTGAGTCCCCCTTACCTTCGTATACTAAATTGGAGGAGAGAGAAGGGAGTGAGGGGTGAGACTTCAGTCACTAACCTTGGATGGTGAGCTCACTCACCATGAGGATGGAGGCTCAGCCATTGACACCTTTAATCCAAAATGTATCTGCCGGCTGCTGAGCTTTAAATTTCCAGCTCACCCATCCTTTTCCTGAGGCACAGAATGCTAGGTATTGGAGTGTGGGTGGGCAGACAGAGGGGTGAGGGTGGAAGGAGCAGAATGAGCCCTTTCTCCTCTCCTGTCCTGTCTATGATGGGGCTCATGGGCACATCTATGTACTTGGCGATTGCAGTGCCATCTTAAGAGCATTAAAGGCCCCCGGGCAATGCAGTGCACTGGGGCCCTGCCTACACAATCACCCACGAGAAAAAAAATGCAAATTATCGATAAGGCGATATTTATTGGTACAGCAGTGCCACATACCTCCCAACTATTTGAGATGGGAACGAGGGACACCTATTAGCAAAAAAAGTATGGAGGCATAGGACACACCCCCTGCCATGCCCCCTTGTACCAAACTGAGGGATAATTGAGGAGGAAAGAGGGACAATGGGACTTCAAATCAGGGACAGTCCCTCAAAATCAGGGACAGTTGGGAGCCATGGTGCCAGGCTAATGACAGCTTCCAAGTTCGGCGGCTGGGTCCGGAGAACACGCACACGGACGGGGGTCAGACTCGACTGTCCTGTGTGTGTCTGTTCCGGTGGAGGCGGACAGGCATTCCTGCAGTTGTGGGCTCCCCCTCCACGGTCCAAATGGCCTGACGGCAGCGCAGGGCCGACAGGCGCTTGTCACCTGCTAAGTTCGGCGGCGGGATGAACATGGGAATCGGGACCAATGCTTGGCTGGGGTTGGGTCGCTGGACAGGTGGGGCCCCCTGGACAAGTAGGGCCCCCGGGAAACTGCCTTGCATGCCCATTCGGTAAGATGGCCCTGGGTGATTGTGGTACTCAGTTACTTAGGGAACTGCAGTTCATTCTGAATAATGTGTCCTGGTTTCAGGCGCTCCGAAACCCTGACACACGACTCAAAACCGGGACTGTTAGGGTGAATCCCGGATGGGTGGCTACCCTATGTACATGTCTAGTCACCATAGCAACTAGAAATTGCGTCCTGGCGCCTGGGTTTTTGTCAGTGCCAAGTGCCTTAGCTGCCATTACACTAGAAATTGCGTCCTGGTGCCTGGGCTTTTGTCAGTGCCAGGTGCCTTAGCTGCCATTACACTAGAAATTGTGTCCTGGCGCCTGGGCTTTTGTCAGTGCCAGGTGCCTTAGCTGCCATTACACTAGAAATTGTGTCCTGGCGCCTGGGCTTTTGTCAGTGCCAGGTGCCTTAGCTGCCATTACACTAGAAATTGTGTCCTGGCGCCTGGGTTTATGTCAGTGCCAGGTGCCTTAGCTGCCATTACACTAGAAATTGTGTCCTGGCGCCTGGGTTTTTGTCAGTGCCAGGTGCCTTAGCTGCCATTACACTAGAAATTGTGTCCTGGCGCCTGGGCTTTTGTCAGTGCCAGGTGCCTTAGCTGCCATTACACTAGAAATTGCGTCCTGGCGCCTGGATTTTTGTCAGTGCCAGGTGCCTTAGCTGCCATTACACTAGAAATTGTGTCCTGGCGCCTGGGCTTTTGTCAGTGCCAGGTGCCTTAGCTGCCATTACACTAGAAATTGTGTCCTGGCGCCTGGGCTTTTGTCAGTGCCAGGTGCCTTAGCTGCCATTACACTAGAAATTGTGTCCTGGCGCCTGGGTTTTTGTCAGTGCCAGGTGCCTTAGCTGCCATTACACTAGAAATTGTGTCCTGGCGCCTGGGCTTTTGTCAGTGCCAGGTGTCTTAGCTGCCATTACACTAGAAATTGTGTCCTGGCGCCTGGATTTTTGTCAGTGCCAGGTGCCTTAGCTGCCATTACACTAGAAATTGTGTCCTGGCGCCTGGGTTTATGTCAGTGCCAGGTGCCTTAGCTGCCATACACTAGAAATTGCGTCCTGGCGCCTGGGCTTTTGTCAGTGCCAGGTGCCTTAGCTGCCATTACACTCGGGCGGGTCACGTGCTACTTGATATGACTGTTATATTTTTTTCTTTATGACAGGACGTACAGTTAGAATATAGTGATGTCATTCATTCAGCTCACTATAATATGTGGCCACATCCTTACTTTACGTGTACAGATCTCCACTATCATCCCCTCCCTCCTCACACAACTTCTCTGACAGAAGTTACAGAGGGAGACCAATCAGGCGCCCACACGTCACCCCATTGGTCAGCGCACCTGCCAATCACTCACATCAGGCGCCGACATCCCACCCCCCTTAACCTGAGCGGGTTAACTCTCCTGTGGTGACGAGGACAACATTAATCCCCGCCCCTCTGTCTCGGATTGTCAGCCGATTGCACCAATCACGCACAGACACATGCACGTCGCGCCCGCCTTTATTTGGCGCCGACCATTCCCTGACATGGACAGGGGGGGACATAGTGGAATAGATCACATACAGCGGCGGTATTTCAGTTTCTCTTGGCTTTAGTATAATAAAATGACTGGAAATAACGTATAATATTTATAGCCTGTTTATCTGGTGTCTGAACATGTTGGCCGGTGATACATAAAGCTTTAGTCTCTCGTGGTGTCACCCCCATCCCGCCCAGTCTATGTGTTTTCCCCGGCGAGCACCGGAAATCGTGTGAGGAGGGGGCGGAGGACGCTGTGAGGGGGAGCGGACAACATGGCAGCGAGTGAGTAGCTGAGTGTGGAAGGGATTCAATGAATTGGGGGGTGGTGGAGGGTGTTTTATAGGGTGTGGGCGGCCAGCTGCTGCTGTACTACAAGTCCCAGCATTTCCTGCTGGCTGATAGCTCTGTGCAGCTGTTTGTGGCCTTGCACTGGTCAGCCTTCTGGTGTGTGAGGCCTTACTTGTCATCCTCCTATAGAGACTAATGGGGGATCACTCATTGTATACACAAAGCCAGGTGTCCTCAGAGTTCTAGTATATAGAACAGACAAGGGGGATCTTCCTAGATCAGGGGTCTTCAAATTATGGCCCTCTAGTTGTTCAGGAACTACAATTCCCATCATGCCTCTTCAGGTCTGTGAATGTCAGAGTTTTACAATGCCTCATGGGATGTGTAGTTCCGCAACAGCTGGAGGGCTGTAGTTTGGAAACAGAGATTAGGTGGGATCCAGAGACTAGGTGGGATCTTACCATTTCATGAAGGGGGGTCAGGTGGGATCTTACCATTTAATGAAGGGGGGTCAGGTGGGATCTTACCATTTCATGAAGGGGGGGAGGAAGCTTTAGAAATACAGAATAATTCCATGAATGGACATTTAATAAATAGTTACAATAATCCGGTGTGGAATAATGGAACTTTGTATACACCGTACCTGGGAACGATGCCCCTGGGGGGGTAGAAATCTCTGAAATACACGCCGCTATTCCAGAGATCTCCCCCTGCTGACCCACCGGTCTGAACATTGTTAACACAGGAGGTCAGCACGGGTGACATTCTGAGGCCGCTTTGACTTGTATGTGTGAATACAAAGCGTTCTCTGATTGGACAAGGTGGAGAGCGTAATGTCACTGCCCTACCCCTCCACCTTGTCCAATCAGAGTGCATCTATTCAGAAGATGCAAAGCATTTGGGATTGACCGATTATCGGCAAAGCCAATATATCGAGGGCCAATATGCACTTTCCCCGATATACCGGAATCGGCCCCGGAGGTTACCGATATTGCTGATATTTCGGAAAAGTGCTGTACTGGAGTGATGGCTGCAGCTAGAGGCATCACCCCGGTACCGGCGTCCATAGCCGATGGTCGGCTGTCTTGTAATGACAACCGATGCGGCTGAGAAGCCGTTCGGCTTTCATTACAAAGAACGGGAGGGGACGCCCCTCCCGCCACCTTCCGCAGCTCGCCCGGTTCTCCCATCCCACCAGGAGACTCGGGCAACCAGCCTGCATGGCCGCCAAAGACCCGATCAAAGTCACATTCGGGTCTCCATGCAAAAACCCAGAAGTGATGTCATGACATCACTTCTGGGTACTGTCTGGTGCCAGATTTGAAAAAATGACAGCATTCAAAACAGCCAAACTTGGCGTTTTAAATGCTTTTAAGTGCAGAGGAGGGGTTTGGGGACCCCAGATCCCTCCACAATAGTACCTGTCTAGTAAAAAAAAAAAAAAAGTTTAAATGTACGAAAATATCCACCGATACATGATGACCAAAATATCGGTATCCGCAATGAAAAAAACTATATCAGTCGATCCCTACAAAGTATCCAATGCCAAGCGGGCGAGCTCCTGTGTTCACAATGCGGCAGGGATGGGCAATTCATTTTCCAAAGGGGCTATGTGAGAAACTGAATGTTGTGTAGGGCTGAACTTAAAATAGTTCTAAAGGATGAAGGTTTCTACCTTCAAGCATTCTATGCTGTAAGGTAAAAAAAAAAGAAAAGCACATTGCTGGCTCGAGATGGGGCTCAAGTAAGTATTGAAGGGGGTTTGGTGGGGAGCAGCACACAGAAGGTTTTTGTTTGTTTTTTACCTTACAGCATAGAATGCATGAAGGTAAAAAAACCTTCAGCTTTTAGAACCACTTTAAAATTGGTACAGCTGGGATTTCTGCAGATTCTGACCCGGAGTGAAGAACCGGTGCACAGCTTCTGGGATTCGCAGCGTTCAGGCAATAACACAGGAGGAAGCATATTCTACCACTGCGTTCCTCCACCGCGTTCCTCCACCGCATGCATATCACAAATGCTTACCAGAACAATTTCACTCTCCAAATCAGAGAAGTCAAAAATTGCCTTAAGAAGAGTTGGTTCACACTGGGGCGACACGACTGTACTACTTCGGGGGCGACTTGTGCATTCCCATGCGCCAAGACTTCGGAGCGACTTGCAGGGACTTCACATAATGGAAGTATATGCAAGTCGCTCCAGGTCGCCCTGAAGTAGTACAGGACCCTTTTTCTAAGTCGGAGCGACTTGTGTCGCTCCTATTAGAACGGGTCCTGTAGCGGTCAATGGACCGCGAGGGAGCGCGACTTGTCAGGTATGGCAAGTCGCCTGACAACTCACGCTAGCGTGAATTGACTCTTAAGGCCCCTTTCACACAGGGAGTCCGTCAGGTGGACTCTGTTTTTCTCAGCGGGGGATCGATCCGCTGATCCCCCACTAAGCAAGCGGATGACAGCTGTGTCTCCACGCTGTGTGCAGGGACACAGCTGTCAGTTCCCCATTCTTCTCTATGGGGGAATCGGATGGGAACGGACCGTCTGTCAGTTCTAATCCGATCCTCCAGACGGACGGAGAATAGGGTTTCCATATGTCTGGTTTTGACGGATCGGATGTCAGCGGACATGACTCCGATGCCCCATAGAGATGTATGGAGCGTTCGTTCAGATCCGCCAAAAAAACTGACAGGCAGATCTGAACGGACTCCCTGTGTGAAAGGGGCCTAAGTATAACCAGACTCCCATCACAGATAAGCTAGGGATTTCCCACTCCAGGGAAAATCCACCAATCAACCTCTGGTTTACCAATATATTCTAAAAGAAAAAACCAGGAGATGGCAATGTCATGAGCGAGGGCTCCACCCTTCATGTTTTGTCACAATTGACGTTTTCCAGAGCATGGACCCCCCCTAACCAGATATTTTTCTTACTATTCACTTAGTATATCTTCATTTCTGACTTAGAAGTATCAATTTACCAATTTGTATCTGTTGGTGTGTTTGCAACTCTGATTTATTACACCTTTCAGTGTGAGCAAGCTTTTTTTTTTTTTTTTTTTTTTCACTAACACAGGAAGAACTTGGCCAGGAGGAACAGAGTGGCAGGAGGGTGTCGAGGCATCTTCTTGGCAACGCTCTCCTGGCAGAACTGCGCCTTCCCTCTGTACTGATCTACTCAGGCTCTCTCCTTCCCGTTCCAGCAGCCCTCCACATGGACATTTTTCACCATGTCTCTCTGAGCCGGTCAGCTTCCTCAGTAAATTCGCTGATAGGTTCAGGGAGGCATGCTGATAATTGAGGCATCAAGGGTCGGATGTGGCCCTGGGGCTACAGTATGCTCAGATCTGCAGGGGTGCAAATGGAGACCACTGGAGTAGCAGTATCTACTTAAAATGGTTCTAAAGGCACAATTTTTTATTTTTTTTTTATCTCAATGCATTCTATGCATTAAGATAAAAAAATCCTTCTGTGCTCAGCCCTGCTAATACTTACCTGAGCTCCATCTCGATCCAGCAATGTTGCATGATAGTCTGGGCTGTCCTGGACACTCCCTCCTCATTGGCTGAGACAGCAGTGGGCGCTGCTGTCAGTCAGTGAGCCAATGGGGCGGGGCTGAGCCGTGGCCCCAGGGGGGGTGACCCCCCCCCCCCCCCCCCGCCAGAACACTCCAGTCAGCGATCTCTGCCATTGGCTGAGAGCGCTGTTCAGGATTCAGTCAGCTGCTGGTTTTGCAGCATGATCTTCCAACAGAAGCCAGACAGACCGACATACACACGGGATGAATGTCGGATGTTTTTTTTCTTTTTTTTTTTCTTTTCTTTAACCAGCAAATGTCTTGTGACATTCGGCCTGTGTGTACCCGGCTTTAGTGTCCATTCACACTACTGCGACTTGTCAGCCTGACAAGTCGCGGTCCATGCAGTGCTACAGGGCCGGTTCTAATAGGAACGAGTCGCTCTGACTTAGAAAAAGGGTCCTGTACTACTTCGGGGTGACCTCGGAGCGACTAGCATAGACATTCATATGAAGTCCGTGCAAGTCGCGCCGAAGTCGCAGTGTACGTGACTTCACAGGTCGCCCTCGAAGTCGGAGTGACCTAGTGTGAACCGGCACTTAGTCCCCGTTCACACTAAGGCGACCTGTGAGGCGTAGGTCGCCTGCCATAGAGAAGCTGTGGACCCGTTCTAATAGGAGCGACACAAGTCGCTCCGACTTAGAAAAAGGGTCCGGAGCTTCTTTGGGGCGACCCGGAGGCGACCGCCATAGACTTCAATGTTATGAAGTCCTTGGCGGCCGCTCCGAGGTCGCGGCGTGCTGCTCGCACGCGACCGCGGAGGTCGCCCCCCCAAGTCGGATCGCCCCTATGTGAACGGGGCCTTAGTGTGACAGGTTTGTTATTTTTAAACAAGAAAAAAAAAAACAAGACTTTAATCACTTTAAGTGATTCCCAGCTTCCAGAAGTATCAGACAGGTATGGAATATGCGGAGTTACATTATACCAAGCTGGATTAATGTAACTATGTATAACATATCCATACCTGGCATTTCTCTTCAGAGTGTATCTAAAGCCAAAACTTTTATCATTCTGCATAGAGTAGGGGAGGGTTAAGGGAGAAGTTCCTCTTTAGTTACGGTTAACACCTGTATTTAGGGTGTAGCCTGTTACTATGTAACATCCCTGCTCACCCTCTGATCATGACAGTGGGTACGGGGTTTTTTTCCCAGCACCCGCTTTCACATTTTAAAAACAGCTCAGCTGTGCAGGGCTCCGCCCACACAGCCGCATCATTTATTGATGGACATCTGTAAATGAGAAAACTACAAGCCCCATCTTCCACAGCAGCGAGACCCCTTGTAGTTCTCAGTGAACTACCCTCATAGTTCTCTGACCCTTCCTGCAACTAAAACAGTCTGCTTGTACAGAGGTACGGGCAGAGAGATGTTATCAGTAGGAGTCTGATATTGTACCCGCCATCCGCTGATTGCAGGCTCCGAGTCTGATTGATATTGTACCCCCCATCCGCTGATTGCAGGCTCCGAGTCTGATTGATATTGTACCCCCCATCCGCTGATTGCAGGCTCCGAGTCTGATTGATATTGTACCCCCCATCTAGGGATGCACCGAATAATCGGCGGCCGAACATTATTCGGCCGAAAATAGGGAAAATGGCACTTTCGGTGTTCGGCCGAATAAATCAAAAGGCCGAATAATTTAAGCCGAACAATGTCTCTCACCTCATTGCGGCTCGCGGTCCTCTATTATGTCCTCTGCAGTAACCCTCTGATATGTATGCATTCTCTGTAGCTTCCGCCCTGACCGCGGCTCGCGGCTCCCTTCCCGCTGGTGTCCTGTCCGGCCGCGTAGGGGGGTGTGACGTCACGCGCGCGTCCCGCCCCCTGCTCCTGACGTGCAGCTCCTTCACACTTGGTCCACGCCCTGCCCCCCCTGTTCGCGGCATTTGGCTCTGGCTGCAGTTATAGAGGTATGTGATGTGCAGCTGAGCACATTTGGGAGAGAAGAATACAGTTGCTGGCAGCTGCACAAGCATTAGTGTGCAGACTGCCATATGTTGTTGCCACAGTGCCCTATAAAGTGCCCCTTGACATAAAATGTGGCCATCAGCGTGCCCCTTATTTTATGCTAAGGGACATGCTGATGAGCATATTTTATGTTAAGGGGCACTCTGATGGGCATATTTCATTTTAAGGGGCACGCTAATGGGCATATTTTATGTTAAGAGCAATGCTGATTTAAATGTTTTGTTTTGCCCATCAGCGTGCCCCCTGACATAAAATGTGCCCATCAGCGTGCCCCCTGACATAAAATGTGCCCATCAGAGTGCCCCCTAACATAAAATGAGCCCATCAGTGTGCCCCTTATTTTATGCTAAGGGACATGCTGATGAGCATATTTTATGTTAAGGGGCACTCTGATGAGCATATTTTATGTTAAGGGGCACGCTAATGAGCATATTTTATGTTAAAAAATGCGAAACACCGCGTTCGGTATTCGGCCTTCGGCCAAGCATTTTATTATTATTCGGCTTCGGCTTCGGCCAAGAATTTCATTTCGGTGCATCCCTACCCCCATCCGCTGATTGCAGGCTCCGAGTCTGATTGATATTGTACCCCCCATCCGCTGATTGCAGGCTCCAAGGTTTTAAAAAAAAAAAAAAACTATAAATGCACATTTGTATTTGCAAAATTATGTGCATTTATAATTTATTATTATTATTATTATTTTTCAATAAAGCTGAGCTTTTTACTTTTTTTTTGTCCAACCCTTTTATTGAGAATGAAAAGAAATACAATGCCATAAACACCCATGCAAGGGGGCCTTGTACAATTTTATACGCATGAAAATCACTTCTACATGAAAATAATCAATTGTCAAAAAAAGGCGGGTGCATACATGGTTGTATAAAGAGCCAATACGAAGATTGAAAAATGTGGCCACATGACGCCATCGGCCTAAACAACTGGCAGGGTCAGGAGACCCAGGTTGTAAAAATATTAGAAAGAAGCCAGAAAGGGGGGAGGGGGGAAGCGGGCTCAGAAAATAAAGGTGAACTTGGCTTTTAAAACTGCTGTTTATTTTTGCCATCTGCGTCCCATTATGTAGATTTCCTTTCAATTCCTGTCCTGTAGACACAACAAGTGAAAGGAAATCAACCTGATGTGAGGGAAATCCCCTCTTATCCCCATTTATACTTCAGCTGAGCGTCCTTGGTCATTTGTACAGCTGTGTTTATGTACATTTCAGGCTGGAGCAATTTATGTTTTTTTTTTGTTTTTTTTAGCCAATTGAAAGCTAGTTAATAAGCAAGAATCTGCATATTTTTGTTTGTGTGTTTTTCAGGCACTCCTATTTAGGGTGTTTTTTACTCATCAGCAATGACCTGCATATTTCCAACACTTAGAGATCACCGCTAAGGGATATAGACAACGATTGTTTTCTGTGTGCCTCATTCACATCCCAGCACACCTCATGCCACCACACAGCAAGTAGCACAATGTATTGATGTGCTGCGCAGGGACATGAATGAAGTGTTGCTATGCAACACTTAAAGCAAAGCTCCACCCAAAAGGGGAAGCTCCGCTTGTTTGCCTCCTCCCCTCCCCCCTCCGCTGCCACATTTGGCACCTTTCAGTTGGGTGGGGGGTACCTGGTTTTGACAGGTCCTCGCTCCCACTTCTGGCTGACTTTGCGGCGGCAAATCAGTTGGAAGTTCAGCCACCACCTCCTCTTTCCCCCGCCACCAGGCCATTCACAAAGAGCAGCGCTCTTTGCACATGCGCAGTAGAAAACCGGCTGTGAACCCACAGGGCTTCACTGCCAGTTTCCCTTAGCCAAAATGGCGGCGGCAGGACCCGACAGCCAATTAAAAAAATCGGCTCGGGTGAGGACATCGCTGGATTTGTGGACAGGTAAGTGTTCTGATATTAAAATTCTTTAGCTACAGTATTTTGTAGCTGATGATTATTAATTTTTTCAGAAGGAGCCTGGAGCTGTGCTGTAAAATAAAGTTAAAGAGGAGGTCTGGCCCCTCCACAAAAAAACGTAAAAGTCAGCAGCTACCCATAATGTAGCTGCTTACTTTAATATTAGGACACTTACCTGTCCTGGAATCCAGCAATGTTGACACCCCAGCCAGTGCTTCTATCGCCTCTCGGGTGCTGCCGCCGCCATTGCCTGTAAGGGAAACCGGCAGTCAAGCCTTGCAGCTGTACAGCTGGCTCCCTACGGCGAGGGAAAGAGAAGGGGGTTGAACTTCTGGGTAATCTCGCCGTGGCGAGCTCTTCCTGTAATCGGGATGTGTACCTGTCAAAACAGGTAGCCCCCCCCCCCCCCCCCGAAAGGTGCAAAAGCCCCCGGGGAGGGAGGGGGGGCAGATAAACTGAGCTTCCACTTTTGGGTGGAACTCTGCTTTAAGGGAAAAAAAAAAAGCAATGTGTTGTACTGAGACACGCATCACATTGCTCCTTGTTGGAGCCGCCGCCGTCAATAACCTGCATAGTAAAATGCTACACTTGGCTCCTGTACTGCTCCAAGCAATGAGCTCCAAGTAACACTACTCTTAAATAGAATTCATAGTGTCAAATGTTGAAGAGCTTCTGGTGGCGCGTCAAATCGGTCAGGTGTCGGTCAGGTGTGTAGACGGTTAGAACAAGTGTCCCCATTGGAAGATTTCTCTACTATTCCTGTTCTGGTGATAACTCAACATTTTGGGTCTTACCCTTAGAGACATTGGTGATCAGGGAGGTCATATTAGGGGGAGGGAATGTTCCTAACACAGAGCTATAAGAGGGGTGGCCATAATCCCTCACCACTCTTTCCACATCTAAAAAGAAAGAAAAAGTTTTGTCTTTAGATACATTTTATAGCCCAACTCCTTTATTACTTTACTTGAATAGCTTTTGGGGCCAAGCTGGCCCAAATTGACTACCATATTTACTTTAATAACCATTGCATTGTAAAAATGTTCTATCCCGTTTCTTGGTGCTGCTGCACTATTTACAGGAAGCTTTGTATTCTGTGAGTGAATTCAAGGCTTCCTCTGATTGGCAGAGGGGGGTGGATGACGTCATGATCTTCAGCCTATCTTATGTCTTGTTGCCAGAACACAGTGCTGTATACTGTATGTAGGTGAGGGTTAATATATAGCAGGGATCCTCAAACTAAGGCCCTCCAGCTGTTGCGGAACTACACATCCCATGAGGCATTGTAAAACTCTGACATTCACAGACATGGCTAGGCATGATGGGAATTGTAGTTCCTAAACAACTGGAGGGCCATAGTTTGCAGACCCCTGATATATAGCATGCTCAGCGGGCGCATCAGTTAGGCTACATTCACACCTGAGCGTAGCGTTTTCGCGCATTTTTTACCGCGATTTTTAACGCAATTTTTGTGCAGGCGTTTTTAGATTGAATAGAGACCAATGGAAAATGCCTGTAATCTGCCCAAAAAGAAGCTCATGTACTTTTTGGGCGTTTTGCTCACAGCGTCAAAACGCTCAGATGTGAACAGGGGCCATTGAAATGAATAGGATTTGTCTTGTTGGGCGTTTTGGGAGCTGATCCTAGAGCAGAAAAACGCCCCAAAACGCCTAGATGTGAACGGAGCCTAAGTAAAATAAATAGTTTGTTTGGAAACTTTTTTTTTTTCACGTTTGGCTGGGGGGGAGTTAGAATTTTTCTCCTGGATTTTAACGCACATGGGTCTATTTATAAATGGTTTTTACTAGAGCTGCATGATTCTGAATAAAATGAAAATCACGTTTATTTGCTTAGAATAAAGTTTACAAATCTTGGCGTAACATACTCTTTCACATTATACAGAAAAATTAGACTAAATGTTACTGGTTTTCTTTTTTTTTTTTTTTTTTTTTTTTTTTTCAAAAAAGTTGCATTTGAAAGACCTCTGCACAAATATGGTGTGACATAAAATATTGCAACGGTCGCCATTTTCTTCTCTAGGGTCTCTGCTAAAAAAATACAATGTTTGGGGGTTCTAAGTAATTTTTTAGCAAAAAATACTGATTTAAACTTGTAAGCAACAAGTTTCAGAAAAAGGCTTAGGCTGTAAGAGGTTAAACTGCCCTCATTTACAGATGGATAGTTATTTCCCAGCACATTTGCCAGAGGCTTTTTTTTTTTTTTTTTGACAGCTATGAGTGAGCAGAGAACAGCTCTGCTCTGTATGAATCGAGGAAATGCCGGATTAAAGAGGTTGTAAACCTCAGAAAAAAAAACCCTGAAAGACAAAGGCATAATGAGCTAATATGCATCGCATATTAATAAAATAATTACATTGCCATTATCCACATACAGAAATAGAAGGAACAATGTAAATTACACAGTGTGTGTGTGTTTAGTACCACTTTAAGCTTTGCTGTGCCCCACCTTTTAAATTCTGCCTCCCTGTTGCCCTTTTAGGGCATAAACGGAATGTTTTCCCCATTCTTCCATGCGATTACATGACTGCAAAGCTACTTCTCCCCTGTGTAATTTGCAGCTGGTGGGAGGGAACTCTCGTCGCCTCCAACAATGCCTAGAGCATGGGAACACCCATGGGTGATGTCACTGGTGTGAATAATTCAGACCCGTTGTCGCCCCCCAAAAAAGGTGGGGTGTGGTATCACTAAAACATTTTATGTTAGGATAAAGCAACCTGAAACGCATGTGTATTTTGACATTTGTTTCAATAATTGATCTTCCTTTGTGTGCACCGCCATGAGACGGGGTTCTGAGAGAATTATTTAACAGCCACTGTTCTTTTCTTTCTGTAGATCCACGTTTGGTGTTCTTCCAGGCATTTGCCCTTCTTGCCAGTGTCCAAGCCTTGACTCCAAGCCACTACCTGAGCCAGACCGATGTGGAAAGACTTAAAGGGGTTCTAGAACATCCATTGTCTAACTTGGAGAACGCTTATTACTACATTGTGGGATTTGAGCACCTGGGTGCCAGCATATCCGATGAAAAGGTGAGTGTGTTGAGCAAGCTGTGGGCAATAATTACTAAGTATTAGTCCTGACTGCTTCATATATACTTTTTAGGTTAGTTTTTAAATTGAATCTTACCTCTGAAGTTTCGCCCAAATTACTTTATCAGTCCACATTTACAAGGAAGGGAGACTAGGGGCAGTTTACTAACCAGAATGTTCACGCATCAACTGTAAAAAGCAAGTCTCCCCACCTTGTGGAGTTCATATGGATGCAAATTGTTGACATCCGCTACTATCTGCACTGTTGATGTGACCTAAAGCCTAGTGCA
This sequence comes from Pelophylax lessonae, assembly GCF_965119305.1. Classification (NCBI taxonomy): domain Eukaryota; kingdom Metazoa; phylum Chordata; class Amphibia; order Anura; family Ranidae; genus Pelophylax; species Pelophylax lessonae. Next base: position 36,990,634 of record NC_138778.1, on the reverse strand, counting down.
TTATTACAGGTTTGTTGTATAAATCAAAACATACAGCCATTGTATGACATTAAGTGCCGGTTCACGTTTGCGAATATGCAGCGTGATCTCGCATCGCATCCGCACCACTGGCAGTTCACACTGCCATATGCGATACGCAGGGGGTGTCAATTAAAAGTTAACGACACCCCCAGTTGCGATCGCAGTGCGATCTGCAAGTTCGCACAGAATCGGATCGCACTAGTGTGAACCACCATGCGATCCAATTCTGCGGATAAAAAAAAAGCCTCATGTGCGAGTTTAGTGCGGATGCGGTGCGAATTTAGCCATACAAAATGTATGGCTGAAATTTGCACCGCACATGAGATCGCATGTCATTTAGGAGCAGTGCACTCCGAATTACATCCGATCTCCGCGATCGCACAAATGTGAACCGGGGGTAAATTTCAATCCAGTGCAGGAATAGCATGGCCTTCATCAGAGCTCTGAAGGAGGAGTGTGCGTCCCCCCCAAAACACGTCCGGTTGCCAGTGCAGCGTTATGGTGTGTTTAGCCACGCTATTTCTGCACTGGTTTGAAATTTAAGCCTAGTACATAGGCCGAATGTTGGACAGGCCGGGTGTACTGCAACCAGCTTCTGTTGAAGGGGCATGATCGAAAAAGGTCTACCAATCAGCGCTCTGTCAATGGCTGGGAGTGCTGACCAAAGTGTTCTGGTGGGGGGGGGGGGGCTGTCCCCCTCTCAGAGCACAATAGAACAGCAGGGGAGATCGCTGTGCTAACATTGCATAGTTAGTACAGCGGCTCCTCCTGAATTGTCCTTTTTTCGTTCAGCCCTGTTGGGTTAAAAAAAATAAAAAAAATAGTGTGAATGAGGCTTTAGTGTCATACAGCGGCTGTATGTTTTGTTTTATACAATAAAACTTTGGTTTGCACTAGTGCGCCCTGTGTGCTCTTTTACAGTTGTCTATTAGATTCCCCGGTCTGAGGAGAGCTGCATTGATGATATTCCATTGCTTTTGATGATCCACTGCACAAGTAGACTCTAAGGCAGAACTCTGTGCTGAAAGTGTTTGTGCCATTAGGGGAAACATGTTATTAGAGAAAGGTGAAGGTGGCTGTTGCTACCTCCTAATTCTGATACTTGGAGCCACTGACCTGAATTCAATGTTCAGATAAGGCCTTTTTTATGGTTTTCTTCTGTATACTTCTTTGGGTCAATTACTCAAAGTATTAAAGTCTAAAGCCCCGTACACACGCACAGATTGTTGGCCGTAAATTGTCGGCCACTGTCCGATCGGCTAATTGTCGGCTTGTTAGTATGATGCTTCCGACAACCAACTGTGACTTTTTGGCTATAAAATTTTTGTTGGCCAACAGAATGGCTGATTGTTCTTCAGTCAGTACAGATTTCGGCAGACAAAAATCAGATGAGCAAGACTGGGCATGCTCAGAGAAGAAAAAACACACGGAAAGTAAACCATCACATGACATCACTTCTGAAGTTGGTTTTTGTTGGCCAACAAAAGTCCAGTGCAAGTCTAGAGCACATTTCAACCAACAAACAACACTGGACAAAAGACGGCCGATCGGTCGGCCAACAATCTGTGCGTGTGTACGGGGCTTAAGGGTCAAAAATTGTGTAATGTGTGTTTTAGGTGCAATTCTTTGTAAAACAAATCCTGCTTGCTGCATGTTTAATGCGCTGGATAAATTGTAAAAATGCATGTTATGTAGAGTTCAGTGGTAACGTATCTAAAACACATGTAAAACACACCACACAGGTGGACTGGTCCTTACTATAAATTATCTAATTAGTATAATGTTGTAGTACATAGTAGATTGTAAGCATTGCATCTGCTCTTCGCCACAGGCTGCCTGTGATTTCATCCGCTCAAAAGTAGACGCCAGTAACGTGGATTCGCTGTTCTATGCCGCTCAATCCAGCCAAGGCCTGAACAACTGTGAGGTGGGTAACATGGTAGAATCAGTTGATTTACTTTATTTGTTATTTCTATTGCATGATAGTCTGATCTAACAAGTGCATTATGTCCTCAAACTCTCACAGGTACCTATCTCAAATGAAACCCGTGATTTGATCCTTGGTGCCATCAGTGAGGACTCCTCAGTCACGCAGATATACCATGCAGTGGGTGCCCTCGCAGGCTTTGGCCTCCCCCTGGCTTCACAGGAAGTAGTCGGTGCCCTCACCACCAGACTGAGCAAGGAAGAGAATGTCCTAGCGTAAGTAACTCTGTAGCATGCATTGTGCTAATTGGTGTTTTAATTTTTCTGCCTGCGGTAGAATACAGTTACCTGAAATGTAGCTAATATTGGTATTCTTTACACCTTTACCTACAGATGTCACAGGGGGATCAGCTAAGCCCTACTGTTTCAGAAGTTTAGGTTTTCTCATTCTTGGAATGAATATCATGTAGTTATAAAGCCTATTTTTTTTTTTTTTACATTAAAAATAAAAAGAGGGTAAACTTACCTGCTCTGTTCACAGAGCGGTCTCTTACTCCCTCTTCTGGAGTCCCCCACCAGCATTCTTCACCCCTGCTCTACTACCAGTGCCCCCTTCAGCAATCTGCGCACTGAAGGGTGCACCTGTGTAGGCTCGCTACCATGCTAGGGCTGTGTTCCCTTCTCTCTCCTCACAGGATTTGTCTCCTGCTGCTTTCAGAGCCTCCTTTGAATGCAGGAAAAGGGGACAGCGCTGCTGCAGAAGGGACAGTGCTGGATCGAGAGATTACTCGGGTAAGGGCTGGTTCACACTATGTACTACATGTGGTTCACACAGGAACGCTATGCCGATTCTGTGCGATTCACATGCTGTTCTGAGAAGTGCGTTTTTTTTTTTTTTTTTTTTTTTTTTTTCTTAGCCCGGAAATCACACTACACTGCACCAAATGTAGTACACGCAACCCTAATCCTAATGGTACCCCCACACACTGGGAACCGCACTGCACTTGCGGTTTCACTGTGGGCAGTGTTTTCAAAAATAATGCAAGGACCTTTTCCCTGCGTTTTCAAGAGCACAACAGTCCATCCAAATTGGCTGCCATCCCACGCAATATGCGGCTCGCAGAGCTTCACAAGTTTGTACCTAGCCTAAGGGCCATTTTGCATGTGTAGGTGTAAATTCTTATGGTCCTGGCTCCAAAAGTAACTACATAGTTACATAGTAGGTGAGGTTGAATAAAGACAATAGTCCATCCAGTTCAACCTGCGTAGGTGTGTGTGGCTGTAATCATCTCACATAGCCCTGAATGTTCTGATCCTTGAGATGTATGCCTAAAGGCCCGTACACACGTACCGATCGTCGGCATACAAACGTCGGCGGACGAAAGATCTGCCGATTGTACGCGTGTTAGTATGGTGCCTCCGACAGATGTCTGCGCACAATCCGCGGACAAAAGTCTTTCGTGCAAACATGAAAATTTTTGTCTGCGGACACCAGAACGGACGATTGTTCGCCTGTCAGCACAGAATTCGGCCGACAGACCGCAGATTTGCAAGACTGGGCATGCTCAGAAAATTAAAAACACAGGGAAAGTTAACCATTACATGACATCACTTCTGCAGTCAGCTGAAGTCTGCAGACAAAATTCTTGTGCTGTCCTTGTGCTGTCTTTGCACTTTTCAACAGACACCGACATCCCGGGGAGAAAAGACGAACATTTGTATGCCGACGATCGGTACGTGTGTACGGGGCTTAAGAGTCTTTTAAAAGCCACCATACTTCCCGCAGAAACCACCTCCTTGTGGTAGAGAATTCCACAATCTTGTAGCCCTAACGGTAAAGAACCCCCCACGTTGCCTGAGGTTAAAACGCTTCTCCTCTAATCGCATTGTATGCCCTCGAGTCCTCATGTAATCCCTTCGACTGAACAGCTTATTTTCTAAGCTGAGATCCCCATTGAGATATTTAAAAATTGCTATCATGTCCCCTCTCAGGCGTCTCTTCTCCAGGGAGAATAAATCAAGCGACATTTTTGAATTTCTTTAAACTGGGAAATATTAAAATGTTGCAGATAAATGTAATATTTCCAACTTCTACCCAGCAGCTGGAATTCTCCATTGTGTCAGGCTAATGTTAAAGAGCAGTATGGCTTTAAAAAATCGAAATAAACATTCATTCTCATGTTGATGGCTGCGGCACGGATCCCAGCTGCAGCTCTCCCCCTGCAGCCTCTAAAACCGAGAGTGATTAAATACCACTGATCACTCAGTTCTTGGTCTTCAGACTGCTGAGAGCTGGTCAGGGTCAGTCACTGGCTCTCTGCTCTGGCCCTCTACTGCTCACTGGAGCGCCGAGCTGTGTAGTGGGGTGGGAGCAGCTGGCTTAGTCTCCCAGTAGATCACTGACGATCCAGGCATCTAGGTGGATCCCAACTATAAAGTCAGGATCTTTCCCAAGCCTAGAGCAGATGAGTGACGTCAGCCGACAGCACGCTTTAGCCCGCTGTCAGCTGAAAACTGGTCACGGGAATGCAGAAGGAACTGCACTCCTGTGATCCATAGCAGAGGAATACCCAAAATGGCTTCGGCTCTACATCTCCTTTAATTGCTGTACTGAAATAAAAAAATAAAGTTAAAAGCTGAATATTTGAGGAAACCATTGTATGCATGTGAAAATCATAGATGTGTTATTGATCCCCCTTTTCTGCCCGCTTTGTAGGGTTCCTTATGGCCAAATATTCAGCTCCTTTTAACTGTATTTTTTTAGTACAGCATACCTGGCAGTCTGATTTATGTCAGGACTTTTGTGCTAAAAGCAGTACATTGTTTTGCATGGAAATCTGTTGTTTTATTTTTTAAACTCACCTTCCCCTGCGATTAACCACCCCCCCCCCCCACCCCGCCGTTCTCCCGCTATCCTCCCGCTCTGTGCTCGGCCAATGCCGGCACCTGTCTTCCGGTTTCCTTCCCTGCGAGCATTGCAACGTAGGGTGGTGGAACGGCGGCAATTTCAAAAAATGTATATACACCAAATGACATGATACAATGCTGTGATCCTAACGGATTACACTGTATCATGCCATTTCACCACAGGATTTCACCTGGTGACTTTTCCAGTGCCCTGCCTGTGCTTTTCCAGTTCTTTGTGCCTGGAAAATAGAGAATGACCGTGGCGTCCAAAAAGCGTTCTTTTTGCTCAAAATCACTTTTAGACAAACTGGAAAACAGCGACCGTGAAACGGAGTTACTTGAAGAACTGAGTGGTAGCGATTTGTGGGAAAATTTGTTGTCAGGTACGGAAAGTGGCGACAGCGACGATTCTGATGTCTCTTTCTGGCACATCGCTCCGTTGGAAATTCTAAAGAATCATTTGATAGCTTGTGGAATTTGGGAAGTAAATCAAATAATTCTTCAGAATTTCCAACGGAGCGATGTGCCAGAAAGAGACATCAGAATCGTCGCTGTCGTCACTTTCCGTACCTGATGACGAATTTTCCCACGAATCGCTCAGTTTTTCAAGTAACTCAGTTTCGCTGTCGCTGTTTTCCAGTTCGTCTAAAAGCACTTTTGCGCAAAAAGAATGCTTTTTGGACGCCATGGTCGTTCTCTATTTTCCAGGCACAAAGCACTGGAAAAGCACAGGCAGGGCACTGGAAAAGTCACCAGGTGAAATCCTGTGGTGAAATAACATGATACAGTGTAATCCGTTCACACCTTTGTATCATGTCATTTAGTGTATTTCCGTTTTTGAATTTGCCGCCGGTTCCACTCCCCCTGCGTCGCAACGCTCGCAATGAAGGAAACCGGAAGGCAAGTGCCCGGAATCGGCCATGCACAGAGCGGGGAGAGAGTGTGGGGAGGACGGCGGGGGATCGTAGGGAAGGGGAGTAATATTCTGGGGTAATCCCGAGTGTGGCTCGGGGTTACCGCTTTTGGTACTGAAAGTTAACCCCGAGCCACACTCGGGAATACCGCCAGGGAGGTTAAAGGGAGATGTATTGCCAAAGATATTTTGGCTATGCCTCTGCTATGGATTACAGGAGTGCAGTTCCTTCTGCATTCCTGGAGCTTTTTTTGATACATCTTGCTTCTTTCACATCAGCCCTGGAGGAGGTGGATTATCTGAAACATGTAGGCTTTTGGAGCAAAGCCATAACTGAATTGTTGCAAAAACTATATTTTCTGTGCTTTTCTATTTAGAGTTTTAGCACTTGTGTTTGCCACAACCAATTCCTAACTAATGTTCATGCTTTGCGGCTGCATATACATTAGCTAAAAAACAGCAGAGAAATATTTAGAATACGGTATTTAGTTGTTAGAGATGGCCCTCCAATAGGAAGTTTGTAAATGTAATGGCCGACTGGTCGTTTGTTTTACACTTAGCGGTTAGCTGATTCACT